>NC_064632.1:338783107-339406953 GCF_023864275.1 Schistocerca cancellata
CAAAATTTCTTAGGATTTTGTGCCAAGTCAGTACATAGAACTGTACTTTCGAATTCATTGAACGCCTCTCGCATAGCCCTCCTCACACTACATTTCGTTTCGCGTAATTTTTGTTTGTCTGCAAGGCTTTGGCTATGTTTATGTTTGCTGTGAAGTTCCCTTTGCTTCCGCAGCAGTTTTCTAACTCGGTTGTTGTACCACGGTGGCTCTTTTCCATCTCTTACGATCTTGCTAAGCACATACTCGTCTAACGCATAATGTACGATGGTTTTGAACTTTGTCCACTGATCCTCAACACTATCTGTACTTGAGACAAAACTTTTGTGTTGAGCCAACAGGTACTCTGAAATCTACTTTTTGTCACTTTTTCTAAACAGAAAAATCTTCCTACCCTTTTTAATATTCCTATTTACGGCTGAAATCATCGATGCCGTAACCGCTTTATGATCGCTGATTCCCTGTTCTGCGTTAACTGTTTCAAATAGCTCGAGTCTGTTTGTCACCAGAAGGTCTAATATGTATTCGCCACGAGTCGGTTCTCAGTTTAACTGCTCAAGGTAGTTTTCAGATAAAGCACTTAAAAAAATTTCACTGGATTCTTTGTCCCTGCCACCCGTTATGAACGTTTGAGTCTCCCAGTCTATATCCGGCAAATTAAAATCTCCACCCAGAACTATAACATGGTGTGGAAATCTACTCGAAATATTTTCCAAATTATCCTTCAGGTGCTCAGCCACAACAGCCGCTGAGCCAGGGGGCCTATAGAGACATCAAATTACCATGTCTGAGCCTGCTTTAACCGTGACCTTCACCCAAATCATTCCACATTTCGGATCTCCGTCAATTTCCTTCGATACTATTGCATTGCATACTATTGATGACGGAAATAGGTTTTATGGCTGTGACCTTGAAACTAGGGACTAATCGTGAAACAGTCCTCCTTTACTTCGTTCAAAAAGAGACTGATAAGAGTAGGTTCAAATGGTTCAAATGGCTCTGAGCGCTATGATACTTAACTTCTGAGGTCATCAGTCGCCTAGAACTTAGAACTAATTTAACGTAACTAACCTAAGGACATCACACACATCCATGCCCGAGGCAGGATTCGAACCTGCGACCGTAGCGGTCACGTGGTTTCAGAATGAAGCGCCTAGAACCGCACGGCTCGATAAGAGTAACATTCAGTCTTTACTGATCTTTTTTCGTACAGATTTGGTACACCATCAAACATAGCTCGACCGCATACGGCCTACATTATTTAGGATTTTTTTTGTAATGTTAACAATATGATAGTTGTTCCTTATCCATCATAAGAAAAGGAAAGGGTATTGGGTTAACTTCCCATCAACATCGAGGTCCTTAGTATTGTGTCAGGGAGGAGGAAGGAATCCGGCAATGATCCCTTTTCTTCTGATCTCATTTTGTTCGTAATTGTTCGTTGGATATGTTCGGGGCGGACGTCCCATGGCACCTGTTAAGATTCATAGTTGATCCGTTCACTCACTGTTTTTATTACAGAGGGCAGCTAACCTTCTGAAGGAAAACGATGAGCTACCGTGCCTGCGCCCTTGGAAGAAACCGTTCCGGAATTTTCCTGGAGCGATTTACGGGAATCACGTAAAACATAAATCTTCAGGCCGGACTCGGGTCTGAACTGTTGTCCACCCGACTGAAAGTCCAGCGTGCTAACCACTGGGTCACCACGTTCCATCTAGCCTGCGTATTCACCAGACTTAACTCGGTATGAAATCCACAATTTTCCCAAGATGAAAATAAAGTAAAAGAGCAAAGTAAAAGGAATTTAATCGGAATCGCAGACCATACTAAACATCCTAACAAATAATTAAAGAATGTTTTTCAAATGTGACACGTCCTCAGGATCGGTGTATTCACGTCCAGACGGATTACTTCGAAGGTGATGGTGGAGAATAAGATCGAGGTAAGATATAATCATTTCAATTAATATGTTTCGGGAGCCTTTGGATACCAGTGTGGTGAGTGTGGTGAATAAACAGTTGTGAAATTCATCTTGGGCTATTAAGAAAACAGGCTAAAGACTACACCAAGACGTGATAATGAACTAGATAGGTTTCGCAGAATTATTTTCTCGCTTTGTTGAAGCCTTTGTCACACGAGATACTGAAGGAACAGAAGGCCATTCATATTATGATATTTTCAAGACAGGCTAAATTCATTTAAAAAGGACTTCGAAGTATTTTATGGCATGTAGTTAATTAAAGTTACTCTACTCCAATCCCATACTCTGTGGTACTGGTACAGCAACAGTGGTAATGTTGTAGGGAGAATTCAGTCGTGGTTGCAATAAAGATGGCTTTATTAGTTTTTCATTTGCGACGCTTTCCGCTTGTATTGAAAGGCATCTTCAGACACTGTAGGTAAATTACGAATCCAGTTCATATGTAATGGCCATATACAAAAATTCTAAAACAACAAAACCACATATAAATTCTTTAAACTTCAACACAAAAGTTAAAGGTCCTAAACCGCTTACAAGCGGCGTCAGTGGCCGGGAGTTCCCAGGCGGGAATTTCGGCCGCCAAGTGCAGGCCTTACTGAGTGCGGCGCCACATTGGGCGACTTGCGCGTCAACAGTGGGGATGAAATGATGATGAGGCAGCACAACAACCAGTTCCTGAGGGGAGAAAATCTCCCACCTCAGCCGAGAATCAAACCCGGGCCCCCGTACTTGTAAGGGGAGGGGGGTGGGCGGATTGGTGGTAACTAAAGAGTGTACTAAAATTTAACTCTTGCGGAAAGATCGGTAAATAATCATCTCATAAAATGCAAAAAAATACATCCATGAAAGAATGGGCCAAGTACTTGTATAATGCTAAAATATGAACAATGCCGATGGTCGCAATTTGTACCTAGAACAAGAACGACATTAGATCGTATGCAATATTATTAGCAATGGCCATTAAAGGGAAACAGATGTGACTTTTTAAAAATGCAGGTTCTGTCGACAGTATCAAAATTCTTCTAGACAAGGAAAACAACACAGTCAAAATATATAAACCATTACTTTATACAACAGGATGAAGCACACTGTCTGCGTGTAGAAAGAGACAGACATTATTTGACTTTCCACATGGAGACGACTCCCCTTAAACACAAAATATGGCATCTGTCATGTATGCACAACCCTACGTGCTAGCACTAGCCTAACTAAACGAGAACTGAGGCCTACGGTGTCGTAGTACCGGTAAACTCGACAGGAGGCGATGCTACGGTTTCCAACTATGAAAGCTTTGTGTAAATAATCGGGAAGAATGCCCATTCTCTGAACGAATATGCATTCATAAACTCAAATGAAGATACAGATCATACCATCGAAAGACACTTGATTTTTAAAGAATGACTGTTCGTTAAAAAGCCTCGGAGATTTGTTACGAACATGTTTCGAAATCTCGAATTCCTCAAGCAAATTTAATTTTCTCCCTTTATTTTCTACGTGCGGGATTATAAGATATTCCAAACTAGGGTACTGATGGCCTGAAGCTTTCAGATGTTCAAGGAAAGGGCAATATTTTTTACTTTGCCCTTTTTTCGTTTGCAAGTGTTCGTTGAATCTAACAGTAAATGACTTCCCCATCTGACCGATATATTCGGCCGAACATTCAGGGCGCCTAGTGACGATTAAAGCCAGTGAAATTATTCATAATGTAGCCAACAAGCTTTACATAGGGCCCTGAAGACTGTAAAACAAAAATTAGATCAAGAAGAGGCGATATGGTAAGGGGAGACAAGTGGAATACAGGAGTTGTGATTTGCAAACGTGACTATGTAAAGTTGAAAACTTTTTTGCTGAAAATGTGTTTAATCGAATCGGTCAGATCCCACTGTTGCGTTCGACAAGCTTTCAAGAAATTACCTTAATAGTCGTGTGCATATTATTCCTCCATAGCAATTCTATGGTTTGAAAGTAATGAACAGATGCACAGATAAAAACTCAAAAAGGTAAACCAGCAGGATTAATTGAAGGGCTTATTTCAATAGTGGTACAAGCCCATTTTTGTTCATTCTGAGATATAGTCCTAAAGTTAAAAGAGCGCTGAAAAATTTGCAGTTGAGATATCAGAAATATTTAAGTAAATATACTCTAGGACTCTGTATTTCAGAATGAACAAAAATGGACTTGTACCATTAGTGAAATTGTCAAATTGTCAATGATGTCGATAGCCGCACTTATTATACCTCTAGATATCTTCTTTAAATTTTGAAGAAGAACGTAACTTTGAAGTAGATTACACTACACGTATTCGTAAGGAGTTGGTTGCATGTTTGCATGATCAGTTTTTTCCAGAAGATTGCCATATCATTTCTCTCGTTATCAAAAACCTGTATGTGAATGTCCCCCTTAGGGAAACTAAACATATTACTCGACGATTCTGGACTGAGAAAGGATAGCTCCTAATGGAAGAAATTAACGAGATTATTACTCTTTCCCACAACTACTTTTCATTCAACAACTTTATTTACAAACAAGAGAACGGTTTGGCTATAGAGAGCTGCCGTTCTGGCTTCCTGGTCGACGTCTTTATGAATCATGTAGAATGTGTATTATTTGAACGGGTGTCCCCTATTACCGAGCAGATCACCCTATATAAAAGATACGTTGATGACATTTTCATTACCTTCAAGGGTAATGAAGGCGATATAAACCTCTTCATTTAAGAGTTTACTTGCCAACATCCAAAACTAACTTTCACGTATTCCGAGGGGACCTTTGAACTATTTACATCTTTCTTTGCAACTCGTGGAAAGTAAGATTTCCCTCGATATCTTTAGGAAACCTTCCACCAGTGTGGCTGATATACATTCCAACTCCCGTCATCCGAGGAGCTACAAGCTTAATTATTTTCGAGCTGCTATTGCAATAATTTACGTGCTCTCCCTTTCTGACGGTGCTATGAGGAAATAATTGAATAATCTGTGTTATGTAGCACAGAAAAATGAGTACATCCCATCGCTGGTGCTCCCGTTACATTCCGAACGCAAAAATGCCTTCAACACCCGGGCCACTCCTCCTCCCACCACTTCTAACGTATGTGAGGTTACGCGATTTTCGATTCCGTGTTTAGGTCTTTTTTTTATAATTGAGCAAAATTGTTTAAACAGACTAATGTTCATATGGTTTTTTCTCGGGTTGGTCGATTCAGTCATCTCTCCCCCATAATGAGCCACACACTAACCATTTATTTTTGAAATAGCGGTTTTTTAAAATTAGGTGCCCAGAATGTTCCGACGAATATATTGGAAAGAACGGGAGGTCATTTACAGTTAAAGTTAGGGAAAACTTGTTAATACAATATCTTGGATTCATAGCCAGGCTGTTTCCTGCTCGCCCGACTATAATTACCTGATTTTCCTTCTCAAAGTTCCTGCACCTGGCTAAGGCTACCGCTTGGTTTCACAAAAGTCGTGACCTGGTACCCTTCATCTAATTTCCTCTGAAGCAGCTGGCCTACAACCCTTCCATGACTGCTACCGAGAAGCAGAATTCTTCTTTTCCTATTCTGTTTGTATCCCAACCTGTCTTTTTTCTATAAGCTAATATTCTAATTCAACCTACATTCAACTACATCTGGATGTGGCCCTTCCTCTACTACTTCAGACAGCAAGCCAAAGTGATTTACTAACGAAATTTCTAAAGTTTTCGCAACAGTTTCCATTTTTCGCCCTATGTGTGCTACCTTTTCCCAGCACCCTGTCTCTTTTTGCTCCCTTAGCCTACATAATTCCAAATTCACGTTTTCTAATTCACCCTTAAGGGCACAAATTTTTGCCTCCCGTTCAGCGATTTTTCTGTCCTTTCTACATAATCTACATTGCCATGTAAGAGATTCATTATCTACCATCGTTTCCTCACCGCTACATTTTCCCCAATGAAACAGTAACCTACAGTCTTCACAGAAAACCCCCGCCTTCAGATTTCAACGGTAATCACCACATTTGTCACACACCGTTCAACAGAAAAATTTACATAAAAATTTACACAAAAGCAGAGAATAACTTGGCACAAGAGCACTGAAGTTTCGTAGCCTATACTAATACGAAACAAAACGCTAATGTAAACAAACTTTTAAACTTACTTTCGAAAGGTTTAACTAACTAAATAAACTCTGAATGATAGACACGAATTAATTTAACTTTGAACCGCTAAGACTGGTCAAACAAATAAAGATCTAAATACGCTCAGAAAAGTGAAACCTTCAATAGATAACCTTGCGAAGAAGTAAATGTATTAGTCTAAAATGTAATATTAACTAAATTAGCTCTTATTTCAATATTAGTCACTTAACTTACTGAGAGCTTCGTGGACGTGCGCCTGCCAGAGAATGAGAGAACTGAACACTGAACTACAAGTAAGATAGACTACTCGCAACTGAAGGATCAATCATTAGAAAAATAATTCGTGTAAAACGAACAACCTACCAACTTGATCAAGACCTAGTTTAAAGTTAGTAATGAATCAACAGGAATCATCGCCACGATAAGGAGTGAATGTAAGATCTGAACCATCTGTTACTTGCAAGTATGAAGTTGCAAGTAAAAAATTTATGCAGCTCTTGTGTTCACCAAATGTCCATTTCCAAAGAACATTGCTCCATGTTTCTTTGAGAACAGTATACGAGTTCTTACAGCAGTCACTGAACTCATTTCGAAAAGCAGTCTACTGTTTCAGTTTGAGAGTAGTTTAACTGATAGCAACAACACCTTGCGATATGATACTCTGTGCTATTTTAATGTGTGTTTCATATGATCTGTGTTTTAACATGTATTAACGCTTGTTGCACATTCTAGTCGGTTCGATGAAAAATGTTTGTTTTGAAGACTTGATTATCAAAGTTCAATTAAATTCACTTTAAATACGAGAAAGATAAATTGCGATCCGCACGTGTCAATAACCAAATAGGGTGCTTGAAGGTCTTAATGACCAACTGCTAATAAAATAAATAAACAATAATAACAAACAACTCACGCTGCTATTACGCTGAAGACATTCCAGTAGAATGGGAAAGTGGAGCAAATAACCTGTATAAGCCTTCTAATAAGCTGACTAAAGGGGAGTTGTGTGGAGACTGCGTCTGCCGTTACAGCATAAATCCAACACGACAATTTTCTGAACCTGTCTCAATCGGACGCAGCCGACAGCAGCTGCAGGCAAGTGCAGGGCAACAGAGTGCTGCCTGGATCTGTTATCGGTAATCCATAGAGCGCACCACTTCATCTGTCTCTTCCCTCCCCCTCCCTCCAACCACTCAACTCGAGTGTCATAGCTGCATCCTCTATTCTGGGCTTCCATTTACTACGGTTCCGGTAACATGGAGTCTACATACATTTTCTTTCGATGTGTCCGAAGATCGGAGGAGAGCACCTGAGTAAATATTATCAAAAATGGATGAATGTTTACTGTTTTCCGAGTGAGTACCACAAAGCACAAACGCCCCTAAATGATGTTCTACATCGTCTGAGTAGCCTGGTCCCTAAAGTATAATCATTAACAATTATGATCTGTTATTGATGTTTCTTACACGAACAGTCTCCCTTAACCCTCAGGGGAGGAGACTCTGCATGTGACAGGCCATCGAGATGTGCCCTCGATAGGAGGACCGTCATTTGACAGATCAAAGATAACGTGCCGTTAGTACGAGTTGGAACAAAATATTCAAGCAACGCAGAATAATTAAATGTAGCCCAGACAATCAAACTATTAATTTTATGAGGTGTGTTTAGAGTTAAGTAATATATAAACACTTCTCTACTGGGTAAATAATTCCGCACTCATTTTCTGTTACTTCTTCAGTTTCAGACTGTCGATAACTTCCGAAATGAAATAATAAAATTACAGCTACAATAGATCATATAATATAGTGAATATGCAAGGGGTTTTTCAAAGTATCAAACGTCTAGGAGTGACAGGCCATGTTATGGGAAACAACTTTTGTTACACACAAAATGTTCGCTATGCTTCTTTTGTGATTCGTTATGCTCCTGAGAAGCAGCAGGGCATAGGCACTCTGCAGCGTGCTCATGCACAATGCGTACCTTATAATCCAGTCATCTGCTCCGTATGAAAAGAGGTAGGCTGAGCTCTTGATTTGCTTCTAAATTATCTTTCTCCGCTTAGAGACATCATGCAGATGAATCACACATGGTTAGTAGAGCCAGCTAGTTCGATGAAATGTCGTTGACTCAGGGATGGTGAAATCAATAAAAAAGATACCTAGAGCCCCCGGGATACCTTAGTGAACATTTGTTCCCCGACGAACTTCGTTACCCATGTCGTGATGTATCACCCCTAGATGTTTGATACAATAACGTTGAAATACCCCGCACACACCATGAACCAGAACTCCACGACAAACTTCCAGAAGTAGCAGTATCGATCAAAACAAGCAAACCACGTCTAGTAAATACTCTCTAAAGTGCAGATCATAAGAGTTACGACCACTTTCCCCATAGAAGGATTGTGATTCACAAAAGCGAAGATGGACAAGTGCTCGTAGTTCTTATGGAATGCAGTTCTGATCCCACGTTTGCCAGCGTTTTTTTTTTTTTTTTTTTTTCTTATTTGGGACAATGCTACAACCTCTTAAATATCGTCGGTAGAGTTCTGGTTCCCACTGTATACTAACTGTAAACGATAACTGTTTACAACATACCATACTGGTGTAGGGGAAGTCGAGAAAACTAGCTTAACATAGAACACTAGTGGTCAGTTAAATCAGGAAGCGATCTCAAACTGGCTTTCAAAAGCCACCAAAGCTATAGCCCATGCGGTGTGCATGAAACTTTGGAATATCCTCTCGTTATCTAACAACACACGGTCAGTGGTGTACTTATGTAAAACTGACGTTTCTGTAAATATCACCCAACAATTTTCTGAATTTTAACGGCATAAAATTAACAATCAAATCTTTTTTCCGCCTTCTGTTTATGAGGCTACTGTGCTTCTAAGGAATAAGTTTAAACCGAGTTGTAAACTTTATTGGCTTCGGATAACGTGTTCAGAAGTCTTTTTATGACACTATCCTCACAGATAAGGTTACCGTACAAATGTTAACGTAAGGTGGTGGCATAAAAGGGCGAGAGGATGCTCTAAACATCGGTGTGCATGTGCCAGTAGCTTAGGTAGCATTTCTAGACCAATAAGAGGTATCCTGGCCTGATAGACCACAAGTGCGCTATAGCTTATCGTTCATGTCGCCTTTTCTATACCACTGTGACACGTTGTATGCGTTATCGTGTGTATAAAGGGTGTTTAAGCTGCACCTAAGTATAGGTTTTACGCAACCTGCAACATCCTCAAAAACCATAAGCGAAATTTTCCTATTATCTATGTGCAAACAGTTAGTCGTACAGAAAAAATTATTAAAGAAACACGCATTTGAAAGCCACTTTTGTACGTTTTTCGTGCGTGTTTTTTGTTCGTTTTAATTCGAAAACTGTGGCCTGTAACAAAAGCATATACCATTACAAAATTTAATCACATTAAATTTCCTGTAGAAATGTCTTGTTCATTTTGTCTGAAGGACTGACACTTTTAGTATTGTAATCACAAACCGATAAGCCAAAAATGCAACTTTCACTCGAAACCTAAAACTTGCACCGCAAATATTGCTGAATTGGGAAGTGCTACTGACATGGAATTTTCACAGGTTGAATTGGTAGTCAATGGACTCGTATTGTTAACCAACAATAAACAGATTCTAACAATACTTTGAAAATGTATTTATTTCACGAACACACACTTTTTTAACTGCGACGCCTGTGCACGTTAACGAACTAAAAGTATGGTAAATTACAGTGTAGTGATGTTTTTTGTAGGCGACTAGTGCGAGTCGTTTACGAGGCAATGTAGTTTGGAAGGTTCTACACTGACACTTCAGCAATACCTGTGGTAGCGCACTAAAGAACAAGTGCATACACTAGTTATGTGGCAACTGACAACCACAGGTTGCGTTCAAAATAACCATCGGGAGCGGCAATACAAGCGTCCAGTCTGTTAAGGAATGACTACTGCATACGAGCTAGAATTTCAGCGGAGAAGTTCGAGCAGGCTGCAGCAATATGTCGGTGCATATCATCGGGTTTAGTTGGTATTATGTACTTGTATACAGCGTCTTTCAGCTTTCTCCACAGAATAAAAGTCTACTGGGGTCAAATCCGGGGAATGGGCTGACCGAGCTACGGGTCTCCTAGGTCGAATCCAATAATTTGGAAACATATCGTGAATACACGTTGCAGTAATTCGTCCTTTATGAAGTGGACAGCCGTCATGTTGATACCAAAAGTTCCTCCTAGTCTGCAGAAGAACGTCTTCAAGCATTCGTGGAGGATGGTCTGTTAGGACCTGCAATACTTGTGAGCGTTCAGTTTTCTGTCTATGAAAAACGGACCTATAAGCTGATGGTTCACTATCCCACACCACACGTTTAAATCCCATGGACGCTGACGTTCCACGTGATGAAGCTAATGGAGACTGTCAACAGACCAATAGCGTATGTTTCGGCGGTTGATTGGTAAATGTAACTTCAAAACTAAACAAGATACATGATACATCTGGATTATCCTGTCTTTTTTCCCTTTGTGATAGATGGCGCTGTAACAGTCACAAACGTATAAATACGTGGTATCACGTAACATTCCGCTAGTGCGGACGGTATTTGCTTCGTGTTACATCACCCGTGTTAAAATGGAACGTTTACCAATTGCGGAAAAGGTCGATATCGTGTTGATGTATGGCTATTGTGATTAAAATGCCCAACGGGCGTGTGCTATGCATGCTGCTCGGTATACTGGACGACATCATCCAAGTGTCCGAACCGTTCACCGGATAGTTACGTTATTTAAGGAAACAGGAAGTGTTCAGCCACATGTGTAACATGAACCACGACCTGCAACAAATGATGATGCCCGAGTAGGCGTTTTAGCTGCTGTCGCGGCAAATCCGCACATCAGTAGCAGACAAATTGCGCGAGAATTGGGAATCGACATCAACATCGATTGCACCCGTACCATATTTCTATGCACCAGGAATTGCATGGCGACGACTTTGAACGTCGTGTACAGTTCTACCACTGGGCACAAGAGAAATTACGGGACGATGACAGATTTTTTGCATGCGTTCTATTTAGCGACGAAGCGTCATTCACCGGCATGCGATAACGTAAACCGGCATAATATACACTATTGGGCTACGGAAAGACCACTATGGCGGGTTAATATATGGTGCGGCACTGTGGGAGGAAGGATAATTGGCCCCCATTTTATCGATGGCATTCTGAATGGTGCAATGTATGCTGATTTCCTATGTAATGTTCTACCGATGTTTCTACAAGATGTTTCACTTTATGACAGAATGGCGATCTACTTCCAACATGATGGATGTCCAGCACATAGCTCGCGTGCGGTTGAAGCGGTATTGAATATCATATTTCATGACAGGTGGACTGGTCGTCGAAGTACCATACCATGGTCCACACGTTCACCATATCTGACGTCCCCGGATTTCTTTCTGTGGGGAAAGTTGTAGGATATTTGCTATAGCGATCCACCGACAACGCCTGACAACATGCGCCAGCGCATTGTCAATGCATGTGCGAACATTACGGAAGACGAACTACACGCTGTTGAGAGGAATGTCGTCACACGTATTGCCAAATGCATTGAGGTTGACGGACATCATTCTGAGCATTTATTGCATTAATGTGGTATTTACAGGTAATCACGCTGTAACAGCATGGGTTCTCAGATATGATAAGTCCACAGAGGTACATATATCACATTGGAACAACCGAAATAAAATGTTCAAACATACCTACGTTCTGTATTTTAATTTAAAAAACCTACCTGTTACCAACTGTTCGTCTAAAATTGTGAGCCGTATGTTTGCGACTATTACAGCGCCATCTATCACAAAGCGAGAAAAGTGGTCCAACTAAAACATTCATATTTCTTTACGTACTGCACGAATATGTAATAAAAAATGGGGGTTCCTGTTTTAAAAAACGCAGTTGATATCAGTTTGACCTATGGCAGCGTCATCTAGAGGGCCAACCATAGCGCCATCTGGTTTCCCCCTTCAAGCTAGACAAGTTTCGTTCTTTGTAGTTTTTTCGTTTGACGCGTATTTCGTCAGATATTTGGCCCGGTCACGATCAATGGACCACCCTGTATATACTATCTGCGTACGGTAAAAACGGAAACGTGAACTACGGCGACATTACCAAACGCCTCCAAACAGGACCAACGTACTGTTACTGTTTTCTTGGCTGCCGAAGGCGAAACTCCAATCGACATCCATCGGAGAGTGAAGAATGTTTGCGGGCTAGCATATCAGTCTGAAACCACCGTTGTGTAATGGTGCGCCAAGGTTCGTGGTGGTCGCGATTCGGCACAAGGTGTCGTTCGATCTGGGAGACCAGCCGCATCCACGACGGAAAAACCACAAGCGGGCGGTTCGTAATGCTATTGGGGCGGACCGGAACGTAATAATTCGTGTGCTAGCAAAGGATGCCGATATCAGCTTTTCCAGGGTTCAACACTTTATTCAGCAGTTAGGCTACCATAAGGTCTACAACCAGTGCACACCAAGCGTAGAATCGCCAACAAAAAGCAAATCGGATGGCTGTTTGTCTGAAGCACCTGACGAGACTGAATGTTGAAGGCAAGGTATTCTTTGAGCGCAATGTTTCAGGCGGCAAAATCTGGTGCCGCCACTGATAATTAGAACCGAAAGCACTAACAATACATTGTTGTCATTCATCGTCTCTTCGTCCAAAGAAGTTCAAGAGTCAGCAATCTGCTCAACCTGTTATTTGATTACCAGAGGCTATTGCTTATTGATTTTAAGAAGCGTGGTCTCTCTTTCAGTGCATAACGGAGCTGCGCAACTCTGGAGAAATTATTCAGTATAAATAAGGCGAAATGTTCGTGAAAACTGCTACAGAGGGAGCTGCTGTTTCATGATAACGCACGTCCCCACATCAAAAATGTCGCAATGTACAAGTCTCGCCAACTCGTGTGGGAGCCACTTGAACTCCTCATCCTATTGGATTGTCACGCCATCGCTCTCTTAAAATAAGACCTTGACAAATAAGCGATACCTGTCGGAGGATTTGTATCAGGTAGTTACGGACCTCGCCAACCAGCAGGACTTGTAGTTTTAGCTAACAATTGCCTTCAGCCTGATGCGTCAGTGGGATGATATGCTCAATGCTCACTGCGATTTTTCCTGATTGGCATAGCGATTCTGGACTGTACGGCCTTTGAGCAGGAGCTTTCTGATCGTCCTTAATAAAATTAGATAACTGACAGGCACATGTGATTGAGCTTAAGTTGACATTTTATATGATCACGATCTTTTTTTTAAGTTACTATTATATACTTAGTAAGTGTTTGTTTAGGTAATCCGTTCTAAAAAGACACATTTTCTTCAGCACCAAGTTTCCACAGCTCACATTACGCGCTCCACTAGTAAGTAGAGCAAACACAGACTGAAAAATTAAAGTCTCCTATGGCAAATATTAAAGTTGACAGCTTTCATCTATACTTGTGTGAGGATTTGGTGTCATCTAATCTGTCATGGGACGTTCTACGGAACACAACATTTTAAGACCTTCCTGCAGTATACCAGGAAAGTCGACACTGCAAAAATTATTTGTAACAGATGTATAAAAAGGCTGTTGCTGGTATTAAAACAGACATTTGTGAGCACTGCATTTGGCTTTCAGTCGACGAGGCTACTGACGTCTATGGCAGAGCTTTCTCAGCCTGCAAAAATGTACTGAGAGACAGTAGAAAAAGTTTCATACTACACAGCTTGGAAGTGTGGTTCATTGTGTACTGCAATTTCAAAATGTAATATGATTGTAGCGTTAGGCCACGGCCTGTGGTCATACTCAGGTACGCATCACAAGTCTGTGTTTCTGTGTGAGTGACATATAATAAGATTTTTTCCGTAAAACGCATCCCATTACTACACTCCTGGAAATGGAAAAAAGAACACATTGACACCGGTGTGTCAGACCCACCATACTTGCTCCGGACACTGCGAGAGGGCTGTACAAGCAATGATCACACGCACGGCACAGCGGACACACCAGGAACCGCGGTGTTGGCCGTCGAATGGCGCTAGCTGCGCAGCATTTGTGCACCGCCGCCGTCAGTGTCAGCCAGTTTGCCGTGGCATACGGAGCTCCATCGCAGTCTTTAACACTGGTAGCATGCCGCGACAGCGTGGACGTGAACCGTATGTGCAGTTGACGGACTTTGAGCGAGGGCGTATAGTGGGCATGCGGGAGGCCGGGTGGACGTACCGCCGAATTGCTCAACACGTGGGGCGTGAGGTCTCCACAGTACATCGATGTTGTCGCCAGTGGTCGGCGGAAGGTGCACGTGCCCGTCGATCTGGGACCGGACCGCAGCGAGGCACGGATGCACGCCAAGACCGTAGGATACTGCGCAGTGCCGTAGGAGACCGCACCGCCACTTCCCAGCAAATTAGGGACACTGTTGCTCCTGGGGTATCGGCGAGGACCATTCGCAACCGTCTCCATGAAGCTGGGCTACGGTCTCGCACACCGTTAGGCCGTCTTCCGCTCACGCCCCAACATCGTGCAGCCCGCCTCCAGTGGTGTCGCGACAGGCGTGAATGGAGGGACGAATGGAGACGTGTCGTCTTCAGCGATGAGAGTCGCTTCTGCCTTGGTGCCAATGATGGTCGTATGCGTGTTTGGCGCCGTGCAGGTGAGCGCCACAATCAGGACTGCATACGACCGAGGCACACAGGGCCAACACCCGGCATCATGGTGTGGGGAGCGATCTCCTACACTGGCCGTACACCACTGGTGATCGTCGAGCGGACACTGAATAGTGCACGGTACATCCAAACCGTCATCGAACCCATCGTTCTACCATTCCTAGACCGGCAAGGGAACTTGCTGTTCCAACAGGACAATGCACGTCCGCATGTATCCCGTGCCACCCAACGTGCTCTAGAAGGTGTAAGGCAACTACCCTGGCCAGCAAGATCTCCGGATCTGTCCCCCATTGAGCATGTTTGGGACTGGATGAAGCGTCGTCTCACGCGGTCTGCACGTCCAGCACGAACGCTGGTCCAACTGAGGCGCCAGGTGGAAATGGCATGGCAAGCCGTTCCACAGGACTACATCCAGCATCTCTACGGTCGTCTCCATGGGAGAATAGCAGCCTGCATTGCTGCGAAAGGTGGATATACACTGTACTAGTGCCGACATTGTGCATGCTCTGTTGCCTGTGTCTATGTGCTTGTGGTTCTGTCAGTGTGATCATGTGATGTATCTGACCCCAGGAATGTGTCAATAAAGTTTCCCCTTCCTGGGACAATGAGTTCACGGTGTTCTTATTTCAATTTCCAGGAGTGTATATTATCAAAAGAGAAGATAGTTGTAGCACCGGTAAGGATCTCAACTGCTTGTGAATTTTTCCAAGTTTCGACATAGGGAGTAATTAGTCACCCATTTTCCACAAATAACTAGAATGGCTCTGTCAAAAATTTAATCACTTTTTCCGTGTTAATATTGGAGTCCATTACACTTTCCATTGGAGGACTCCGAAAACGCTAAAATCAGTTTTACAAAAACCCAATAATGCGGCCGCTAGTCATCACCAATATTCGCTGCTTAGCATTGGTCCCAGGGCAGCCGCACAACAATGAAAAAATCACGCGTCCTGACTCTGCCGTTGCTTAGCAATAGTCTGCTTTGAGAGCTCAAGCTATTCGGGCATGTGACGGAGTTCTTTGAGAGGAATACACTGATAGAAAAGTTTGCTGCCGATCTTTGGGAATAGAAGTTAAATAAGACTTTGAAAGAAGGTTAACTATTGAAGAAAAGCAGACTTGTGACGAAAAACAATGGAGGTAAGTGAGCAATCCATATTCAGCCATCATAACACGTCTACGCTGAAATCTGATACTGTAGGCAACAACTTCAGAGGTTGAATGCTGCGTGTTCTGATCAAAATAAGATACAGCGCGAATCTGAGCAACACCACAACCACTTCCAAAGTTTTTAAGGATATTTCCTTAGTGTTTTGGCGTGGGAGTCTCCTGTGAATCGCTCACCACTATGCTTCGACAAATATGCTCTGCAAACCGCTTTACGGTGTGTGGCAGATAGTGCTTCAGCACTCCTGCCCTCCCTCTTGTATTCGCACGTCGTACAGGGAAGGTCTCCTGTAAACGAACCATCGTAACGACTCCAATTGTTCTGACTTCCCAGTCGTTAGCATTTCGTGAGAAAATGTTCTCAAGTATCTTCCGCATGTATGCTTTTGGAATTTATACAGTACCATCTTCGTGATGTACAACGACATCTTGTGGCGTCTGCGACTGCAGTATGTATTTTGAGCACACTCGTAACTTTCTCGCCTCTACTCAAAAATCCTTCGACGAAACGTACCGACCTTAGTTGAATCTTCTCAGTCACTTATATTAGTCGAACCAGACAAAGGCTCCAGGGTGATCAGCAATTCTTAAAAACCGGTCGAACAAAATTTTTGTGAGTCACTTCCCTCGTGAATGAAGTCTCTTCCAGTGAATCCCAATATGGTATCTGCTTTTACTACAATTACTTTTAAGTGAGTATTTCACTTTAGCCCACTTCGGACAGTTTATCCTAGGTATTTTACCGAAATTGCTGTTTCCAGGGATTTTTCCCCAATAGCGTTATCGAACAGTAATGGATTCCTTCGCCTATTTATACGCCGTGTGTTACAATTCATTTAGCATTTAAGGTCCTGCCAGTCTCTGTACTCGTAATCGACTCTCCCCAGATATTTCTGGATTCCGCTCGCAGCCATCCTACAGCTAGCAGACTCGTCTGCGTGTACCCTCAGTGAGCTTCTGACGTTATACACCTCTGTTTGTAGCAGACACATTTGCAGATTTTCTTTTCCCTCGAAACGTCGTAATGCGTGAGCGTAAAATATATTCCACAATTCTACAACAGAGTGACATTAGTATTACTGGCATGCAATTATGTGCATGTACCCGACGACCCCTCTTGAATACGGGAATGCTTTGCGCTTCTTTTCCAATCGCTTGATGTGAGAAATCTGTGTAGAATGTCGCACTGTCTCACGCATCAACAATGTGCTTCCTCTGATGAACGATTACAGTTGATTTCCTGTTTCGTGGTCACTTGTTTCAAAACTAGCTCTTTGGCATTTTTGCGATGATTCAAAGGAGCAATAGTTGTAAAGCTTCGTGACGAAACATTTCTGGACAGTGAAATACAGCAGTACGGCCTTCTCTCTATCGCCTTCTATATCTGGGCCAGCACAGCTAACTCGGCGGCTGATTAGAAGATTTAGATTATTTAAGGGAACCTGCGATGAACTCACACATCTTCAGTGGAGTAACACTTCCGGTTGTCTCAGTATGAGCGTGTTGAGTTTCACCAAACTGACAAGGCGAGCAACGGATACTTTTTCGTTAACTCAAATGAAACTAGTTTCAGCAGTTCACAGTGTTCATGCAGTAATCGAGTATGCATGCTGCTAAATTTTAACTCCATTTAAAGCTTGTGCATGTTCCTCCAAACAGCCGTAAACATATATCCGAAGGAAAAAGGTCTGTTAGATGGTTCATCTGTAACCCTCCGATCCATTGCCATCTTAGATAAATTCTTTGCCATATACGCTAAGCAAACAGATCGCCTTATATCCATTGTCAATCAAATTAATTTTTTTTTAAATCAGGAGAGAGCGATTTCGATTTGTTTTGCGTTTGTAGCGTGAATGTAAAACTGCAGTAGTAAAACAAGCATCCCAATTAAATAACGTGTTTTGTCAGTACGTAAGAACCTATTTGTCTGATTACCATTAAGTCCTTTTTGTCCAGTACACAAGAAGACGGAAGTGAATTAAAATATGTGGTTAGATGCATCTGAGAAGAATTCTAGGAATAAATAACTGAAAAATGATCCCAGATACTGAATCACTTTCACTATTGCCTCTGATTATCAGAATTTGCTGTTCCACTTCTTGGAACCATACATTATGGGATACTGAATTGACATGTTTCGTAGGACTGCGTTCATATTGAATGTCATTATCGGCTTAGCATTAACAGTGCCATTGAAGTTTCTCGAAACTTTTTATAGAAGTTTAGATGTTCAGTAAAGTATTTATTACATAAGTTTTCTTAGGCATTAGAAGGTAAAGACACTGCACAATACATGTCGCCACCGGATGTACGTATTAATCTTCCTCTCTTCCGCAGCATTTCGCATCTAAGTACGAGGTATAAGATGACAATTTAGATTTTAGAAACTTCTTTGCATGTTCCTACGATCTTCAGTATTCTTATTCGGACACAACGATATATCAGTCACAAGAAAGGTGTACCATGAATATACACTCCTGGAAATGGAAAAAAGAACACATTGACACTGGTGTGTCAGACCCACCATACTTGCTCCGGACACTGCGAGAGGGCTGTACAAGCAATGATCACACGCACGGCACAGCGGACACACCAGGAACCGCGGTGTTGGCCGTCGAATGGCGCTAGCTGCGCAGCATTTGTGCACCGCCGCCGTCAGTGTCAGCCAGTTTGCCGTGGCATACGGAGCTCCATCGCAGTCTTTAACACTGGTAGCATGCCGCGACAGCGTGGACGTGAACCGTATGTGCAGTTGACGGACTTTGAGCGAGGGCATATAGTGGGCATGCGGGAGGCCGGGTGGACGTACCGCCGAATTGCTCAACACGTGGGGCGTGAGGTCTCCACAATACATCGATGTTGTCGCCAGTGGTCGGCGGAAGGTGCACGTGCCCGTCGACCTGGGACCGGACCGCAGCGACGCACGGATGCACGCCAAGACCGTAGGATCCTACGCAGTGCCGTAGGAGACCGCACCGCCACTTCCCAGCAAATTAGGGACACTGTTGCTCCTGGGGTATCGGCGAGAACCATTCGCAACCGTCTCCATGAAGCTGGGCTACGGTCTCGCACACCGTTAGGCCGTCTTCCGCTCACGCCCCAACATCGTGCAGCCCGCCTCCAGTGGTGTCGCGACAGGCGTGAATGGAGGGACGAATGGAGACGTGTCGTCTTCAGCGATGAGAGTCGCTTCTGCCTTGGTGCCAATGATGGTCGTATGCGTGTTTGGCGCCGTGCAGGTGAGCGCCACAATCAGGACTGCATACGACCGAGGCACACAGGGCCAACACCCGGCATCATGGTGTGGGGAGCGATCTCCTACACTGGCCGTACACAACTGGTGATCGTCGAGCGGACACTGAATAGTGCACGGTACATCCAAACCGTCATCGAACCCATCGTTCTACCATTCCTAGACCGGCAAGGGAACTTGCTGTTCCAACAGGACAATGCACGTCCGCATGTATCCCGTGCCACCCAACGTGCTCTAGAAGGTGTAAGGCAACTACCCTGGCCAGCAAGATCTCCGGATCTGTCCCCCATTGAGCATGTTTGGGACTGGATGAAGCGTCGTCTCACGCGGTCTGCACGTCCAGCACGAACGCTGGTCCAACTGAGGCGCCAGGTGGAAATGGCATGGCAAGCCGTTCCACAGGACTACATCCAGCATCTCTACGGTCGTCTCCATGGGAGAATAGCAGCCTGCATTGCTGCGAAAGGTGGATATACACTGTACTAGTGCCGACATTGTGCATGCTCTGTTGCCTGTGTCTATGTGCTTGTGGTTCTGTCAGTGTGATCATGTGATGTATCTGACCCCAGGAATGTGTCAATAAAGTTTCCCCTTCCTGGGACAATGAATTCACGGTGTTCTTATTTCAATTTCCAGGAGTGTAATTAGTTAAATGTTCTGAAGTCTGATGCGCATCTTCATCACAAGATGTACGCTGCAAAGTCACCGAACCGAATATTCTGATTCTGCTGCGGCTGCACATTGAGCTATGTTATAACACTGATAACTATTTACAATAAACGCAACTAGCAGTTATTTTGCGAATCTCAAGTGTCTGATCATGATATACTTACTATCAGATTATTTTCTGATATTTATGATTAATGCAATGAAAGCAACTGTTTAGATTTGTTGGTCGTAGTAATCGTTCATTACGTGAGGGGGACAACCCAGAAAGATGGATGTGTATCGATGCTAACCGTGGCCGATTTACTCTATGACGCACTGATAATACTCTTCACTCTTTACTCTTCATCTCTGAACAAAACAATGAAAGGTTTTAGTAAGCTCCAGGTAGGAAGTAAGATGACGCAAAGTTGATTACTAGGACGAAGACTACCGACTATGGATCCTAAAATTTACCACCTGATTTCTAGAGCTGTGTTGGAGCTTCATCCTATGCTGTGAAACTCTAGATATCAGACGCGGAAACTTGGTTTTGACGTCTCGTCGACTTTCGGATTGGACAAATATCTACCATTAAATGGATCATAAACTTTTCAGGTGAACCATTCCGGCATTTGCTTGAAGTGGCTAGAGGAAATTAATTCAGTTTCAAGTGAGATCGCTGAATGACGATGTGAGTAGCTTTAGACGTATGAAACTCAAGTGCGTTAACCCATCCGTCAACACTGCAACATGGCTACAACTTTACAAGAGTTGTGTGTTGGAATTTGCGTGAGATCAGTCCATTGTTCACGTCCAAAGTGCATTTCGCCGCCGATACAGCAAGAAGCCACCTCTTCACTTGTAGATTTATTTCTGGTGTACAAAATCCTTGAAAGTTGGTTGCATACGCACAGGGAACGGCATTGGTCGGCTACGCAAGTGTGATGAAAAGGTCGAGCATATCCGAGATGCATTCACACAGAGCCCTCGCAAGTCCGCAAGAAGGGAAGGACAGTAATGTAAAGTTCCTCAACAACAGTATGGCATGCTCTGAAACGACGTCTGCGTATTAAGCCTTACAAGTTTCAGTTGCTGCAGCAATCGCATCCTGCGGACCATTAGAGAAGATACTAATTTAATATTTCATTTCTCCAAAATACGTCAGTGGACACTTTTTCCCGAACGTCTCAACTTCTCAGACGAATGGATGTTTTATCTCTCTGGTAAAGTAAACTGCCATAATGTAGCTTGGGGATTGCAAAATCCTATCGTCGCCTTCAAACACCGAAAATGAATGTGTTTTGTTCCGTTTCTGTTTGGAGTGTTTATAAATCTTTCCTTAATGCGAAGGAAACAGTGACAGTAATATCATACCTGAACATGACGCAAAATTGGTTGTTTCCTCAACTTTACGAAGACTCGAATGAGCATATTTTTATGCATGACGGTGACCGCCTCACTTTCACCTTTATGTGCAGAGTTATTTTAAGAACATCATCCCATAACGCTTGATTGGAAGAGGTGAACAACAAGATCTTGTTCATTCCTTTTGGCCTCCCGGGTCACCAGAATTCACACCTTGAGGTTTATTTTTCTCGGAATGCATAAAAGAAAGAATCTTTGCGCACCTACGGCAGCTACTCTTCAACAGCTGATTAACTGTTGAAGCTGCCGCCTTGATAAACAGGGACCTCTTGATTCGTGTGTAGAATGAAATGGACTATCGTTTCGATGTTTATCCAACAAAGTGGATGGTACAGTGTCATTGCGAAGACAAAACTTTCAACCTCTCGCTATCCAGTGACATGCGTAAAGTGTTTTGTCTTTCATAGTTTGTCTTTAATAAACAACTGATATTTGTTCTTTCTTTATGAATCAACGTGTATGTTCAGCTGTCAAATCGGCTTTAATCAGTGCACAGTAGGCAAAGTGTAATGTAAAGAAGGCGTTAACAAGAGAGGCAACACGCACGTTGGGCTTAATTTTGTTCCACTTTTAGTATTGCTAACCGAGGCTTCCGCTTTACATCTAATCACAGGAAACTAGTGATTTCGATTAATCACGCTATGTCCTGTGGCAACCCGATGAATGGGTTTGGTTTGCCAAATGGCTAGAGAATGTAAGCTGCCCTTATGTTGATGCCACATATGATGTATAGAATATAACACTAATAACACAAATGCTTAGTACTGCGTGAGTAGATACTCGATAATGTTACTCAGTCGAACGAAGTTTCAAGTTTGACCGCGGTCGTGTGCTGATGGAAACTTATCCGACAAAATTTCGTCACCAGTAAAATTACTTATTGGCAGGGGGCGCGCTTATTTTAAATCGAAACAATGTAATTTTGGTTGTAAAGTAAATCAGTAGTTATGTACTCTGTAGATCTAAAATGGTCGCCAGCCGATTTAGATAAAGTGATTCCAAGAAAAGTAGCTGCCGGATTTTACTTGGGACTGAAATATGTTTTGTACAGTGCATAGGAAACCATAGTGTAACCTATGAAGTACTGGTTAGTAGTTTGCCATGCTCAGCGCAGAAAAAAACATTAAAAGTTCTTGGCAACAACGACCTCTCTCTGACGTACACTTGCTGTTTTTTATCACAACACCAAAATGTCTGTAAATGTCTTCATTTCTAGAACCCAGGTCCTACTTGGAACGGATGCACATTTAAACTGCTTTTTACAAGGAAAATAATGCGCGGGTTCATGTTAGCCAAACCCTGGAGTTACTTGGACCCAAATTTCAATAATTTTTTACTCACATACAAAAAATAAAATTTGGTCTGAAACAGGTGTAAACTGCTAGAAAAATATAACAAATATAAAAGAATTTAGGATATCGCCATAATTAATGGTTTTAGACTATCATGTGGTACTAAATATACAAACATTTTCACTTCTTGAGTCCAAGTAACCTCAGTTTACGGTACTTTCCGTTATCCTTGTTTTGCTTTTCTTGATCTTCATCTTATATTTTCCTTACAAGACACTGTCCATTCCGTTTAACTGCTCCTCCAGATCATTTGCTGTCTCTGACAGAATTACAGTGTCATCAGCAAACGTCCAAGCATTTATTTCTTCTCCATGGATTTTAATTCCTACTCCAAATTTTTCTTTGTTTCCTTTACTGCTTGTTAGATATACAGATTGAATAACATCGGTCATCGGCTACAACCCTGTCTCACTCCCTTCCCAGCGACTGCTTCCCTCTCATGCTCCTCGATTCTTATAACTGCCATCTGGTTTCTGTAAAAATACGGAATTAAAAGAAGCGTTCAAGAGTGGGATTAAAATTCAGACGGATAAGGTAGAAATAATAAGATTCGCTTATAATTTTGCTATCTTCTGTGAAAGTGAAGATGAATTACAGGGTATTTAACATGGAATCAACAATGTAATCATTACAGAATGTGGACTAAAAGTATCACACCACCACCCCATCCCCCGCACAGAAATTTACTGCAACTAACACCCCAGATTTTACTATGAGCGGTTACTCATACGTTAGGTACAGTCACAGTTGCTTTTCATAGATAACAACATTAGTTCATATCAAGCTGCGATGGGAGATAATTTTTACTTGATGGAATATATTCAGCGCCTGAACTGACAACAACGTCAATAATCTGAAAAGTATTGACCATGTACATGACACCTCACTAAAAAACCACTGAGAACATTTACACGTCTTGCTAATTATTGCCTTGTTGCGGAAGAACTTTCCTATAAGCATCTTTTTTTACTTAGATGGGAATTTTGAATTCTTAACATTGGTAATTTCGTGTCTTCGATATTTTTTGAGGTAAATATCATTTGAAAAGTTTAGCTTCTTTTATTCATGGTGCCGCATGCGTTCTGTCATTTCATGACTACCGTCCACTTTTGTGTGCGGGTGCAGTTTCTGATATGAGACCCAATCTGCATCTTCCACCATGGTATTTATACCTTCCCCCTTAATTTGAAACGATCTTGTTAGTTCAATTATTCTACTCTCACTCTTTTCCTCTGTATCTTTCATGCACTGCATTGTACTAGGAAGTCACCAATAGAAGTAATATATGTAGCACTTCGGTAGTACGCGTTACAACTAAAATCTTTCAATCGAATGTGCACATGGTATCTCCTAAAGAGGTTATTTTACAGTGAAACCTGCTATTTACTGCCTCATACGCTCTACACATGTCTAGAACTGTTTAAAAACAGTCTTCTTCCTCCTGTATGATTTCCTTCTTAGTAAATTCGCTGACAAGTTGGAGGTGTCGTCATTGTGAACTGTAGTGGACTCTTCGGAGCATGAGATTTATACTTGAGTCGTTCATGACACTCACCCAGTACGGTGCGCCTTCCTAGACCAGAAATAGGTACATGCACACTCCAACTAACGATAGATCCACTCATTGATTCGGCGCATAAAACTCACATATTTCACGTGAATGTTTCCTGTAATCGTGTTTCGTGCTCCTGCAAACTCACTGTTGCCCAAATATGTCAATTCACACGCCTTACGATCACAATAAAATAAACCGAGAAAAGGCACTCGCCAAAGCAACGGGTTATACTCTGCTAAAAATATGGATAACACTCTAGGTCTCTAGCACCACTAACGCTATTCATGTGGTCTACACTATAGTGTCGTTGTAAAGGAAAATATTTTTACTTTTTACACAGATCTTCAGGCATCTGCTTGTTCCTGATCTCAGTCCCTAGACTGTGTTAACCTATTTGTCTGCAGGATCCCTCCTTCCAGGAGTAATAGTTCCGCAACGTTTACTGAAGGACTACTGTCAAATTTGGAATGTAGGTAGAGAGTTTTGGTGGTATGAAACCTGTGTGGGCGGTAAAGGGATAGGGGTACAGTGAGAATATTTACCCGTAAAAGGCCAAGCTTCTGGGCTCGAGCCCCAGTCAAGCACACAGTCGCCACCCACCAAGGTTTTTCATATCTCCGCAACTCCCGCTTCCGATTGATGGTTCATTCTGGTCTTAATTACAGCTACCTCCGACTACACATCAATTTCATTTCATCCCATTTATTAAGAGATACGTTTCCTGTATGTTGTGCACATATAACATATTCCTCGCCTGATCGATCTATAAATTAGATACAAGTTTGTCAGTGGTGAAGTAGTACCGCGTGGTTTTAATTAAAGCCCCAGTCTCAAAACAGTGTAAAAAAAAGAACCGATGTCCAGAAGTACTTCAGATTGGAACGTAATGTTACCGGAGAGGGGGAAAATGACACATGAATTGCAGTAGAGGATAATATGCAAGCGTATTTTCCGAGTTGTATGCAGGGCTGCCACCCTGAATATTTGACCAACACAATTACGTATACAGTGTGGTCCATTGATAGTGACCGGGCCAAATATCTCACGAAATAAGTATCAATCGAAAAAAACTACAAAGAACGAAACTCGTCTAGCTTGAAGGGGGAAACCAGATGGCGCTACGTGATATCAAGTAACATCCCGCCAGTGCGGACGGTATTTGCTTCGTGAACCATTACCCGTGTTAAAATGAACCGTTTACCAATTGTGCAAAAGATCGATATCGTGTTGATGTACGCCTTTTGTGATCAAAATGCCCAACGGCCGTTTCCTATGTATGCTGCTCGGTATCCTGAACGACATCATCCAAGTGTCTGGACCGTTCGCCGGATAGTTACGTTATTTAAGGAAACAGGAAGTGTTCAGCCACGTGTGAAACGTCAACCACGACCTACAACAAAAGATGATGCCCAAGTAAGTAGGTGTTTTAGCTGCTGTCGCAGTTAATCCGCACATCAGTAGCAGACAAATTGCGCGAGAATCGGGAATCTCAAAAACGTTGGTGTTGAGATTTCTACATTAACATCGATTGTACCCGTTGCAAGTAGGCTGTTTATGTTTTCCTATTGGCAACGTTACGTAGCGCTCTGTATGAAAATCACTGGCTGTGCTGTGTGCAGTCTGTGGCTAGTTTGCATTGTTGTCTGCCATTGTAGTGTTGGGCAGCGGCAGCTGGATGTGAACAGCGGGTAGCGTTGCGCAGTTGGAGGTGAGCCGCCAGCAGTGGTGGATGTGGGGAGAGAGATGGCGGAGTTTTGAAATTTGTAATACTGGATATTATGAACTGCTATGTATATTATGATTTTTCAACACTATTAAGGTAAATACATTGTTTGTTCTCTATTAAAATCTTTCATTTGCTAACTATGCCTATCAGTAGTTAGTGCCTTCCGTAGTTTGAATCTTTTATTTAGCTGGCAGTAGTGGCGCTTACTGTATTGCAGTAGTTCGAGTAACCAAGATTTTTGTGAGGTAAGCGATTTGTGAAACGCATAGGTTAATGTTAGTCAGGGTCATTCTTTTGTAGGGATTTTTGAAAGTCAGATTGCGTTGCGCTAAAAAATATTGTGTGTTAGTTTAAGCACAGTCATGTATAATTTTTCAAAGGGGACGTTTCATATGGCGACCCTTAGCCTAGGGTACCTCACTGGAATCTTCTGACTTTTTTTCTTGTAGTTTGTGTAATTAGTGTAGCTATTGTTTCTTGCTAGCGCGTAATTATAGAGAGAATTTCCTTTGTAGTTGCAGTCTTTTATTGTTGTACAGTAAAACAGGTGTGGCACGCATGTAGATTTGCACCAAGTATTTCGCAGCTGCAATTAACTAGAAATTATTTTCAGTGCTATCTTAATGTGTTCTCTTATTTTTGCTCTTCAAATTGTGCTTTTCTGTGTTGTCGTGTGAAATATTGTGACAATAATGGCGTGTGAAAAACGTAATACTAGGCTCCAAAGTAAACTGAGAAATGACAGTGAAGACGAAAGCAGTGTGTTAGCGCCACCAAGTAATGAATTAACTAATATTCAAAGTAGTAATTTGGTAACTGTGCATAGGGAAATGGAGCGGGCGTCAAATAATGGAGTAGACAGTGAAACAGGTAGTGAACAGGGAAGCATTATCGATCGATCGGTCGGCAACAGCTCGCCTCAGGAATCGGGAATGACAGAACACAATATTGCAAATACTGTAGACTCAGGTTTTGGGTTCTCACCGTTTTCTCAAATGAGTCAAGACACATTTTCCGCTTCTCAAAATGTGAATGTTGCCGGTGCAAATTCACTGCCGAAAAGCACTGAGGAACATGTTTCAGACACCAGTGTGTTGTTATTACAATTAATGCAACAAATGGGACAAAAGCTTCAAAAGTTAGACACAATGGAACAACACCAGAGACAAACACAGCAACAGTTAGACACAATGGAACAAAATCTTCAAAAGTTAGACACAATGGAACAAAATCAGAGAACAAACAATGTATTTACCTTAATAGTGTTGAAAAATCATAATATACATAGCAGTTCATAATATCCAGTATTACAAATTTCAAAACTCCGCCATCTCTCTCCCCACATCCACCACTGCTGGCGGCTCACCTCCAACTGCGCAACGCTACGCGCTGTTCACATCCAGCTGCCGCTGCCCAACACTACAATGGCAGACAACAATGCAAACTAGCCACAGACTGCACACAGCACAGCCAGTGATTTTCATACAGAGCGCTACGTAACGTTGCCAATAGGAAAACA
Source organism: Schistocerca cancellata (assembly GCF_023864275.1). Classification (NCBI taxonomy): domain Eukaryota; kingdom Metazoa; phylum Arthropoda; class Insecta; order Orthoptera; family Acrididae; genus Schistocerca; species Schistocerca cancellata. The sequence goes on from NC_064632.1 coordinate 338,810,541, forward strand.
TAAACAGCCTACTTACACCGTACCATATTTCTATGCACCAGGAATTGCATGGCGACGACTTTGAACGTCGTGTACATTTCTGCCACTGGGCACAAGAGAAATTAAGGGACGATGACAGATTTTTTGCACGTGTTCTATTTAGCGACGAAGCGTCATTCGCCAACAGCGGTAACTTAAACCAGCATACTATGCACTATTGGGCAACGGAAAATCCACGATGGCTGCGACAAGTGAAACATCAGCGACCTTGGCGGGTTAATGTATGGTGTGGCATTATCGGAGGAAGGATAATTGGCCCCCACGTTATCGATGGAAATCTAAATGGTGCAGTGTATGCTGATTTCTTACGTAATGTTCTACCGATGTTACTACAAGATGTTTCACTGCATGACAGAATGGCGATGCACTTCCAACGTGATGGATGTCGGGCACATAGCTCGCGAGCGGTTGAAGCGGTATTGAATAGCATATTTCATGACAGGTGGATTGGTCGTCGAGGCACCATACCATGGCCGGACGTTCACCGTATCTGACGTCCCCGGATTTCTTTCTGTGGGGAAAGTTGAAGGACATTTGCTATCGTGATCCACCGACAACGCCTGACAACATGCGTCACCGCATTGTCAATACATGTGCGAACATTACGGAAGGCAACTACTCGCTGTTGAGAGGAACGTCGTTACACGTATTGCCAAATGTATTGAGGTTGACGGAGATCATTTTGAACATTTATTGCATTAATGTAGTATTTACAGGTAATCACGCCGTAACAGCAAGCATTCTCAGTAATGATAATTTCACAAAGGTACATGTATCACTTTGGAACAACCTAAATAAAATGTTCACACGTACCTACGTTTTGTATTATAATTCAAAAAACCTACCGGTTACCAACTGTTCGTCTAAAATTGTGAGCCATATGTTTGTGAGTATTACAGCGCCATCTATCACAAAGCGAAAAAAGTGGTCCAACTAAAGCAATCACATTTCTTTACGTACTACACGAATATGTAGCAAAAAATGGGGGTTCCTATTGAAAAAAACGCAGTTCATATCCGTTTGACCTATGGTTCAAATGGCTCTGAGCACTATGGGACTTCACTTCTAAGGTCATCAGTCCCCTAGAACGTAGAACTACTTAAACCTAACTAACCTAATGACATCACACACATCCATGCCCGAGGTAGGATTCGAACCTGAGACCGTAGCGGTCGCGCGGTTCCAGACTGTAGCGCCTAGAAGCGTTCGGGCACACCGACCGGCATGACCTATGGCAGCGCCATCTAGCGGACCAACCATAGCACCATCTGGTTTCCCCCTTCAAGCTAGTCAAGTTTAGTTCTCTGTAGTTTTTTCGTTTGACGCTTATTTCGTGAGATATTTGGCCCAGTCACGATCAATGGACCACCCTGTGTACTTCGTCGGCCAAGTGCGGTGCCTACATCATCTCGGAGATTGTTTGTCAACAGAAAAATAATTGGCGTTTTTACCGTCTAGTGTCCTGCAGTCAACGCAGAGTTAAAGGGCGAGCAGTCGCAGGCATTTAGTGTCGTCGGTGCGGTCACGTGACCACGTAACACCAAGCATGATGTCTTCCACACAAGCGTACTTAGATCGCACGTCAGGCCCTCGACTGTTAGTTATGCTCCGGACTCCGACTGACCGTCACCCACCACGAGTCACTATTTCGTACAAAATTCTTGCCGCTGCTGCTGGATATCGAAAGGTGTCTCCTCATCCTCGCCGTGAGATGCGTAACACGTTGGACTTCCGTTAGCTGCCGAGGGCACCGCTATGCAGGATCTACATGTGACTGCCCACAAGGACACCGTCTCATACGCCGTGTCGTTTATCATCCATTCTCCTTGCCACTTCGACATTCACTGACATTCGTCCTCAGAAGCTACACCCAGTTTAGTTCTTGCTAAGGATACCTCGTAATCGGCTGCCCATCGAAGACTGAAATGGCTTCGTCTGTCTATAAAATGTACCGTAACCATTCATTTCCAACGTCACTGTAAGCAAGAAATTATAGAGCAATTTTTTTCTTACTAGCATATCACCTTGCAGCATTTCCTAACCTGCGTAATTTTGTATAGGTGTTAATGAACAATCTTTCGCAGAATATTATGACTGTACAGACAGGCATGTCCTAAGTTTGGGTAATTCCTCATACACTGCGTATTTGCACACCACGGCTCGACCCCTACAAAGCTGTGGCCATATCGTCTACTGTCGTAGGATCAATAAAATATGGGGGCTATAGAGGACTTTATCTCAAAAACAGAATTTATTAATAAATTTTATAATTAATGCTAAGACAAAGAATGTGATTTTCCACATTTTAAGAGGACACTGAAACCAAGAATGTATATGGTCCACTGGCACTTCTCTTTGTAGCTCGATAATGTGTTAGTAAGATGCTACCATGATGACACTTGAGTGTGCTTATTTTTGTAATTGTAAAGGAATAAACACCAACGGCAGTGAAAAAAACCGGTTCGCTTCAGATCACCAAAATTAAGCGCTGTCGGGCTTGGCTCGCACTTGGATGGGTCACCGTCCGGGTGTGCCGAGTGCTGTCGGCAAGTGTAATGCACTCAGCCCTTGTGAAGCACACTTAGGAGCTAACTGATTGAGAAGTAGCGACGCCGGTCACGAGAACTGACAAAGGCTGGGGTAGCGGTGTGCTGACCGCATGACCCTCCGTGACGCAAATGGGCTGCAAAGGATGGACCGGCCGGCCGGTACTGTTGAGCCTTGAAGGCCTGTTCGGACAGTGTTTGTTTGGATCGAGCAGCCAAGGAGGCGTGTCGTGACTATCAGGTCTTTCAGTGTGCTATCGCACTGCATGCCCTCACCTAGCTGTTGAGGTATAAAGTCCTGTGTCGTTCGGAACATGAGTGGCTAGAAGTGACCGACAACAATCTCCGTGTGATTAAGCCCACAACTCAGCAGTGGCATTCTTCCTTCCAGCCACGACGACGGGACGAGGTCATCCTTACTCGTCTTCGCATCGGCCACAGCCCTATGAAGCATGGATTTTTACTCCGGCGGGAGGACCCTCCGATGTGTGGTGCTTGTGGCGTCCAGATCACGGTGCATCACACTTTATTGGACTGTATTTTATTTGCTGACCAGCGGAATGCAGCGGATTATCGGCGGATCTGCAGTGTATTTTATGCAATACTCAAACGAATGTGGTTCGGGTTTTAAAGTTCTGTGAATTATCCCACTTTTTAACGAGATTTTTAATGTGTCATCCGGGTGGCTGGCTCACCCAAATTTTTCCGTAAGTGGTCAGCCACTCTCCTTTCCTTGTGCTGTTCTTTTAGCTCTTTTGTGTTTTGTTTTCCCTCTGTTTTAATTTCTTGATTAGATATCTTGCCTCCACATTGGTTTTAATGCATGGGAGAGTGCCTGTGCGATAGTCATTGTGTGGTTGTTTCGTGTGCATGCGTGTAAGACAATTTTCGTTCTTATCCACATTCGTTTGTTTTCATCGATGTCAAGGCGCTGATAACCTCGCCGCTGGGCGCCCGTAAGTTCCAACCCCCCCCCCCCCCCCCCACATACACACACAATAGAGAGGTATATTTAAGAAACAAATCAATGACACTTGGGTCTATTCATTTTTGTAGGTGCGAGGTAATCTCAGGAGTCGTGTGTTGACACGCATTCAGTAGGGCGCTTGATGCGTGACGCTATCATCGTCTTGCTGGAGTGTATCGGGAATAGATTATTGTGGCATTCATGCCTGTCTGCCGTGCGCGCAGTAAACTGGAAAACGTCAACTACGTTAAATTTATCACTAAATGCGTTGAAATAGGATCAAAGTGCTTCTGTTCTGTTCTTGGCTGCCGAAGGATAATCGACGATAGACACCAATCAGAGATCGATTAATATGTATGGGGCAGCATATTTGTCGTAAAATCATATTTCAGGAATGGTGTGCGAAGTTCCGTTGTAATCGCAATTCGGCACAAGTCGCCGGTAGATCTGGGAGAGCAGCGTCTTTCATTGCAGGAAACAACAAGCGGGTGGATGATGAGGCGGTTAGGGCGAACCGGCGTATAATCAATCGTGTGTTAGCAAAGGCTCTCAGCATTAGTTTCGGTAGCAAGCACCATATAACGAGGATAGCCTACCGGAAGGTCTGCAGCCTGAGGATACCCACGGCAATGAATGCCGAACAAAAAGCCAACCGGATGCCTGTTTGACTGAAGCTGCCTATGTGTTTCAGTACTGAAGAAAAACGTTACTTGAGCGCACTGTTGCAGGCGGCAAAAGTTGGTGCCAACACTGGGAACCGGACTCGAAAGTGTCGACGATAGAATGGTGTCATCCATCCTCCCCTCGTCTTAAGAAGTTCAAGATCCTGCAATTCGATACAAAGGCGATACTCATCTCGTTCTTTGATTACTGGGATCAGTTGCTTAGTGACTGAAAGGAACCTGGTCTCTCCATCACTGGGAAATGGAATTGCACAACGCTGGAGAAATTACGACTCTTAATTAAGGTTAATTCGGGATAACTGTGACAAGGGATGCTGCAACTTCATGATATCGCTTGTCCACATGACGCAAATGTCGTGACGTGGAAGTGGGACACACTAGAGAACCCGCCATATAGTCCTAATCTCTCCCCATGCCAATATCACGCCTTCGATCCTCTAAAAATGCCATGTAACTTCAACGATTGCTGTCGGACAAGAATGAGTAGCAGGCATTTACGGACTTGAGGCAGCAGGATACGGTGTTTTAGCAAACATTTATCTTCAACGTGGTGCGTCGGTGTGATCATTGCCTCACGGCCTACGGCAATTTTGTCTGATTGGCATACCGATTCTGTACTGTACGGCCTTCAAATGGAATCTTCTTGATCAGCCCTTACAAAATTAGTTTACTGACAAGCATAAGTCAACATTTTATATGACCACATTCTTATTCTTAGTTACTGTCATCTATTTAGAGTTTATTTTAATGTTCGATAAGCAATAACAAAAAGCTACACAGTTCCCGCAGCTAACATTAGGAACGTGTCTTCGATGAAGAAAACACAATAGATTGAACCATTAATTGTCTCTATGACATGCACTGTAGTGGTAATCTTTTATCTAGACTTGTGTGAGGCTGTTGTGTCGGCTAATGTGTGGCTAAAAAATGGTTCAAATGGCTCTGAGCACTATGGGACTCAACTGCTGTGGTCATAAGTCCCCTAGAACTTAGAACTACTTAAACCTAACTAACCTAAGGACAGCACACAACACCCAGCCATCACGAGGCAGAGAAAATCCCTGACCCCGCCGGGAATCGAACCCGGGAACCCGGGCGTGGGAAGCGAGAACGCTACCGCACGACCACGAGATGCGGGCGGCTAATGTGTGAGTGTAAGATTACTCGAGAGTCTAAGATGCTGCAGACGAATCTTCCTCTCCCAAAACTTATTTGAAATACATGTATAGGAAGGCTATTGATGGTAAAACAAACATTGGTGACCACTATATTTGGCTTTAGTCGACGAGACGTTTGACAGTTGTGGCAGATTTATTGCTAATGTCGTAGTGGGGAAATTAGATTCCACAGCACCAAGAATACTCCGTCTGTTTCTGTGTAAAGATTTGAAGAAGACGATTCACAATACTGTAGCACGCACCGTTAGGAATGCCTTTTGCATCCTACAGCCAGGAGAGGATAGAGATGAAAATTTTTGCTGGTGCTGACAGACTGTGCTGAGCAGCACTGAAAGAATTGTATCCCTATGGGATCCACTGCATTTTCATTGCCTGAGACCTACATTGTCTATGAGACGAAGTCAGAAATAATTTTCCTGGCATTAACACTATGATTTCCTCTGTTAAGAAAGTATTTCTCAAGGCTACTAGCTCCCTTAAGGAAGCTGTTCCAAATATTCCACTCCTACCTGACCTCATAGTTACATTTTAGTGCACGTGTCTCTTGGTAGTTTATATTATGCTGAACACTACCAAAAATTGAGAGGTGTGATAGGCTCATTGTACTCTAGTGAATTAGATTTAATTGAAAAATCTAACACAGCTCTTACGGAAGGTAAGTATCTTGGCAATCCTGAGATATCACTTCCAGCACCTATATGTTGCAGTCATAGTGCCCACATCTCTGCCAGTGAAAGGTGCTGTAGACGTGATCTCTGAGATGCAGATGTGTCTGGACGTAATACCTATTACAGTGGTTACAACACGCTTCACTAAATTAACTAATATTCTTCTAAGGAATTCCGTATGTGAAGATGTAAGGAACCTGTCAGCAAATATTCTGGGGGAGGAAATGGAAAGTGGACTGTATTGGAGGCCACGTGAAACTGCGTCGGAAAAATATACATCATTGACATCTTGTGCTTTAGAGAGAACATTATCAGCCTGCAAATACACGTAATGGGAGGGAGTAGAAAAAGTTTCACATTACAAAAATTAGCTATTTTGTTTCATTCTGTGCGCATGCCGGTGTGGCCGAGCGGTTCTAGGCGCTTCAGTCTGGAACCGCGCAACCGCTGCAGTCGCAGGTTCGAATCCTGTCTCGGGCATGTATGTGTGTGATGTCCTTAGGTTAGTTAGATTTAAGTAGTTCTACGTTCTAGGGGACTGGTGACCTCAGACGTTAAGTCCCATAGTGCTCAGAGCCATTTGAACCATTTCATTGTGTGCTGGGCTACCAGAATGTAATATAATATTTCCTGTTAGTTGTAACTCTAAGTTGTGGCCACACACGGGTGCACGTCTCAAGTGGGTGATTATACGTGGTGTGTCTAAAAGGTTCGGTGAATGGCGTCATATCTGGACGGCAACTTGGCTCTTGTATGCGTGCAAGCGCATGGGTCTTCAGAGACTTGACGAGAATGATACACGGCATGCGCTGCATGTGACTGGCTGTGTAAACAGACTGCGACCAGTAGAACTTAGTCAGTGTGAGAGGAAGTGTCGCTGCGCAATGGAGCAATGTGTAAACACCACGTTCTGCTACAAATGAGGGAAGACTGCAACGGAGACACATGGAACGTTGGTGCACGTGTTCGGGAAGGAAGCTGTGAGCAGAAAATGTGTTTACGAATGGTTTAAACGCTTCAGTGAAGGGAAGGAAACAAGTGAGGATGAGCCACGTTCAGGTCGGCCATCGACATGAAGAACGGCAGAAAAGATCGAGAAAGGGCGAAAAATGCCGGCATAAGATCGGCGACGGGCTCTCAGATTGATTGCGGAGGAACTGGGCATTAGCAAGGACACGGTGCACACCAGCGTCCGCGGCAACTTGAGTAATCGGAACATTTGCTCCCGATTTGAACCGCACAGACGAGCCGAAAGGAAAACGGATGGAAATTTCTGTTGATTTCATTTCCATGCGTGACCAGTATCGATTGCTTCTGAACACCATCGTCACGGGGGAGGACACCTGGTACAACCAGTTCAATCCGGAATCAAAACGGCAGTCGATATCATGGTATTCACCGTATTCCCTGAGACCAAAAAAAAATAGCTGTCTGCAAAAATCCAAGGTGAAAACAGTGTTGACGCCTCCTTCGACAACAACGGCATTATCCACAAGGAATTTGTTCCTGCAGGTCATAACCATTAATGCTGCATTTTGCCAGTCCGTTTTGAACCGATTGCTACAGCGTATTCGGCGGGCTCGGTCAGAGTTGCAGAGGATTGGAAAATGGATGCTGCTGCATGACAACGCCCCAGCAGACTGCGCGATCCTTGTGCGCCAATTCCTGGCGCAGAAGAAGGTAACCGTTCTTGAACACCCTCCGTACTACCCTGAACTGGCTCCTGTGGACTTCTTCCTGTTTCCCCGCTTTAAGGTGGCTGGGACAGGAAAGGGAGGTAATGACAGTGGCACGTAAAGTGCCCTCTGCCTCACACCGTTGGGTGGCTAGGGGAGTATAAATGTAGATGTAGACGTATGATGTGTGCTTGGTTTCGGATAATCAATAACTTACTCTCCTGAGTACCAACCAATCAGATCCCTTGTAACAGTGCAAAAATCTCCCTTCCCTTTTAGTTTAACATAATAAACCAGTCATAGGTTCATTGTGCTGGAACAGAGAAACAGGCAACTTCTGACTCCCACCATCTGTCCTATATCACATTCAGCCAATCATGCCTTCTCCATGTAGACACATGCGAGTTCTGTTCTTCCATTCCAGAATTTATTTCCATTATCCTATGTCAGTGCTCGTACGTTTCTTCGCAGAGTCAACAAAATTTCAGTTAACTTCGCAGCAGTCTGTCATCTGAGGGAGCCGTGTTGTTAACCACATAAGATCCAGATGGTCTTTCGTCCCACTCCAGCCTTACCTTTGACCGTTGTGGTCCCAGCAGTTCCCAGAACATGGGAACACAACCTGTAGCTGATAACTCGCGATGTGCCTCCTCTGCGCCAGTGGACACGCCAAGTTAAAACGTACTCATCAGCTTTTCATCGTTTAGGATGCAGACACGGGCAGTGCCTCTGTCGTGGAGCTCACTTCACATGCAGTATACTGTGGCCTGACACCGACACACGCTCCCTTCTTCTGGTGGCCTGTGCTCTACATGTAGTCAGTAGGAATCCCCGCTACTTATTTAAACAATCGCCCAGATTCAGGAAATAATATGGAAATCTAGTGTTAGATACGAAAATCACTGACGTCGGTTTGAACAAAAACTCTTATTTCTTGCAGGGAATTGATATAGATTCGATGGGTTAGTGAAGTTAACGGAGTTCGACTATGGCACCAGACAGGGTTTACGAAAACGTTTGCACAACACCCTGGTTTGAGATACATGCTTACTTTACTATGTATTTGTGGTACATAAGTTTGTGCTGTATTGTGGTAAGTAGTAAAGAAAAAATCTTCGAAAACGTTACCTACAAAACAGACCACGAAAAAATGTCTCATGTGGTTAGATCCATCAGTTAAGAGGCTGGTTTCATTCTTCTGTGTGAGCTAAACTCTTAATGTCTTCTCGCACATTATGCACTACTTCGGTGGTAAATATTTTCTTATATTCCAATCTAGGCACATCGTCTCAGCTTTTCTTATCAAGTGCCTGCGTAACTATTCGTGGATGCGTTAGAAATAGTCGTGTCAACCTACCACTAATCATCGACCTTTCATTCTTGTATCCCCCAGTTTTCTACCTTATTTAATACCTTAGTTTTTAACTGACGCCTTCTTATAGCCTACATTTAAGGGCTGCTAATTTAATATATAATCTGTTTAAGAATGCTAAGTGAAGTATCTAAAGTTGTATGTATGACTGATACACTGCTACACCACGACTATGACGTGCTACAGACGCGAAATTTAACCGACCGGAAGAAGATGCTGTGATATGCAAATGATTAGCTTTTCAGAGCATTCACACAAGGTTGCCGCCGGTGGCGACACCTACAACGTGATGACATGAGGAAAGTTTCCAACCGATTTCTCATACACAAACAGTAGTTGACCTGCGTTGCCTGGTGAAACGTTGTTGTGATGCCTCGTGTAAGGAGGAAAAATGCGTACCATCACGTTTCCGACTTTGATAAAGGTCGGATTGTAGCCTATCGCGATTGCGGTTTATCGTATTGCGACATTGCTACTCGAGGTGGTCGAGATCCAATGACTGTTAGCAGTATATGGAATCGGTGAGTTCGGATGAATCCAAGTTCTGTTTACAGCATCATGATGGTCGCATCGGTGTTTGGCGACATCGCGGTGAACGCACATTGGAAGCGTGTATTGGTAATCGCCATACTGGCGTATCACCCGGCGTGATGGTACGGGGTGCCACTGGTTACTCGTCTCGGTCACCTCTTGTTCGCATTGACGGCACTTTGAACAGTGGACGTTACATTTCAGATGTGTTACGACCCGTTGCTCTACCCTTCATTCCATCCCTGCGAAACCCTACATTTTAGAAGGATAACGCACGCACGACCGCATGTTGCAGGTCATGTACGTGCTATTCTCGACTGCTGCCCTGGCAACTAGCTCGTCACAATACGCCAGTCACTAGTATTCATGAACTATGGTATCGTGTTGAAGCTTCATGGGCAGCTGTACTTGTACACGCCATCCAAGCTCTGTTTGACTCAGTGCCCAGGCGTATCAAGGCCGTTATTACGGCCAGAGGTGGTGGTTCTGGGTACTGACTTCTCAGGATCTATGCACCCAAATTGCGTGAAAATGTAATCACATGTCAGTTCTAGTATAATATATTTGTCCAATGAATACCCGTTTATCATCTGCATTTCTTCTTGGTGTAGCAATTTTAATGGCCAGTAGTGTATATGCCATGCCAGCTCAGTAAGTAACTATAAGATGAAACCACCCACAGGTCCACGTTATTGGGCGCTTCAAAGTGAATAAGGTCGTAGAAGATAATCCACCGTCTAAGGATCAAGACAGCGACCTGACTACACAATGAGAGATTTGCTGCAAGGAACAAGAGATAATACTGATCAATGCGCCGCAGGAGGGCCCCAGTGAGGTAAGTAGACATAGTTACTAACATTAAGAGGATGCGTGTGAGACGGATGAGGAAACAGTTACATCTGTGTACTCACTGCGGAATCAGCCACTTACGCAGGTGACATCGAGAAAATCTCATGATTTGTACATACCTCCATGACTGTAAAATGCAGTTGTCCCTCATCTTTACGTGAAGTATTAACAGACTAATTCACGATATTAGAATTCAATAGTATAGAAACCGATGTGTTCGTAGACCCAAATGTAAATGTGAAGTACTACTAAGGGACTGTAAGATTCCGTTGTAAAACTGTCACGGGTTCGGCAAATATTACTCGTGTTACAGACACTTGCCAATAACGACTGTGAGACCGCCAACTGTAGAACTCCGTCATGACGGGTCTCAGCGCCGGCCGGAGTGACCGAGCGGTTCTAGGCGCTACAGTCTGGAACTGCACGACCGTTACGGTCGCAGGTTCGAATCCTGCCTCGCGCATGGTTGTGTGTGATGTCCTTAGGTTAGTTAGGTTTAAGTAGTTCTAAGTTCTAGGAGACTGATGACCTCAGATGTTAAGTCCCACAGTGCTCAGAGCCATTTGAACCATTTGACGGGTCTCAGCGGCCCGAATGCTGCTACCCGTCGGAGACACATCCTTTATCAGTATTGCATGTACCTGGCAACGCTGTAGGATCAGCAGTTGAATTTCAGTTTCCGACAAAGTCGTAATTGACCTAGTGCAACTTATGGTACTTACTTTGGAATACCATTTACGATTGGCATGTCTCTTACAGAGATGTAAGACTTCGCCAAAATAAAACACAGGAGACAATCTGAGTAGCCGTCTTTCATTGTTTGCAGATGATGCTGTCATTTACCGTCTTGTAAGGTCATCAGATGATCAATACGTCTTGAAAAATTATTTAGATAAGATATCTGCATGGGGCGAAAAGTGGCAATTGACACTGAATAAAGAAATGTATGAAGTTATTCACATGAGTACCGGTACTAAAAGAAATCAGCTAAATTTCGATTACGCGATAAGTCACACAAACCTGATGGCTGTAATTTCAGCTAAATACTTAGGGAATACAATTATAAATAACCTAAATTGGAAAGATCACATAGATAACATTGTGGTTAGAGCGAACCAAAGACTATGATTCATTGGAAGAACACTTAAAAGGTTCAACAGATATACTAAATAGACTGCTTACACAACTCTTGTCCGCTCTATTCTGGAGTATTGCTGTGCGGTGTGGGATCCGCATCAGGTGGGACTGACGGATGACATCGAAAAAGTACAAAGAAGGGCAGCTCGTTTTGCACTATCGCGAAATATGGAAGATAGTGTCACAGACATAATACGTGAATTAAAACAAAGGCGTTTTTCGTTGCGACGGGATCTTCTCATGAAATTTCAATCACCAGTTTTCTCCTCCGATTGCGAAAACACTCTGTTGGCACCCACCTACATAGGGAAAAATGATCATCACGATAAAATAAGAGAAATCAAGGCTCGCACAGAAAAATTTAAATGCTCGTTTTTCCCGCGTGCCGTTCGAGAGTGGAACGGTTGAGAGACAGCTTGAAGGTGGTTCATTGAACCCTCTTCCAGGCACTTTATTGTGAATAGCAGAGTAATCACGTAGATGTAGATGTAGATGTAGATCCTACTGAATGATAGCTGAAAAATTATATTGGTCGCTAGTGAGGATAAGAACGTCTGGCTTCTGTGCGATTGCTTCCGTTGTCATTTGCTATCAAAGAAACCGGAAGTTCTTTAGATGCTGCTCTGTAATGAAAATCTGGACCACAGCAGCATACACTCGTCTGGTCAGTCACACCTTAAACAGTCACATTAACGCAAAGAAATATCACAATCAAAGGCAAAACCTCCTGTGTACTTACACACAACTAAGTACAATTAGGCAAACCTCTTAGTGGAGCAGAGCATTTCTGCGTGCTACGCAGGAGTCAGTGGGTGTGAAACCAGGAGCTGGAAATAATTGACGCCATGAATACCGGTAACACCAAGAACATGTGAAGCGGTGGAGGACGGAAGAGGCAGTCACAACAGTTACAACACTTCAACGATTGTTGCCTACAAGAAGGTTATTACATCCCATCTAACACGGATGGTACATCTAGTACTTTCAATTGATAACGGTAATTTGGTATGATCTCTTGAAACAATTGAGTAGGATATATTCGGCCTCATAAACATTCCAACTGCGTAAATAAATGATCGTCTGACCTAAACAGAGATGTCCCACAAGAATATTGTCATCTCTCTTCCCACGTGTCTCCACGCAGGCTTTGCTAGAGATACTATGAAGACGAAACTGGAAGTCATTCCATCTGTATGTCCACATTAGTTTTCAACACTATAATACATAAGTTTTGGAACCCGAAGGTAATTAACAAGATATTACCACATCTTCAATGGATACTAGTCTATAAAGTGGAATTACTTTGTTTTCTACAGATTAAGCTGCTTTAGAATTAAGCTGTTACAGCTAGAACAATAGTGAGGATTATACTGTGTTCCAGACTGAGCATCAAGTTTGAGGTAAAGCCTACAAATTATGATCTGATGTATTAAAAGCATTTAGTTTGACACAGATGTCGCGGATTGACAAAAAAATTTACTCATAGGTAGAGGTTAACAGAGCAGCGTGTGCGAGATACATAATTTGATCAAAAGTGTCCCGACATCTGGTTGAAAGTTACTTACAACTTCATGGCGCCCTCCATCGGTAATGCTGGAATTCAATGTGGTGTTGGTCAACCCTTCCACTCTCGCAGGCATAAGTTCTATCACGTGCTGGAAGGTTTCTTGGGAAATGGAGACGGTTGCGAATGGTCCTCGCCGATACCCCAGGAGCAACAGTGTCCCTAATTTGCTGGGAAGTGGCGGTGCGGTCCCCTACGGCACTGCGTAGGATCCTACGGTCTTGGCGTGCATCCGTGCGTCGCTGCGGTCCGGTCCCAGGTCGACGGGCACGTGCACCTTCCGCCGACCACTGGCGACAACATCGATGTACTGTGGAGACCTCACGCCCCACGTGTTGAGCAATTCGGCGGTACGTCCACCCGGCCTCCCGCATGCCCACTATACGCCCTCGCTCAAAGTCCGTCAACTGCACATACGGTTCACGTCCACGCTGTCGCGGCATGCTACCAGTGTTAAAGACTGCGATGGAGCTCCGTATGCCACGGCAAACTGGCTGACACTGATGGCGGCGGTGCACAAATGCTGCGCAGCTAGCGCCATTCGACGGCCAACACCGCGGTTCCTGGTGTGTCCGCTGTGCCGTGCGTGTGATCATTGCTTGTACAGCCCTCTCGCAGTGTCCGGAGCAAGTATGGTGGGTCTGACACACCGGTGTCAATGTGTTCTTTTTTCCATTTCCAGTAGTGTAGAAGGCCAGGACGTTGCAGTAGAAGAGATTTTGTTACAATATCGAAGATGAAGCGTTCATAGCTGCATTTCAGAGCCCATGTTTAGTAGACTTTTAAGCTACGAATGATCGTTCCTGCCATACACCTAAAAACTCACCATTCCTCCTACGACACTCTGCTGCATTCTTGGCTCTTGCTTAGTCTTTTCTCAGGTATTAGCCATAACCTGAGTATTGCTTCTCGTGTGCCTACAGCTCCTCTAAAGCCAAACTGATCTTCCATGTCTTGTACACCTATCCTTTCGCCAGTCCGCGTTAAAAAGATATAGGTCGAGATCTGGGTGGCATGTGTTCTCGAATTGTGGCTGCTACAGTGTTCACATTTGCGTTGGAGCTGTAACTATCCTTCGAAGTCTGTTCGATGATCCCTGGTTTCGTATGTAATTCGTATTTCGTATGTAATTTGTATGAAATGGAACAGTTCTTCATACAGCTGTTTTCTAGCAGTCTTGACGAGTTCTGCTGGTTTATCACCATCTTTAGTGGCTTTCCCATATTTTAGCTGCTTGACTACTACATAAAATTGATCAAGTGGGGAACAGCCTCCCTCCTCTTCCGGATTCTTGCCTCAACGTTCTCCAGTTCCTTATCTTCACTATTTCTTGCATACGGCTTTTGAAGGCATTGTTTCCACCATTCTAGTGCATCTTTATTATCATAGAACAAGAACCACATGAGGATGTAGCAGGTAGCTTGAAATACATTAAAGGATTACGAAAATATACTCCACTTATTGAAACAGATATAACACGTCCACATAGCGGCGAAGTGAAAATATCCTGGATGCTACACCAAACATCGTGCGCAACATAAAAAATTACAATAGACGTGTTATCAAATGCCATGATAATAACAGTCTAGAATAACCAATTACAGAAGATTGGGAAAATGAAAGTGTGCTGAATGTTAGAAGGGTAATGAAGCTGTTGAATGTGGAGTTATATGAACTGCTGTTTTATTACTTACGATGAGTTAGCCACTGCTACCAGAATGCACCACGATAGAATCTTTTTCGCGCGATGGTATATCCATGCAGTCTAGGCCTCTCTTCTTCAATGAATAACATCAGTACGGCCATTTCCTCTTGGTAAGTATGGGCCAGGCAACTGTTAGAAAATCTTCACGTGGTGATGTTGTTGATGGTGCGGTCTTCCGTCTGAAGTATGATGAGAGGCAATTTCTCACGGTAGTCTATCCTGCGACAGGCTCTTTGCCTCTCCATAAGTGCAGCAGCCGACACTCATTTCAATCTGCATACTGTGTTCACCTCTTCTTCTACTTGTACAAATTTTACAACCCTTCCACGTCCTCTCCTCACACACGATCTTCAAAATGGTTCAAATGGCTCTAAGCACTATGGAACTTAACTTCTGAGCTCATCAATCCCCTAGAACTTAGAACTACTTAAACCTAACTAACCTAAGGACATCACACACACCCATGGCCGAGACAGGATTCGAACCTGCAACCGTAGCGATAGCGCGTTTCCAGACGGTAGCGCCTAGAACCGCTCGGCCACACCGGCCGGCCCATTTACGATCTCGCACCACCTTTTAACAACATACGATCCTTTGATATCGCACGATGCATACTAGAAATTGATCCCAGCTTTTCGTCTAATTGTGTGATAAAAGACGTTCTGCTCCATTTCGATTCATTTTCTTCTCGCTATTTACACCCTGTATCCAGTTTATCTTCAGTACTCTCCTGGATAAATATATCAAAGCTATATATTCCATTCTTTCTGAACTATCTTCAGCGTTCCACTCATGTACATGGCTACACTATAGACAAATACCTCGAGAGAGGAGTACCTAGAACTGAAATTACTATTATAGGTTAACTAATTACTGCTTTTCAGAAACGTCTTTCTTGCTATTCACATCCTGATGTTTACAAGTCCTCTACTTCGCTCATAATCTGTTACTTTTACCCAAACAACAAATCTCAGTTTACTTCTCTCAGTGTCATTCGTTAATATTTTTCCACCTTCAACTCCTAATTCAATTCTGCCACATTTTACTATCCTACTTTTACTTTTGCTAGTATTCATTGATAATCTCTTTTCAAGACATTACTCATTTCGTTTAACTGATAATACAAGGAAAATTGGTGTATCTTATAGAACTGTAATGTCATGAACCGAAGTTTTATTTTTTCTCCCTGAGCCTTAATCCCCATATCTAATTTCTGTCTATTTTCCGTACTGCTTGCTGAATTGCTAGGTTACAAACGTATCTCACTCCCGTCTTCGCTGCTGTACGCCTCCGAGATCCTGAGACCTTCATAATTGCACTTTGTTTTATGCACAAGTTTTGTATCACATCACTCCCTGTGTTTTATCCCTGTGACACTCAGAAATTGAATTATTAGCGATTTACTTTTGCTTTGCAGCAGTCTGTCTTCAGGCTCCTAAGGGTGGAAATGACTTGGAAACTTGTTAGCATTTGGTCTGTCTGGGAATGGGATTATTACATGTTTTGGAAAGTCTGAGTGTATTTCGCGTGGAACTCCTTTTTCAGGTGCTCTACCAGTGATCTTAACAATTTTGAAACACTGTACTGTACGCCAAGAGCCTTTCTTCGAATTGAGTCTTTTACCGCTATGTGAAACTCTTTTCAGTGTACCATATTTCACTTCGAATCTTCTTCCACATCCTTTTTTAAGTTGGTTTACTTTGTAGGACCCATTCAAGTGTTAAATCCAACTTTCAGCCTTCCGTACTTTGGTTCGTATTGGCTTGCCAGGTAAGCGTTTGATATTCTTGAATCTGAATCTCTCTCCTCTAACGGTTTCCATAATTTTCCCATATATGGTATCTAACTTTCCTATTGTTAAACACGCTTCTATTGTTTCGCATTTCTTCTGCATCCAGCCTTGTTTTCCCGTTTTCAGCTTACTGCAATACTTATTTTTACTAGTGTGTATTCACGTTTGAGGCTACATTTTCTGTTTCTCTTTTTTTTAATTTTCTTCTTTAAACAGTTAAAATCAGCATCTGGTGAATTAGGCAAGAATTCTATTGGAAATAATCTGTTTGCCCATTTGATTCTCTACTGCCCTCTCTATTTCATATATTCCATTCGTCTTCTAATGCAGTGTTTCCCCTTTCTCAGTGGGTTTTTCCAGATTTCAATCTTTCTACAGCTTCTACTATTTCAATTAGTCGTTTATATTCAACAAAGTATGGATATAGTCCATAACTGCTCCTGGGAAGAGATACGAGTTTAAAATCTAGTTTTCAAATTCATGTCTTGTTAATACACATTCTGAGCGGCATTGAAAACATAGGGAATAAGAGCAAATTGAGAATTCTGCGCCATTTGCGAATCCACAAACCACATAAAGCTTGTAAATGACGCATTTCTTCATCGGGTGGTAGTGTCATTTTCCGAGTCTATACTAGCACTAATGAAGTCGAAAAGACCGACATACATAAAATTTGTATCCCGTACTTCAGTTGACCTGTGTACCTGGTGCTAGACGAAAAAGCGACATATGTAACAGTAACGTGATTTACCTATATAGGTCAGTTGAAGTACAGAATACACGTGTTGTAACTGACTTTATTTATCATTCGCTGATACCAATTAGTATCACATTCTTCAGTTGACCTATATAGCTCAACAGAAGATTGGGCTACAAATTTCACTGCTATTGGTTTTCTTGTCGTCTCTAGCAAGACTGTGATAAATTTCAGTCGATATTATTAGTACCGAAGCCAAAAATAAATTGTATCCCATACTTCAGTTGAGCTACATAGGTCAACAGGTTACCAATGTTACGTACGTAGATTTCATCGTTTTCGTTAGCACTAGTATCTTATTGACCCATATAGAGGTCAACTGAAGTATGGGATGAAAATATCATGTATGTAGATCTTTCCGCCTTCGCTAGTAATGCTATCTACATAAGAACAGAATGTTAGTAGCAGTGGAGGCGAAAGAAACACCTTTACAATTTGTATCCCGTACTTCATTTGACCTATAAAATTCAAATGAAGAATAGGATACCAATCCTACAGAAAACGAAGAAATAGACGTACTTTAAATTTTATCCCATACTGCAACTAACCTATATAGATCGACTGAATTTCGAGGTACAACTCATATATATGTCAACTGAGGTATTCTACGTTACTACTACTTCTATCTTTTTTTTCCTTTATTTTTTACATAAGTACTAGGACTCAAACAAGCGATATTCCTAACATTATGGTCGAAATACTACTGGACGTTATATATGTCTACCACCGTTTTTCTCTCCTGCATTCCTTAGTTTATGAACACATGTCTTAACTGTTAAATCTGCATAGAAAATCATTTCTGGAAAATTCTGACATCATTGGTCAGAGCCGACAGGTTGTATCCTGTTCTTCAGTAGGCCCAAAGCTTTTTAGTTACAGACATGATGCTAGTATGAGAATCTCAGCGATACATTATCGTGCAGTCGGTGATAATGGAAGACCCTCTTTTTCATACCATACACTAAGTCATCAGCTTCTAATGCCTGTGCGGTAATAATATCCCAGTATCTTACTTACTACATCTTAAACATTATCACTACTATTCAAATTTTGAATTTCTTTTGACTCTGACATAAAAGAGGGATGCTCCATATAAACCTCTTGTTCACCTCAAAGTCTGAAAACTCTTACCCATTATTATTTCATAATGTAAGTTCTAGTGTATAATGTTGTTTCTAGTTTAACCAAGCACCCATTATTATTTCATAATGTAAGTTCTAGTGTATAATGTTGTTTCTAGTTTAACCATCCAACATGGATGCCTAGGTGGATGCTGCCAAGATGGATCAAGAGGACGAGAAAGTAGCTGAGTGTCTCGTGAATGTAGTCAAGATAGCAAAAGCCTGTCAAGATTTAGAGGAGAAGGCAGCTGAGAGTCTCATGGGTGCTCACAAGATGGGTGGAGAGATTGAGGAAGAGGCAGATGAGGGTCTTGTGGATTCTACTGAGATTGGTCCAGCATGCGGAGATGAGGAGGAAGGGGCAGCTAAGGGTCTCGTGAATGCTGCCAGGATGGAACAAACCCATCAAGACTTAGAGAAGGAGGTAGCTGAGAGTCTCATGGGAGCTGCCAAGATGGGTGAAGCGTGTGGAGAGATTGAGGAAGGAGTGGATGAGGGTCTTGTGGATGCTGCTGAGATTGACCCAGCATGTGGAGATGAGGAGGAAGGGGCAGCTAAGGGTCTCGTGAATGCTGCCAAGAAGGAACAAGCCTTTCAAGATTTAGAGGAGGAGGCAGCTGAGAGTCTCATGGGTGCTGCCGAGATGGACAAAGACTGTGAAGATGAGGAGGAAGAGTCTGCTGAGACTCTCGTGAATGTTGCCAAGATGAAACATGCCCCTAAAGATCTAGAAGAGGACACAGCCGAGAGTCTCATGGGTGCTTCCAAGATGGAGGAAGTCCGTGTAGAGATGGAGGAGGGGGCAGCTGAGAGTCTTTGGAGCCAACCCTCTGGCGCTGCATGCACCCACTGAAAAAATGTTCATTTGTTCCAAAAGTTCTTGTTTGTGTACAGTTTGTGTTCTGTTTGTTTTTTCTTTTGTTTTTCGTTCAGTGTTTCATTTTTGCTGCGTTCATTTAATGTTGTTTCTGTTCATTCATTTCTCAATTTTCATTAACAATTGTTGGTTTACTTAAAGCAAAAAATAATTTTTACGTATTTCACCAACTGTTCTCTTGTTTTTTAGTTTACATCTGCAACAATAATAGTTGCCGTATTGAAAGTACATTTAATTTTCAGTTTATTCTATAACTGGCTCTCTCCCTGTCGTTACAATGAAACCAGCAATAGACAAAACCCAGGGCTCAGTCTAAGGCATTTATGAAGCTCATTTCAGTGGCATTGAAAGGCCTATGATATATACACCACACTAGTCATCAGCAAGTGCTACATTCACTTCTATATTGCAAACCTCACATAATGCTGATTTACGCAGTCTGATTTTATAGTTGCTACAGAGGGTTAGGTAACCACCGCAATATCGTTGGCCCAATGTCTCTAATGACTCTGGGTAGGATCATGGCCTGGATAATTGTCCACCATTGTGACCAATCTGTGTGAGTGTATTTCATGGCTGCAACACGTGTGGGAGTGCGTTGGATGAAAAATGTGGAAAGAATATTGCAGAGATTGCTGTAATCTGTTCTTCCCTATGTAGCTAACTTTTTGTAATAGAAGCGTACATCCTTAAATCTGAGAGTTGATAGATGTGGGACATATTGTTTGTGATCCTCTCTGCTTCTCCACTGAGTTTCTTTCTGCCTTGTTTAAAAATACTGTCATGACTTGCTGGAATATACACTCTGAAGTCAAGCTGCCATAGAGAGGAATTGTCTCCCATTATTTTATGGTATGAGTATCTTCGCGAATAATACATACGCAATAAATTAGATCGTTTCAGCTTTCTCTAGAGAGGAGAAATAGAGTAGTAGTGGTACTGGGATTAACCTTTCAGTGGGGAGAAGTCAAAATTCGAGCTGGTATCCTTCTCTGACCAGCTTCTCGTCTGAATAACATGGTAATATAATCCGCTCTAACGAGAAAGAAATGTATCGTATGCCACTCAGCTTAATTATGCCACTCATTCCTATCCTCAGTGAGTATTGTTGCACTATGTTCTCATCAGAAGTATGTAAAATAACTCAGTTATTTACGGTTAGTGGGCTACGAAAGTACGTGCGTGAGCAACAGAGATTTTTTCCATGTGCTTCACCAACGTGTACTATTTGAAAGCAAGTGTGTGCTGGGAAAACAAAGCATACAACTTTGTAACTATATACAGTAGGTGCATGGCGTGATGCACCATCTCACTATGCTAGATGGTCTCATTATTATTTAATTTAGTGCAATGGATATGGAAGGGAAATGTCCTCAGTAACCAATTGGTCGGGTTTACAGCTGGGCCGTAATACAGTCACCTATTAAGAAATCAACTGGGGCACCATACGCCTACAAGAAATTGTGGGCAATCAGAGCGGAGACTGAATATTTACAAACGGTACACAGAGAGAGCTCACCTCCCAATTGATTGTAGAAGTTAAGCAACTAACCGTAAGAATAAAAAGAAGGTGAGCTCATCGGTATATCAGCGTAACAGAATTCATAATATCGCACAGGCCAAGAGAGAAGAAACCTCACCGTCTATGTAGTTGTGACCACGTGCGAGCATAGTACAGAAATTTAATATACCTTACTTACAGCGACATCGTCCATGTATCGACTACACGCACACAAAAGATTTATATCAAATTCACATTAACACACGCACATTGCCTGACCTGGAAGCTATGCACAAGGAGCGGATGTCCATTGTCTGTACAGTCATGCTAACATGGCTTTTTTAAGACGATGATATACACATTACTCACCATTTAATAGATCTTGATTCCGATAAAATGCATACACTAATATTCTTTCTCAATGTATATTTGCACACGCATGCTGCCTTAAATGAGAGCCATTGATGAACGATGAGAGGTCATTGTCTGTATAGCCATGGCCACGTGTGACATGGAGAACCGTGGCATACAGTTTATTGACCGTGAGACCATTCGTCACTGTAAGACCGTTCACACGATAATATTTTTGTAGAGTACACACGAAAACACGAACTTATTCGGTATGAAATGTCCGAGTTAAAGTTAAAGCTAATTGGCTGTGCATCCCATGGAAGGCAATGGCTAATACGTTTCTCATAATAAAATCATCAGTTGATCCTATACAAATTGCTGGAAGAATAAGAACGGAGCACCTGTAATTAAATAATGATAACATCAGCTGTCCTAAAGCTAAAGGCTTGAGCGAATATTCACGCACACTGATGATTCAGTGACCGTACAAGGGAAATTCCTTGAGACTGTGCTGTCTCTACTAAAGTTACCAGAAGTATAAAAATTTATGTGTGTTACAACCCTTCCCTACTATTAACAGACCTGAAGAAAGCGATTAATCTGTTACATTTGTAAATAACTCATTCTTGTACCGTAGACAGCCATCTGAAAAGGACGCTCCGACGGAGCGACCGTTCACTTAAAAGACGAAGGTACGATGCCCATCGTGGAGGACAGATGAGGCAGCATCGACTTTCTGTTCCACGGTAGAATAAATTGAATCACTTTCGTGACCAACCATGGCACAACACATTTCAGACTACTGTATATCTCCGTCATACCTATTTTGTTTGCATTGTTTCCCAGAAACATAGGTAGGTAACAACTTGACATTTCACGTGCATTTATGGGTGCATCAGCAAATATTTATGCTCGTGACTCACTCCACGCTATCTACATGGTAATAAAATGCGGACACATCTTGGGAAAAAGGGGGGGGGGGTATATGCACTAGTTAATAACTAAACCTGTTATCCACAATCATCCTTAAAGGGCTACTGGTACACTGGATATGTAAACTTATTAAAAATATAGTAGTACTGATAGAATTAAAAATGAAGTAGCACTTGTATAACGCATGTAATACCAAAAGCCGTAGTAATTTAACGGTACATATGGTAGCCTATCAGTATTAATGTAACATTGTAATTATCATCTTATGCAGACCTCAAATGATTTGGTTAATTAATGTTTTGATTAAATGAACCTCCTCCTTCCATGATCATGGCCAAATAGTGATTTTTATCCACTGTATACAAACTCGCTGTTACCGAGATACAGAATTGAGTCGGAGTTCGATACAGACTGATGTATCGAGATATTATGGTTCTGCTAGATCTTATTAATTCGTTGAGTATACCAACTGTGCTGATTCCACCTTACTAATCGTTTAAAATTAGAGTGAGGTTGCCTGCGTACGCCTAACATGCACTCTTCATCAGTAGGAATGTAAGGGGTTTATGGATCAAGGGTGCACACCATTCCTTCCTCTGAGGATAGTAGGTAGAGACTCCGACTGCAGCAGGTGGAGGTCATGTCCCTGCCTATGCCGTGCCTATTTCTGTCATTTCATAGTGTATCGGTCCTCCAGTCTCACGCATGTAATTTACCAGCCATGAAAACTGAAACAGTCAGTCAGATTACAATATTAAACTTGCCTTTAAAACGAAACTGCCAATCGCTATTCTTGTTCTCTGTACCTTCCAGAAGCCAATAATTCTCCAAATTAAGCATTACCTTACCTAAATTGACTATATTTTTTAACAGACTGTGTTAACATATTGATAATATTGGTGTATCTTACAGTACTTCAGTGCCTAAAATATATTTATTATCTATCGAAATGCACATGACACTATAGCTGATTAAATAGCAAATAGGTTATTGTACACATCTCCTAATTGTCTGTCGTAATTAACAAATTACGAAATGATATTGGCATTCCTATTTTAGACCTACTTGAGGGAATGAACTCTCTGTAAAAAGATCGAATGTTCATCACCTGACATATTGTTAAGCACTTTTATAGAGGGGAAGGGGATGGAAGTTTTAAGCTTATTGCTATTCACTAGCAAAATGTAATCGATGTTACTGAACGCCAATACTGTTTGTTTTACGTTAGAACTTTAACATACATGTGGTAACGTGTATAACCATCAATGTTATATTTTCATGGTACTTAAGCACACACGCTACAATAGAAATGATACTTTATGACGAGATATCTAATGCCTTGTATCACTAGCACTACATATTATCTTGATACACAATGGAAGTTTTATCATGTTCCTAATACAAGATGCAAACACCCAACATGTCCAAAGGAAAAGATCGTGTAACTCCCACCTGAGGCCTAAAACCCTAAATGCGTATTCTCAAATTAACTAAAACAGTAATATATCTACATCTGTAACTGTGATATAACACGTGATGTACTAAAATAACTTGCTACGCTCTCAGCTCATAGCTCTTGTTAGCTGTACAAGAGACTGTTGGGAAAAATCAAGCTGATCAAGCATCATTTTAGGGGAGAAGCTTACCGTTTCTTGACAAGGTCTTTGATGCACTTTATCGCTTAAACTACTTATTACCGTAGTACCACAGGGTAACTTTGCACTGCACTATTATGACGTGTAAAGAAACAAAATGATGAAAGAAAATGATGTTTTACGTTACGGATAAATAAAATTATTTAAGTTACCATTTTCATCACTGAAGCACTTTTGCAAGGCACAATGGATCCTAAAATTCGATATTTCCACGTGTATTTGTATAATTCTTCACAGTACTTTTGGATCATATGTTGGCATCAGTGATATAACTTGCATGTTTATAAACGATTTCATGCCGAGTTTTGTACCACAGATTAAAGAAAGCAAGAGTTGTATATAATATTTATCAAAATACGTAGAACCGTTTCCTAGAAAAAAACAAAACACAATTGGCACATTACCTGACTCAGAGCTTAAAGTGCATTTGTCAGTGAGAATATGTCTATGTTTCCATGCAAGTAAACATTTTATTCCCACAGCTAAAACGTGTGTATAGTGCTACAGCGATGAAAATTAATATTACGACGATGTCAAACCTTATTTTCATGATTTAAAGAAGTATTCATCATATTAAAAATGTAATTATAATTTTATTATTTTCATTTTTGTGCTCAGTATATCAAAGACTTTCTAGTGCACGGAATAAATAAGCATTGTTTGTACTACGAAACTATATATGATTGTTAAGGGTTAAGCATGTAATAATTCGATGTAAGACATTTTGTTGAGTCTGAATTTTGTTCTCGTACTGGTCGATAGAGAGTTCCTTAATCGATGTGAAGGTATAAAGACTGTAGAAAAGAGAGAGAGAGAAGGTAAATATAAGTTATTCAAAACAAATACCTCCAAAGTGTAATGTCTTGTGATTTCCTATAACTAAAAAGTGCAAGGTCTAATCTGAGCCTGTCCTGAATAACAGCGAAGAACATTTATGTTATCATATATTTTCTTCGTTTGATCACGATTGTGATTCGCATGTTTCTTTTTTTTACGCGACGTGTTATGAATATTTTCATTATACGCGCAAAAGTGCACACAGCTTTAATCGAACATGCGTCTTTCGGAAACGATAACTTTTAATCAGTACAATTACGCGAATGCCGTCTAAATCGCAACCGTGATCGCAAAAGTGTTTCCTGGACCAAGTAATTCTTATAAAATGTGTATTCTCCAAAGCGAGCAGCATTGCACTATCGCTGACTCGCTACAATCGAAAGAGTAAAAACAGTGCTTAAATAAAATTGCCACCTTTTAATAATTATTATTATCCCATTAAATAAATAAATAGCAATTTAGCGGCTATCCAATCAATAAACAGAGGGGGCAATTCAAGCACTTTTGCAAGACACATTGGATCCTAAAATTCGATATTTCCACGTGTATTTGTGTAATTCTTCACAGCTAAACCGTGTGTATTACTTGCCAAAACTTATAAACTAAAACCAATATCAAAGTCAACTATATGTGTTAGTAAGACCCAAACAAAGGAATCAACTGTATCTCCCACTGGAGAATTATAACAAATTGCCTCATGTATTACTACGTTTCAGCAAGTCTGTAATAGATTATCCCATGTTACAACAAAATTGTAAGAAATTGCCCCTTACATCGCCTTATTTACAGCAAAGTTGTTACAAAGTGCTCCAAAAATTATGTCGTTAGAGCAAAATTGTAAGATGTTACCACAAATTCCGCTCGGCAGCAGAAAAATTGTAACAAAATTATGCTATATTACAACAAAGTTGTAACAAATTGCCCAATATATAATAAAATACCTTATACTTCACCGTGTTATAATAAATCATAACAAGTTACCCCAAATTGTAAATAACCGCTCAACAAATAAACATGCTCCACGTAAATTGTAAAAACTTGTTGCATGCTACGATGTGCTACTCGAAAACTATCGTAAAATACCCTACACATCCCCATGTTGCACCAAATTGTCAAAAGGTTTTACTATTTGGTGTACCACGAGGTAAACACCAGCTGCGATAGTTTTCTCTAAAATGACGAAGTATGGTGTGAGAAATGTCTTGTAGTCACCACTGTGCGATGACACATGTCAGCATTATCAGCAAAGGATGGCAAATGTGTTGTACTGCATGATAATGTTGACTCCCCATCTTGGAGGTCACTATAAAGTTTGGATGACTTTCATATTGAGATGAGACAGACTAAGACCAGTTTTGACAAATAAAGTTTTTTGAAGTGGGAATAACTTTGTTTAGTTTAGTGCAAAAATTAAAAAAAATCTTATACACTGGTGCACTCTGCCAGTAACTTAGATCAGCAGTTGTGGCATGTGTGTTTATGACGCTATAGATCAATTTTTTACATACTTCGACAAATAATACAAGTACTCCTTGACTTCTTCAATACATGGTACAAACATCGAACTAAGATCTTTCGTTAACATGTAACTTATACTGGCAGTGCCAAAATGCAAGTCATGTATATGCCACAGCTGCCAGAAGATACCCGGCTTGGTTGCCCCCTTCTCAGTACGGCTTCAGACACTGCTGTCCCACCCACATACGCGCAGTACCCTGCCAGCCCAGCAGTCAGCAGGATTACTTCTGAGGACTGTGGCGTAGAGTGCCGTTGTTACTCGAGAGAGCAGCCTGTCGCCTGTGGTGCGGCGCCTTCTGCCTCTGCCTTTCTATCGTGCACTTGTTCACGTTTATTACTTCTAAGAACTGTGAAGTGGCAGATTCATTGGTTTCAATCACATGTGAAATTATGCCATTTATGAAACCTCCAATATGATTAGTGATGACTGAAGCTTGGAAGTCCGTTTTGCAGAGGAGGGAGGTGTGAAACAGGGAAACTGCATCGGTCCAATGCCTAGGTATTTAATTGACGTAACTCTGTCAAGCGCCACTCTACCACTGCTGCACTCGAATTTAAATGACTGTTTTTTTTGTTTTTTTTTTCGGTATTAACTTATTTTTTCTACGGCCGGCCGGAGTGGCCGAGCGGTTAAAGGCGCTACAGTCTGGAACCGCACGACCGCTACGGTCGCAGGTTCGACTCCTGCCTCGGGCATCGATGTGTGTGATGTCCTTAGGTTAGTTAGGTTTAAGTAGTTCTAAGTTCTAGGGGACTTATGACCACAGCAGTTGAGTCCCATAGTACTCAGAGCCATTTGAACCATTTTATATTTTTCTACGTTTACAGCAAGATATCATTCATCAAAAAAATTAGAAATGTTGTCTAAGTCACCTTGTATCCTCCTAAAGTCACTCAGCTTTGACACCCTCCTGTACACCACAACATCATCAGAAAAGAGCCACACACAACTTCTATTCCAGACTGCCAGACCATTTACAAGTAAATGTATAGAGGATACGAGCGTTTATATCATTCTAGCATGGAGCAGTAGGGACGATAGCCTTGTCGCTGATGAACACTGGCCGTTGTCGAGGACGTGCTTGGTTCTATTACTTAAGAAGTCTTCGAACCACTATTGCGCATGCTCATACCTTTATTAACAGTCTGCAGATGACACCATTTCAAACATATTCCGGAATACTCTGAATATGGAAACTGCATGTTGCCCTTCACCTACGGAAAATGCGAGAAAAGGCCAGGTTTCGCATTAGTGACGCTTCCTAAATGTGCTTATTTGCGGACAGAAGATTTCCCGTCTCAAGGAAATTTACATTCGAACTCAGAATTTGTTCAAGAATTCTGCATAAAACCTATGTTAGAGTGCTGGTGTGTAATTTTGTGGGTAGGCCCTTCTAGCCCTCTTTCATACAGGAGGCGTTTGGGGCCCAGCACTGGGCGAGCGATTTGCTATAAAAGATAGCAAACTAAGACGGCAGTACCACAGAGTACTGTCCGTAAAAACTAAATTGGACTTCCGTCTGGAACTGCCGACTTATTATTTTTATCTTATTTTCTTTGAGTTTGTTCAGTACGCCAAGGATGCCTGTTTCTTTCCAGAGGGAAGTCAGTACCTAGGTCAAACCACAGTATGTTTGTACTATTCTCATTGGTCAATGATTTCTTAAATGCCTATTTGATTTAATATTCAAAAGTTCCTAAGAAGAGCGTCGTCGATTGCTAGAGGTGTACATGTAGATGGATGAGACTGTGGCTGTAGCGAAAGAGGAAGGGGAATTGTAAGAAGAAGAAGAGTAGAAAACATAAATGATATAGTGTCCCTTTTGAAATATTCAAACCGATATATTTGAGGTAAATATTAAAAGGACTCTGAATTATATTATATGGACATAAACGACAAATTAATTATGAAAATGTATTAAATTAGCTTCAAAGTAAGACTATATCGATTGCAAATGTTATAAAAAGACATTATTTATGTTAGATGATATCGTAGTGCATAACGTTCTTGAAACTAACATTATTACCTTTGTCATTATGTATAAGAGAAAAAAGTTATTTAAAATCACTTCGAGTCAGATAATTTCTTCTGCTATATGTAAGGTACGCTTGAGGTAGCTTTTGGGCTTTTTGTTCTCGTATTTAGCGAATAATCCAAGTGTGTATTCTGTGCTTTGTGTAAATATATCTACAAAAAGTGAGAGCATTGTGTTACTTAAAGAACCCATGCAAACAATTCTTCCTGAATTAATAATTGCAAGAAGTTATGTAGCATTTTTTTCAGTTTCTGCGAAGTGAGCAGCGGTGATCTTTGACTGGCAACAATTGGCCGCCATTACGCGGCGTATTTAAATTTATTTTTCTGTGTAACATTTTACCACAGTCGTGGCAGAAATAATCATTTCAAGTTCTTAAATTAACTAAAGTGCAAAGCTTCACTAATAGTATTTCGTCAAAAAATGCATACTTCCAGAGATACAATTTGTTCTAGGTCAGTGAACTTAGCCTGCATTACATTTCGCCGAAAGCATTTGAAATAATTTGTAAGGTGCCTGGCGCTCATTTGAAACATAATTTACTATTTATCTTTGACCACCTACAAATCAATATATATATATATATATATATATATATATATATATATATATAATCCCTTTCTTGTGTTTCACTTAGTAATAATTAATAACCACAGAAAGGAGGGGGTAATATAATGAACATGCTGTTTAATGGACTAAATGTGATTCCCGTAATAAACGGAAGAAGAATTTAATGGCTGTAACATGAATTGAGGAAAAGGAAAAATTGGTGAAGGCAGAGCAAGAAGGGAACTTTGGAAGTAGACCAAAATTGAGGGATCGATTATCAGAAATGACCTGGAGACCATGGCACCCCAGATGTACATGGCCAGCGAAAGACAGCAGTCCAAGACGCTAAGGACTGAGGGAATTAACCGACTTTGCTCTGTGCTACCAAATGAGTAAAATAAAGAAAAATATGAAACCTAGTAGTTCTGTCTGATATGTGCACATTTTACTGCCGCAAAACGTTTAATATATCAGCATACATTGATTGTAAGACACATAGATATCAGTTAATAGATGAAGTTCGCTGAATATTTATTTGCAATTCATAATAGACAGTAGCGGGAGAAGTATTCGGAATAATTTTAACCATAAGAAACAATGTAAAATTAGCACTGTGAGTATTTTAACCTAGCACGAATGCTCTGTCGCTTTGTTCTCACTTAGATACTTGACATATTGTTAGGGAAGAGTGAATCTTTATGTGAGAGTAAGTGGTGACATATCTCCGCTACTTGGAGCTTTCGAATACTCCGTATGTGGGAGGCAAACCGCAGTTACTACCCACGTCTTCGTCATCTGTGTCAACGTCGCCCACGCCACAGGGTGTTCTTACCACGGAAGCAGTGAAGGCAGAGTTAGTTAAAAATAATTAGTTTTGTACTTCCAAAGAAGAATGAGTTATCAGCAGCATGGAAGTATATTTTAGCTGCAAACTGTGCACTGGAAGAAACTTTGGGAACGAATGGAAGAAAGAGTAAATTCAAAAACGACCTTCTGATACGAACCTCAAGGAAAGAAGGACATGGGGTGGACAGCTAAGAGTTGGCGCTAAAGGAGAAGGAGAAGAAAGATTATGGTTTCCAGAAGCGTAACTCATATTGTTTTGTTTATTCCTTTAAGAGACATCCCACTAATTTCGTCAAGAACAAACTGCAGTGACGGCCTTTAGCCAAGTGCGCACGTTCCCACAGTAACGATAAAGGTGAAACTTTCAGGAACCTCTGTCAGGAGCTTTTAGCCACAGCTGCAAAACAAGCTAAATCTGGCTGCATCCATACAGCTTCTTAGTCCGTAAACAATTTCATGTAATATTTCCAAGGCCACTGTAAAATCAGAGCAGATAGCCAACAGGAAAACGTTGGTTGCCTAGTGTCAACGCATCTGCCTTGGAAGTGGATTTGTGGCCCGATAGACATACTAATGGTGAGTATGTTAGCATACGGCAGACATGTTTGGGGAGGATGCTAAATCTGATCTCACAATTAGGACGGAAATTTTGTCACAGTTAGGAAATCATGAAACTTGTGAGTGATATTTAAAAGGTACCTTTGTAATAGACCTTGTTGTCAACAAAAAGACCTTGGTTTCGTCGTTACATCAGGTTCCCTGTACAGCAGATTGCATTGCAACAGTGTTGCGACAGATGGTAGGTTTCTTAAGGAATATACGCCGTAGATATTTAAATTAATAACAACTTCAAATGGTATCATTAGTTACATGAAAATATCTGGTTGGAATTATTCCCTCATGACAGATTTCCGCAGAGCTACTGGTAGTGACATCATATAGTCGGAGGCAAATGCAGTTGGTGACATTAGTACGACATTTAAAAAACTGACCAAAATGCGTCTGTTAGAACGTTGAAGCACAGAGAATCCTTCCGCCTCAACTTACCTGTCGAAATTTCAAGATGTTACTTATGTGATTCAAAACAATGGTACATCCGACACATCGTTCTGATTTAGTGAGATACTACGGTATGCATGATTATTGGTCTGTTGCAGAAATCTCAAGAACAGAACCGCCGAAACTATGAGTATAATTTTCGGTAGGTTCCTGATTCTTTATTAATATCATTTATTGTTCCCAAGAAAGTTTGTTAGTAAGGCCGTATTTTATATTTTAGGCAAAGAACGCAGCTGTTAAAAAAAGAACAATTCCTCCCTAAAAGGGAAAACAGAGATTTTGGCGACCATATTGTTGTGAAATTCTTGTGTCCGAACTCTCGAAATGTCAAGAATGTAGCTCAATAATAAAATGATAAAGTGCATAGTACTGAAAGCATAGTTTGATGCATTAGAAGATGTGAGTCCTGTCCCTGTAGCATCCTAGAGGCAACGCGAGGAAGTATTTTCTTCTTTGTATCCTGATGTTGATGATAGTGAGTTGTATGAAACTAAACATGTAAAGTCACCAATGTCTCATTCACACCCAGGAAGGAATCTTTGTTACCAGCTGTTTGTTTGCGTACGGAGTTAGGATTAAGTGCAAGTTGGAAAACGGGTTCCAAATGTCAGTGTAACGTGTATGTGGGGCGGGACGTGCGTACCAGCCCGGTTCTCATTCTAGTGGTATGTGGGAAACCGCCTAAAATCCACACACACAATGACTGGCGCAACTGCGGTAGTCGTCAACCCGCGAGGCGGATTCGACGAGCGTCAGGCTCGCCTCCCAGAGTCCCGGAAGGGGTCCGTTTCTTCTTTGCTTCCTTTCCCCTTACTTTTACCGTGGATCCTCTTCTTTAATCTATTTTTATCCTTCCTATCCTCTACCCTCTCACTCTCATTGTCTTTTGATTCATTCCCTGCCTCTTAGTTTCTTTTGTTAACTGTTAGTGCAAAGAGCCACAGATACAAAAAGGTGAAGTTTTGCACTTCACACAAATAATGTTTAATTTCAGTGAAAGAAACCGATTTCTCCCCCATAGTAACCAAGGAATGGAGATTTTGAAATTGCGCAGATGACTTAGACGACTTTTGGAATTGGGAACAGAATTTCGGATGATGTTTCACTTTACTTAGGCACAGTTTATGGTGAAAATATTGCCCCACCGCAGTTTGGTGAAGTAGCGGTGAGTCCGTTAAGATACAATTCCCTAGGCACTTCCTATTGTCCCTGTCAGAGCTAGTAATCCCTGGATCAACCGTATGAAAAGAAAGAAATTTCAGGCGTCCAGGCTGATTGTCAACGAGAATACATCACTAATCAGTTAAAGGACGTTAATCACCTGCTGACTGAACATAACTACCACTTGGTAAGATTTATAATGTAGAAGATACGGGGCAACGACCTTGCTGCAGTGGATGCACCGGTTCACGTCAGATAACCGAAGCTAAGCGCTGTCGGGCGTGGCCGGCGCTTGGATGGGTCAAATGGCTCTGAGCACTATGGGACTTAACATCTGTGGTCATTAGTCCCCTAGAAATTATAACTACTTAAACCTAACTAACATAAGGACATCACTCACATCCATGCCCGAGGCAGGATTCGAGCCTGCGACCGGAGCGGCCACGCGGTTCCAGACTGAAGCGCCTAGACCGCACGGCCACACCGGCCGGCTTGGATGGGTCATTTAGTTTCAAGTTCAGGAGTGCTAACTGATAGCTTAGAAATCAATCGTTTGACAAATACTTGAAAGCTAATCATCACTCTAAAATCCAAACAAGAGCAACACTGTTAGTTACACGGTTATTTAGTAAGCACGAAAGCTTCACAGAGATGCTTAGTCACTTTTAGTTGCAGACGCTGCAACAGAAGGATCGCACATGGCGGTATGCACAGCTGTATAATACCGAGAACTTACGACACATGAATAGTCAGCTAATATGTGGATTCCTCCCACTTACATCACCCGGAAAGACCATGAGGATAAAATCAGAGAGATTCTTGCCCACACAGACGTATAATAGCAATCGTTATTGCTAAGAAATATTCGCCCCTGGAATAAACAAATGGGGAAATGACCATGGTATATATAGTGCCCTGTATCACACACCTTAATGTGGCTTGTGAAATGTAGATGTAGATGAAATAATGTGTTATTCGCAATTTATGAAATGCCTTTGTGGATGTTCGCGTTTTGTAATCAGTGTCATGTTGTGGTTTCATCTGTGAAATTCTGTAAATGTTGTGTCTATACTCTAGTCTTATATATGAAGACTAGAGTGGGCCTTATATCACGCAGTCATGAGATTAGAATAATACCAGCGTTAGCAACTAGCAGGTAATTAACCAGTTAATCGAGAGA
The DNA here is from genome assembly GCF_023864275.1 of Schistocerca cancellata. Classification (NCBI taxonomy): domain Eukaryota; kingdom Metazoa; phylum Arthropoda; class Insecta; order Orthoptera; family Acrididae; genus Schistocerca; species Schistocerca cancellata. Next base: position 338,843,629 of record NC_064632.1, read on the forward strand.
GCCGGATTTTTCACAGCTTCTAGGCGCTTTGCCGGCCACAACAGCACAGCCAGAACGTTGTGAACTGCGAGTTGCAGTGGTCTGCTGGGTTGATCGTTGGTTGATAATTGCGGGGTATGTGTTCGATTCTCACTCATGGCGTCCATTTTCAAAATTCACGAGAAGATCTGATTCACCTATGGTAACGGCAAGTCCACAATGTTAGGTCATACACTGGTTCATAATCCGTATTAAACACAATATCCCTTCACTACCAACAGCGTCAGCGCCTGCTTAAATGGCGCCATAACATAGGCAGCAGCCGCCCAAGGCACAAACTCTGTTGCCAGTAAACTAGCACTAAAAAGTTTATTTCATTTAATTTAGGAATAGTTATTTCGTTCACAGTGTTCATATTTAATCTGAACTTGAAACGTTAAATTTTTGGTCTTCGACTGGAATTCGACTTCGGATCTCTAGGAATGGAATGCATCTGGGTTGCAATCCTGGCCGGCCGGAGTGGCCGAGTGGTTCTAGGTGCTACAGTCTGGAACCGCGCGACCGCTACGGTCGCAGGTTCGAAACCTGCCTCAGGCATGGATGTGTGTGATGTCCTTAGGTTAGTTAGGTTTAAGTAGTTCTACGTTCTAGGGGTCAGATGACCTCAGCAGTTAAGTCCCATAGTTCTCAGAGCCATTTGAACCACTTGCAATCCTGGTCCAGCACAAACATATTCATAATTTAATTTTACACCGTAGCCTATTCACACTGACCCACCACCGAAAAATAATTTGCATATTAAATGTTGTTCATGAATAGTCAACAATGACGATAGGTACCGTTATTTCTAGTGAAACATGCGAGCATCTCACTACTAGTGAGCAAGCAGTTGATACTTAACGTCTCTTTACGAATGGGAAAAAGCGAAGTAAGCGCCGGGTTCGATTCCCGGGCAAGCAAAACAAATTGTACCACCATCTCATATGGATACAGCTCGCTGCTGGTAAATAAATTCCATTTCTAACATCTGATTTTACTTAGTTAACAATCCGATAACGTGCTGGGTATAAAATCCCGTCACAACATTTTAAATCATAGCATTCCAATTTTCAGCAAATGCATACTTGGTTACTTGGGAAGGAGAGTATATTAAACGTAATTCGTGGTTAGTGAACAGGGCGATGATGTTTTCGAGGTAGTAGAAATAATTTCGTCGTTTCTTTTCAAGTTCAAATGTATTAACTAATACACTACTGGACATTAAAATTGCTACAGCAAGAAGAAATGCAGATGATAAACGGGTATTCATTGGACAAATATATTACACTAGAACTGACATGTGATTACATTTTCACGCAATTTGGGTGAATAGATCCTGAGAAATCAGAACCTAGAAAAAGCACCTCTGGCCGTAATGACGGCCTTAATTCGCCTGGGAAATAACTCAAATGGTTCAAATGGTTCTGAGAACTATGGGACTCAACTTCTGAGGTCATTAGTTCCCTAGAACTTAGAACTAGTTAAACCTAACTAACCTAAGGACATCACACACATCCATGCCCGACGCAGGATTCGAACCTGCGACCGTAGCGGTCTCGCGGTTCCAGACTGCAGCGCCTAGAACCGCACGGCCACTTCGGTCGGTGTGGGCATTGAGTCAAACAAAGCTTGGATTGCGTGTACAGGTACAGATGCCCATGCAGCTTCAACACGATACCACAGTTCATCAAGAGTAGTGACTGGCGTATTGTGACGAGCCAGCTGCTCGTCCATCATTGACCAGACGTTTCCAATTGGTGAGAAATCTGGAGAAAGTTCTGGCCAGGGCAGCAGTCGACCATTTTCTCTATCCAGAAAGGCCGGTACAGGACCTGCAACATGCGGTCGTGAATTATCCTGCTGAAATGTAGGGTTTCACAGGGATCGAATGAAGGGTAAATCCACGGGTCGTAACCCATCTGAAATGTAGCGTCCACTGTTCAAAGTGTTGTCAATGCGAACAAGAGGTGACCGTGACGTGTAACCAATGGCACCCCATACCATCACGCCGGGTGATACGCCAGTATGGCGATGGCGAATACACGCTTGCAATTTGCGTTCACAGCGATGTCGCCAAACATAGATCCGACCATCATGATGCTGTAAACAGAATCTGGATTCATCCGAAAAAATGACGTTTTGCCATTCGTGCACCCACGTTAGTCGTTGAGTACACCATCGCATGCGCTCCTGTCTTTGATGCAGCTTCATGAGTAACCGGAGCCGTGGTCTCCAAGCTGATAGTCCATGCTGCTGCAAACGTGGTCGAACTGTTCGTGCAGATGGTTATTGTCTTGCAAACGTACCCATCTGTTGACTCAGGGATCGAGACGTGGCTGCACGATCCGTTACAGCCATGCAGATAAGATGTCTGTCATCTCCACTGTTAGTGATACGAGGCCGTTGGTATCCAGCACGGCGTTCCGTATTACCCTCCTGAACCCACCGATTCCATATTCTGCTAACAGTCATTGTATCTCGACCAACGCGAGCAGCAATGTAGCGGTACGATAAACCGCAGTCGCGACAGCCTACAATCCGACCTTTAACAAAAGTCGGAAACCTGATGGTACGCATTTCCTCTCCTTACATGAGGCATCACAATAACGTTTCACCAGGCAACGCCTGTCAACTGCTATTTGTGTATGAGAAATCGGTTAGAAACTTCCCTCATGCCAGCACGTTGTAGGTGTCGCCACCGGCGCCAACCTTGTGTGAATGCTCTGGAAAGCTATTCATTTGCATATCACAGCATCTTCTTCCTGTCGGTTAAATTTCGCGTCTGTAGCAATTCATCTTCGTGGTGTAGCAATTTTAATGGCCAGTAGTGTATATTTCACCTCTCTTTACGACTAGTCAGCATTGATAGTCGTTGCCTTCATCAAGTACCGGGGAGGTGCGAAAGTGTATTTTAGTTAGTAGCGGCTACGTCTGCTGTGTTTCTATTCAGATCCAGAATAAAAAATTTCGTCATGTCATTTACAGTTCAAACATGTTGGCAAATAATTCTTCGTGAATAATTAGTACAGTGACGTTAGTAATTATACTCCATTAATACTGCGGTTTCTATAGAGCGTTTACCGCTGTTTATAGCGTTTTCTTTAACTTGTTGTTTCAGATTGTAGTGAGATCGTAACGCTTCTGAAAATCATTGTAACCTGTACAAGCGTTAGGGACTAACTCATCTCTAATTACGTGTTTTTTACTTTTTGCAGTATCATGGTGTGATGTTGCAACGCACTGATTACCTCAAAGAACAGTGTTGTCTAGTGATCTCTCGTGGTATCCATTTTGTGTAGTCGAACGACTGTACCGCAAAGCGATTAGAGGACCCACTAGACAGCTACGTTATGTTGGTTGCATGCAAATCAGGCGGATCACAATTCAGGTCATTCTGATACTTTTGCGCGTGATAGTACCTGATCAGCCAAAATCGCCACATAATCCTTACCAGTAATGCGACTTTACTGAGCAACCATGGGGTCCATAGAATAGTACGATATAGGTGCACAAACAACACCGGACCTCTGCCATGTTTCACTCTTGTAACGTAAACTCGGACAGAAGATGAAAACGGTGTGAAACAAGACTCTACGACCAAATGACATTCTTCTTTGCTTCATAGACAAGGTTTTACAGCATTAACCAGCGCTTTCTTATTACGAAAATATGTTCAAATGTGTGTGAAATCTTATGGGACTTAACTGCTAAGGTCATCAGTCCCTAAGCTTACACACTACTTAACCTAAATTATCCTAAGGACAAACACACACACCCATGCCCGAGGGAAGACTCGAACCTCTGTCGGGACCAGCCGCACAGTCCATGACTGCAGCGCCCCAGACTGCTCGGCTAATCCCGCGGGGCTTTCCCTATTACGGGCACTTTTATTACTAATGTGCGGTTTTTGAATTCCAGATTATCTTGCAATTCACAAGGTGCTCCCTTCGTGTTGTTTTGATGCTGTTAGAATTCACTAGTACAACACTTAGTTTTGCACTGACTTCTGCAACTTCGCCCTCTCACACACATCAAAAAAAGTTTTGCATCAGCTGGTTTCCAAGAGTTCCGGAAGCTGTACAGAAAATTGGAATACAGATCAACATAAACATTACTTCCGCCCTTTTTATTGCTCATGAAAACCACACGTTGCATGTTGTACCACCATACTGCGAGACCTTCAGAGGTGGTGATCCTGATTGCTGTATACACCAGTACCTGTAATATCACGTAGCACGTCTTCCTACATTGCTGGACGCCTGTATTCTTCATGGCATACTTTCCAGAAGTTCACCAAGGCGCTGTTTGTCCAGATTGTCCCACTCCTCAATGGCGATTCGGCCTCGATGCCTCAGAGTGGTTGATGGGTCACGTCGTCCATTAACAGCCCTATTCAATCGATCCCAGGCATGTTAGATAGGGTTCATGTCTGGAAAACATGCTGGCCACACTAGTCGAGCGATGTCGTTATCCTGAAGGAAGTCATTCACAAGATGTGCACGATGGGGGCGCGAATTTTCGTGCATGAAGACGAATGCCTCGCCAATATGTTGCCGATATGGTTGCATTATTGGTCGGACGATGGCATTCACGTATCGTACAGCCGTTATGGCGCCTCCCATGAGGACCCGCGGCGTACGTCGGGTTGCCTCCAAACACGTCTCCGACGATTGTCTGGTTGAAGGCATATGCGACACTCATCGGTGAAGAAAATGTGATGACAATCCTGAATGGTCCATTCGGCATATTGCTGGACCCATCTGTACCGCGCTGCATGGTGTCGTGGTTGCAAAGGTGGACCTCGCCATCGACGTCGGGAGTGAAGTTGCGCATTATGCAGCCTATTGCGCACAGTTTGAGTCGTAACACGACATTATTCAACGTGGTGGTGTTGCCGTTAGTGTTCCTCCGACCCATAATCCGTAGGTAGCGGTCATCCACTGCAGTAGTAGCCCTTGGGCGGCCTGAGCGAGGCATGTCATCGACAGTTCCTGTCTCTCTGTATCTCCTCCATGCCCAAAAACATCGCTTCGGTTCACTCCGAAACACCTGGACACTTCCCTTGTTGAGAGCCCTTCCTGGCACAAAGTAACAACGCGGACGCGATCGAAGAGCGGTATTGACCGTCTAGGCACGGTTGAACTACAGACAGCACAAGCCGTGTACCTCCTTCCTGGTGGAATGACTGGAACTGATCGGCTGTCAGGCCTCCTCCGTCTAATAGGCGCTGCTCATGCATGGTTGTTACATCTCTGGGCGGGTATAGTGACATCTCTGAACAGTCAAAGGGACTGTGTGTGTGATATAATATCCACAGTCTACGTCTGTCTCCAGAAGTTCTGGGAACCGGGGTGATGCAAAACTTTTTTTCATGTGTGTATTTTTCGTCACATACTCTTCACATTCATCTATCACAATCACTCAATACACACTTTCGTCCGCGTTGTGAGTTTCTCTGTATGCGTTATAAATCTTCGATACGGTGCCTCTCGAAGCACCAAACCCTTCGGTTACGTTGGTTACGGAAGCACCTACCGTAGGAGCACTATAGGAGCACCAACAATTCGTCTACGCTGAAATTTACTTAGCTCCCACATAATTCTCACAACTGCACAGAAGACTGTCCCGATCTCGACTGAACCTTTCAATGTATTGAGTACATGGCGCAGGTGACATTCGTAGCCAAATACAACAGCACAACCTGTAGACTTGACTGGCATCTACAGTTACGAACTTCACGCATGCATTTCTCGCTGTGTTTCCATATCTTATTCAACGCTTGTATTTCTACAGTTACCGACAGCAAACGTTTGTGAGCAGTGATGGTAATGCTAGATAATTAGCCTACAGAGAACGTCTTTTTTATTTTTGTTCGTTCTACACTCGTGTGAATACTATGGGGAGTACACTGTTCCTACGCTCACTCCCAGTGTCTTGGCCATAAATGTATAGGTGTCTCGTCTCTGGAGAAGTCTTCATTTTGCATTCTCGGGCAATAATGTTACTAACCTCAACATTTGTATAGAATAAGCCTATACAAACTATTACAGGACATGGAAATTTTGAAATACACGACTTGTCAGTTGATATGAACGGGATCACAACACGAAGAGGAATAAACTTTCCAACAAAATCCTTGTCTCAAGTAAATGTTCCTACGTTGTATCAATCGCAAACTTTTTCACAAAAATGAAAGGGTTTATTAAAGCTGTTCGCTACGAACAGCTCTGCAAGAATGGCCAGACCCCGGTAACTGGCACCATACGCAGCTCATACATCGTTTCCACTGCTTTTGGCAAGTGCTCAAGGCAACGCAATATTCGGCCCGCAGTCTGCACAGAGGGCGATATGTGATCTCCCGACGTGATACTGTACTGCCAGGATGCATCCAAATGTGTCCCTAGCGAGCTTGCCACGGCGAATATGGCCAGAGGGTACTTCTCGGTGCTGGCCGACCTCCAAGCCCACCGTCATAGGCGCCAGCTGTTTCTGCATCACTCCAGCGCACCCTGGAGCTGAGCCTTCGCCGTGAATCTCAGGCAGAGTTGTAAAACTACCGTAGGCTACCGCACACTCTTGTTAAGTAAGAGTAGATTACATAAGTTTTCTTAGCAGCATTGGTCATTTAAGGTCGTACCAGCATTACGTGTACGTTAGGTGTGTTGCATACCTACTGGGCATTACCTTATAACCAATGCTTTCTTGGCGTAAGCGATCAGTGTCTTACCAGATTCCCGAAAAAACCAGAAGTGGTGCGTCGTCATGAAACTGAGTGAGCGTATATGAAGGGCTGGGTTACCTATGGATCAGATTTTTTTCTGCACAGCTATCTTGTCTGTTAACTAAAATTCAACACTATTTATAGCAAAACTGAAATTTTCGATGTTTATATCTTGTTTTATTCGAAAAGTGTTGATTTGTAACGTGAAACAGAAGGATGTCGTAGTAAAATCAAAATAAACCTTACAGAATTATCATGCAGCTCTAGTAAACGCAATTTCATCAACAAGAAGGTAACAAAAGCGAAACCAAAATATTTCAAACATCGCTTCAATACTTCGGCGAACTTATATAAAACACAGTTCTGCTATTCGTAAACATATATATATATATATATATATATATATATATATATATATATATATATATATATATTGTGTGTGTGTGTGTGTGTGTGTTTGTATGTAAACTGCACTTGCATCAAAAGTAATGCTTTGGTTACATAAAAGCGCAAAAGTTACGCGATCAACCAATTTTTATTACTTATAAAATGCCACATCTATTCTGTACGGCTATAAAATACACAGTGGAATAACGCTGAATGATGTGTGGTTTAAAATAAGAGTGTATGTAAAACCAACAAACAAACAAAACAGAGAGAAGTCGCTGGCTCCCAGTTTTTGTCTTCTACATTCATTTACATTTCTTTCCCTAGAAATGCTACCAGTACTACCCGATACACCATCATTTATTAAGTTATTTATATAGTGTACCGAATCTACCGAATCGGATTTTAGGCAGAGCGGAACCCTAATCTGAGGTACTGACTTCACCGTCACGTCACAAGTAGGAAGGGTGGGCCGTCAAAATTCAGGAAAGTGAAACCGCCAAGTTCATTCTGAAATGGGAGGAGAAGACTTTCAATTTAGCATGCTGTTGAGGCAATCAGAGATGTTGCACAAGCTCAGTGGGAGAAAGATAGGAAAATTCAACACTGACGTTACTACGTAAGCCATTTTTAACTCTAAATTGTTGTTTCATCCTCCTCGTTCCATTTTATCATCAGAAAATCTCTCCACTCTTCATCCTAATGTTTTTAATATACTAAAACTCTCACAATATTATTAAGAACAATTAAATGGGCTTTTTGACTTTAACACTTTGCTTCTATACACGGTGTAGCCGTGCGGTTCTAGGCGCTTCAGTCTGGAACCGCGTGACCACTACGGTCGAACGTTCGAATCCTGCCTCGAGCATGGATGTGTGTGATGTCCTTAGGTTAGTTAGGTTTAAGTAGTTCTAAGTTCTAGGGGACTGATGACCACAGATGTTAAGTCCTATAGTGTTCAGAGCCATTTGAACCATTTCTATACATTGAAAATTACTTCATTCTTAACTGATTTTTAATTTTTTTTAAACCTAAGGCTAAAATAAAAAAAAACTATGTCGCCGAAAGACTGAAAATCCTGATTAGTGCTGTACATCCACTGATTCAATCAATGTTGAGTGTAATGACTGGTTCCAATAATGATAATATATTCAAGAATAACCTTTTCCCAATGCTTACTAACTGTTTCAGGGTATGAATCACATGATATGTCAGGTTACTATCGAGACAAAATGAAAAGAATTTTTAAAGAGTTAGTTTATATGCTTATTTACTAACATAGAACAAACGTCCTTTCACGTCGTAAAATGCGTAAAATAGCTTAATATCGTCCCGTAAATGCGGTCTATTGAAATAAAGAAAATGGTAACAACATGTACTAGGTACACAATTACGAAAAAACCATTACAAATTGAAATAACACAAATTATTAATATTTTATGAAGTATGAAGCTTCATGAAGTAATACAAAATAACACCTCACTTCCTAAACATCTGTCGTTAACATCCCTCGGAGGTCCCAGATCTTGCAACACGATTTGCTGTTTTTCAGCAACCGTTTCTCCAACATATGAGGACACTTATATACACTGCGCAATAAAATTAGAGGATCTCCTTTCTGAAAACCCGTAATCTTCTCCTGTCCAGAACGCATAAGTTTCAAATTTGGTTCAAAGGTGCCTACAACCTTACATTACAATGGTGCAATAGCATGAGGTCTCGCCATGTCACCCTCGGACTCGACGAGCCTTCACACAGCACGATTTCGACACACGCCAAAAAAAGATTGCCACAGCATAGAAGCTCTTGTGAGCTGCAATGTGGGTTCATGACGACACATTGGCACCAAATTGTACCACAATTCTACCCGACGTCACCGTGGTCGTTCCACACGATGGGAAGGTCGTCACGCTGCCCTTGCCCATATTTCACCCCTCCTGTTGACACCGTTGCGATGGAGGTGAGAACCGCGACATTCAGCGTTGGAACCACTCGGTTTCCTTATGGGTGGCCGACAAAAATATTTCAGACACGCCGCCGCTCCGAATCGAGACGAAAAGGCTTCAAGGGATAGCATAAATGGCGTCAATGAAAGCACCCCTTCCCTCGGGCGTTGATCCCCACACGTTTTGCGTTCGAAAACGACAGTTCGCAGTGCAGTGACCAACAAGACGACGGTCTTGACAACGTTCGACATTTATAATAACCCCTGGACGTTTCAACGCTACTCTAAGGACATCATGGGGCTGTGCCCCATTAAACGTGATGTGACTCGCTTGGAGTAAACTGCGGCCGCAATTTTTGCTACGGTATACAAGGTGGGAAAAGTAGGGATATCTCGTAAACGACTCGCCTTAGAATCCTGGAACAAACACCAATCACATTCTAATTCACCCCACGTTTAGTTTGGCAGGTGGCAGGGGTAAAATAGAGGGAGCGAAAGGCTATTTACAATTTGTACAGAAAACAGATGGGAGTTATAAGAGTAGAGGGACATGAAAGGAAAGCAGTGGTTGGGAAGGGAGTGAGACAGGGTTGTAGCCTCTCCCCGATGTTATTCAATCTGTATATTGAGCAAGCAGTAAAGGAAACAAAAGAAAAATTCGGAGAAGGTATTAAAATCCATGGAGAAGAAATAAAAACTTTGAGGTTCGCCGATGACATTGTAATTCTGTCAGAGACAGCAAAGGACTTGGAAGAGCAGTTGAACGGAATGGACAGTGTCTTGAAAGGAGGGTATAAGATGAACATCAACAAAAGAAAAACGAGGATAATGGAGTGTAGTCGAATTAAATCGGGTGATGCTCAGGGAATTAGATTAGGAAATGAGACACTTAAAGTAGTAAAGGAGTTTTGCTATTTGGGGAGCAAAATAACTGATGATTTTCGAAGTAGAGAGGATATAAAACGTAAACTGTCAATGGCAAGGAAAGCGTTTCTGAAGAAGAGAAATTTGTTAACATTTAGTATAGATTTAAGTTTCAGTAAGTCGTTTCTGGAAGTATTTGTATGGAGTGTAGCCGTGAATCGAAGTGAAACATGGACGATAAATAGTTTGGACAAGAAGAGAATAGAGACTTTCTAAATGTGGTGCTACAGAAGAATGCTGAAGATTAGATGGGTAGATCACATAACTAATGAGGAGATATTGAATAGAATTGGGGAGAAGAGAAGTTTGTGGCACAACTTGACTAGAAGAAGGGATCGGTTGGTAGGACATGTTCTGAGGCATCAAGGGATTACCAATTTAGTACTGGAGGGCAGCGTGGATGGTAAAAATCGTAGAGGGAGACCAAGAGATGAATACACTAAACAGATTCAGAAGGATGTAGGCTGGAGTAGGTACTAGGAGATGAAGAAGCTTGCACAGGATAGAGTAGCATGTATAGCTACATCAAACCAGTCTCAGGACTGAAGACCACAACAACAACATATTATTTTTGTGTTCATGGTATGTTTTCCGTTTTGAAGTTGACAGACGCTAGTTGTTGATGGTCTACGTATTACCGAAACGGGTTAACATAAAGATTTATAATAAACAGCTAATTGTTAATAATGCATTTTATCAAGTACTTGGCTGTTGGTTTTCACTTAACCAAATCTTTAAATATTTCTGTGACGTTTGGGGGTATTTCTCTTACTATGACTTAGGCCAACCGTGACTGTGAACCAGAACGTTTATTTTTAAGTTCGCGGTGACAACGTGTTGCCGTTTCTTCCACAACTTCGTAACGAGTACTTTGTGGACTGTCCCGAGGCAAAAGCTTTGTTGACAGCGCAGCACACTTACACATCGATCTGCCTGGGAGTATTCGTAACAGGGGCCTGAAACATACTAACGAACATTCCCGCAAACTGATACTCCTACGAGATCTAAACATCAGGCTTCAGCTGGGCACGGCATTCCTCAAGACACCATGCGGCCGTCACGAAATAAGGCAGCTGAAGGTCACGCCAGTTCTTGCAGTCCATCGGCACTAAGCGTTGTGATTCGCCCTCCTCATAACTTTGTTGCCACATGCACTAACAGTGCAGTAGGTCAGCATGAGATGAATGTTTTAGTGTTCCACTGCGATATCGCGTCTTCTCGTGCGGTTTCAGTCTTCCGTGTAACGGGGCATTGACGTGTGTTTCGTATTAAGCGTAACACAGGAGGGAGGGCCTACAAGTGTCGGTGTGCGCAAAGGGCGATAGGACAGTCTAAAATGACTAATATTGTCATATCGGACGTCCCGAAGATAGTTTTACTGGCCTGGCCAACAATGAAGAAGCAGTAATAATATAAATTTTGACTAATTTCGCGAAATGACAACAAAACTTTGTGATATTTCCGAATCGACTGTATCCCGTATTAACAGTGCAGTGACATGGGCAGCCTCTCTAGATGTGACCATGTGGTTTGAATCTCCAAGACATGGATAGAAATGGAAAGAGAAATTACGAAATTTAACGATTTTGAAAAAAAGTGCGTACAACTGTACTTCGATATTACGGCAGAGAAGAGTGTGCGACAGGTAGGAATATATAGTGTGAGTGATCTCCGTGAAAACATTAATTACACTGGCTCAGAGACCTTTTGATTCACAAAGTCTAATCATCATCATCATCATAATCATCATCATAGTTTCCAGCCTCTGGCCGAGTCTGTTTGGAACATAGGTCTCTCCTTCGTCTTCTGTCTTGCCACCATCTCTCCGTCTTCACCTGGGTCCGGCCTTCTCCTTTCTTCTGGACGCATTCCTCTACTCCTTTCAGCCCTCTGTCTCTCGGTCTTCCTCTTGGTCTCTTTCCTTCCAGTTTCATCTCGTGTATCCACCTGGTTATCCTCTTCTTCTCCATTCCCTTAACATATCCATACCATCTCAGCCTTGATTTCTCTATCTCCTCCTGTACTCGTGCAACCTTCATTAGCTCTCAGATCCCCTCATTTCTGTCTAATGATGGACAAAAATTTATAATGAAATGCAAATATATAGCAGCAGCAAGAACTAAGTTTAGTGTTAAATGCATTTACTGCGTGCTGAGGACAACAGTCCGTAATACACTTCGATAAAACTTTGGTTTCACAAAAGCAGTTCAACAGAAATATTCGCCTGAAAGTACCTACAGTTACTTTTGTGTAGCGTATGTAGGCGGTCTGGGTAATGGTTGTAATGACGAAGGGTCGTAAGAGCTGCAAATAAAAACTTTTTCAGAAGTACGGAATAGTTTCGGGCATATTAAGGTGAGCCGTCAGAACTAAAATCCCGGAGTCGACATACAAGTACACGCGCGTCGGCGCACGCAGTCTTGTAAAGAAAACCTGTCTATACGTGACATGATGGGGTTGTCTCAGGTTCTACCAAAATTAATTTCATAGTTTTCTTAATAACTTTCTCGCTGGATGTTTCTACAAGGTCCTACAGAATGCAAATTCATCAATGACAACATTTTTCGCTGCACAGGCGGAACAGTTTTATACCTCTTACAGTATTTTTTATCTCGGAATACTTTAAGTTTACACGATAAAATATGTATCACATTTTCTTGTAATGTAAGCTTTTATTTATTCATTTATTTGATAGCAGCTGGCAAAATTTTTCTTTTGAAAAGCGCTCTATCAAATTCTAGACTGAAAGCAGAGATGTCTAATATTTTGTTCGGAATTTTTACTATATGTGATATTATCAGAAACTGTTAACGCTGTGAGAAGGTGAGATTTTCGTGGCGGCCACTATAGTGAATTCAGGCCATTATCGCACTAGAGGCGATGTTGGACACTATTTGCGTGATGTCTCCTAGGGGGTCTTTAGTATTGTGTTCGGTGTGCTTATACAGCATTAACGTTAAGAAAACTGACCAACTGCAGGAGCCAATTCCTAACTAGAAATGGAAGAAAAAAGATCCTATGAACATGTGTCCGGAATTGGACGGTGTGCGTGCAACGACAACAAATATTCTGGGAACACAGCACAGAGATACATTGCATCCACGTCACAAAAGGCGTTCAAAGTAGCCTCCGTGGGTCTTCAGTGATAGGTATAGTAGCAATTGTCATCCACGATACACATAACCGCACTTTGGCTTACGCCATGTTGGCGAGCCACTTGCATGGAGCTTGTACTAGGGTTCGTCCAGTATCTTGTAGAACCTGGTCCTCCAGATCTGGTGTACGCACAGTCCGACGCCTCTCTGCACTGTCGTCCGTCTGAAAGGACCCATCATCACACTAACGCCCAGAAAGGGCTTGAAATGTTGTATGATGTGGTCCGTGTCTGTGAGAGTACTTGTTTTCGAACAGCCGTGCTGCCTCTCAACCGTTTCCATCTTCTTAGCGGTACACAAACCCCATCTCGGCTTGTTCTCGACATGAATCCCGTAACATTCTACTGCTTACAGTACGCTGCGTCATTCACACAGCTTGCAGCACACGACGAACGCACGTCAGTTGGACAGAGAAACCGTCATTCGTCAGCGCCATGTACCGTGGTAACGATACATCTTGGAACGCATGTTCATAGAACCCCTTTTCCTCCTCTCCCAGTTAGGAATCCGTCCCTGGATTGGTCGGTTTTACACCACTGGCCATTAAAATTGATACACCACAAATATGACGTGCTACATACGCGAAATTTAACCGACAGGAAGAAGATGCTGTGATATGCAAATGATTAGCTTTTCAGAGCATTCACACAAGGTTACCGCCGTTGGCAACAACTACAATGTGGTGACATGAGGAAAGTTTCCAATCGGTTTCTCATACACAAACAGCAGTTGACCGGCGTTGCCTGGTGAAACGTTGTTGTGATGCCTCGTGTAAGGAGGAGAAATGCGTACCATCACGTTTCCGACTTTGATAAAGGTAGCATTGTAGCTGATCGCGATTGCGATTTATCGTATCGCGACATTGCTGCTCCCGTTGGTCGAGATCCAATGACTGTCAGCAAAATATGGAATCGGTGCTGGATCCCAACGGCCTCGTATCACTAGCAGTCGAGATGACAGGCATCTTATCCGCATGGCTGTAACGGATCGTGCAGCCACGTCTCGATCCCTGAGTCAACAGATGGGAACGTTTGCAAGACAACAACCACCTCACGAACAGTTCGACGACGTTTGCAGCAGCATGGACTATCAGCTCGGAGACCATGGCTGCGGTTACCCTTGACGCTGTATCACAGACAGGAGCGCCTGCGAAGGTGTACTCAACGACGAACCTGGGTGCACGAATGGCATAACGTCATTTTTTTCGGATGAATCCACGTTCTGTCTACAGCATCATGATGGTCGCATCCGTGTTTGGCGGCATCGCTGTGAACGCACATAGATAGCGTGTATTCGTCATCGCCATACTGGCGTATCACCCGGCGTGATGGTATGGGGTGCCACTGGTTACACGTCTCGGTCACCTCTTGTTGGCATTGACGGGACTTTGAACAGTGGACGTTACATTTCAAATGTGTTACGACCCGTGGCTCTACCCTTCATTCGATCCCTGTGAGACCCTACCTTTCAGCAGGATAATGAATGCACGACCGCATGTTGCAGGTCCTGTACGGGCCTTTCTGGATACAGAAAATGTTCGACTGCTGCCTTGGCCAGCACATTCTCCAGATCTCGCACCTATTGAAAACGTCTGGTCAATGGTGGCCGAGCAACTAGCTCGTCACAATACGCCAGTCACTACTCTTGATGAACTGTGGTATCGTGTTGAAGCTGCTTGGGCAGCTGTACCTGTACACGCCATCCAAGCTCTGTTTGACTCGATGCCCAGGCGTATGAAGGCCGTTATTACGGCCAGAGGTGGTTATTCTGGGTACTGATTTCTCAGGATCTATGACCCAAATTGCGTGAAAATGTAATCACATGTCAGTTTTAGTGTAATATATTTGTCCATTGAATACTCGTTTATCATCTGCATTTCATCTTGGTGTAACAATTTTAATGTCCAGTAGTGTATTAACGTTCACCCTGTATGCATGTATTTACGGACATGATAGGTGATACGAACATACAGTATTGTAGCTCTACCAGAGAGTGAGACAGAATTGTGTCCCTGCCACGTTAAATTATTGTACTTGTTTTGGCTCTTAGTTTATTCAGCGCGCAGGGGGCGTAGAAAATTTATTGCCCTCTCTTGTTGCTGCGAGTCGTGTGCTCACCGCAGCCGAGCTTTACGGTTCGCCGGTCGGCAGTACTTGTTGCTTCAGGCAGCCCACAGGCGTTCACAGGTCGAATACACTGCGCTGCACGGCGTATCCCATACGAAACTGTTCCCTTATAGGGCTGGCATGTCCATGGAAGTTCCAGAGCCGTGAGGGAAACACAGATTCAGTGAATTACACTACAGTGAGTAGCCGTTTCGCATTCTTTTCAGTGAAATAGCTAGCTTCGCACTACTTCACGAACAAGGCCTGTTTCCCTGAACTTGTTTATCACTGTCCGTGTTTTAGGTCTTAATGGAGCTGTCTTTCTGAGCTTCCGGGTAAAATACGTCTGCACCTGTCTGTTCGTCAAACAATGAAAACTGGTGTTAGCAGTACTTATTCTCGTCTCTATGAAGTGGATCGACTTTCATCATCTTCAAAAGAAGTGAGACTTTTAGCACAACTGTCCAGTAATTTTTTTCGTCATCTCATACCGTTTTCTCAACTGCCAGACTGCCACCAACTCGATAAAAATCTGCGCCTTCGGCGAACGTGTGTCTCCTACTTATTCAGTCGTCAATTATAACCATGACTCTGCCCTAATGTGCATAATATTAATTTATCCTCCATATCATCCTGCACCAAAGCAAATACTCTGAAGTAACTGCCCTCCTACACTCATCGAATCTAACAGTGGGGATATTAGTCGCTACTTAATTTCAGATCCGAAAGCGAAACCTTTCGAGTACTGTTGTGATGAATTTAAAATGTTTGTAAAGTTCAAACTACTTTGTTTACAGATTTTATGGGAGCAACAATGTCGTGGACTGAATACGTGGAAGAAAGATACCAAGTTGTAGTCTCGTTACTTAAATGATAGTTTTTAGGTACCGAATGAGTGACAAGGAGCTTCGTTTCCTTCCTGTAAAGTCGAAATAAAACACAACAATTTAAATGGCCATGAGCACTATGGGACTTAACTTCTGATGTCATCAGTCCCCTAGAATTTAGAACTACTTAAACCTGACTAACCTAAGGACTTCACACACATCCATGCCTGAGGCAGGATTCAAACCTGCGACCTTAGCGGTCGCACGGTTCCAGACTGTAGCGCCTAGAATCGCTCGGCTACCCCGGCCGGAGCAACAATTTAAAGAGTGGCAATGTTTTCACCATTCTGTTAGTATAAACGAGTAATTCATTAAGCATGTCTAAGTGATATCTACGGTGCGCTTGTTCTCATGTGCACCTTCGGACATAAAACCCCAATCAGGTGGGAGTCAAAATATAGAAGTCAATACGACCGCACTGGATGTAGCGTTCTGCCAAAAATGTAGTGTGATTACTTACAATGGATGTGGAAACTTCATCCTCGTAAGTGACATAAAGCAGAAATCACATGCCATGTAGTTACGAATGGCCAACAACATTGTTCTTACTTCTGGACTAAGCTAAATCTTGAAACATTGTTTAACGCTCTTTCTTTGTATTTCTGAATGGGTACTTGAAACATCACTGAATCATTGTAATCCGGGTTCGACACTAATTTTTACTTGCCGTCATCGAATTTATTTAAATTCCGGATTCAGTTGATGTTGGAATTTCTCTTTCGTCAAATATATACAGCTGCAGAATCATTAATGTTGTCTGTCCTTTCGGATATGTCGAAAGAATAGATACCACGCACATAAATAGAAGGACGTTGACGGCAAATAGTGATACCCACAGCGTGGATGCACTCTTCGTTGGACCTCTTGCGATAATCAGATGAGCCTGCTACCAGTGAGGATAATGAACAGCAGACACTAGACATGTAGTGTGCGCCACACGGGAATTAGGGTTGGACAGGAAGCAGCCTAAGTGGTCCGTCAGCTCAACTACGTGCGTCGCCGAAAGGTCGTACATAGCTTCAGTATGCACCGTGGCGCCGCGACTGCTAATTTTGTTTTCATTCAGTGCTCTCTGTGCTTCTGTGCGCATCACATCGTCATTCGTCTAGCAAAGTTTGTTGTGAGTGTGTCTTCTGGTTGTAGCATTAGACCAAGCCATGATATCCACCATGCTTCCCAAGAATATTCCACGTAAAGTTACTGCAAATTCCCGTTTCTACAAGTCCAGGTGTCTTATTCAGCTTGGATACTTGGAGATTTACTATCGGCTTGTTAACAAGATTCGAGTCACTGCAGAGCAGGTTCATACAGCTTACTTTGACTCGGATTCCTATATATTTATGTCAAGTTTCTAGAGCCCCTTCAAGTAGATTACTTTCGCGTTATGGTTCCCAGGCTTTCTTCACCCGCTGCGATGGAACTACCAGTACAGTTCTTCTTGCTGACGCGGAAATCAGATATAGAAATGTTAGGGTTTTTAATCTTCTGGTTGAAGTTGATGACAATATCCTTAAAGCAGTATTGCTCCCATATGAGGACATAAGAAGTATACGATGAGAACACCCCGCCCACCACACACCTCCCACCCCCCCCCCACCCCCAAAATTGATTTGTTGTGTGCTGTTCTTAGATTAGTTAGGTTTAAGTAGTTCTATGTTCTAGGGGACTGATGACCATAGATGTTAAGTCCCATAGTGCTCAGAGCCATTTGACCCAAAATTGATTGCCTTGCTCTGTGTAAAACGGAATATGTAATATCCCCTCTCACTTAAATGTGTGTGTGGATACCGTGTTCATATTACTTACACACGACAAGTAGAGGCCTACTTTCTCTATAGTGAAAGTGGCCACCTTCGATCAAATTGCCCACGTCATGTGGTTGTCTTAAAATGAACTTTTGAACAATGGCCAGCCGAAGTGGCCGTGCGGTTAAAGGCGCTGCAGTCTGGAACCGCAAGACCGCTACGGTCGCAGGTTCGAATCCTGCCTCGGGCATGGATGTTTGTGATGTCCTTAGGTTAGTTAGGTTTAACTAGTTCTAAGTTCTAGGGGACTAATGACCTCAGCAGTTGAGTCCCATAGTGCTCAGAGCCATTTGAACCATTTGAACAATGGCATAAGTTGATTTCAGCGGACCCTGTTACACAAAAGACGGCTGCCATACCTTCCCAAGTTATTGAAGAACAACGGGAATGACAACTCTCGAGATTTTTCACCGTTATATTAACATCGTGACCTTGAAACTGTAGTCGCCACACGGCCGGCACTTATAATTCAACATAAGCGTCGACAGACGCACAGGATGGTGACGATTCGCAAAAATCCCCCTCCCTTCCCCACTTCCGTGAAACGATGCAGTCAGCGCACGCTCTTCCCCACACTGAGTATCCGTCTTACGGTAGAACAGGATTAGACTGATTTCCCCCTCCCCCCACCCCCGAGTCCACTGGGATCGATAACGTTCCTTGAGGACCACCTGAGGATGGTGATCTTGTAGCGTCCCATAGCGTCTCGATGGACGCGCCGACTATGCCTGCGCCCGCAAGTTGTTTACACAGTCGGGTGGGGCGCGGAGATTCCCTCCTTCGCGCTAGACCTGGATGTGATACATGTGTTATACATGACCCCCCCTCCATATTACCGCATGCAGAGTCTGTGTTGCCCCGAAGCTGCAGTAAACAACGCTTTCAGCCGCAGCGCGCGGTGACATGCAAAAACAAAGGAGCATAAAGTATCTGACGATTGCGGAGATGTGGGCACAAGCGCTTTACCCTCCGATTCATCCGTGGACTCCGCCATGGATTACGATGAGCAACACTGATGCCATCTTTTGTTCGTGACCTCTAAATCTTCTTGTACATAATGGTTGCAAGCCTGCAGTCTGTTTAGTAAGATCATGGTTTCGTTAATCAATAGAAAATTTTATTTGAAAACAAATTAAACACATACATGCATATGAATAAAACAAAAATGCAGTTACAAGTAATAATATGTCCAGACACCTGTAGAGTCGATAATTGCTTGACATCTCCGAGGTGTGCTTGAAATCAAGTTTTCATCGTATTCAACTGGAATAGACCTCCAAATGCGTCGAATTTTCGTTGACAGCTTCTTCAAAGTAATGATCTTTTTTGCTTGCAACTTTTTTTGGTGTAAGAACTTACATTTTCAATAGGATTAACTCCAGGTGAGTGTTAGGGCGAAGCCAGTACCCGCACATCTTCCTCCGTTTTCCAATCGCTGCAAAGCTTGCTGCGCTGCTTCTGATCATTGTCCTCCTGCAGTATACAGTCTTCGTTTTTGTCGATAAATCAGTGTTTGGCAGTCGGCATCAGACATGTTAGGAAAATTTATAACACCTTCTGTGCATTTAAGTAGTAGGTAAATTCGTAAAAATCTCAATCAATAATTGAAAATGAACTGATGCTTCCGGACTCTGAATGAAGGACAAAGGTTCAACTCAGTGGGCTGTGAAAGAACTAAGGCGATTTACTTTGTCATCTGTGTGCAACACCGACGACGCTCTTACTTAAGAGACTGTGTATCTTCCTTTTAACTCTGATTTGCAGCGTTGCGCCAATTTATATATGATTCAACTGCCGATGTGGTGTTTTTGCCTAAAGTATTGTTTGATAAGTTTTCTTTTCCTGGGTTTTGTATGATTTTTAATGTCGCGCTATACATTCTACTAGAACTGCGTTATTGTATAGGGAGGGTTTATCGATAACTAATATCGAGATACCTGGAATAGTTTGGGCGTAGACTGTACCTTTCAGGATCTTAATTCTTCTTTATGTACCATCCGGATCTGGTTCTTTTTTGGACCGGTTGCATTTTCACGAAGAAAAATTTGTATTTTTATTTTGTAAAAAACCGCAGAGAGTACTACAAGGCAGTGATTTTAACTATGTGTTGCGTTCTGTGGACGAGACACCCAATTTCAGTTTCAGCCGGAAACTTAATGATTTAGTGAGCTCTTTGCAATTACGCAATGCAAGTACCCTACCCTTGTCAAGTATAAATACTTTACAGCTATGTTCAACAGCGAGCTTGACTAATTTTATTTCTCTGATACACTATGTGGGTAACTGCCAACAGCCTTGCAGCAGTAGTAACGCCGGTTCCCGTGAGATCACCGAAGTTAAGCGCTGTCGGGCTGGGCTAGCACTTGGATGGGTGACCATCCGGTCTGCCGAGCGCTGTTGGCACACAGGGTGCACTCAGCCCTTGTGAGGCAAAACTGAGGAGCTAATTGATTGAGAAGTAACGGCTCCGGTCTCGAAAACTGATATGCTGCCGGGAGAGCGGTATGCTGACCACATGCCCCTCCACATCCGCATCCAGTGATGCATGTGGGCTGAGGATGACACGGCCGCCGGTCGGTACCGTTGGGCCTTTCGTGGCCCGTTCGGACGGAGTATTAGTAGTATGTGGGTAACTATTGGCGACAGAGGCTACACTTACAAGCTTCACTGCCCACTGTGCCGTAGCTGCGACCTTCAGTCACGTGCGATAACCGGCGCATCCCTGTCGTTCCTTTTGGATGCTAAATATATCTCATTTAGAGAATTGTTGTGGTGTCACCGCCAGACACCACATTTGCTAGGTGGTAGCTTTAAATCGGCCGCGGTCTATTAGTACATGTCGGACCCGCGTGTCGCCACTGTCAGTAATTGCAGACCGAGCGCCACCACACGGCAGGTCTATAGAGAGACGGACTAGCACTCGCCCAGTTGTACGACGACTTTGCTAACGATTACACTGACGAAGCCTTTCTCTCATTTGCCGAGAGATAGTTAGAATAGCCTTCAGCTAAGTCCATGGCTACGACCTAGCAAGGCGCCATTAACCATTTCTAGAGAGAGTCTCACTTGTATCATCAAGAATGTTGTATACAAATGATGGATTAAAGTTAAGTATTCCAGCAGCTACGTACTTTTCTTTATAGCATTCATTACGTGTCCTGTTCCAGACCTCACGCCAGTCTGCGTGAGTAAACGCGTGCCTTTCGGTTACCCGTCACTGTGGACTGGCTGTCTTGTCAGTCCACTACAATTGTTATCTCGGTGATACTATTAGCGAAGTATGGCATCGCAATCTTCGTTCCAAATGACAATACCCATCTCTCATTGGACTGGTGGATAAGGAATGCAAAACCGCGGCTCCGAATGGCGTTAGCAGCGCTGCAAGTGTGAGAGAGATCGTGAAGACCCTCGATTTTTACTGCGCCATTTTACGAAATCTTTATTATAGCGCCCGGCGACCTCCCCTGCGGATTACAGATATTCGGCGTGTCAAAGCGAAACTACTTCAGCTTAAACGACAGCAAATGGAAGGGCTTAGGATAAGATCAAAACCAGGCTCCTTTCTTTAAGATGAGTTACACTTGTAATTAATACTTCGAGCGCGTTGTAGACGTGTGTGTATCACGACTGTTGCAAAGAAATATGGAACGTGAAGACGTCAGAACAAGACATATGACGTACGATACACGAATACTTTTCTCATCTTTATGCATCGCTTGCTTCAGATACTGCGCTGCTTGATGATTTTACCTCTTCTCTGGATTGTGTAGTTAATCCAGAATTAAATGCTGAATTTTTATGCGGCTTTCAACGAGATGAAATCTATGATTTTATTGTTCATTCACCCTCGCGTAAACCACAGGAATTAGATTGTCTCCCTGAAGAATTTTATGTGCACTTTTGGCCATACGGGTGTCACAATGACGTCACTGGAAATGAGGTTTTGCAGGGGTGTTTGATTCCCTCCCCTTTCAAGGATGGCAAGATTGTCTTAGTGCCGAAAAGATCTGGGTGTTCAGACCAGACACTCACAAATTCTGCCTGATAACGCTGCTTAATTTTCATCACAAAATTGTTTCGAGGGCAATAAATAGCCGCTTTCAGGTCATGCTTGTGAAAATACCTGCAGTTCATCAAAGTTGTGTTCCTGGTCACGGAATCCTAAGCCCTACCGCAGAGTGCTGTGGTGTCGAGTAGGTCGCTGCCACCACTTCTGTTCCTACGGTCTTATTTTTTGTTGATTTTAATAAGAAGTTTGAACGAGAGTCACAGTCTCTTGTTGCGGGTATTTGAAGCAGTAGGTTTTAAACAGGAAGCGTCAAGTGTTGCTCAATCTTTTTACTGGTATCCGATCTTCTTTGGCTGCGAATGGCCAACTCATATCCTAACTCACAATCTGTTCGGGTGCCCCACAAGAAAGGCCTCTCTCCATGTCACTGTATTTTTTCTGGAGGCCTCAATGGCTGTATCGCTGCTCAGCAACGTGGCTAGACGATATTAGGGGATAAATTTTCGGTGCGAGTATTTGCGGAAGACATCATGGTCTTAATTCGAAATCCAGATGAAATTCCCTTGCTCAGCGTAACCTTCGGATGCCTTTTTTCATCCCTCTGAGCCTGCATTAATGAATGGAAATGCAGTTTGTTGAATTTACGGGGCGCTCTAGTAGAGATCTGTTTCTGATAAAATACAAGGGATGATTATAGATCAAGAGCGCCGCTTCCCTACAATACTTCACGATGTCTGGATCACAGATATGTATGTTTTGTGTTAAGCGTACCATGTAGCACAAACTTTTTTCGCTTCCCGTGATGAAAGCCAATAAACTTTAGGGATTATCTGGGCGCTTCCTATGGAAGCATCACATTTTTGATATGAACTGATGGCGAGGCCCCGTCCCCTTGGGAGGTTAGGGCTACCTGATATACTACGTTGTTTATCCGACGCAGTGTCTGCCGGCCGGTGTGGCCGAACGGTTCTAGGCGTTTCAGTCTGAAACCACGCGACCGCTACGGTCGCAGGTTCGAATCCTGCCTCGGGGATGGTTGTGTGTGATGGCCTTAGGTTAGTTAGGCTTAAGTAGTTCTAAGTCCTAGGGGACTGATGACCTCAGATGTTAAGTCCCATAGTGCTCAGAGCATTTTCGACGCAGTGTCCTAACATGTACTGAAGTCGGCCCTTCAAGCACGTCTCAACTGTTTACCTATTTCCGACCTGTTAGTTTAGCTACCCCTGTCTATGGTGGCCGGATTAATTCCAGACAGAAACATATACGGGAATTTTATATCAGTGTAAATTATTTGGGAGCTGATACCCTCCCAAAACACATCTTATTGCCAGATTGTGTTCTGTCACTGGGGAAGTCTGGCTATCCTATCCTTTGTTGAGCCAGTGTGCCGACGACATCGTGGAAGATGGTATGGTTCCATATTACCTTCCTCTTCAACCAGTGGACGTGGCATGACCATGGTATAAAGTCGTTTATGATCTGGAATGAACCAAAGAACGTCTTTTTCGTACTGGTCTATGTGCGACGGACCAGTGCAGCAATTGTCTCCAAACTGATATGTTAAGACATAGGATTGTCTCTTGCAGTCGAGGGCACTGAATCTGTATTAGCCGCCAACTGGCTTTCCTCGCCCGATCGACCGAAACTGCCTTTCCAGGTGACTTCCTTCTACGTCTAGGCTCTTCCCCTTCCCCGCGGCCGAAAACCAGTACGATCGAGTATATAGCTCTTAGGTCGTTACGTTCTGTTTATAGTGGGAGGACGGGACGATCTCGGCCCTCGTACCTTTCAGCAATATAAGGCGCACTGGAAATGGCAGTGGATGGCATCAATCGGCAGGGGACTGGGTAGTCAGCTTTACGGCACTGCAACGCTTCGACCGGGTACCGCAGTGGCCGCCACACTTCACTCGCATTCGGGAGGACGACGGCTCAAACCCGCGTCTGGCCTTCCCAATTTAGGTTTTGCGCGATGTCCCTAAATCGCTCCAGGCATATGCCGGGATGGTTCCTCTGAAAGGGTACGGCTGATTTCCTTCTCCATCCTTGACGAGATCTGAGCTTGTCCTCCGTCTCTAAAGATGTCGATGTTGACGGGACGTTAAATCCAATCTTCCTTCCTTCCATACTTGTAATGTTTCAGGAACCCTTCCCACCCTCACGTTGCGCTTTTCCTGATAATAATTGTTCCGGTTAAAGGTTGTGGAGATTTTGCTTTTATATGTACATTACACTGAGAAGGTTTCCTTTGTGCGGCACTAGAGTCTTAGTTCACTGAAAGAAGTTTGAGACAAACGAAGAAAGACGGGTGGTAGTGGCGTTAGACTACCAGACCTCTGATCCGTGTTTGATTCTTGGTCATGGCTTTTTCTTCTCTTTTCTGGGTAGGCCTGTATCTGACAATATTCTGATAGTCGAAATACTTTTCTATGCGTATTTTTTGCAGTAGAACACAGAGGTGTAATTAATAACCAAATAAATATGTTTGTAATATATTTACAGGGCCGGCCGGCGTAGGCGTGCGGTTCTAGGCGCCACAGTCTGGAACCGAGCGACCGCTACGGTCGCAGGTTCGAATCCTGCCTCGGGCATTGATGTGTGTGATGTCCTTAGGTTAGTTAGGTTTAAGTAGTTCTAACGTCTAGGGGACTGATGACCTCCGATGTTAAGTCGCATAGTGCTCAGAGCCATTTTTATTTACAAGTGTTTGAAAAACTTGGTTAAGGCAAAAGGAAAAAAAAACAGTAAAAAAGTGGTAATGCGTAAAAAAGGGATAGCGGCTTACAAAGGAAAAAGTACTTAAAGCGACCGCTCGTGATAAGTTGGAAATCCGCGTTCGAGTCCCCTTTCGCCATTAGATTTATTGCAATGTCCGATTGCCGCTGATATCGGGATTTCTCTATTATCATGTATAGACGGCTGCAGAATCATGAATAGTGTCTGTTCTTTCGGACACAACCGGAACAACAGAAGCCAAACGTATAAATATGGTCATTTAGTTTTGTTGCCCGTCTACCTACAGCATTTTGTAATAATTTATGACGCTGCCCATGTTGCCAAACCACATCTTATGCTACACGTAGATTGCAGTGTATTCGAATGTGAAGGTCACGCCGCCAATCTTCAGTGTACAATTGACTGGGCCTGCCTTGCACCACTGCGCACTCCCTTTCCCTCCCCCTCCCCCCCCCCCCCCCCGTTACCACCTTTCTTTCCAGTCACATTCGAGGGAGCTGCCGTAGTATCCGCGCAGCAGGTGTTACAAGCTAGGAGAGTAAACTTGGCGGCGTGCGTACGGTCCTCTATGTCTCTATGGTTAAGAAGTGTGGACGCGGCGTGTACCTGAACACATCGTAAACTAGAGGGAAGACCGTGTCAGATGGAGGGCAGATTGGATGTCTTCACAGGACGATATACGCTAATGAAAAATGGACGGTGTGTAATTCGCCAAGGGAAAGAATACTAGCTATGAATACCTTCTTCTTTTACGTTGTACGTTGTCCTCTGCTTTCAGAACTGTAGGACCAATCACCCACCCAGACCCACACTGTTAAGGTGGAGAGAAAAAGAGACTTTATCAGATGCAGAGGTGAAGGTGACAACTGGTCGTGTCCACAGAACGCTTGGCGTCAATATTAAATGGACAACATGCCGTTTGACAGGCGAGGGAAAACTGTGCACAACTTCCACCACTCTGACAACAGCCTGACCGTCGCCAGATAAAGATGTATGATTGCCCTATCATCAAAGTCCGCCTGCCAACCCGTTCTGTCTCGCAGCAACCGTGACTTGAAACCCTGATAACGAACCTGAGAATCATGTAACTGATAGTGGGCAAATTATTATGTCCTTCGCATGATTATAAATGCTTTGTAAATTTTATTTGTGGAGTCATGGCCCAAATGTTCTCTTTTTTATGAGAATTAATGTTTGTGTTTGTTTACGTTACTGAGTCTGGCGCTCCTAAATGGTTCAAATGGCTCTAAGCACTATGGGTCTTAACATCTGAGGTCATCAGTCCTCTAGACTTAGAACTACTTAAACCTAACTCACCTAAGGACATCACACACATCCATGCCCGAGGCAGGATTCGAACCTGCGACCGTAGCAGCCGCGTGGTGCCTAGAACCACTCGGCCACAGCGGCTGACGCGTTCCTAATCCTTTTATATTATTTGCAAATGCCACTTCCACTTTAAGATATCGTAACACCTTTTCTTTAATATACTCAAGCTCAATTTAACGTACTGCAAAAAAAATTCGACCGCTTCAACATTAACAAAACCAAATGATGTTTTCTGCTTCATTTAGTAACCTGTAATAGTATTAGTTCTCAATATTTTCAGGGAAAGTTGATATTAAATTCGTACTCAAAGAACTGACACACAAATAACATAATGTGTCAGTCACTGAGTGTATAACGATCACCAACGACGATTTCTTAATCTAAGTTAGTAATATTTGTGAGTATCACCAAATAATAGAATTGATAAGATCAGTTTAGAACTGCAAAGACATGATAAGATCAACGGAGTGGACACTTGAAAGGAAAATTGAAAATCGAAACGAAGGAAATTAAGCAAATAAACAGCGTAGAAATATTATTAGCTTTACAAAGACACCAGTAAACTGGTAGACTCTACTTTAATGACCATGCCATCGATGGGTCGATAAACTGTAAACTCACTTGGGGAGTTACTGCAGCGTATTTCATTGCCAGTCCACTTCGTTCTTTTACTATCTTTAGTTATGAGCTTTTTCCATCATTGGTAAGCGATGTTCTAGTGGGAAGTTATCCTCACATAAATACACACAATGAAAGGTGGGTACACTGAGTCACAGCGCCAGAGATCGCGCCAAAGATTATTATTCCGTCGCCTCCACTGGGCGATATAGTAGTTCAGAGGATGCCGATGGCAGCCGTTTTTCTGTTGGGCGAGAGAGTAGACGATCTGAGTGTTGCACTGTTCCGTTGGTGTAATGTATAGATGGAAGAAGATGCAATTGTCAAGATATATTTGAGAAAGGAGACGGGGTTTTCATTTACACTCCTGGAAATGGAAAAAAGAACACATTGACACCGGTGTGTCAGACCCACCATACTTGCTCCGGACACCGCGCGAGGGCTGTACAAGCAATGACCACACGCACGGCACAGCGGACACACCAGGAACCGCGGTGTTGGCCGTCGAATGGCGCTAGCTGCGCAGCATTTGTGCACCGCCGCCGTCAGTGTCAGCCAGTTTGCCGTGGCATACGGAGCTCCATCGCAGTCTTTAACACTGGTAGCATGCCGCGACAGCGTGGACGTGAACCGTATGTGCAGTTGACGGACTCTGAGCGAGGGCGTATAGTGGGCATGCGGGAGGCCGGGTGGACGTACCGCCGAATTGCTCAACACGTGGGGCGTGAGGTCTCCACAGTACATCGATGTTGTCGCCAGTGGTCGGCGGAAGGTGCACGTGCCCGTCGACCTGGGACCGGACCGCAGCGACACACGGATGCACGCCAAGACCGTAGGATCCTACGCAGTGCCGTAGCGGACCGCACCGCCACTTCCCAGCAAATTAGGGACACTGTTGCTCCTGGGGTATTGGCGAGGACCATTCGCAACCGTCTCCATGAAGCTGGGCTACGGTCCCGCACACCGTTAGGCCGTCTTCCGCTCACGCCCCAACATCGTGCAGCCCGCCTCCAGTGGTGTCGCGACAGGCGTGAATGGAGGGACCAATGGAGACGTGTCGTCTTCAGCGATGAGAGTCGCTTCTGCCTTGGTGCCAATGATGGTCGTATGCGTGTTTGGCGCCGTGCAGGTGAGCGCCACAATCAGGACTGCATACGACCGAGGCACACAGGCCCAACACCCGGCATCATGGTGTGGGGAGCGATCTCCTACACTGGCCGTACACCACTGGTGATCGTCGAGGGGACACTGAATAGTGCACGGTACATCCAAACCGTCATCGAACCCATCGTTCTACCATTCCTAGACCGGCAAGGGAACTTGCTGTTCCAACAGGACAATGCACGTCCGCATGTATCCCGTGCCACCCAACGTGCTCTAGAAGGTGTAAGTCAACTACCCTGGCCAGCAAGATCTCCGGATCTGTCCCCCATTGAGCATGTTTGGGACTGGATGAAGCGTCGTCTCACGCGGTCTGCACGTCCAGCACGAACGCTGGTCCAACTGAGGCGCCAGGTGGAAATGGCATGGCAAGCCGTTCCACAGGACTACATCCAGCATCTCTACGATCGTCTCCATGGGAGAATAGCAGCCTGCATTGCTGCGGAAGGTGGATTTACACTGTACTAGTGCCGACATTGTGCATGCTCTGTTGCCTGTGTCTATGTGCCTGTTGTTCTGTCAGTGTGATCATGTGATGTATCTGACCCCAGGAATGTGTCAATAAAGTTTCCCCTTCCTGGGACAATGAATTCACGGTGTTCTTATTTCAATTTCCAGGAGTGTATGATGCTGGTGTAATGGAATATTTGCGTCAATATGTAATGAGGTAAAAAGGTATTACCGTTTTCTTTAATAACAATCCATCTTGCTCACAGGTACAGTCAACAAAGCATCTGGCTCGTGTTCATTAATTAGACTTGTAATTCTGGTTTCTATGTGCAATTATAGTATTTCTGGTTTTTCAATTAGTTCATTGTAAATGGTGTTTAAAATATTTTGTCGTATTGAGAAATAACCGAACCAGATACATGTACGGTGAGTCACACTACCACACACAGTCCAGTTACACTTGTACTTTGTTGTTTCGTAGCTTTTATAGTTGCAGGGGACTTAATCAATCAATTGTGTTAATGGAAATTCCTTGTCATTCTTTATTTTTATTTTATGCAGTCAGATTGCGTGCTAATAATTGTCAGGGCCAACCGGTTCCCAGAACCGATCGCAGTCATCTGGAGCCGAGTGGAAGGCTTAAACCAGTGGCTCAGACGATTCTTCGGAAATCTGGCATGCAAATTTCTCGACCTCCGCTATCGGGTGGAGAAATGTAGGGTCCCCCTGAATAGGTCAGGCGTGCACTACACGCCGTAAGCGGCTACAAGGGTAGCGGAGTACGTGTGGAGTGCACATGTGGGTTTTTTAGGTTAGAGAATTCCCTCCCTAGACCCGACAAGACACCTCCTCAGACGCGACAAGGTAGCAGTAGGCAAAACGCAGCAGCGAATGACAATATTAATGTGCTACTAGTAACCTGCAGGAGCGTCTATAGGAAGGTCCCAGAACTGCTCTCATTACTAAACGGTCACAATGCCCACATAGTACTAGGGACGGGAAGTTGGCTGAAACCAGATGTAAACAATTATGAAATTCTAAACTCAGATTGGAATGTATACCGCAGAGACAGAGTGAAGGCGGAGGCGTGTTTATAGCGATATAAAGAGCAATAGTGTCGAAGGATATTGACGGAGATCCGAAATGTGAAATAATTTGGGTCAAGGTCACGGATAAAGCAGGCTCAAACATGGTAATTGGATGGCTCAGCAGCTGTTGTGGCACAACACCTGAAGGAAA
Organism: Schistocerca cancellata; assembly: GCF_023864275.1. Lineage (NCBI taxonomy): Eukaryota > Metazoa > Arthropoda > Insecta > Orthoptera > Acrididae > Schistocerca > Schistocerca cancellata. The sequence continues at coordinate 338,873,117 of NC_064632.1, forward strand.
ATTTGGAAAATATTTCGAGTAGATTTCCCGACCGTGTTATAGTTTTGGTTGGAGTACTAATTTACCAGATATAGACTGAGAGACTCAAACGTTTATAACGGGTGGCAGGCACAAAGAATCCAGTGACATTTTTTTAAAGGCGTTATCTGAAAACTACCTTGAGCTGTTAAACAGATAACCGACTCGTGGCGATAACATATTAGACCTTCTGGTGACAAACAGACCCGAACTATTTGAAATAGTTAACGCAGAACAGGGCATCAGCGATCATAAAGCGGTTACAGCATCGGTGATTTGAGCCCTAAATAGAAATATTACGAAAGGTAGGAAGATTTTTCTGTTTAGCAAAAGTGACAAAAAGCAGATTTCAGAGTACTTGACGGGTCAACACAAAAGTTTTATCTCAAGTACAGACAGTGTTGAGGATCAATGGACAAAGTTCAAAACCATCGTACAATATGCATTAGATGAGTATGTGCCAAGCAAGGTCGTAAGAGATTGAAAAGAGCCACTGTGGTACAACAACCGACTTAGAAAACTGCTCCGGAAGCATAGGGAACTTCACTGCAAACGTAAACATAGCCAAATCCTTGCAAACAAAGAAAAAAAATTAACGAAGCGAAATGTAGTGTGATGAGGACTATGCGAGAGGCATTCAACGAATTCGAAAGTAAAGTTCTATGTACTGACTTGGAGGAAAATCCTAAGACCTCTTTGTCTTATGTTAAAGCGGTAGGTGGATCAAAACAAAATATCCGGACACTCCGTGACCAAAATGGTACTGAAACAGAGGATGACAGACTAAAGGCCGAAATACTAAATGTCTTTTCCCAATGCTGTTTCACGGAGGAAGACTGCAATGTAGTTCCTTCTCTAGATTCCCGCACAGATGAAAACTTGGTAGATATCGAAATAGACGACAGAGGGATACAGAAACAATTAAAATCGCTCAAAAGAGGAAAGGCCGCTGGACCTGATGGGATACCAGTTAGATTTTACACAGAGTACGCGGAGGAACTTGCTCGCCCCCCCCCCTTTTTGCAGCGGTGTACCGTAGATCTCTAGAAGAGCGTAGCGTTCCAAAGGATTGGAAAAGGGCACAGATTATCCCCGTTTCCAAGAAGGGACGTCGAACAGATGTGCAGAACTATAGACCTATATCTCTAACGTCGATCAGTTGTAGAATTTTGAAACACGTATTATGTTCGAGTATAATGACTTTTCTGGAGACTAGAAATCTACTCTGTAGGAATCAGCATGGATTTCGAAAGAGACGATCGTGTGAAACCCGGCTCGAGCTATCCGTCCATAGACACGAGTTCCCAGGTAGATGCCTTGTTTCTTTACTTCCGCAAGGCGTTTGATACAGTTCCCCACAGTCGTTTAATGAACAAAGTAAGAGCATATGGACTAACACCAATTGTGAGATTGGACTGAAGAGTTCCTAGATAACAGAATGCAGCATGTCATTCTCAATGGAGAGAAGTCTTCCGAAGTAAGAGCGATTTCAGGTGTGCCGCATGGGAGTGTCGTAGGACCGTTGCTATTCACAATATATATATATGACCTTGTGGATAACATCGGAAGTTCACAGAGGCTTTTTGCGGATGATGCTGTGGTATATCGAGAGGTTGTAACAATGGAAAATTGTACCGAAATACAGGAGGACCTGCAACGAATTGACGCATGGTGCAGGGAATGGCAATTGAATCTGAATGTAGACAAGTGTCATGTGCCGCGAATACATAGAAAGAAAGATCCTTTATCATTTAGCTACAATATGGCAGGTCAGCAACTGGAAGCAGTTAATTCCATAAATTATCTGGGAGTAGGCACTAGGAGTGATTCAAAATGGAATGACCAAATAAAATTAATCTTCGGTAAAGGAGATGCCATACTGAGGTACATTGGAAGAATCCTTAGGAAATGCAGTCTGAAAACAAAGGAAGTAGGTTACAGTACACTTGTTCGCCCACTGGTTGAAAACTGCTCATCGGTGTGGGATCCGTACCAGATAGGGTTAATAGAAGAGATAGAGGAGATCGCTTCGTTACAGGATCATATAGTAATCGCGAAAGCGTTACGGAGATGACAGATAAACTCCATTGGAAGACTCTGCAAGAGAGACGCTCGTGGCTCGGTACAGGCTCTTATTGAAGTTTCGAGAACATACTTTCACCGAGGAGTCAAGCAGTATATTGCTCCCTCCTACGTATATCTCGCGAAGAGACCATGAGGATAAAATCAGAGAGATTAGAGCCCACACAGAGGCATACCGATAATCTTTCTTTCCACGAAAAATACGAGACTGGAATAGAAGGGAGAACCGTAGAGGTACTCAAAGTACCATCCGCCAGACACCGTCAGGTGGCTTGCGGAGTAAAGATGTAGATGTAGAAACACCATTCGACGGTTTCGCAATACAACATTAACAGGAAGGTAAGACTAGTATCGTCGAATCAAGTGAATATGAATGATGTATTCCTTCGAAGAACAAGCCTATATGCTTCTCATTTATAGAGAATGCCAACGGTATTCGGTGAGAGCTAGAGACATACACGCTGAAACATATCCTCAGCGTAATCACCTTACAAGTCGTACATTTAAATATGTGTATGACAAATTGAGAACAACTGGATCTTTAACGCATCGGAAACATAGCCGGCGAAGGAAAGTTACTAACGAGGAAACGGAAATTGGTACTCTCGCCACTGTGGTTCGATATCCTTGAGTTAGTTCGCCTCAAATCGCAAGGTAGTCTGGCATTAGCCTGAGTAGTGTTATTCGTGTTCTGTATCGCCATAAATATCGTCCTTACCATATCAGTGTCCACCAAGAATTAACTGGTAAGGATTGTATGCGTCGCATTGAATTCTGCCGATGGGCTCAACTTCAGATTCAGAGGGATGACACATTTATTAATTTTATTTTATTTACTGACGAAGCTACATTCGCGAACCATGGAAATGTTAATTTACATGACATGTATTACTGGGCACCCGAAAATCCATTTTGTCTGCGGCAAGTTGCACACCAAAACCCGTGGTTGGTTAATGTATGGTGTGGGATTTTGGAGGACAGAATTATAGGTTCCTATTTCATCGTAGGAAATTTTAATGGTAGGAAGTACACCACATTCCTGCAAGAAACATTAGGTCTTTTATTGGAAGAAATACCGTTAACACAAGGAACAGAATGTGGTATCAACACGATGACTGTCTGGCACATTTTTCGCTGATGGCTAGGAATGAGTTGCAGAGACAATTCCCAAATAGTTGCATTGGACGCGGAGGAAGTGTGTCGTGGCCGGCTCGTTCGTCAGACTTGACGCCTCTGGATTTTTTCATGTGGGTATTCGTAAAATACATTGTTTATAAAGACGTTCCAACTACACCTGAAGATATGTGAGAGAGAATTGTCAGAGCATGCGCTTCCATAAGTGCCCATGTGATAAGGAATACCACTCAGTCCATCATAAGAATATTGCAGCACAGCATTGATACCAATGGTCATCACTTCGAACACCTTTTGTAAAGCGACGTTCATGCCACCTTTGTGACCATGGTTAACCCTCAAAGACCTTATTGTTAAACTTCATTGGATTCATCTCGACAGCCTCTATCAGAAAATAAGTAGCAAATTATAGCATCCCATTAAAAAAAAAAAGTGTGACCTTCATATCTCTGAAGCGACCCCACCTATCAACAAAAAACCAACGTCATATTATGGCCCCTGTTGTCCCATGCAACTTTTGTCCCACAACCTTTTCACCTCCTATCATACTTTAGGAGTTATTCTAGGTGGCAGTAGTTAGTGACTCACCCTGTATATGATTTCAACGGGCTTTTGTTTTCAACCTTAGTTCACATCGCAAAATGCCACGTAGTGTAAGTACAAAAAACGCATTTTGGAGAATCGCAGACTGGTAAGGCTGAAGGGAACAACGGATTTAACACTATTAACTATCCAAGAAAAATTCGAATACCTTATTACTTAACGTTCTGCTCAGCACACGTGACACATTCTCGAATATTCTAGGAAAATTAGGTGAGCCTCCAGCTTCTAGATGACGTAATAATAGAAGCTACTCCAAATAGAACCTCCAAATATTACTTCCTTGAAAAGCAAATTTTGCAATTTACAATAATTTTGAAATATAACTGACAACACGAATTTAAAACAGGAATTCAGTAAGCCAATCACAAATAATGGAAAGAAACAATATATAATGTCCATAACTCGAGATATTCCGATATTTTTACCACGTGACTAACTGCGACGTTTCGTAAACACCATTTAAATTATGGTTTGCGAGAAAACCGTAAATAGAGGTGTTCTTCCTTTGCTGCTTTACGGTAGAAGTCTCCGTAATAACGCGTAGTTTGTGCAGCAGCTATTATTCTTCTATGAGGACAGTGATGGGAGAGTGGGCCTTAAACTACATCCACGTCCTACCCAACTACACACACACACACACACACACACACACACACACACACACACACACGTACAAACACACACACACACACACACACACACACACACACACATTCACAGAGAGAGAGAGAGAGAGAGAGAGAGAGAGAGAGAGAGAGAGAAAGAGAAAGAGAAAGAGAGAGGGAGAGAGAGAGAGAGCGCTTTTAAAAGACTGATAATTAAAACAACATGCCAGCCTTTGAGGCCAATTTCTCAACTAGTTGCTCTGTGATTCATTTGATTGGTAATACGAGGCAGTACGTCATTTCCACATGCACACTAACATTATTACGTGGCAGTTCAATGAAAAGCGGCAGTGAGTGCTTTTCGTTGTACCGTGTATTAAGCGCACTTACTACTCCATTTTACGGATGGAAAGCGGGGGAGATCGACTGCATTGCATTGTGTACACACAGGTAAGCTGTAATAAGCTTAATTCTCTCTTCACGACCCAGTGGAGCACTGTATGGGGAGATGCGCCGTTCCGCACCGAAATGCGGCTCTTTTCACCATGTAAGTAAAGTTTATGCAGTAACCGGTTCCCTCTCAATGTACTTGCAATATTTCTCTGACACAGCTGAGAGGTCATTCTACCCTTATTTCCGTGTGATCGACGTAATATGTCATTTTGAGCTTATGTAGAGCCACCTGGAAAAGGCAGCTCAATTAATGTCATCTGCTCCCGATTACAGGTTATGTGAGCTGGGCTCCTCATCTTAAGGTGCATGAAATAATTTCCACGTTAAGTTTATTTTGCCCACCCTGTTTGGTTCCTTTCCACAGATATATTGTCGGTCAGAATGTACAATCGGCTTTGAATCAGTCTCTTTTGTTGTCATGTCAAAGCGTAAGAGCCATCCACTAGCCGGCCGGAGTGGCCGTGCGGTTGTAGGCGCTGCAGTCTGAAGCCCAGCGACCGCTACGGTCGCAGGTTCGAATCCTGCCTCGGGCATGGATGTGTGTGATGTCCTTAGATTAGTTAGGTTTAATTAGTTTTAAGTTCTAGGCGACTGATGACCTCAGATGTTAAGTCGCATAGTGCTCAGAGCCATTTGAACCAACCATCCACTAGCTTTACCAAAGAAGTAGTTTTTACGTCCGCCTTTCCGTTATGTAGACATCTACGTCTATACTGCGAAAGTCAACTTAAGATCTGAGACGGAAAGTACTTCTGATACCATTACCATCTGGCCACTCCATTGCTCCATTTGCGAATGGTCTGTGGCAAGAATTATCGTTGTTAGGCTTCTGTGTAAGGCACAATTTTTGTGCTATGATCAATTTTCGATACACATATGGTAGTAATTATGATTTGATGGTTGTCATTATTGTAATTATTGTTATTATTATTAAGTGTAGCTCAATAAGGATCTCATGTTAGATGTAAGAAACTCTCTCATCTTGCCAGTTGGCATAAATGTATTAATTAATACATCATTTAACTGCAGCAGGATTTTCTCATCCCTGACAACTTTGCTCATGGCATACAGAACTAAAAACCTTCGTTCAAGGTTTATTTTTTTTTTTTTTTAGTTTCAGCCTTTTGTCCCTACATCGAAGTCAGTACAGATAAATATTTGATTTTGACTTTTAAAAGAATTCATTTCTACTAACCTTTCCCCACATCTTCATGTGCCTTCGACACATACACTGGCGGAAAAAGAAATAGCCATTCCAAAAAATAATTAATGTACAATAATAAAATTTCGAGAATACTTTTATCTAGGTAACATACAGTGCGAACATATTAATTGGATTAATTAAAAATAAATAAAAACATGAAATATCAGCCATTTATTTCATTCATGGATATTCAATGTTCTACAGAGTAGTGACCAAGTAGCCCTTGTTAACAACGTAACAGAGCGTAATTTTTTCTAATGAGGACAATGATGGGGCAAACGTATTCTGACATTGTTGAAAAAAACATTTTTAATACATAATTGTCATGTACTGTAATAAGAAAATCAATATTTAGTGGTACATCACTTGGTTTTACGACAGCGTCACACCGTGCCCGCATTGAGTCGACCATCTTTTGGAATGGATCCATCGGAATTTTATCTCATTCGTTTTCGAAATCTTCAAAAAAAAGCGTCTTTGTTCGAATAATTTTTTATCCTTATTCTGCGATCCAACTCTTCCCACACATATTCTAAAGATTCAAATCCGGTCTTTGACTTGGCCACTCCAAAACCTTGACTTTTCTGCGTTTTAAAAAATCAGTAAAGCACTAGGACTTGTGCTCGGGATCGTCATCTTGTTGAATCTACCATTCAGCTGGCATGTGATGTTTAGCATATGGCAGCATTTGAGTCTTCAATACTTCTTCGTAAACGATATTACCTTCAATTCGAAAGAGCGGTCCAGCTCTGGAGCGTGAAAAACATCCCCAAGCCATCACACTGTCACCTCCGTATTCAACAGTGGGAACTTCGTACCGAAGATCATATATTTTATTTACAGGACACCTAACGTACTTGATACCATCAGATGACAAATTAAATTTGCTCTCATCACTCCACAGTATTTTAGACCAATCTGAGCTTGACCATGATCTGTGCCGTATTGCAAACGCAAGTCGTGCTTTCGTGTTTTTCGTAGATACCAAAGGCTTTTTCGTCTGTCTTCGCCCGTGTACTCCAAAGAGTTTCAAGCATAGTTTGACAGTGGAAACGTGAATATCGACGTTATATTTTTCTTTCAATTCTCTTTGCATCATTACAGCCGACTCGCAATAACTTTGTTCATGATATGATCGACTTTAGGATACTTTTATTTTTTGTGTACGTCCAGTTCGAGGCTTATTTTCGACAGTCTTTCATTTATTACACAAGTTTTCCATGCAGTAAAGAGCTGACGAGACACTTTAAAAGCCGGCCGGGGTGGCCGAACGGTTCTAGTCGCTACAGTCTGGAACCGTGCCACCGCTACGGTCGCAGGTTCGAATCCTGCTACGGGTATGGATGTGTGTGATGTCCTTAGGTTAATTAGGTATAAGTAGTTCTAAGTTCTAGGAGACTGATGGCCTCAGAAATTAAGTACCATAGTGCTCAGAGTCATTTGAAGCATTTGAAAACTTTAAAAATACGAGCAACTTCGGTTTGTCTCAGTCCTTGCTTTAGTGCACTTATCACGGAGTTTCAAAAGTCACTGGCATATTCCTTATGTTTGACATATTGAAATAATCAGTGCAAGTAAATATCAGTAGAAATCAGAAGTAAGAAGCAAGTAACGTCCACGAATTCACGGACCAAACTGCGTGTCGAAATACACACATCAATACACGCATCACCTCAGTTCCGAGAGTTCCGCAACCTGTACAGAAAATTGGAATAGAAATCAACATAAATATTATTTTCGCCCTTTTTATTTCTCATGAAAACCACACATTGCTTGTTGTACCCCCATACAGCGAGACCTTCATAGCCTGTGGTCCAGATTTCTGTACACACCGGCACCTCTAATACCCAGTAGCACGTCCTCTTGCATTGATGCATGCTTGTATTCGTCGTGCCATACTATCCACAAGTTCATCAAGGCACTGTTGGTCCGGATTGTCCCACTCCTCAACCGCAATTCGGCTTAGGTCCCTCAGAGTGGTTGGTGGGTCACGTCGTCCATAAACAGCCCCTTTCAGTCTATCCCAGCCATGTCCGATAGGGTTCATGTCTGGAGAACATGCAGGCCACTCTAGTCGAGCGATGTTGTTATCCTGAAGCAAGTCATTCACAAGATGTGGTTGCACTATCGGTCGGAGGATGGCATTCACGTATGGTACAGCCGTTACGGTGCCTTCCATGAGCACCAGCGGCGTACGTCGGCTCCACATAATGCCACTCCAAAACAGAATTTTACGTTTGCATTATCTTACGCTTACGTTAATCTACGAATTTGCAACAATAATCACTTAAATACACCTCGCTGGACAGTGTGTCAGGCGTTCAGCCTGACCGCGTTGCCTCCAAACACGTCTGGTTGAAAGCGTATGCGACACTCATCGGTGAAGACAACGTGATGCCAAACCTCAGCGATCCATTCGGCATGTTGTTGGGCCCATCTGTACCGCGTTGCATGGTGCCGTGGTTGCAAAGATGGGCCTCGCCATGGACGTCGGGAGTGAAGTTGGGCATCATGCAGCCTATTGCGCACAGTTTGAGTCGTAACACGACGTCCTGTGGCTGCACGAAAAGTATTAATCAACACAGTGGCGTTGCTGTCAGAGTTTCTCCGAGCCATAATCCGTAGGTAGTTGTCATCCACTGCAGTAGTAGCCATTGGGCGGCCTGAACGAGGCATGTCATCCACAGTTCCTGTCTCTCTGTATCTCTGTATCTCACCCATGTCCGTACAACATCGCTTTGGTTCACTCCGAGACGCCTGGACACTTCCCTTGTGGAGAGCCCTTCCTGGCACAAAGTAACAATGTGGACGCGATCAAACCGCGGTACTGACTGTCTAGGCATGTTTGAACTACGGACAACACGAGCCGTGTGCCTCCTTCCTGGAGGAATGACTGGAAGTGATCGGTTGTCTGCCCCCCTCCGTCTAATAGGCGCTGCTCATGCATTGTTGTCTACATCTTTGGGCGGGTTTAATGACATCTCTGAATAGTCAAAGGAACGGTGTCTGTGATACAGTATCCACAGTCAACGTCTATCTTCAGGAGTTTTGGGAACTGGGGTGGTGCAAAACATTTTTTTTTTTATGTGGGTACTTCTTAGATCGTTGAAAGTCGGATTCGTCCGGCAACACAAAGTATAAACAAACGAGTCGCAAAGTGACACCTTTAAATAATCGCAGTTATACTGCTGTCCACTATATTCAAGACACTGTCCGATAGTGTTTTATGTTAAGAGAAATAATAACAAATTCTATGTCGTCAGAATACTTTTGAGCGCTACTGAATTTAAGTGATTAATGTTGCAAATTCATAGGTTAACGTAATCGCAAGATAAGCCATTTGTGCTGGAGTTGTCGTTCGATGATATCCCACACATGCTTGACTGGAGACCGATCTGGTGATCTTGAAGGCCAAGGTAACATGTTATCACGTAGAGCAAGTTGGATTAGAACAACGGCATGTGTGCCAACGTTATCCTGGTAGAATACACCCCCTGGAGTACTGTTCATCAAAAGGCAGCGCAATAGGTCGAATCACCCGATTGATGTATAATTTGCAGTCATGACTGTGGGATAAACATGAGAGTGCTCCTGATGTCATATGAAGATGCACCCCACACCATAGTTGCACGTGTAGGTCTAGTGTGTGTAGCACATAGACAGGTTGCTTGCAGAACCTCAACTGACCACGTTCTATCCAACATATGGCCGTCAATGGCACGAAGACAGAACCAGATTTGACTACAGAACGCAACAGACCTCCACCCCGCCCCCCTATGAGATCTACCTTGGCATCACTGAAGTCGCAAATCGAATGCACCCTACAGGGTAACTAGTTGGAGGTGTCCTGGAAATAACCGATTTGTAACAGTTTGTTGTGTCACAACGATGCCGACTGTCGTTCAGATTGTTGCTGCAGGTGCTAAACGATGCTCCAGAACAATACTCCATACATGATGGTCTTCTGTCTCAGAAGTGCCAGGTTGCCGCCCGGCGCTTGGTCATCTTGGGACTGTACGTTCTAGTAACCACCTTTGACAGCAGTCATGTACATTGGCTACATTCCGCAATGCCTTTCTTCAATATCACATAAGCAGCATTCAACTTCTCATAGCCCTATTACATGGCCTCATTCAAACTCATTGACGTGCTGATAATAGCGTCTTTGTCGCCTGTAAGGCATTCTTGTATCAACTGACCATGTCTAATCTCAAAACTAACTAATGCTGACAACCGTTATTTCAAGCAATCTTTATCTATGACGCGAAATTTCGGATGTAGAAGCGCCCCTACGGACTTTCATTTATGTCACACATCTCCTTCTTAATGCTGTGATGTTTTTTCGTCAGTGTATATTGAACACGTCTCCTCTTCCCTACTCTCCCTGTCTCTTTGTCTCTTCCCTCCCCTTTCTTTGCCCATTTCTCCTACCCCCTCCGTTTGGCGATATCAGCATCCCTCTAATCATACCCTCTTCTCCTCTTTCACTGCATCTTCATCTCCCCCTCTTCTTTTTCTACCTACCCATACCACTCTACACCTTACACATGCCTCATATCTCATGCTTCCCTTTTTTCTGTCCATTTCCTCCTCCCCTCGATCTGCCCATCCCTTACTCTGTCCATCTCAACCTGTCCCCAGTTCATTCGCATATATAGTCCCTGCAGTACAGTTCAATAAGTAAGGCTGTAGCTACTCCCACAGCACACCTGTCATGCAGGTCAGGCTACATATGAGGGGCTTGGAAATCATTTATTTGCCACAGAAATACAGGCTGCCATGAAAAACACAATAAAGAAGGCACAACATGCCTACCATAAAGGGCAGCCTACATGTTGAGTTTCTTGCCCCTGATATATAGGCTGTCCTGCAAAGTAGGTTGATTTGGCAAGTTGATACTGTTCCCATACAACATGCCTGTCATGCTGGGCAACCCACTAGCCAGTGGCTGGAATAAACACATTTTGCCTCCTCTCTCCACTCCTATTGGAGCTATGTGGTTATAAACGCCACAGTGATAATATTCATGATGCCTGTTGTTTCTGTGCCACGTGTACCTGATATAGATCCATGAGGTCCCAAACATACATGCATACACTCCGCTTTATGTACACTCCTGGAAATTGAAATAAGAACATCGTGAATTCATTGTCCCAGGAAGGGGAAACTTTATTGACACATTCCTGGGGTCAGATACATCACATGATCACACTGACAGAACCACAGGCACATAGACACAAGCAACAGAGCATGCACAATGTCGGCACTAGTACAGTGTATATCCACATTTCGGAGCAATGCAGGCTGCTATTCTCCCATGGAGACGATCGTAGAGATGCTATATGTAGTCCTGTGGAACGGCTTGCCATGCCATTTCCACCTGGCGCCTCAGTTGGACCAGCGTTCGTGCTGGACGTGCAGACCGCGTGAGACGACGCTTCATCCAGTCCCAAACATGCTCAATGGGGGACAGATCCGGAGATCTTGCTGACCAGGGTAGTTGACTTACACCTTCTAGAGCACGTTGGGTGGCACGGGATACATGCGGACGTGCATTGTCTTGTTGGAACAGCAAGTCCCCTTGCCGGTCTAGGAATGGTAGAACGATGGGTTCGACGACGGTTTGGATGTACCGTGCACTATTCAGTGTCCCCTCGACGATCACCAGTGGTGTACGGCCAGTGTAGGAGATCGCTCCCCACACCATGATGCCGGGTGTTGGCCCTGTGTGCCTCGGTCGTATGCAGTCCTGACTGTGGCGCTCACCTGCACGGCGCCAAACACGCATACGACCATCATTGGCACCAAGGCAGAAGCGACTCTCATCGCTGAAGACGACACGTCTCCATTCGTCCCTCCATTCACGCCTGTCGCGACACCACTGGAGGCGGGCTGCACGATGTTGGGGCGTGAGCGGAAGACGGCCTAACGGTGTGCGGGACCGTAGTCCAGCTTCATGGAGACGGTTGCGAATAGTCCGCGCCGATACCCCAGGAGCAACAGTGTCCCTAATTTGCTGGGAAGTGGCGGTGCGGTCCCCTACGGCACTGCGTAGGATCCTACGGTCTTGGCGTGCATCCGTGCGTCGCTGCGGTCCGGTCCCAGGTCGACGGGCACGTGCACCTTCCGCCGACCACTGGCGACAACATCGATGTACTGTGGAGACCTCACGCCCCACGTGTTGAGCAATTCGGCGGTACGTCCACCCGGCCTCCCGCATGCCCACTATACGCCCTCGCTCAAAGTCCGTCAACTGCACATACGGTTCACGTCCACGCAGTCGCGGCATGCTACCAGTGTTAAAGACTGCGATGGAGCTCCGTATGCCACGGCAAACTGGCTGACACTGACGGCGGCGGTGCACAAATGCTGCGCAGCTAGCGCCATTCGACGGCCAACACCGCGGTTCCTGGTGTGTCCGCTGTGCCGTGCGTGTGATCATTGCTTGTACAGCCCTCTCGCGGTGTCCGGAGCAAGTATGGTGGGTCTGACACACCGGTGTCAATGTGTTCTTTTTTCCATTTCCAGGAGTGTATTTAGGTGTAAAGAGGCAGTTCTGCAAATGTTAAGATTTTCAAAAAAGATACAAGAATCTCAGATGAATCCCTGTCTCTGACAACATTTATAGCATGTTATATTTTCATGCTGTGCTGACAAATCGAAGCCTACCCCCGTTACAGTAACATTAACAGGAAATTTACTAAGGAAAAACTCCACTATTTCGTCTTACGCAGCTGATATGTGCGATCATCTGACTACTAAGTTCTACCAGCTTTTGATGCTTGCCTTTGCTCAATTATTTCACATTTAGAATCTGTAATATTATTGCTAATTGCAAATTCTTTGCGACAATAATACTCCATCTGCAATGCTGTCCACTCTATCCCTACCATATACATGATTTCAGTCTGCCATCCACCTCTGATCTCCCACACTTTTCTGATCCTGATACAATGAAGGCATAATTACCTTTATTTTGCAATTATACTTTTGATCCTCCTGCAGTTAACTAAAATCAATAATCCTTTAAGCTTACGACCTGCAAAGACGAAAGCTCACCTTTGTGATTAATCTGTATGGGTTACTCTTTCTCAGATTATGACTCGTAATTAGCCACCATGCCAATGGAGTGATTTCCTTATGCATTATCGGCGGTATCTTTGAGGAACACACACGCCACGCACGCACCGTTCACATCTCACCGGATGAAGACGTGTTAACCTAGGAGCAGGGATTTTGCGCCACACCAGGAAGACGGGGGCTTTGCGTCGGTACGGACGTAGAACTTAAATAAGTTGCACATTTGTGTTTCCCAAAGAAATGAAGCCGGCAGAGCATTAACTATTCAGTCTACCCGCGTTGTTAGGGAAGGGATGTTCAAGCAAAATGTTGTTAATTTAACCGAAGTACTAAAATATTTTACGGTATTCACGGAGCGCGTGGGAGAAAGTATAAGGAAACTGTTGGGTTTACTGATAGCGAAACGATGAGAAAGAGGATTATTTACTCAAGACTTATGAGAAGTGCATAAAAACAGTTGGCAACATGTTTTCCACACTGTTTCATTTACAATTTACCTTCCGTGGGAATGAAGCGCACCTTAGCTTTTTAGCACTCTTTGTTACCATTTTGCAGACGAACTGTACCTGATGTGTAGAAATTGCTTCATTAAAACTTAGTGTACAAAGCATTAGATTCTTCCAGAACCAGTTTGTCCGTCACGTCTGACGTATAGCGCCGCCACACTACGCGTTGCGATCTGTCGAAAAACATCTTCAGTGTGTTGTCACTGTTGAGAGGACGACGCACTACTCCGGCGCTTTAATACTGCGTAGCACAAAATTCCTGCTCCTAGAAAAACGCGGTTTAAAGAGGCCTCCAGCGCGAGACACGGTCTGTCCAGTCGGTGCTGCTACGGACGCCATCACTGGTCGCGGTCTTCGCTTCTAGACACAGCATGGAAATGTATATTTTCGAGCGACTTTTTAAGACGTTGCACATCAAGCTTCGGCCGAATACTCGCAGTAAGACAACTATATACTAGCTCGATGCTACTGACAGTGATTGAAGCTGTGATCAGTAGTACTATACTGACAGTTCACTGATATATGAGAACCACTGTGGGGAAGATAACAAAGAAATCTAACAAGGGAATGGTCAGACTTGTCATGTCGAAACTTGTGTTGCTTTTTTTACCACTGTGAGTTAACATTGCAAGAAGTCTGTATGCAGAATTTTAGCTGCTGACATGACCTGGAAGTCTGTAAACAATTTTATGGAGTAATACATTATTGACGCATGGTTTCCGCGCTTATAACTGCCTCTTGTACAACCCTGACCTCTCGCTACGTTGTACCAACGCCATCTAGGGACAAGGTGGTGTTAGCTAATCGCCGCTCTCTTGCCACAGCAGTGAGAGAGCTGATTCCCCCAGTGAAAGCGATCGTATGATAATTAAACATTCGTTGACAAATATGGCTGATATGTTATCTACAACATTATTTCCAAATAGCTATGAAATAGACACAAATAAATATACGGTTTAGAACACGTCCAAATTTTATTTCTTGTAATCACCGCAAAAATGCGAAATATGGATACAATGTTCAAAACATAGGTTTTTTGTGCACCAAGAACATACAAGCGAAGATGACATATGGCAGCCCTGCGAATCGCAGACGTTGTTAGATGTCCGTAGACAAAACTGGGCTCGTGTTAGGAATGAATCAGGCCTAGTATCAGTATATTTCGAGGAGTGACACGCATATTTAATCAAATTCTGAAAGCGTGGGGAGGAAAATTGATAATGTACCACTGATTGCAGCTTGAGAATATTGTCACGGTGATAGACACACAATAATTTTCTCTGTTAGTTTTCTGTAAAAGGCCTTTCACTGACGGAAAAATTCTCTGTCTAAAGGTTGAATTACGTTCGTCGTGCAGGGTGGAATCTGAAATATCTCTACTTCTTTGTCAGGGTGGGCTCGAAATACAGCTTTCAATGAATCAGACCTTTTATGACCTGACCACGAATCTAGAAGGATAAGAGATTTGTTCCCGCAGAACGGAAGAAAAGCATGACGCATGAGAAGTGTAACGTTTTAATTTCCCATTTTTCAAGACTTCGATGCGTCTACCACAAGATTGTTTGCGTAGAACATTGTTCTTTTGACGCGTGGTCCAAAACGTCCAGTTGGTTCTTGAAGACACACATATAGTTTAGGCAGCAATGAACCATCCAGACTAATTATGGGCATTATAGTGTATGAATGGGTGAGTGCAGTCGTGGACTCCGTAATCACCTCTATATGTTTTTCCCCTTTGAATGACAGTGTTCTTTTCGCACGCATTTCTTTTTGAATACCTGACTGATCTGCATTGTACACATACGATTCACTAAAACTGGCGATCTTATTTTTTGCATTCGTAAGAAAAGCTTCTATCATTTCGATTTGTGTCACTTCATTTTCCGACCTGTTTCTCGATACAAATTTTGTTATTTTTCTTGCCACAATTTTATGTGATCTTTTGAAGCGACTAATCCAACTTTGAGAAGCTGTAAATTCTTTAGCGCCTATCGCGTTGGCAATCTCTAACGCCAAATCACGCAAAGTTGTATCGCTGACACTAAATGACTGTTGTCTGGCATCGGTAAATAGCTCAAAAAGTCGCGCATTTATCTCCGTAGCAATTTCCAGTCGACTCTTACGTCGTCCAGCGACTTCCTTTTTCCATCTATACAATTCACGTTCAGAACGGACAAAGCGATACTTATTTTGAACAGTACTGACACGTAGGCGTTTCTTACCACTTTTGTTCAACCAATACGTCACCGCTTTTTCTTTGTCTGATAAGGTAATTGTAGTTGCTGGTGTTACTTTCGGAGATAACTGATGATGGTACGTGGCACTATCACTCGAAGAGTCTTTATGAGTGCAACTTTCGTTGGTGTCTTTGCCTTCTGTAGATTCACAGTGTGCAATATCGAGTGTTTCAGTTGTTTCTAGCCACATGTCTGCGCCATTTACATGCTCGTCTAGAATTTTAACAACCATATCGCACAACACATAGTCTTCCGCGTGTTTTCTGTTGATTGCTTCATTTGGCGTCTATGGTATGTCTCCATGGGAAGCAACAAAACATTTACAGGGTTCGCCATCACCTGTGAGGGGAGATTGAATGTTCACCGTAAAGTGGCTTGCGGAGTATAGATGAACATGTACAGAACATCTTTCACATCTCTAACCAGTTTCCGGGCGGTATGTTTCGAAATACGTACCAGAAATTAAAAGGACGTGCATGCCACAGAAACGAATATTCGTTTCCCCTTTCCACCAAAACCGTGCAGCGATATTCCTCTTTAGTGAACGCCGCGATAAGACGGCCGCACTTGCCGACCATGCGCACAACGCTCGCGACTCGCCATTTCCAGGGGTGGCCAGCCGTCACTGCAAGCGCCAAGCAGGAAACACAACCATGTTCGTGATTTTTTTTAGGTGACTTCCAGTTCATGTCAGCAGCTACAATTTTGCACATGGACCTTTTGCACAGTTAAATAACAGTGCTAAAAAAAGCAATACATGTTTCGGCATGACAAGTCTGACCATTCCCTTGTAAGTTACGTAGAACATACATTGTTTTAAACGTAGTGTAAATAAATATATTGATGTTTAATACCTGCATTAAATGTCTGTAGCGTTCTCCATCTCCTCCCTGGACACAACATTAGAACCTAGAAATATATGTATCTCCTACATGTACTCAGCTACTAGAGTAACTGCTGCACGACTGACTTATTCAGGGGCAACCCCTCTATTATTATCCTCGTGATAGCAGAAGTGAGGAAATCCTCCTCCAAGAGCGTCGCAGAATCGTCAGAGTATCTGCCTGAAGCTTTCAACCTGTGTCCAAACCAGTGGACCGCGATCGGTTCTGCTTGCAGTGCTGCAGATAGCGAATTGTTTTTCATCCTGTGTGTGAGGCTAGCTGTCTTCACCAATTCAGCCAACCGTGTAAACCTAGCTATGTAATCTAGGCTTGGCTGTAGTATCCTGCCCACCCGTCCAATATAGGGTGCCTAGGAAACTCTTTTCTCTGACCAATAGACAACAATTCAAGCAAATCATGTTAATGAAGTTTTTTATAGTAAGTTAAAATGACAATACTTAACTTTGCATATTCACCTAGGTGTGCCGGATTTAAATGGTGACATGCAAACAATCAATGTCCTTCGATATATACAATTTCAATGCAAGCAAAAGAATTCAGTTCATAAGTTATTGCTGTAGCGTTTGTATGACGCCTACGTTGTTACTGACAATTCACAATTTTTCGCAACACAACTTTTATTGGTGTAAGTTCACAAGGCTGATGACTGAACATACAAACGAAATGTAACAATAACGAAAAAAGTCTCCTTTTTGAGGCAAACAAAAGTTCGCTTCTTATTTTCCACAAAGGTTCGTGGTAACACACACACACAATAGTCACAGTCCAATTCCGAGACGAAGACGTAGTCTTCGACGGTTGCAGTACTCGAGGTCGGCATCCAGCGTGAACTGAACTTTAGGCCTGGTTCTAGCCCCTAAATAGCTGTTCCAACCAATCAGATTTCGGCGTAGTGGTACTTCCTATTGGCCGTGGCTCGAGCTGCCCCTGCAGGAAGTAGTGCTCGGAATGTCGGTTTCCATTATCTTGTGTGTAAATAGCCGGTGTTTACCCTGGTGCTTTTGGGTACGCCTTCGGGCATAGACGGCTCTGAGCACTATGGGACTTAACAGCTGTGGTCATCAGTCCCCTAGAACTTAGAACTACTTCAACCTAACTAACCTAAGGACATCACACACATCCATGCCCGAGGCAGGATTCGAATCTGCGACCGTAGCATTCGGGCATAGACAACCTCGTCCTCTGTGGTGTTATATGGGTTGCCGGCCGTCAGGCGCTACCTTGGCTCAGGTATAACAGGCTAGTTCTACTCTTGCCGCAGCTAAGCGGCGCAGCGCTTATATTCTCTTCATGTAGATGTCGCTCCTGTCTTGCTGTCGTCCTAGACAGAGTACTATTGGCTGACGTCATCTCACAGCCTTCTCTGATCTTCCGTTCTTCATCGTCATGCCAGCGCTTGTCATTACGCCGGAACATTAGACAAGACACACACTCTGTGATTGCAACCGAGTCTGCTTATCGCCCTGGCTTCCCTCACCACTCCGCTATTCCGAACAGCTGTGAGTAAGGCGGCTAAATCCTGAAGCCTACACGAGCGAGAAACCCAGGAAGAATAGAAGACGCATTGATACAGGTCGGAGGAGGCGAGGAGGCTCAACATCCCCGTACCCCGAGCCATGGAGGTGTTTAAAAAATTGTGGTTTCAAAGTCCCTCAAGTTATAATATGACAAATATTAGTTCTAATGAATATGAGATTAAATTTCCCTGTTGAACATTTCCAGTGATTGTTAGATTGCAAAATCTGGCAGCAGCAAGAAGTGGAACGAAGACTATAAGACGTCGACGCTAAGTTGGGCATTGGCGCCCAACCTGTTATTGCTGCACGTCGATACGCTTTCAAGAAAGAAGGAAGGAAAGTGGGTTTAACGTTCCGTCGAAATCGAGGTCACTAGAGACAGTGCATAAGCTCGTATAATGTGAAGCATGGGGAAGCGAATCGCTCTTCCCTTCCCCTTTCAAAGGAATCATCCTGGCATTTGCCTGGAGCGATTTAGGGAAATCACGGAAAATCTAAATCTGGATGGCCGGACGCGGGTTGGAAACCATCGTCCTCCAGAATGCAAGTCCAGTGGGCTAACCACTGCGGTACGTCGCTCGGTTGATACACTTCGTGTGGACAGTCTTCTTTTACGACTGCTACCAACTTCAGTGATCTCACAGCTGTAGCAATAAAGAGTGGAAATACGGCTTCGGAAACCAACACCGCGTTTGAGAGAAGCCATAGAAATAAATGGAGACACTAGAGAAGAACTGGAAATGGAGGTCAGATGCTACAAAAATTTTGAGGAGCGTTTTTGAAGCAACTAAAATTTGGCAACAGCCGGACATCTCAGTCTTGGCTCTACAGAGGATTAAAATCCAAAAGAACAGAGCAAACAACCTGATTCATGGCCCTGAAGAGAAGTAGTGAAGGGTGATCCTTATCTCAGTTCTAGACTGTACTATAACAAAGCTTCCAGATCATAGGGAAGTGCTGTCAGGATTTTCTTAACTGATTTCGATTTCAACCAGTGAAGTTCTCTTAATAGTGAAGGATGAGAAGAGTTCAAGGCCTTTAACTGAATAGTACACTGCAGTTTAGAATGTGAATTTGAATTACATTTATGGGGAAGGAATTCTGTGATCTTAATATTATATTAGCAACCTGCAGCGACATCCACGGTAAGGTCTCAAAATTAGTATCACTTATTGAAGGTTATAATGCCCAGATAGTATTAGGAACAGAAAGTAGGCTGAAACCGGAAATGAATAGCAATGGAATCCTAAATTCCGAATATTTATCGTGAGGACAGGTAAATAAATGTAAATGTCGTGTGACTAGGGCATCCCGTCGGGTACACCATACGCCGGGTGCAAGTCTTTCGATTTGACGCCACTTCGGCGACTTGTGCATCGATGGGGATGAAATGATGATTAGGACAACACAACATCCAGTCCCTGAGCGGAGAAAATCTCCGATACAGCCGGGAATCAAACCCGCGCCCTTAGGATTGACATTCTGTCGCGCTGACCACTCAGCTACCGGGGACGGACATGAGGACAGGTTGATCGCCAATGTTAGTGGTGTAATTATTGTAGCAAGAAATTCGATGATACATAGCGAGGTTATCATGGATTCTCGATGTGAATTAATGTGGATAAAGTTAAGCACCCAAGATGTTTCAAAAATGGTAATAGGATGCTTTTATAGACCAAGTACGTCAGAAGCTATAATGCAGAGCGCTTCAGAGAGAACTTGTAGAATTTCGTGAACACGTTTTCTGATCATGCCGTTGTATGCAAGTTCATTCAACTTACCAGATATGCATTGGGAGAGACATGCTATCAAAACTGATGGCAGAGAAAGGGATTCGTGTGACGTTATTCTGAATGTCTTGTCCGAAAATTGCTTCGTGCAGATACTTAGAGAACCACTTCATGAAGGTAACGTCTTAGACACCGCAGCAAAAAACGTACTCGAACTTCTCAAATCAGTTAACGTAGAGGAGTGCATCAGCAACAATCGTAATGCTATGATAGCATCTATGAGTAAGGATACCAGATAAGACTGATAGGAGGAAGATAGATAGATAGATAGAGAGAGAGAGAGAGAGAGAGAGAGAGAGAGAGAGAGAGAGAGAGAGAGAGAGAGAGAGAGATAGATCCGCCGAAGTGTGGCGCTGTTCGTTACAGGATCGTTTAGGGGCCGTGCTCAAAGGACTTCAGTGGCAGACGCTACAAGAGAGATTGTTGATCAAGGAGAGGTTTACTATTGAAATTTTGAGAGAGCACTTCCCGGAAAGAGTTTCACACAACTCTCTCGAAATTTCAGAACGAGTACATTCGAGAAATTAGAGCTAATAGGGAGGCTTACTGGTAGTAATTTTTCCCACGCACCATTCGTGGATGGAACAGAAAATAGGGTATCGGTTCCTGGTACCAGAAGTAACGTCCGCCACACAGCCTCAGGTGGCTTTCGGAGTGTTGATATAGAGTAGAGATGTAGACGCATATGTAGATCTGCCGTGGAAGTACCACAGTTATGCAACGAAAACATGTATCCAAATATGAACAACCTTCTGAAGATACTGGTCGCACTGCCTGTAGCTACAGGCACAGCAGAGAGGTCATTATGCACTTTAAAGATAATCGAAACAGTCTAAGGAATTCAACAGAACAGGCAAGTTTGCAGGTTTATTGGCTCACATTAAGTCTTATAACAATTATTAGAATATCATTTATTAATATTTACAAGTTCAAAAAGTAAAAGATTTATGCTGCTCTGTCAGCTGAATTCGGTTGATAACTTTGTTCTAGCCTTTCAAAGATGACTAAATGTATTAACCTTCTTATCCATTCGTCGTTCAGTATGTAGGACACCATTCCAGGTGATATACAACCTCGACAAGAGAAAGAAGAAACTGGATATGTCATTATAGGAAATACGATTATTACTTACCGGTACCTTGGTTTATTTTTAATTGCTTCGAGCCGCGATTTATTTACTCATGTGTAGAACAATATATTTTGTATGGATATCGTCAATTCTTCGCACAATGCTTTTTATATTTAATCGTAAGACTTTCAGAATCAACAATGCTCTGGCTGACTTGCATACCATGTTTTGTAAAGTACTTTCTTTCCAGATTAACTATGCTGGGAAGGACAGCATCTGGCGTGGTCTGTTACATAACATGCAGTTTATAGACGCTAAATGCTCGTGATTTACGTCAACATCAATATGTGGCGCAGTTTTTCTAATATAGCGTTTTCATCTCTAGTCATTTGTATCTGTGACAATTCCGTCCGTTTTAGAGCCGGTTTGAACAGCCTCCGAACGGCTCCCGAGCGCGCCACCAGACAATACACGCTCGCTGCAGCTACCGAGGGGGCGGCGCTTCGAGGACCGCTCCAGAGGCGAAGCTCTTCGAGCTTAAATCTTCCCTGTGGAGCGACCAGCAAGAAAACGGCGTCTGTCATCACACCGGTGGCCCGTGGAAAGAGAGCAGAACGTGCTTCGGCCATCCGGCCAGTTGCTCTTACTAACCAAATCTGCCGCCAGCATACTGTCTTGGTGTGGGCTCAATTTGGCTTGCGTGAAATGGAGGTCAAGTTTATTATATTCCCGGCTTGGTAGGAACTTGTTAAGAGTAGAGGCACTCGGTTATGGACGTCCTGTAAACTTCACTATTGATAACTTTGAACGTCATCGTGTCCTTTATTTGGCGCTTCAGCCCGGAACCGACCGACTGCTACGGTCGCAGGTTCGAATCCTGCTTCGGGCATGGATGTGTGTGATGTCCTTAGATTGGTTAGGTTTCAGTAGTTCTACGATCTAAGTGACTGATAACCTCAGATGTTAAGTGCAGTAGTGCTCAGAGCCATTTGAACAATTTTGTCCTTTATTTGTTCAAATGTTTCTTATTCATTACTGCTTAGTTGTCGTAAGTTCCATGTTGACTTAAGACGCCACTTGAATAGCAGTAATTGTGTTTATTTCGAAGCCCATCAGTGACGGTTCAAATGGCTCAAATGGCTCTGAGCACTATGGGACTTACCGAGCGAGGTGGCGCAGTGGTTAGCACACTGGACTCGCATTCGGGAGGACGACGGTTCAATCCCGTCTCCGGCCATCCTGATTTAGGTTTTCCGTGATTTCCCTAAATCGCTTCAGGCAAATGCCGGGATGGTTCCTTTGAAAGGGCACGGCCGATTTCCTTCCCCATACATCCCTCACCCGAGCTTGCGCTCCGTCTCTAATGACCTCGTTGTCGACGGGACGTTAAACACAAATCTCCTCCTCCTCCTCCACTATGGGACTTAACATCTATGGTCATCAGTCCCCTAGAACTTAGAACTACTTAAACCTAACTAACCTAAGGACATCACACAACATCCAGTCATCACGAGGCAGAGAAAATCCCTGACCCCGCCGGGAATCGAACCCGGGAACCCGGGCGTGGGAAGCGAGAACGCTACCGCACGACCACTAGCTGCGGACATCAGTGATAATTGGTACACATAATTACTGATAATTTTTTTTGTGTGGTCCTATTTTGACTATACTGTGTCTCTTAAAACCTCTGCCGATTACTGTTTGAGGTTAACTTTCTTTGGAACAATTTATGTGTATAATATACACTCCTGGAAATTGAAATAAGAACACCGTGAATTCATTGTCCCAGGAAGGGGAAACTTCATTGACACATTCCTGGGGTCAGATACATCACATGATCACACTGACAGAACCACAGGCACATAGACACAGGCAACAGAGCATGCACAATGTCGGCACTAGTACAGTGTATATCCACCTTTCGCAGCAATGCAGGCTGCTATTCTCCCATGGAGACGATCGTAGAGATGCTGGATGTAGTCCTGTGGAACGGCTTGCCATGCCATTTCCACCTGGCGCCTCAGTTGGACCAGCGTTCGTGTTGGACGTGCAGACCGCGTGAGACGACGCTTCATCCAGTCCCAAACATGCTCAACGGGGGACAGATCCGGAGATCTTGCTGGCCAGGGTAGTTGACTTACACCTTCTAGAGCACGTTGGGTGGCACGGGATACATGCGGACGTGCATTGTCCTGTTGGAACAGCAAGTTCCCTTGCCGGTCTAGGAATGGTAGAACGATGGGTTCGATGACGGTTTGGATGTATCGTGCACTATTCAGTGTCCCCTCGACGATCACCAGTGGTGTACGGCCAGTGTAGGAGATCGCTCCCCACACCATGATGCCGGGTGTTGGCCCTGTGTGCCTCGGTCGTATGCAGTCCTGATTGTGGCGCTCACCTGCACGGCGCCAAACACGCATACGACCATCATTGGCACCAAGGCAGAAGCGACTCTCATCGCTGAAGACGACACGTCTCCATTCGTCCCTCCATTCACGCCTGTCGCGACACCACTGGAGGCGGGCTGCACGATGTTGGGGCGTGAGCGGAAGACGGCCTAACGGTGTGCGGGACCGTAGCCCAGCTTCATGGAGACGGTTGCGAATGGTCCTCGCCGATACCCCAGGAGCAACAGTGTCCCTAATTTGCTGGGAAGTGGCGGTGCGATCCCCTACGGCACTGCGTAGGATCCTACGGTCTTGGCGTGCATCCGTGCGTCGCTGTGGTCCGGTCCCAGGTCGACGGGCACGTGCACCTTCCGCCGACCACTGGGGACAACATCGATATACTGTGGAGACCTCACGCCCCACGTGTTGAGCAATTCGGCGGTACGTCCACCCGGCCTCCCGCATGCCCACTATACGCCCTCGCTCAAAGTCCGTCAACTGCACATATGGTTCACGTCCACGCTGTCGCGGCATGCTACCAGTGTTAAAGACTGCGATGGAGCTCCGTATGCCACGGCAAACTGGCTGACACTGACGGCGGCGGTGCACAAATGCTGCGCAGCTAGCGCCATTCGACGGCCAACACCGCGGTTCCTGGTGTGTCCGCTGTGCCGTGCGTGTGATCATTGCTTGTACAGCCCTCTCGCAGTATCCGGAGCAAGTATGGTGGGTCTGACACACCGGTGTCAATGTGTTCTTTTTTCCATTTCCAGGAGTGTATGTTACAGAACTGTTTAGAACAACTGAATGAAAATGATGCCATAGATTTGAAGTGTTTGGATATTTTAAGTGTGCCTTTGGCAGCTGGCTAATGTGAGTATCAAATTTCGTAGTTTAATGTCTAACAAATTCTGTTGTGTATATTATTTTAATGACTGTGTTTTGAGATTACTAGAAGGTAAGTATTGTATTCGAATGTTAACTTGGGCTTGGACAGGTGGAGGATGCTGGTGGAAGGAGCCTCTTGATAATGATTTGTCACTTATGATTTTATGTGATTAATGTAAATATTTCCTGAATGTTGTTGCATACCTCACAACCTGGCACCACCACTCCTAACACCAAAGCATTAGAATTTTCAATAGAAGCAACCAGTGCTCCTACTCCAAACATTGAAACGGCTTATATTAGTTCAGCTGCTGATATTTTGCGACACTGATCTGAACGAACATCACGTACTTCAGGACCAGCCATAGTGTGGCAAACCGCAAACGAGCCCAGTGTGCGGGCTACGTGCGGGTTGAAGCTCAGCCTGTCTCTGCTTTGCTCGGTCGTCATACGTGACACGCTGTTCCTTACGTCAGGCATGGAGAACGTGAAGAAACTGGTGGTACGAATATTGAAATTTCTGAAGTCGCACGTATTATTCTGCTGTCAGTTGCAACAGTTTTCGCTAAAACTGAATGAAGAGTACGGAGACTTTATATATTAATGCAAAGTATGTTGGTTTAGTCAACCGGCGGAACGATTTTCGATTTAAAACTCACTATTGTTGAATCTATGAAGGAAAAACAGCAGCAGGAACGAAAATTAGAACGTGCGGAATGAATTGTTGACCTCGCATTTTAAATGGACTTCACTGCACACGCCGTAAGCCACTGCACGGTGAGATGACTTATTTCTCATTTGGTAGGGATTTATTTAAACAGAAAATCGTATCGTAGAAGGGACAAATTCTGAGAAACACAGTTTGGTTCCGTAAGCACACTGGCGTCAAAGAAAACACGCGGTGTTCAAATGGCTCGGAGCACTATTGGACCTAACATCGGAGGTCATCAGTCCCCTAGTACTTAGAACTACTGAAACCTAACTACCCTAAGGACATCACACACATCCATGCCCGAGGCAGGATTCGAACCTGCGACCGTAGCGGTCGCGCAGCTCCAGACTGAAGCGCCTAGAACCGCTAGGCCTCCGCGGCAGGCAACATGCGGTGTGAACAATTCATCAAGGACTTGAAAGAATTACATGACCAGCAATCATTTTTTGCCAAATATTTTCAGTTTACAGGCATCGGTTTTACTGTTTTAGTATTAGTTCGATGTCTTACATCTTATGATTAAACCAAATTTGTGCTGCGGCATACAGAGCATACAGTACAGAAACTTTCTGCGGAAAAAAATATGCAGTTAGCTGTGGAGGCTAAAATCCCTTAAAACGACCATCATTATATTGCAAGAGAATGTGAAAGGTTAATGCTAGAGTCCGCAGCTCGTGGTCGTGCGGTAGCGTTCTCGCTTCGCACGCCCGGGTTCGATTCCCGGCGGGGTCAGGGATTTTCTCTGCATCGTGATGACTGGGTGTTGGGTGCTGTCCTTAGGTTAGTTAGGTTTAAGTAGTTCTACGTTTTAGGGGACTGATGACCATATATGTTAAGTCCCATAGTGCTCAGAGCCATTCGAACCTTTTTTTTTTATGCTAGAGGGAAATCGACTTTTTAGTATGCCTTCTAATATTGAATCGTAGGAATATGTTCGTGAATTACTTATGCCAATTTAATAAAGTTTCACTTCTTATCGGTGTATGGCAACAGCTCCTCAACATTGAGAGCCTAGTGAGAAATTCGCCAAATTACTGTAGTTCCAACGGACGTCGCTAACACCGCAGACATCGACACGATCTCTTACAACATTTTAGTCAGATGCCCCTGAGGATTACAGTGGTGGTAACCGTCGAGAGATCGAATTTCTGTTCAGATTTTATCCGGAAAGAATACTGAAAGTGTACCAGAATTCTGGAGCAAAAGTACGTCGCATGGCCGAGTGCATGCAGCCGTTTCTCTCCACACGGCGAACAACGAGAACGAGACTTGGTTGTGTTCCAGTTGCCACTCCACAAGTGAGGCACGTGTGTGCGCCTGCCGCCTCCCGCCTCCTCTTAATTCAGCTCAACGTCAGAGTTCACCGGTAATCAGGGCTCGCTAAATTGTCTCCGTGTTGCCGGGGCAGTAACACGGTGGGAACAAAACCTAAGTTCTCTCAAGTTTCGCGTTTCCGTTTCTCAACCGAGAGGCCGAGCGCGTGAAAGGTCGGCTTCTCGACACTTCTGTTAAAGCTGTCGGACAAGGAAAGTTCTAGGAACGCAGGCCGCGTCTTGCCGAAGTAACCAGGAGAGTTGGAAGTTCAACACACTGTGGGCAGAGCTCGCCAAATCCCCGGGCCGCGAAATTCAGGAGTACGGCGATGACGTTTTGGTTCACGCTGTGTATACGTACTCATAACTTTCGTTGCAATTAGTGCCTCTGTTTGGAACGATGTAGACTGTAGAATGCAAAATCTCAGAATAGTGCCCCCTCTTAGTTTATTGATTCTGAAAGGAGAATCTGTAAGACATATGAAGGGCTTATTTCAATATTGGTACAAGTCCATTACCTCCACTTTTGCCGGCCGGAGTAGCCGTGCGGTTCTAGGCGCTAGAGTCTGGAACCGAGAGTCCGCTACGGTCGCAGGTTCAAATCCTGCCTCGGGCATGGATGTGTGTGATGTCCTTAGGTTAGTTAGGTTTAATTAGTTCTAAGTTCTAGGCGACTGATGACCTCAGAAGTTGAGTCGCATAGTGCTCAGAGCCATTTTAACCATTTGAACCTCCACTTTTCTGCCTATAATGCTGCTGAAATTAATGATCCAAACAAACAGAAAGAAAGGTTCATCTCTAGCAAGAATCCATATGCATGAATATTTCCGGTATCTCAACTGCAGATTTTTCAGCGCTCATTTAACTTTAGGACTCTGTATCTCAGAAAGAACAAAAATGGACTTGTACCACTATTGAAATGAGCCCTTCATATATTAAAGAGGAAATCGCGGCTGGGACGTTAACAGTACTAGTAAAATTACTTTTTGGATAAGTAAGTTTGGCACTTTCCAGATTCCAAAGCACTAGTGATAGGCCTGAACTGAAACAGTAAACAGTAAAAATAACTGCATTTGCATCTCTGACGTCAGGCAGGCGTGTATTCTAGGAGGAGGAGATTAGTGTTTAACGACCCGTCGGCAACTCTGTCATTAGAAACGGGCACAAGCTCGGATTAGGAAAGGACTGGGAAGGAAATCGGTCGTGTCCTTTGAAAGGGACAATCCCGGCATTTCTCTGTAGTGATTTAAGGATTTAATGAAAACTAAACTCCTCCCGAACAGGCCATGAACGCCCAATCTATCGCCGTGTCATCCTCAGCCTATAGGCGTAACTGGATGCGGATATGGAGTGGCATGTGGTCAGCACACCGCTCTCCCTGCCGTATGTCAGTTTCTGAGACCGGAGCCTCTACTTCTCAGTCAACGAGCTCCTCAGTTTGCCTAACAACGGCTGAGACCGCCCCGCTTGCCGACAGCACTCGGCAGACCGGATGGTCACCCATCCAAGTCCTAGCCCAGCCCGACAAAGCTTAACTTCGGTGATCTTACGGGAACCAGTGTTACCGCTGCGACAAGGCCGTTTTCTTAGGGATGTAATGGAAAATGTAAATAGGGATGGCCGGAAGTGGGGCTGAACTGTCGTCCTCCCGACTGCGAGTCCAGTTTGCTAATCATTGCGGCGTGTATCCAAAGGGTGGGGTGAGATGTCATGCCGGTCTCCAAACACCCTCACTCATTTTTCCTTGGAACAGCAAGATCGGTCACAGAGCCTACTGGTGATAGATCGTCTGAAATCGGCGAGGTTACTGGTGGAGACACGAACGTCCATCATATCTCGATGCAGGTACTGCATTTTCTCCAGACGATGAGTTAATGGTCGAGCAATAGCGAGCGGAGTCTTTGAAGGGATGCAATTTTTAATTCTAGTAATTTCCTTTGTTCCTTTCTTCGTAGTAGAGGACCAGTCTTACAGAATTTTTTCAAAGAAATTTCCGCCATTTGACTGTTAATTTAATTTTTTTCCACAATCATGATATCGGGTTTGTAGTCAAATGGTTCAAATCGCTCTGAGCACTATGAGACTTAACTTCTGAGGTCATCAGTCCCCTAGACTTAGAACTACTTAAACCTAACTAACCTAAGGACATCACACACATCCATGCCCGAGGCAGGATTCGAACCTGCGACCGTAGCGGTCGCTCGGCTCCAGACGGTAGCGCCTAGAACCGCACGGCGTTTGTAGTCTTTCTCAAGGCATGTTGAAATAAAATATGTCTATGTCTGTGACGATGACATGTCACAGACAGGTCACCAATATTTTCAGTTATCATCCATCTGCACCGTATGCATATTACAATGGTTTTACACTCGCGTACAGTGCCACAATTTAACAGATACAGCATATTCTGTCATGATCAGCGGACTGTACGCTCGACACGCAACCGCTCAACTCTGCCATCCCTTCCCGATCGCATCTTTGTTACCTAGACGCATGATACGAAAGTGCTTCCTTGTGGTTAGAACTTTGGGCTAATCAGACCCCTCCGTTTTGTGGCCTATGTTCCTGTGTTTCCACTGGGAGGTTAGAACCAAGGATTGTTAGTTACTGCAACATCCATTTACAGCCGCACACTCTGGGTGAACAGATGCTGACCAGGAAGCCGCCCGTTCTGGATGCCGCTATTCAACCTAGTGCTGGACAAAGAAATGAGGGAGTGGCAAAAACAACTGAACACTCAAGGTCACTGGAAACCAACAAGACTAGGAAGATGCCGCGACAAAATAGAAATATCAAACCTAGCTTTCGCAGATAACCTGGCCTTACTATCAGACAACGACGCAACAGCAACCAAACAAATAGAGGTACTAAAAGAATGCGTAGAAAAAGTCGGACTGCAAATCTCTTTCGAGAAGTCTGAATTTTTCTCCACAAAATGAAACATAACAAAATTAGACACAAAATTCGGAAAAGTAAACAGAGTTGCACCCTTCAAATATCTATCTGAAATCCTTGAACCTACAGGAGGAGAAAAGATCGCACAGAAGGCTCGACTACAAAAAATGAAGAGAGCGTTCGACAAGACACAGCACTTATATAATAGAAAATGCATGTTCATTCTCACAAAAGCCAGACACTACAACACAGTAATCAAGCCTCAAATACCGTATGCAAGTGAGGCACTAACACTCCATTCAAAAAGTGACACGGAAAGCATACTGAAGGAAGAAAGGAAAATGCTCGGCCCAAAGCTGACAGAAGAGGTATACAGGTTACACTCTCGGGAAACTACAGAGAAGATGTCAAACATAGCAGCAGATGTCAGAAAAAGAAGGTTGAAGTTCTATGGGCACATCATCAGGCTATCACCAAAACGACTGACCAAGAGAATACCAACATATGTCAGATCAACAATACCATGGATCACACAAGTCAAACTGGACCTAGAAGCAGCAGAAATTGATCCAATAGAAACTGAAGACAGAAATGTATACAGGAACAAGATACACAAGTGGAATGTGAGGTCAGAGAATGAAGTTCCAAAGAAACAAAGGACAAGTTGGACTGAAAATACAAAGAGACTCCACAGAGAAAAAACAGGGAATCGTGGGAGATCATAAAGAACGCTCAAATGAGGCAGAATACTTTGCGTGATCCTAAGGGTCTCGAAGCAAATAATAATAATAATAATAGATATTGCCTTGTGGGGTTGACCAATGGCCGTCTCCAGAGCTGATTGAGACAATGTCACGTCACCATGGACGCTACCCAGGGCACTCTATCCTCCAGTTTATTTAACCCCTCTCTCTCTCTATCCTTTTCCGCCTCACACAATCCAGTGGCAACATATTGCCCAACACTGCGTAACTTTTGGTGTCACTCACTGAGTACCCCTTAGTAACACAGTCATTAACCCTCCCCCCACCCCAAAAAAAAAATTACTAAAGGTATAGACTGATGAACCAAAACGTTATGACCACTGTCCACCGCGCAGTTGGCTGCGGCCCGGCGGCGCTGCGGGCACGTGACGCGGTACCAAAAGTATGTGAGAGAAGCAGACACGGACAGGAGATCACGATAGCAAATATACGAGGTGCATTCAAGTTCCAAGCCCTCCGATTTTTTTTTCTCCGGCCTGGAAAGAGATAGAAACATGCGCATAGTTTTAAAATGAGGCCACATTCATTGTCAATACGTCCCAGAGATGGCAGCACCGTACGGCAGATGGAATTTTACCACCAGCGGCGAGAATGAGAGCTGTTTTAAATACTTAAAATTGCGACGTTTTCCTTACTTGAACAACGTGCAATCATTCGTTTTCTGAATTTGCGTGGTGTGAAACCATTTTAAATTCATCGACAGTTGAAGGAGACGTGTGGTGATGGAGTTATGGATGTGTCGAAAGTGCGTTCGTGGGTGCGACAGTTTAATGAAGGCAGAACATCGTGTGACAACAAACCGAAACAACCTCGGGCTCGCACAAGCCGGTCTGACGACATGACCGAGAAAGTGGAGAGAATTGTTTTGGGGGATCGCCGAATGACTGTTGAACAGATCGCCTCCAGAGTTGGCATTTCTGTGGGTTCTGTGCACACAATCCTGCATGACGACCTGAAAATCCGAAAAGTGTCATCCAGGTGGGTGCCACGAATGCTGACGGACGACCACATGGCTGCCCGTGTGGCATGTTGCCGAGCAATGTTGACACACAACGACAGCATGAATGGGACTTTCTTTTCGTTGGTTGTGACAATGGATGAGACGTGGATGCCATTTTTCAATCCAGAAACAAAGCGCCAGTCAGCTCAATGGAAGCACACAGATTCACCGCCACCAAAAAATTTCGGGTAACCGCCAGTGCTAAAAAAATGATGGTGTCCATGTTCTGGGACAGCGAGGGCGTAATCCTTACCCATTGCGTTCCAAAGGGCACTATGGTAACAGGTGCATCCTACGAAAATGTTTTGAAGAACAAATTCCTTCCAGCACGGCAACAAAAACGTCCGGGAAGGTCTGCACGTGTGCTGTTTCACCAAGACAACGCACCCGCACACCGAGCTAACGTTACGCAACAGTTTCTTCGTGATAACAACTTTGAAGTGATTCCTCATGCTCCCTACTCACCTGACCTGGCTCCTAGTGACTTTTGGCTTTTTCCAACAATGAAAGACACTCTCCGTGGCCGCACATTCACCAGCCGTGCTGCTATTGCCTCAGCGATTTTCCAGTGGTCAAAACAGAGCCCTAAAGAAGCCTTCGCCGCTGCCATGGAATCATGGCGTCAGCGTTGTGAAAAATGTGTACGTCTGCAGGGCGATTACGTCGAGAAGTAACGCCAGTTTCATCGATTTCGGGTGAGTAGTTAATTAGAAAAAAAATCGGAGGCCTTAGACCTTGAATGCACCTCGTATGTGAGCTGGTGCGTTTCTGGCGCCAGTTTCCATCGATTGTCATTTTGATCTTTGAGTCGACTTCGATACTTATTTGTCTTCTTCACTTCTTTGGCCGCGGGATTTAACGGCAGCGCGTGCGGTCTACCAGGGGCGGTTGCGGGTACCCGCGGTGTGAGGTGGAGTGATGTCAGACTGTGTACGTATGTAGCACGCCGAGAGGCCGAGTCGGCATCACGAAGGAGCGTGGCCAGCCGCTACGACATGTTTAATCGTGCAAGGCAAATCCATTGCCCATGGTGATGGGGTTTTCCTAGAGATTGGAAGGACAAGTTCCGTCGAATCTGTTACAAGCTACACAGGCCGAATGAAATGGAGTCGTCGAGTTGCTTCGGTGGGTTGTGTGCATCTTAACTGAATATTCCTCTGTACTAAGACAATTTGAGACTGTTCTAATTGTTCAACACTCAATTCGGTGTCGTGCTTTGATACCTAGACGACAGTTAAGGAAGTGTAGCTACAACCAATGAAGTGTAGCTACACCCAACAGACACCAAGTATGGCTAAATACGTAGCTAGAAGTGCAACAAGTAGTGCGTAAGTTGGTGTCTGGAGTTCCAAGCCACACCGGGATATTTCTCCCGTTCTACCTTGAAGTTCATTATTGTAGTCGGGCGTTTAAATGTGCGCCGAGATAACTGTGTGTCTTTTTAACTTCTAGGCCATTACTTTATTGGTGGTTTTAAGCAATTGGTTCATCAAATTTTAAGGGCCGTGACTGGCCAAGAAACTCACGGAGGGTAATTGTGCTTGCATTTAGTTGTGACGTATATCATTGAAAGTTATTGATCTCTTGATAAGATTGTGAATCTCATGCCTCAGAATATTGTCTGCCGCTGATGTGTTTTATGTTGCGGATCATTGGCAGTGGTCGATGCGAGCAAACCATGAGCCGAGTACCACAGTGCCAGAGTGATGTTAGAGGCCCTGCCACCCACCCCACCCCCCCTCCCGCGCACTTGCATATCTGGTTATGTGGTTACTGTTTTGTGATTCCATCCTTCCGGTGAAAAGTTATGGTGTCTGAAGTTTTAACTGCAGTGCAAAGTTGAGTACATTTCTATTTCATTTTCTGCCCCGTGGAGCTCTTGTATTGGTTAAAATCCATTGGTATTCTCGCATCTATCTGATTAATATACAGAATTGAAGGGGCCCTTGATGCCCGCTGTGACCGAGCGATTCTAGGGTTTCTAGGTTTAAGTCTAGGGGACTGATGATTCAAATGGTTCAAATGGCTCCAAGCACTATGCGACTTAACTTCTGAGGTCATCAGTCGCATAGAACTTAGAACTAATTAAACCTAACTAACCTAAGGACATCACACACATCCATGCCCGAGGCAGGATTCGAACCTGCGACCGTAGCGGTCGCTCGGCTCAAGACTGTAGCGCCTAGAACCGCACGGCCACTCCGGCCGGCGGGGACTGATAACCTCAGATGTTAAGCCCCATAGTACTCACAGCCATTTGATTTTTTTTTCTCGAAGTGGCCTCATTTTGGGGCTATTTGTCATATTGTTCTGTTCTAGTAGCAATGGTTTTATGAATATTTTTCATTAATCAACATGGTTAACCAAACTTTAAAAAATGTTTGGTGAAATTAATGCACCTCCTTAGTCGTGGAAGTGGTTCTTGTTTTTACTAATAAAGCTTTTATGAATATTGTTCTATTTGAGGAAAGTTGACTAGCCAAATGTTGCAAGATCTGTGTATTGGTCTTAATGTATTTTCTTTGGGGTGGATGTAATTAGAGTTCTGATAGGAATCGTGTGGACACTAGTTTCATCTAAGTAATGAAATTTATCTGAGTTAGTTCACATCCAATTTTTCAGGTTTTATGGGCATTGTTCTACTTAAAGAAATTTGTTTATGTCATTTGTTAAAGTTATGTAGCTTTATAGGGCATTCGCCTTTGTATTATTGTTATGATTGGAATTTGATAAAAGCTTTATGATTGTAATAAAGAATTATGTGGCAACTACAACGGATTACTCCTGCGATATTTCGGCGTGTCCTTGAGATCCACATACCAGTATGAGCTGCAAATGAGACAGCACATTTAAACAAGCGACTTTAATAAGTGGCAGATTATTATTAGACAGATCCTGTGAAAGAGAATTTTGCAAATTGCGAGGATGGTCGAATGTCACGTGTTACTCTCGTGGAAATCTACAGAAAGAGGTAGAAGGATAGTGAAACTACCACTAGGTGACTCTTCACAGAACGCTGGTTTCGCAGGCTTGTCTGCTCTATAAAGTAGGATAGATGATGGTCTGCCGAAAGAGCACAAAGCCGGTGCTCGCACAAGTGTTCCTGAGCTCACCGTTCATCATACATTTCAGAATATGGAGCCTTGCAGCAGACCACCACTACGTTTTCGCATGTTTCCCCAAAGATATCGTCAATTACTATTGCAGTGGGCACGGGATTCGACCGTCTGTCAATGGAAACGTGTCGGCTCTTCGCGTGAATCACATTTGTGCTTCACTAGTTTGATGGTCGTCTCCACAAACGCCGTTATGGAGGTGAACAGCGGTCCAAACGTGCAGCGTGCCACGGTCGCGGACTGGTGGAAGCAGTATTATGCCGTTGGAGACTGTAACACCTCCGATTTATATTTTTTTAGCCGACCTGATCTGATCGAATAGCAGCCCAAATAATTATTAATTAATGTGACCGTGTACCTAATGGGGCTGGCAATCAGAATTGACTGCTACGGAGTTGTTACTTTCCAGTTTGTCCTTCTCAAATGCTGTAACAATGAAATGTTTGGTAACATGAAGAACACCAACACAGTTTCACTAATCAAGAACCTATATTCGTCTCAAGGACACAAAAAGGAGGAGACAGCCACTGCCTCCGTCATACACATCTAATTACGGCTAATCTCAGCACAGGCTTCTTCCTTTTTCATTATCGTCACACGTTAATCCAATCACTGCAATCCAACACTGCAATCCAACACTGCAATCCAAAATGATGCCGGCGCGGTAGACGCGAAACCAAAATATCGGCACTGAAATATCACTGATCACTCTCGTAATTATACTTCTTCCCTTTCCCCGTATTATTCTAACACATAGGGGTTAAACCGCGGCGATGGCCACTCCCTTTGTCGGTAAAGCCTTGCATTACAACAACTGCTGGCTTCCGCACAGCTCGGCCCGCCACACGGGACTGCCTCAACTCACACGCCCTCTCGCACACGACACAATCGACCGTTAGCCCTATCGACCTGTGCCGAGTGCAAACTATCGTAAGGGCCTACGGACCCCTTACAAGACCTTCTCCTACGCTACCACGGGGAACCGAGGTAGTCATCCATGACACGCTGATAGCTGTGAACTACCTGCATCCCTTCATGTTCTGTGTCTACCCAGAGGGCGACGTCATCTTTCAGCAGTATAATTGTCCGTCTCTCCGAGCCAGAACTGTGCTACAGTGGTTTGAGGAACGTTATAGTGAACTCACGTTTATGTCTCGGGGACTGGATTCGCCTGATACAAATCCTTTGAAACCCGTCTTGGTCACTATCAGATGCCGTCACCGCATACGCAAATCAACAGCCCGTTTTCTATACGAACTACATGACCTCTATTTAGACATCTAATGCCACATACCTCCACAAACTTATCAACAAATTGTCGGATACCTGATTTCGTTCCGAAGACAGACAAACAAGCTAGTAAACAAGTGGTCAAAATGTTTTGGCTCACCAGTGTACATTTTTTGCATACATGAATTTACAACTTTCTTAGATAATTTTCAGAAGACAAAGTAGCATGAACACCTTATGAAAATGGGAAGAGATTGTAGAAAATTAAAAGCTTTGCTTAGCAGAGAACTCTCTCTAATTGCACGCTTGAGGGCCAGCCCACATGGAAGTGTTTATAGGTTTACTGGCTTGAGAGACCGTTACAGCTGGTTAAAGACGCCCACTTACTGGCTATCCATACCTGCTGCCACCAACAGATCCAGTATGGTTCTTCAGTCAACTGTTATCCACCCCTACCTGGAGGACTCAATCCTATATCCGTGCCTGCCCTAATGGCGTGTGAGCATCCAGAGCCCATATTCAATATTTTTGTTCGCACCGCCTATAGTAAGCAACGAAAAGTGATGCTATGAACAGCAGTAATGTTTCGAATTCTTTTCACGTTATTTGCGTTTCATTATGTTAAATGTCTGCTAAGCCAATCGCATCAAATACAGAGCCGCAGTCGCATTAAGTTGTTATGGTATTCAAATCGTATAACGAGCTCTGCTAGCAATTGCGCACCTCAGTATATCAATGCACGGAGCTCGATCTCTAGCAAACAGACAGCTCGAAAATTTATTCTAAAACGAATTATAGGCTAAGTGTTACACCTGGAAACTGATATTATTAAACAACCAATGGTAATGATGAGGAGGGTTTGCGGAAGCTGGTTCATAGTGTTTCCAACAGAGATAATGAGACTCCTGACAGAAACATGCACTCATTTTCCCATTCACATACCACCACTGACAAGAAACAATGTCACAAAAATGCATGCTGTACTGCTCGAGAGGAAAAAGAAGTGAACATTCATGGCATAGCAATAACTGTGCGTTTGAGACCTACCACACAAGAAAAATCATACTAGTTCCTATGTAAAACAATCGGAGTAACTGGTATGTGTTATACCTAATCTTACAGCAACCAGTAGAGAATTTAAATACGATCTCATTGGGGTAATCACTAGTTATTCAAAGTAAAAGTAGACGTCTCAATCTGCCAAGTTCCCTGCTGCAGCAACAAAAGCGCACCCTGAGGCATCTGGTGGCAAACGCAGAAATCAATTGATCCAGAGTGTCGCAAAGGTACTCTATGCTACAAGGAAAAATATAATGCATACCAACCACTGCATGTACTGATAAATATCCGGGAACAGTGCTGGTGATTGTTGCAAAGGGGGACAAGTACTATTAACTTACCAAATTAAACGCATTAAGAGACGGTGATTGTCCGCCGTCCTGATTGGACGTGTTTGTTGGTAAGAGCCGCCCCGCCTTTTGCAGAATGTTGGTGAAGTAAACGGCTCTGCCATATTAATGTGATCAGCACCAACGTCCGACGTCAAAGTGAAATAAGCACTTACAGACAGCAGGTGGAAGCACTAGCTGCAGAAAGTATACAAAGCGTGTAGGGGGACACGGAAAACAGTGCAGTCGTTGCAATTCGAAAATGGGGCGATTTATCGGTGATCCAAAAGAGGATATCATTGGCTTACGGGCCAGGGGAGGAAGCATTTCTGAAATGCTTACGTTTGTAGACTGTTGGCGTGCCGCCGTGGTTAAGGATGCCATTGATGGCAAAATAGCGCTATCCAAAATCGGCGCCGAGGTATCTATGGCGCACCACGGGCCGTAGTTGACTGGGGTGAACGGCAGCTGCGGAGACAGAGACAGGCTGAACAGTGAAGGGGGAGGCGTGTTTATAGCGGTAAGAAGTGCAATAGTATCGAAGGAAATTGACGGAGATCCGAAATGTGAAATGATTTGGGTGAAGGTCGCGGTTAAAGCAGGCTCAGACATGGTAATTGGATGTCTCTATAGGCCCCCTGGCTCAGCAGCTGTTGTGGCTGAGCACCTGAAGGATAATTTGGAAAATATTTCGAGTAGATTTCCCCACCATGTTATAGTTCTGGGTGGAGATTTTAATTTGCCGGATATAGACTGGGAGACTCAGACGTTCATAACGGGTGGCAGGGACAAAGAACCCAGTGAAATTTTTTTAAGTGCTTTATCTGAAAACTACCTTGAGCAGTTAAACAGAGAACCGACTCGTGGCGATAACATATTAGACCTTCTGGTGACAAACAGACCCGAACTATTTGAAAAAGTTAACGCAGAACAGGGAATCAGTGATCATAAAGCGGTTACGGCATCGATGATTTCAGCCGTAAATAGGAATATTAAAAAGGGTAGGAAGATTTTTCTGTTTAGAAAAAGTGACAAAAAGCAGATTTCAGAGTACCTGTTGGCTCAACACAAAAGTTTTGTCTCAAGTACTGATAGTGTTGAGGATCAGTGGACAAAGTTCAAAACCATCGTACAATATGCGTTAGATGAGTATGTGCCAAGCAAGATCGTAAGAGATGGAAAAGAGCCACCGTGGTTCAACAACCGAGTTAGAAAACTGCTGCAGAAGCAAAGGGAACTTCACAGCAAACATAAACATAGCCAAAGCCTTGCAGACAAACAAAAATTACGCGAAGCGAAATGTAGTGTGAAGAGAGCTATGCGAGAGGCGTTCAATGAATTCGAAAGTAAAGTTCTATGTACTGACTTGGCAGAAAATCCTAAGAAATTTTGGCCTTATGTCAAAGCGGTAGGTGGATCAAAACAAAATGTCCAGACACTCTGTGACCAAAATTGTACTGAAACAGAGGATGACAGACTAAAGGCCGAAATACTAAATGTCTTTTTCCAAAGTTGTTTCACAGAGGAAGATTGCACTGTAGTTCCTTCTCTAGATTGTCGCACAGATGACAAAATGGTAGATATCGAAATAGACGACAGAGGGATAGAGAAACAATTAAAATCGCTCAAAAGAGGAAAGGCCTCTGGACCTGAAGGGATACCAGTTCAATTTTACACAGAGTACGCGAAGGAACTTGCCCCCCTTCTTGCAGCGGTGTACCGTAGGTCTCTAGAAGAGCGTAGCGTTCCAAAGGATTGGAAAAGGGCACAGGTCATCCCCGTTTTCAAGAAGGGACGTCGAACAGATGTGCAGAACTATAGACCTATATCTCTAACGTCGATCAGTTGTAGAATTTTGGAACACGTATTGGGTTCGAGTATAATGACTTTTCTGGAGACTAGAAATCTACTCTGTAGGAATCAGCATGGGTTTCGAAAAAGACGGTCATGTGAAACCCAGCTCGCGCTATTCGTGCACGAGACTCAGAGGGCCATAGACACGGGTTCACAGGTACATGCCGTGTTTCTTGACTTCCGCAAGGCGTTCGATACAGTTCCCCACAGTCGTTTATTGAACAAAGTAAGAGCATATGGACTATCAGACCAATTGTGTGATTGGATTGAGGAGTTCCTAGATAACAGGACGCAGCATGTTATTCTCAATGGAGAGAAGTCTTCCGAAGTAAGAGTAATTTCAGGTGTGCCGCAGGGGAGTGTCATAGGACCGTTGCTATTCACAATATACATGAATGACCTGGTGGATGACATCGGAAGTTCACTGAGGCTTTTTGCAGATGATGCTGTGGTGTATCGAGAGGTTGTATCAATGGAAAATTGTACTGAAATGCAGGAGGATCTGCAGCGAATTGACGCATGGTGCAGGGAATGGCAACTGAATCTCAATGTAGACAAGTGTAATGTGCTGCGAATACACAGAAAGATAGATCCTTTATCATTTAGCTAGAAAATAGCAGGTCAGCAACTGGAAGCAGTTAATACCATAAATTAATTGGGAGTACGCATTAGGAGTGATTTAAAATGGAATGATCATATAATGTTGATTGTCGGTAAAGCAGATGCCAGACTGAGATTCATTGGAAGAATCCTAAGGAAATGCAATCCGAAAACAAAGGAAGTAGGTTACAGTACGCTTGTTCGCCCACTACTTGAATACTGCTCAGCAGTGTGGGATCCGTACCAGATAGGGTTGATACAAGACATAGAGAAGATCCAACGGAGAGCAGCGCGCTTCGTTACAGGATCATTTAGTAATCGCGAAAGCGTTACGGATATGATAGATAAACTCCAGTGGAAGACTCTGCAGGAGAGACGCTCAGTAGCTCGGTACGGGCTTTTGTCAAAGTTTCGAGAACATACCTTCACCGAAGAGTCAAGCAGTATATTGCTCCCTCCTACGTATATCTCGCGAAGAGACCATGAGGATAAAATCAGAGAGATTAGAGCCCACACAGAGGCATACCGACAATCCTTCTTTCCACGAACAATACGAGACTGGAATAGAAGGGAGAACCGATAGAGGTACTGAAGGTACCCTCCGCCACACACCGTCAGGTGGCTTGCGGAGTATGGATGTAGATGTAGATGTAGATGTAGACGTGTGTGAGTAAATAAACGAGCAACTGTCCGCCCAAATGAACCAAGCAACTGCCAATAGTGTCTCGTCTAAGACCGTTCTGCGAACACTTGCGTATGGGCCTCCACAACAAGAGTTTCGTTAATGTTCCCACGCTGACTGCTGTTCATCGGCGACAAAGAATGGACGTCCACTGGGTAGCGACAGATGGCCCTTTCAAATGAATCACGTTTTATACTCCATCGTACGGATGGCCTTTGGATGGCCGGAATAATCCCGGCCAGGGGCGTGAGCGTTAAGATCTGTGTGGCATTTCCTAGGAGATCTAGTCGTTCTGAAAGGCTCAATGGATCAACCCAAGTATGCATCTATTCTTGGGGTCCATGACCATCCCCACAGGCAGTTGGATTCTCCTCGGCACGACTGCTTCTACCAGCAGGACAGTGAAGCGTGTTACACAGGTTCTAGTGTGCGTGCATGGTTCTAAGAACACGAGGACGAGATTATCGTACTCCCCTTTCCGCCAAACTCCCAGGATTTAAACCCAGTTTAGAATCTGTCAGACAGTTTCGATGGGGCTTTCGCGCCATAGATCCTCAGCCGAGAAACATAGCGCGGCTGGGCACTGCACTGGAGACGTCACGGATCAACACTGCTGGAGGTACCTTCCAGAACCTCACTAACTCTCTGCATGTCACGCAGCGGTTTACGTAGCAAAAGGTGGTTATTCGGGCTTTTGACAGGTGGTTACATTAATGCCATTGGACAGTGTCTAAACGAATAGCAGCGACTGTTCTGCCCTACGTCTGGTGTGGGTAGCTTTTGAATTTATTAGCAAGCAATTTATGTCAATAGAAATAAAGGGAACAGTTATCTCAGATACATCGCGCTCGTTGTGCAGCAGAACCGTTCTTTCTGCTTCGTAGGTTAAACTTAGTGACTTCGAATACTGACTAAATTTATTATTCTCTCTTAGGGAAACGACCAGGCAAAGACAGCAGGAACTGTGAGTGAAGTACAAGACTCCATACGCCCAGCACGATACACCACGAGCATATTAATTCTGAGAAAATACTTTGTAAGTTGTTTTAACTGATACTCGAGTGCTGTCTGTAAGCAGAGTAGTACTTTAAGATCGTTGTAATTAAA
This sequence comes from Schistocerca cancellata, assembly GCF_023864275.1. Taxonomy (NCBI): domain Eukaryota; kingdom Metazoa; phylum Arthropoda; class Insecta; order Orthoptera; family Acrididae; genus Schistocerca; species Schistocerca cancellata. Next base: position 338,914,256 of record NC_064632.1, read on the forward strand.
ATATGTGGGCAGTAGAATGCATTGGAAGCTAGTTATGACATTGAAAGTTATTAAAATTAAGGAATATTCCCATTAACTAAAGGAAAAAGTTGTTCGAATATTCTTTATGAAAAAAGCGAGATTAAATTCTTTATTTTACACCCGGGATCTAGGGGTAACGGCTTTGATTCATAATAGAAACATCTTTGGTCCCGGGTTCGAATCCAGCCGCTGCTTAAATTTTGATAAATAATCAGCATTGGCGGCCGAAGACTTCCGGCATATGAAGTCACCGTCATTCTGGCAACAGCCTTGTCAAAGAGGGCGGAGAAGAGGGCAGAGTTTCAGGGCACTCTCTTGTCCTAGGGGTGGGAAACTGCCCCTAAAGGCGGAAGAATCAGCAATGATCAACGGCATGAGGATGCACAAGGCAATGGAAACCACTGCATTAAAGACACGTAACGTGTATCCACAGGAAATGTGGCCTGTAATTGAAGAAGTGTCATGTTGATCTCTCCATTGACAAAAAATTCCGAAATAGTCCCACATTCGGATTTCCGGGAGGGGACTGCCAAGGGGGAGGTTACCAAGAGAAAAAGATTGAATAATCAACGGAATGATAACGTTCAACGAGTGGGGGCGTGAAACGTCAGAAACTTGAACGTGATAGGGAAACTAGAAAATATGAAAAGGGAAATGCAAAGGCTCAATCTAGATATAGTAGGCGTTAGTGAAGTGAAGTGGAAAGAAGACAAGGATTTCTGGTCAGATGAGTATAGGGTAATATCAACAGCAGCAGAAAATGGTGTGACAGGAGTACGATTCGTTATGAACAGGAAGGTAGGGCAGGGAGTGTGTTACTGTGAACAGTTCAGTGACAAGGTTGTTCTTATCAGAATCGATAGCAAGCCAACACCGACAACGATAGTTCATGTATACATGCCGAAATCGCAAGCTGTAGATGAAGAGACAGAGAAAGTGTATGGTGATATTGAAAGGGTAATACAGTATGTAAAGGGGGATGAAACTCTAATAGTCATGTGGGACAGTAATACAGTTGTAAGGGGAAGAGTACAAGAAAAGGTTACAGGAGAATGTGGGCTTGGACAAGAAATGAAAGAGGAGAAAGACTGATTGAGTTCTGTAACAAGTTTCAGCTAATAATAGCGAATATCGTGTTCAAGAATCACAAGAGGAGGGGATATACTTGGAAAAGGCCGGGTGATACGAGAAGATTTCAGTCAGATTACATCATATCACAATATAGTAATGATGAAGAGTTGGTTGAAGTTTAAGACATTACTCAGGTAGAATCAATACACAAAGAAATGGGATACGGAAGTACTAAGGAATGAGGAGATACACTTTAAGTTCTCTAGGGTTATAGATACAGCAATAAGGAATAGCTCAGTGGGCAGAACAGTTGAAGAGTAATGGACATCTCTGAAAAGGGCCATCACAGAAGTTGCGAAGGAAAACATCGGTACAAAGAACGTTACTGCGACGATAGCATGGGTAACAGTAGAAACACTTCAATTGATCGATGAAAGGAGAAAGTACTAAAATGTTCCGGGAAACTCTAGGAATACAGAAATTCAAGTCAATGGGGAATGAAATAATTCGGAAGTGCAGGGAAGCTAAGACGAAATGGTTGCAGGAACCATGTGTAGACATCGAAAAAGAAGTGACTGTCGGAAGGACAGACTAAGCATACAGGAAAGTCAAAACAACATTCGGCGGCATCAAAAAAAGCAAGGTTGCTAGCATTAAGAGTGCAACGGGAATTCCACTGTTAAATGCAGAGGAGAGAGCGGATAGGTGAAAAGAATACATTGAAAGGCTCTGTAAGTGGGAAGATTTGTCTGATGTGATAGAAGAAGAAACAGAAGTCGATTTAGAAGAGATAGAGGATTCAGTATTAGAATCAGAATTTAAAAGAGCTTTGGAGGGCTTAGGGTCAAATAAGGCAGAAGGGATAGATAACATTCCATCAGGATTTCTAAAATTATTGGGGGAACTGACAACAAAACGACTATTCACGTTGGTGTTTAGAATGTATGAGTCTGGCGGCATACCATCTGACTTTCGGTAAAGCATCATCCACGCAATTCCGTAGACGCCAAGAGATGACAAGTGCGAGAATTATCGCACAATCAGTTTCGCAGTTCATGAATCCAAGTTGCTTACAAGAATAATATACAGAAGAACGTAAAAGAAAATTGAGGATGCGTTAGATGACGGTCAGTTTGGCTTTAGGACGTTGTGGTTAATAATAGAAGCGAGACTAAAGAAAAATCAAGACACGTTCATAGGATTTGTCGATCTGGAAAAATCGTTCGAAAATGTAAAATGGTGTAAGATGTTCGAAATTCTGAAAAAAGTAGGGGGTAATCTGTAGGGAGAAACGGGTCATATACAATATGTACAACAGACAAAGGAAATAATAAGAGTGGACGAACAAGAACGAAGTGCTCGTATTAAAAACGGTGTAAGACAAAGATGTTGACTTTCACCCCTGCTGTTCAATCCGTACATCGAGAAAGCAATGGTGGAAATAAAAGTAAGGTTCAGGAATGGAATTAAAATTCAAGGTGAAAGGATATCAATGATACGATTCGTTGATGACATTGCTATCCTGTGTGAAAATAAAGAAGAATTACATGATCTGCTGAACGGAATGATCAGTCTAATGAGTACACAGTATGGACTGAGACTAAATGGAAGAAAGACGAAGGTAATGAGAAGTAGTAGAAATGAGAACAGGGAGAAACTTAACATCAGGATTGATGGTCACGAAGTAGATGAAGTTAAGGAATTCTGCTACCTAGGCAGTAAAATAACCAATGACGGACGGAGCAAGGAGGACATCAAAAGCAAACTAGCTATGACAAAAAAGTCGTTTCCTGGAGGCCAAGAGAAGCCTACTAATATCAAATATCAGCCTTAATTTGAGGAAGAAATTTCTGAGAATGTCCGTCTGGAATACAGCATTGTATGGTAGTGAAACATGGACTGTGGGAAAACCGGAACAGAAGAGAATTGAAGTATTTGAGATGTGGTGCTACAGACGAATGTTTAAAATTAGGTGGACTGATAAGGTAAGGAATGAGGAGGTTCTAAACAGAATCGGAGAGGAAAGGAATATGTGGAAAACACTGATAATGAGAAGGGACAGGATGATAGGACATTTGTTAAGACATGAGGGAATGACTTCTATGGTACTAGAGGGAGCTGTAGAGGACAAAAATTGTAGAGGAAGACAGAGATTGGAATAATAGTACATCCAGCAAATAACTGAGGACGTACGTTGCAAGTGCTACTCTGAGATGAAGAGGTTAACACAGGAGAGGAATTCGTGGCGGGCCGCATTAAACCAGTCAGACGACTGATGACCAAAAAAAAAAAAAAAATCATGTTTGTTCGTCATAAATACTGAGATAGTATCAGTGTGCAGTTGATTCCATTGCAAAGTAACAATGGTCTCCACAATAATAAGTTTTCTGTCAACACCCTAAATTATTCTCAGATTCATTATTTCGCAGTAACTATCTTTTTATGAGATAGATGCGTTAAATTTAAGATCATTGGACTTAAATTCACAAATAATTTCACAAAAGACGAATAGCTGCCAGCAGCATCGCTGTTTTGTTAACACTGAAAAACAGAAAAGAAACGAGTGGTGATATTGGTACCGTCAACAATAATTTACTCTCTTTGTAACGCCAAGAAACGATCGAGGTATTAATAATGTAATTTTATTAATTCTGCTACAGCAAGAAATATCGGTGATAAACCAGCTTCTCTTCTTACCTTACTGACCCCAGTAGCTGTGCGGTGGCTATCGACTCGGAGGTAAGATGGCGGCAGAGGGAGGACTGGTAGAGGCTTAAAGTTCCTGCTATGTCTTGACTTAAATTCCAAACTTCTTCGGTTGTCTCATGAAGTGAGGGCATATGACATTGTCGATAGTGATCCATCCGTAGGTTGAGACGTTAAACTTGGCGGCTCTCTTGGTGCTATTTGGATGGAGTAAGCTCTGTGCCGGTACTGAGTTTAACCCTCTCCCTTCCCTTCATGCGTAACAACACAAACCCAGCACTACGCTACAGAAGCACATATCACAGCCATTCACACGACACAGATAAGTACTTGTTGACACCTCATAAAAAGCCGTGGGAAGGCAACGGCACACCTTCCCCCTCCCCCCCCCCCCCCCCCCACCACGAAACTGCCAAGAAAGACATGCAGGACTTCTGATTTGCTCCCCTACACCCATAACCTGAGTACGTAACTGCTTTGAATCTCATCTTACGAGGAGAACATGACAAGTGCCATAACCCGATATCCCAGAAACTTCCTTCAGTGGAAGAGGGGTCAAAATAAGCGAACACATGTCTCGACTTATCCGTAGATACTCTACCATTTCTGAAGAAACGACTGTCAAAGTTTTCGAGGTATTTCCAGGTTCTTATGCCTATCACCTCGAGGTATCCTTAGATGAAATGGTGGCCCAGTGGTTCGCATCGTGGCTTCTTGTTTTTGCGCCCCGTGTTCGAAACCCTATTGTTGTTGTTATTTTTGTTCTTCATTTATATACCTATGTCTGTAGGAGATTATTACACGAAAGTTTTCCAGTGTATATTGATATAACGTTGTCCTTATTTGTCACTCATTGTAAGTCGGATGAATGATTTTCTTCAAAACATTAGAAAGTTATTTAAAATTGTTTTCGGTGAAATTCCTGTAGTGTATCTTGACTCACAATCAATTGCAAGCACCAGATTTCGGAAAAGTGGTCCCTTACGTATAGTTTGCCACGAAATTATTGCCGACGCATGAAACCTTCACCAACGATAATGACCTTTCTTTCCCCAGTGAAATTCATACGAACAAATGTCACTTTCCAATCCTGCCGTTGCGCGATGTGTCCAGAATATTTGTGTTTCGAATATTTCTACGATCTTCCTAAAGAACAAATATATGAATAAAATACAAAAATTAATATAACAACTGATATGAGAATGAAATATCAGAATATGAGAATTTAAAAAGATTGTAGCCCCGCAACATATTGTACACACATATATTATATAAGAAATATAAGACACACATAGTGAAATCAAGTTGTAATTTTAGAATTAATATACCGCCTTTGTATCCGCTAATCTGATAAGAAAGATTCGCATAATAACCTCCTACGGACGCGGGTGAATAAATGAAAACAATAAAAATAAAACAAAATAAAAACAATAATCGGATTTCGAATACGAGGCGCAAAATTGAGGAGCCGCTACCCTAACAACTTTTATTTTCCCTTAAGAGGTTTTTTTTTTTACAAAGCAATCTTCCTGGCGCCCAGGGGGAGGGGTGGGGGCAATGTGGGAAAGAGATTGCGGGATTGCGGGCAACTGCACAACGGCGTTCATTAAGTAAGTGCCTAAAATCAAGGATGTTTTCCTGGCAACCATTGAGCCACCGCCGGCCGGTGTGGGCGAGCGGTTCTAGGCGCTACAGTCTGGAACCGAGCGACCGCTATGGTCGCAGGTTCGAATCCTGCCTCGGGCATGGATGTGTGTGATGTCCTTAGGTTAGTTAGGTTTAAGTAGTTTTAAGTTCTAGGGGACCGATGACTTCAGATGTTAAGTATGTTAAGTGCCATAGTGCTCAGAGCCATTTTAACCATTGAGCCACCACTGCGTCTGATGTTAACAAATGGCAAAAGACATATAAAGTACCTCGAAAACATCTCGAAAACTTTGACTTACGTTTTCTCAATGAGGCTTATTTTGTATACCACATTCAGGAAGTTGTAACTCTACAGCCAATGTAAATGGACGCGGGTTCATGTAGGTTTTTTCAGCATGAATCATTGCACTAACATTACATGAAATATTTAAAATATATTCTGAAACACAATGCGTTCCATAACCAAGGATCTTGAAAGCTCATGATAACACAAATTCTGAGAAAACTTCACCATGAATAACTTCAAGTGTTATGCGGCCTTTACTGATTTGTAAGTTACAGATCTGGCGTCGAAGGATGCCTCAGATGCCCGTGTTATCTGTAATGTTCTATCCACAACGCTGCCTCCTGCAAAAAGGGAAGGTTCTGGATTCCAGTGTGATGAGCTACACTTGAAACCTCAGTGAATCCGGCGCGGAGTGAACGGTACACACCCGCGCAGTGCGTTTCCAGCTAATAAGCACTTGTTCACCAGTCCAGACGGAATTCATGCGGCTTACCGTAAATTCACAAGGGCTACGAGCCAGCGAACTCTTCGCATTTATTACGAAAGAGGATTTTTTTCCTCGTAACTCATCGCTGGGTACGCTGCAGGCTGGCTTTCAATGGCATCGGCTGCATCGTTCTTGTACGAAACAGAGCTGTATGAACAGACATTCTACGTCCGTATTAATTACCTGCTGCAACATGAATTCTACAGCAAAAGAGCTTCTGCAGCGTCTTAGCAACACACAAAGAAAGTAAACATCTGTAAAAGTAAAAACCAACTCAGAAAAAAATTATGGTTACTATAGCCATTTCAATTGGGGATAAGACAATCTGTGAAACTTCAGTGTCTACCGGCATATAAATTATTCACTTAGGAGAATACAGTCGGGGGAAGTCTACGATCACCGAGATTTCGACAAGTAGACCCTCTTCCCCTCCCCCCCTCCCCCCTCCCCCGTGCCTCATTAGTTCCAAGTCCAAAATGCAAAGAAAAAGCGCAATACAAGGAAATTTAAACACTAGATAGGCGGAGGTAGACTGACCAACAACCATAACACTGCATACGCAGGAATACAACACAGACGCACGCACGCACACACACACACACACACACACACACACACACACACACCATAAACAACTAGCGCCGCAACACAATCAAAGGTTACTAGCATCAGAAGTTATTGCTACATGCTTACCTGCTAGTAACTAGTATTCACTAATACTAATTACCAACAGGTGAGCATGTAGAAATAACTTTCTACCTCTGTCGCCACACAACAGTCTCTTTGTTTTGCCTCGGCATGCAGGCATCTACGAACAGGATAATGCAATGTGTCACGCACCTCGAAGTATACGTGCGGGGTTCGAAGAGCCACCAAACTCCCTGGATTAAAACCTAATCGGGAATATGTGGGACCACCTCTATTGGGTTGTTCACGCCATCGATCCTGAACCGCGAAACCTGGTGCAGTTGGCCACAGTACCGGAGTTGGCGTAACTTCAGCAAACCTGTCGATACCTCACACAACTTCATTCACTCTCTTCCCGCTCGCCTCTCAGCAGTCCACATTGTGCTACTCAGGCTTCTGACAGGTGGTCGCATTAGTGTGACTGATCAGCCTGTTATTCAGTATTGTAGTCAGAGACTACTGACCTTCCGAATTATTGCTCGTTCTGGCATAACCTGTTAATATAAGCGTTATAAGACTTGCTAGCAGTGCCTTAGAGGCTCTTCTTGTGAGTGGTGTTTAGCTGTTCACTTCTCCTACAGTTCCTACAGTTGCTGCACACTACAGATCTCCCACCGCTCCCCCTTGTCCCAACCCCTACAATGGCGTCTGTGCAGGGAGGTATGGATCATTTTTTTTTATTATTTGCACAATCTGTGTTTATTGCAACGAAAAGACTGACACCAGTTTAGAACTCTGTCCGACTAAGTGCTTTATACACACACCAGCTCCCTGTGTAACGTCTCCATTAGAGTAAATCTACAATGGCATTTGCACAGCGTGCACGTAAAGTGGCAGGCGGATTTATTGCAAACTGCAGAGGTAGTTTGCATTAAATACAGAGTCGCTAAATAAAGAAAGCTTTCTTAACATAAACATAATGGCTTCTACGTCTATGCAACTTTATCACTGTCTTGTTGAGTGCACATGTTTGCAGCTTATATTTTAAAAGTATTGAATTAAGAACAAAAACAGTTTGCGTTGATCTTAATCAGACCCTCTCCCTTTTTAACCAAATGTTTTAAAACTGAGGAATAATCCTCTCCATTTAAGTCAAAGGTGAAATATCTGGGTCTTATTTTCAATGATAGGCTAGCGTCGTATAGTGTCCCTTTTGAAATATTCAAGCAGATATATTGAAAGTAAATAATGAAAGGACTCTGAATAATACTGTATGGCCATAAATGACGAATTAATTACGAAAATATATTAAATTACCTTCAAAGAAAGACTATATCGATTGCAACGTAATAAAAACGCATTATCTATATTAGATGAGATCGTAGTGCATAACGTTCTCAAAACTAACATTATTATCTTTGTCATTATATATAAGAGAAAAAAGATACACAAAATCACTTCGAGTCAGATCATTTCTTCTGCTGTATGTAAGGTACGCTTGCTATTGTCAAGCGGTAGCTTTTGTTCTATTTGTTCTCGTACGTAGCGAGTAATTCATGTGTGTATTCTGTGCTTAGTGGAAACATATTTACAAAAATTGAATGCATTGTGTTACTTAAAGAACCCATGCAAACAATTCTTCCTGAATTAAAAATTGCAAGAAGTTATTTAGCATTTTTTCAATCTCTGCGAAGCGAGCAGTGCTGATCTTTGACTGGCAACAACTGGCCGCCATTAAGTTGCATAATTAAATTTAGTTTTTTGTGTAACATATCACCATAGCCGAAGCAGAAAGAATCATTTCGAGTTATTCAATTAACTAAAGTGCAAAGCTTTACTAATTTTATTTCGTCAAAAATTGCATACTTTCAAAGATAAGATTTGTTCTAGGTCAGTGAACTTAGCTTGCATTACATTTCGCCGAAAGCATTTGAAATAATTTGTAGGGAGCCTGGCGCTCATTTGAAACATAATTTAATATTTATCTTCGGCCACCAACAAATCAGTATATATATATTTCTTATATTATCCCTTTCTTGTGTTTCACTTAATAATAATAATAATTAATAATCACAGAAAGGAAGGGATAATATAGTGGCTGCCAAACCTCAAAAGAACTAAAACTGAAATGCCTAATGCCTCTAACCATCCTTAAACGCGTCAGTTAAATGTCTTGGGAAGCCGATAGGACATGTCTTCTCCAACTTCATAAAGCGTTAACGTGACTCAATCTTGAATTCAGATGCCAGATTTGTGGATCAGCAAGCCTTTGCACCGCAAAATGCTGGACGCGGTTCACCACGTGGGTATTTGTCAGTAGGGGTTTATCGCACGAATCCGGGTGCCAGTCTGTGTGCAGAGGCTGGTTAGCCTCCACTGTCTATCCGACGTCTTTTCCTTTTGGTTCGCTAAGCATACAGGGCTCTGTACGTTCCAATATTGCCAGCATCCGTCTCCGCTGTCCAGCCGCCACTGGAACGTCTGTTCCATAACCTTCCGCGTGCAACGAGGCCTTTTGGGATTCGTGGGAGGGACAACCTTCTTGCAGGTTGGGGACATTAAGGCCCAAAGTCAGCGATACAGTAGGGGACACTTCTCGTTACGTTACTTTTTGAATTGACTCAATACAGGAAGAATTATTCAGATTTTATTAGTATTTCGCGGATGTCTCTGAGAAGGAGGATTCAGTGGCTGCCCCGTCGTGTTCTCCGGCATTATGAACAGGGCTTCTCGAGCAGTTTACTGTTTCTCATGCTGAACTGTTTGCTATCCTGAGGGCGCTGGAGCAGATGAGACAGCGTCGTGACAAAAAATTCCTTAACTGCTGAGATTGACAAAGTTCCCTTTTTCCTCTTGGTCAGATGCACCCAGCAAATCGGATGGTGCAAGAAGTACATGGCAATTTCCTTCTCTTGCAACGACAGGAAAAGGAAATTACACTCCTGGAAATGGAAAAAAGAACACATTGACACCGGTGTGTCAGACCCACCATACTTGCTCCGGACACTGCGAGAGGGCTGTACAAGCAATGATCACACGCACGGCACAGCGGACACACCAGGAACCACGGTGTTGGCCGTCGAATGGCGCTAGCTGCGCAGCATTTGTGCACCGCCGCCGTCAGTGTCAGCCAGTTTGCCGTGGCATACGGAGCTCCATCGCAGTCTTTAACACTGGTAGCATGCCGCGACAGCGTGGACGTGAACCGTATGTGCAGTTGACGGACTTTGGGCGAGGGCGTATAGTGGGCATGCGGGAGGCCGGGTGGACGTACCGCCGAATTGCTCAACACGTGGGGCGTGAGGTCTCCACAGTACATCGATGTTGTCGCCAGTGGTCGGCGGAAGGTGCACGTGCCCGTCGACCTGGGACCGGACCGCAGCGACGCACGGATGCACGCCGAGACCGTAGGATCCTACGCAGTGCCGTAGGAGACCGCACCGCCACTTCCCAGCAAATTAGGGACACTGTTGCTACTGGGGTATCGGCGAGGACCATTCGCAACCGTCTCCATTAAGCTGGGCTACGGTCCCGCACACCGTTAGGCCGTCTTCCGCTCACGCCCCAACATCGTGCAGCCCGCCTCCAGTGGTGTCGCGACAGGCGTGAATGGAGGGACGAATGGAGACGTGTCGTCTTCAGCGATGAGAGTCGCTTCTGCCTTGGTGCCAATGATGGTCGTATGCGTGTTTGGCGCCGTGCAGGTGAGCGCCACAATCAGGACTGCATACGACCGAGGCACACAGGGCCAAAACCCGGCATCATGGTGTGGGGAGCGATCTCCTACACTGGCCGTACACCACTGGTGATCGTGTAGGGGACATTGAATAGTGCACGGTACATCCAAACCGTCATCGAACCCATCGTTCTACCATTCCTAGACCGGCAAGGGAACTTGCTGTTCCAACAGGACAATGCACGTCCGCATGTATCCCGTGCCACCCAACGTGCTCTAGAAGGTGTAAGTCAACTACCCTGGCCAGCAAGATCTCCGGACCTGTCCCCCATTGAGCATGTTTGGGACTGGATGAAGCGTCGTCTCACGCGGTCTGCACGTCCAGCACGAACGCTGGTCCAACTGAGGCGCCAGGTGGAAATGGCATGGCAAGCCGTTCCACAGGGCTACATCCAGCATCTCTACGATCGTCTCCATGGGAGAATAGCAAGCCTGCATTGCTGCGAAAGGTGGATATACACTGTACTAGTGCCGACATTGTGCATGCTCTGTTGCCTGTGTCTATGTGCCTGTGGTTCTGTCAGTGTGATCATGTGATGTATCTGACCCCAGGAATGTGTCAATAAAGTTTCCCCTTCCTGGGACAATGAATTCACGGTGTTCTTATTTCAATTTCCAGGAGTGTATTTCCTGCTTTGTGTCAGGGCACACAGGATTCCGGGCAAACGAACTAGCTGATGCAGCCGCCAAGGAGACTTGATCCCTTCCACCTCCTGCCCGCTGTTCAGTCACCCTGCGAGCTTCCATCACATACGTGTCCCAGGGGTCCATGTATTAGTGGGAGGCTCAGTGACTGGAATTGAAGAGTGAAAGCTCCATTCAGTGAAAACTTCAGAGCGACTGTGGCTTAGGTCCTTCCGACCACTACGAGCTGAAGAAGTAGGCCTTGCAAAACTTGAAGTGGGACACATGGTTTTCTCTTATGTCGCGAGGAGCCACCAAGTGTCGCAGATGTACAGATGTGAACACAGGTATAGATGAGACATCTCTTAACTGAGTGTGTTTTATATGATAACCTGAGGGCAGATCTAAGTCTCCCACAGAACCTGACCCCTATTTTAAATGATAATTAGGCGACTACGGTTCGTCTTTTTAAGATTTTGTGTGATGTCAGAACTCGCCGTTTAGTGCTTTAAACCACTAATTATCATCATTAAGAACAAATTAAAATAAATTATTGCTGTCTTGTAACGTAAAGGGTCAGAAAGAATGTTTTCTCGTATTTTAGTGTGACAATCTTCGATCACACTGCATTCTTTGCCTTCTGAGCGAAATAAGGTAAAACTTTGATGCAACAAATTTAATGAGTTTGTATTCATTGTGATATGCGAAATAATTAGATAGTGTTACTTTTTTACGTTTCACGTTGAACGAGAGAAGACCAGAGCAGTGCTGCTCCACCAACTTCGTTGGGAGAAGACCGTCGCAGCGCCACTAAGAGCGACAAATCTACTTGACGGCCAGCGATTGTTAGAGGATATTGCCGTTATGTTCACGTTTCCTACGACCTTTATAACTGTCTACATTTACATCTAAGCCTACATCACTACTCTAAAATTCACGTCCAGGTTCTTGGCAGAAGGATCACAGAACTACTTCCAGTCTATTTTTCTATCGTTTCGCTCCCGGATAGAAAGTGGGAAAAATGAACACCTAAATCCTTCCATACGAATTCTGATTTCTCTTATTTTATTACAATGATCACCCCTTCCTATGTAGCTGGGCGCCTACAAATTACGAGTATTTTCGCTATCTGAGGAGAATGTTAGTAATTAATATTTTCTGAAAAGATCTCGAAGCAATGAAAATCGCCTTTGTTTTAGTTATTGCTACCCCAGTACACTTATCACATCCGTGACACTCCTATCCCTATTTCGCAATAATACAAAACGAGCCACCCTTCTTTATACTTGTTCGACGAAGCATAAACTCTAAATCAACACTAAGGCTGTCCTGAAGTTGTAGACTGGTTGGAATATCGCACTGCTGCACTAGGCGTAGTCGTGATTCAAATGGTATGTCCCTGCCTGTCCGTTTAACTGACTTACTCATGCGGTAATAGCAGGATCTACCTTTTAACACTGGGGATTTTAACTGCTCCATGTGAATACGTTTACCAGTCATTTGTACACATAAAAAAAATAATATTGGTAACTGCTGCACAAACAGCTCTGACCATGACCATGGAACAAGAGCCAGACTAAACTTACATTTACCAAGAAAAAATAAACATAAAACTCTAAACAGCATTTTTTACCAAGGAATAAAACTATACAATAAATTACCAAAAGAGATTAAAGAAACTGCAAAAATACACTTATTTAAAAAGGCAACTAAAAAGTACCTGTTATGCAATACATTTTATACATTGAAGGATTACTTAGATAAAACAGAGTAGCGGTTTGGTAAAAAAAATTTATACAAGTAAATAATAAGAATGATTATAAAACATCAAACATTCGACATAACACCTTCACACTATGTTGTTTTCTTCCTTTTTTCCTTTTCTAGAAAAACTTAACCCCAAGCAGTGCGTAGCACAATACTAACACCTCTTCATCTTTCTGAGCTCAACATCTCACTTATTATAGAGGGATGCTGACTCGGTTTTTCAGAATAACAACTGGGAAGTTGCGGTACAGAAAATGGCCCAGAGATCACCAGTGTGTGTGTGTAGTGAGTGAAGTGTTATGAAACAATGCGTGTATAGTGTGTACAGTGACTGATAGTGAGATATGAGTGAACATTGTGGCATTACATTATTTAATAAGTTATTAGCAAAAAAAAGTATTGTATGACAGGAGTAAATCTAATGATTGTCTCTAAGTCTGTAAATATACGTGTATACGAATTAGCTTATTTTAAATTGGTCTTAACTTGCAAATACTTTGACATGTCCTATATCCTTGTAAAAAAGATCTATGGATGAATAAAGCTACTACTACTACTACTACTACTACTACTACCAGATACGATTTAATTTCAGGTTTATATTTGGTGCAGAGGACTTACAGTAATCGAATTGTCAGTAATCGCCCTCCCAATGACATTGTTTAAATTGTTTACTGTATATTGGAGTAGTATTATAAAAACCACCAAAATTTGTTCCTGAAATTCAGCTTAACTGTAATAGGTATAGATATATTACCTAAAGCGATATACGAAATTTTTTTCTGGACCGGCACAGATTTTCTTATGTCTTTTAGGTAGTACATCGATACCTACCCCGCCCCCTTCCCTCCCCCCCCCCCCCTCCGCCGAACCATAGACTTTGCCGTTGGTGGTGAGGCTTGCGTGCCTCAGCGATGCAGATAGCCGTACCGCAGGTGCAACCACAACGGAGGAGCATCTCTTGAGAGGCCAGACAAACGTGTGGTTCCTGAACAGAGGCAGCAGCCTTTTCAGTAGTTGCAGGGGCAACAGTCTGGATGATTGACTGATCTGGCCTTGTAACACTAACCAAAACGACCTTGCTGTGCTGGTACTGCGAACGGCTGAAAGCAAGGGGAAACTACAGCCGTAATTTTTCCCGAGGGCATGTAGCTTTACTGTATGGTTAAATGATGATGGCGTCCTCTTGGGTAAAATATTCCGGAGGTGAAATAGTCCCCCATTCGGATCTCCGGGCGGGGACTACTCAGGAGGACGTCGTTATCATGAGAAAGATAACTGGCGTTCTACGGATCGGAGCGTGGAATGTCAGATCCCTTAATCGGGCAGGTAGGTTAGAAAATTTAAAAAGGGAAATGGATAGGTTAAAGTTAGATATAGTGGGAATTAGCGAAGTTCGGTGGCAGGAGGAATAAGACTTTTGGTCAGGTGAATACAGGGTTATAAATACAAAATCAAATAGGGGTACTGCAGTAGTAGGTTTAATAATGAATAAAAAAATAGGAGTGCGGGTAAGCTACTACACACACCATAGTGAACGCATTATTGTGGCCACGATAGACGTGAAGCCTACTACAGTAGTACAATTTTATATGGCAACTAGCTCTGCAGATGACGAACAAATTGATGAAATATATGATGAGATAAAACAAATTATTCAGATAGTGACGGGAGACAAAAATTTAATAGTCATGGGTGACTGGAATTCGATAGTAGGAAAAGGAAGAGAAGGAAACGCAGTAGGTGAATATGGATTGGGGGCAAGAAATGAAAGAGGAAGCAGCCTAGTAAAATTTTGCACACAGCATAACTTAATCATAGATAACACTTGGTTCAAGAATCTTAAAAGAAGGTTGTATACTTAGAAGAAGCCTGGAGATACTGACAGGTTTCAGATAGATTATATAATGGTAAGACAGAGATGTAGGAACCAGGTTTTAAATTGTAAGACATTTCCAGGGGCAGATGTGGACTCTGACCACAATCTATTGGTTATGAACTGTAGATTAAAACTGAAGAAACTGCAAAAAGGTGGGAATTTAAGGAGATGGATAAACTGATTAAACCTGAGGATGTACAAAGTTTCAGGGAGAGCATAAGGGAACATTTGACAAGAATGGGGGAGAGAAATACAGTAGAAGAACAATGGCTAGCTTTGTGGGATGAAGTAGTGAAGGCAGCAGTGGATCAAGCAGGTAAAAAGACGAGGGCTAGTAGAAATCCATGGGTGGCAGAAGAAATATTGAATTTAACTGATGAAAGAAGAAAATATAACAATGCAGTAAATGAAGCAGGCAAAAAGGAATATAAACGTCTCAAAAATGAGATCGACAGGAAGTGCAAAATGGCTAAGCAGGCATGGCTAGAGGACAAATGTAGGGATGTAGAGGCTTATCCCACTAGGGGTAAAATAGATACTACCTACTGGAAATATAAGAGACCTTTGGAGAAAAGAGAACCACTTGTATGAATATCAAGAGCTCAGATGGAAACCCAGTTATAAGCAAAGAGGGGAAAGCAGAAAGGTGGAAGGAGTATATAGAGGGTCTATACAAGGGCGATGTACTTGAGGACAATATTATGGAAATGAAAGAGGATGTAGATGAAGATGAAATGGGAGATATGATACTGCGTGAAGAGTTTGACAGAGCGCTGAAAGACCTGAGTCAAAACAAGGACCCGGAAGTAGACAGCATTCCATTAGAACTACTGACGGCCTTGGGAGGGCCAGTCCTGACAAAGCTCTACCATCTGGTGAGCAAGATGTATGAGACAGGCGAAATACCCTCAGACTTCAAGATGAATATAATAATTCCAATCCCAAAGAAAGCAGGTGTTGACAGATGCGAAAATTACCAAACTATCAGTTTGATAAGTCACGGCTGCAAAATACTAATGCGGATTCTTTACAGACGAATTGAAAAACTAGTAGAAGCCGACGTCGGAGAAGATCAGTTTGGATTCCGTAGAAATATCGGAACACGTGAGGCAATATTGACCGTACGACTTATCTTAGAAGCTAGATTAAGGAAAGGCAAACCTACGTTTCTAGCATTTGTAGACATAGAGAAAGTTTTTGACAATGTTGACTGGAATACTCTCTTTCAAATTCTGAAGGTAGCAGGGGTAAAATACAGGGAGCGAAAGGCTATTTACAATTTGTACAGAAACCAGGTGGCAGTTATAAGGGTCGAGGGACATGAAAGGGAAGAAGTGGTTGGGAAGGGAGTGAGACAGAGTTGTAGCCTCTCCCCGATGTTATTCAATCTGTATATTGAGCAAGCAGTGAAGGAAACAAAAGAAAATTTTGGAGTAGGTATTAAAATCCACGGAGAAGAAATAAAAATTTTTAGGTTCTCCGATGACATTGTAATTCTGTCAGAGACAGCAAAGGACTTGGAAGAGCAGTTGAATGAAATGGATAGTGCCTTGAAAGGAAGATATAAGATGAACATCAACTAAAGCAAAACGAGGATAATGGAATGTAGTCGAGTTAACTCGGGTGGTGCTGAGGGAATTATATGAGGGAATGAGACACTTAAAGTAGTAAAGGAGTTTTGTTATTTGGGGAGCAAAATAACTGATGATGGTCGAAGTAGAAAGGATATAAAATGTAGACTGGCAATGGCAAGGAAATCGTTTCTGAAGAAGAGAAATTTGTTAACATCGAGTATAGATTTAAGTGTCAGGAAGTCGTTTCTGAGAGTATTTGTATGGAGTGTAGACATGTATGGAAGTGAAACATGGACGATAAATAGTTTAGACAAGAAGAGAATAGAAGCTTTCGAAATGTGGTGCTACAGAAGAATGCTGAAGATTAGATGGGTAGATCACATAACTAATGAGGAGGAATTGAACAGAATTGGGGAGAAGAGGAGTTTGTGGCACAACTTGACTAGAAGGAGGGATCGGTTGGTCGGACATGTTCCGAGGCATCAAGGGATCACCAATTTAATACTGGAGGGCAGCGTAGAGGGTAAAAATCGTAGAGGGAGACTAAGAGATGAATACACTAAGCAGATTCAGAAGGATGTAGGCTGCAGTACGTACCGGGAGATGAAGCAGCTTGCACAGGATAGAGTAGCATAGAGAGCTGCATCAAACCAGTCTCAGGACTGAAGACCACAACAACAATCTATACTTAATACAGTAATTGAAATTCAGGAGTAAATTTCACTATTTTAAACTGTATTTCGTCATCAAACATAAATATATATTAGGTGAAAAACGGGGCTGTGACAAAAATGACATCGATAGACTATGATTTCTTGTTGTCTTGATTCTAAAATCTGCGCGGGAATCACAAGATATGAGTAATTGGTAATTGATTTAATAATTTATAAGAAGAAATAGATAGGTGTGTGACATATGGAAGATTGGATTGGCCCTTGGATCGTGTTCAGATAGTCTAAATGGTAGTTCCACTTTGAGCGCCGAGCGGGAAGGTTCTTATTTATTTCACTTGCCGCAGCGTCGCTTGTGTGGAGTTTCCCGCGTTAGTGTTGTTGTTTGCCGAGTGAGTCGTAGTGCCTCCGCGCCGCCTTTACTGTCTGTGCGTGTTAAGTCTATTTGCAGCGGCGTCGGCCGCTGCGCTATGGCTCCCATGGTTTCCACGTGTATTCCACCAAAGGTACTATGAGCTTTAAATTTCAACAAAACAACGCGACACGTGCAGCCCAGGACTCCATAAATCCACGATTGTCTTGTCGATACAATTCATGTGCACTCTGATCAGGTCCACACCGCTTATTTTGATCCAGACTAGTACTTGTTTTACGTGAAATTTATGGATCCCTTGCACGTTGAAAGATTACTGTCGCGACATGGTTCTTAAGCCCCGTTCAAGCATCGCGATAATACCGTTTGTACGGTGTCACTCGCTGAAATCGATTATACCAATGTTCAAGTGTTCAACGTCCTGCCGGAAGTCGATGACAACTTTCTAAAGGATATATTAACTCCTTATGGTAACGTGAAAAACGTCCGTCGTGAGCGCTGGCCTACGCAACACAGATTACTGTGTTAGATTAGAATTCGTTCTGTGGAAATGCATGTCAAACGCAATACTCCATCACATTTACCAGTGTGTGATTACCGCGTCCGTGTCATGTATACTATTCAAGAGGGAACCTGCTTCCTATGTAACGAAAGTGGACACGTTCGGTATAATTATCCGCAGATGGTTTTTGTATTAAAGCCGTCATTAGTGCAGCTTCGCAAATTGACGGTTGCTGGTCTTGTTCCTTCCACTCCCGCCGCCGGACCTACTTCTGCTTCGAATCATAACGACCGAAAAGGCAGTTCTGATAATCGTCTCAATGAATTTCCGCCTTCACCTCCGCGACAGGTTCAGAATCCTATTGCCCCAGGATAGAATCTTTAACGCCGACAAACAAGCGACGTCGCACTCAGGATGGTGATGGTGAGGATTTCGCTGTGCTTCTGCGACAACCTCCACCGTATCGATTACGTCCCCTGTTCCTCTCGATGCTACCGTGGTACGGTGAGTGGCGAAGAAGTTATCTCCAGCGTCCCTCCTGCTCGCGAAGTGGCTCCTTCTGAGCTGCCTGTCTGTGGAGGGGGAGCGGAGTCCCCCCCTTCGTCTTTGTGTCCTCCGTTACAGTCTGAGATGATGCAATGTCCTCCTGTTTCTTCGTCTTCAGCCGCCGACGATGTCCTGCATTTGCTGACTACAGCAACATCCCACACCTCCGTCTGCAGAGGCTGCCATCGCACGTAACCGACAGAAACAGCGTATACGACCTGACCGTGCGGTTGCACGTAAGAAATCTAAGAAAAACGGTTGCGATGGCGGATGTCCTGGTCCCCCGATGTCTGATTCCTCTGTGGATTTCGCAATGGACATTGACTCTCAGCTGTCTACCTAACTCTACTCGGAGGTTCCGTACATCCCTGTCCAGCTGTGATCAATGACCGAAGCCTACCCGTTCCTTTCCTTAAACGTTACTCGTGTGGAACCAGAATTGCGATTGGCTTCGCTGCGTCAGTTCATTCATGATTCATGTGCGGATATAGTTTTCTTACAGGAGGTGTTATTTAGTAATTTCTCCTTACCTTGTTTCGTATGATCTTCAATTTAGCACCCGAATATTCTAGAGGAACCGCCTTATTCTTTCGTGAAGGTATTCCTATTGCTGAGGTGGAAATGTTGGATTCTGGCAAGGACATAGGTGTCAGCTTTTGAATTTTACCTTGGTTATTTTATATGCTCCTTCTGGCACTGGGCGCGCAGTGGATCGTTCGCGTTTTTATAAAGAAGACATTGTTTTTGAGTTGCGTATGAGTCTTCCGGTTATTCTGTTGGGTGGTGATTTTAACTGTGTATTGCGTCCTTCAGATCAATCTCCTAATTTTAATTTCTCCCGTGAATTATATGAATTGGTCCGCCCCTTACGCCTAAAAGACGTCTCGATATGTAAATAAACGACGTTAGTTACATTTATCCACTTTACTACGACGTCTAGTGGCAGGTTAGATAGGTTTTACTTAGAAGACTGCCTGAGCGATAGTACTCTTAATGGTGAAGTCATCCCAGCTTCCTTTACGGATCACTGTGCTGTGGCCAAAACCCTCAATCTTGAACGGCAGCCAGTCAAATTCTTTCGCCCTCCGTGGCGCAGGTAAACTTTTTTGTGCTGCCTTAGCTCGAGACTTTCGGAGAACTTATGAATATTACTATTCCATCCTGTGTGAACTCTATGCTGCTTCAGATCACGGCCCTCTGCAAATTGCGGATGTTAGGCGTGTAAAAGCAAAATTGTTGAGCTTGCAGAGTATGCAAATGGAACGTATGAAATTCCGATCGAAGCTACGTTCATTGGTGACGGAAGAACTGACTTCCTTATATCATTTACTTCGGCACAGATCCGTCGCCGACGCACTTGTATTCATTCTCTGTTGACAAATGATGGACGTATCGTACGGCGCAAGCTGATATAGTGCGTATCTTACACCAGTACTATGTAGACATCTACGACATCGATGAGTCCAATGAAACCTTTTACTACCCACTTGTCAGCATCTTGGATACCACAATTACACTGGAACATAATGCAACGGTCTTAGCTGCCTTTCAGCCTGAGGAAGTTTACAAACGTATTGTGGGATCACCTTCTCAGAAGTCTCCGGCTATAGATGGTCTTCCCAAGGAATTTTATGTGCGCTTTTGGCCGTTGTTGGGTGCTACCTTTATCTCCTTTTTGAATGAAGTATTATAGGGTAGAGTAGTGCTGACTTCGTTCAAAGTGGGAAAAACTGTTTTAATCCCGAAACATACTGGACAGGCTGCCCCTGACAAATTTCGCCCTCTTACTTTGATAAACTTTGATTATAAGACTGTGGCGAGGGCAGTTAACAGTAAGATGTCGGCTCTGATGGAGACGGTTGCTGCAAAGCGTCAAAGCTGCGTACCTGGTCGTACCATTCTTACCCCTATAGTCCAGTGTCGTGACGTGGTTTCGGTTGCTGCTGTAACGTCCGTTCCTTGTGCCCTTACTTTTCTAGACTTCGATAAGGAATTTTATCATGTTAATCACGATTTTCTGCTTCGGATTCTGGAGGCAGTTGGTTTCACTGTTGACACACGCCGAGTTCTCTCAAACCTGTTAACTCGTATTTCGGCTACGGTGGTTGTTAACAGCCAACTGACGCCCCCAATAAATACCCGTAGGAGAGTGCCTCAAGGAAGCCCACTGTCAATGGCCTAGTTTGTGTTTTCTCTCGAACCCCTACCTCAGATGCTAGAATCCCAGCTGACAGATTGGACGCCTTCCGGCGGGACTATAGCTGCTCGTGCATACGCGGATGACGTGATGGTTCTACTTCGCAGTCTTGCTGAGATACCTAGACAGAAGGCAGTAATCGATGATTTTTGTCGGAGTTCAGATGCAAAACTTATTGAAGGTAAATGCAAGTTTCTTCCCTTGCAAGGTTTTGATGACGCGGTTGTTCCATGGGCTACTGCGGTGCATCGGCATACGTCTCTCGGTTTCATCATTGATCATTGACAACTCAAAATGGGAACAGTCAACTGGAAGTCTATTACAGAAAAAATTCAGGGAGCAATACTAGAATATGAAAGGCGTTCTCGTACTCTGCACCAGAAAGTCCGAATACTGGATACATATGTCTTATGCAAAGCTTATTATGTGGCCCAAGATTATCAGCTTCCCTCAATGATGGCGAAGAAACTACACAAATTGTCTGGTCGTTTCTTATGCAAGAGATATATTTCGCTACGGTATGGAGTGTTCACAATGCCTCGTTCCTTTGGGGAGGCGGGGAGCGGGGGGGGGGGGGGGGGGGGGCTGAGTGATATACGAAAAAAGACGCAGAATGTGCGGCGTACTGTTTTGACGCTGACTCAAAAAACTCCCACATTCACGTCTCATTTATTTCTGTGTCCGTCCTGCTTGTCTTGAACCCCTTCTTGATGTTGGTTAAAACACATTGATGACTTTATCTAGCGATAAGCTATTTATGAGGTGACATCTTATGGAGACCTTTCCACACCATGAAATTCCTGAAGACTCGATGCGAAGCAGTCCCTTGCCCGAACCTCGTTGAAAGAGAATGGCTGCATACAACCTGGACGACAGTTTGGGTCAATATCAGTCTGCAGATTTTGCCGATGCGCGTAGCGTCCTCGTGGTATAAGGTAGTAAATAACTTGATTCCAACGAACGAGCGACTTTTCCGTATTGGGCTTAGCGACTCCGATTTATGTAGTCGTTGTACGTCTCCAGATACGATACGACATCGCCTCACTTGTGGAGGTCATATGGCACACTGGTTTTGGATCAGGACACGATTGGTCTTCCTCATTCGATCTTCTGAGGCTGCACACACTACGGACAACACATTGCGCCCAGATTCTTCTTTCTTTCCACGGTCGAAAACCCATACCGTTATGTGGTTGCTGGGAGACTTCGTTCATTATGTTGTAGAAGGCGAGGGGAAGATCATATGAACTTCATGCAGTACATGATCACTACATATTGGACATGTTTGCGAATATCTCGATATCGACACCTCTTCGCCAACATGTTGAATCTTGTTTTCCGTCGGCAAGGCGTTGGTTAATTTAATTTTTCTGATAAGCATTTTTCTTTGTTATGTACGTTCCCATCTGATTTGCTTCTGCTTGTCCTCTCCTGGTTTCCCTGTTCATTTTGTTTTGTGTATTGACTCAGCATGGCTCCAGTTCTATTGTAAAGTGTATAGATGCAGTATAGATACACATAATCGTCTACAATCCTTGCAATCAAATTAGAATTTTTCTTAGTTTGCTATTTCGAATGTAATCTGGTTTCGTTTTCCTTCTACTTTTAGATCCTATTACAAAGTATAAAAATAATTGTTGATACATATCATGTGAGCTTGGTGGTGGTTTTTCGGCTACGTTCTCGGTTTATCATTATTATTATTGTTATTATTATTCTGTCATAATTAATTTTTTCTCCCATTTGCAGCTTACATTACGTGATGATTTGACTATGGTATACTGAAGTGTCATCATAGTACCAAGTCAGTCTGATAATAATAAAGAGTTGCCAACGCAACAGACAATAACGCCCAGGATCTGGGTTCGATTCCCGCTACTAACAGAGATTAATATTTTTTTAAATGGTAAGGTGACTGCTCGTGATAATCAGGAAATCCGGGTTCGAGTCCCGGTTCTGCACAAGTTTTCATATGTCGCTTTAGGTAGTGCATCTGTACTTATTACAGATAAGATGAATTTCAAGAATGAATTTCGCTATTTGAAACAGTAGTTCGTCATCAAATAAAGAAGAAAATTATACAAAACAATTTCACGCTCTTCTGAACATTTCTCTACACTGCTGCCCCATGCGCAATATTTTCGTGCGTATTAAAGGTTATACAAACTATCGCATCTCAGAGTTTAGTACTTACTCTAGTATTTATTTTTCTCTAGTCATTCTTCCGATTTTGCGTAAGTGCATGTGCGCAAGATCAGCAAGAGCTCTTCTCCCGCAAACATGTACGTTCAAAAATTTTGCATGCATGCTTTTGTTATAAAAGTTATAAAAGTGCAACATCATTATTACTTAGTACATTGCAGCATCTGTTTCTAACATTAAGGACAATTGTTCGGGCCGGCCGTTGTGGCCGAGCAGTTCTAGGCGCTTCAGTCTGGAACCGCGATACCGCTACGGTCGCAGGTTCGAATCCTGCCTCGGGCATGGATGTGTGTGATGTCCTTAGGTTAGTTAGGTCTAAGTAGTTCTAAGGGACTGATGGCCTCAGATGTTAAGTCCCATAGTGCTCAGATCCATTTGAACCATTTTGAACAATTGTTCGGATTTTGGTAGTAAAATTATTTAAGTAACAGACGTGAATACATACTATGAAACACGCAATTGCTTGCAGACGCAATGCTTAGCTACATATTTGCAAACTGGAAACACTTAATACCCACATCATTCTGTGCTATGGTTTAATAGGTAGAAATAGCAGATTCAAAATCTTAAGAAATGAGTTGTCCTACGAACATCAAGTAAAGCAATTTTTATCAAATATCAGTATCACCAATTTAGTATTGGAGGGTACCGTGAAGGGTAAAAATCTTATACGGAAACCAAGAGAGGAATACACTAAATAGAGCCGCGTGGTCTGGGGCGTCTTGTTACGGCCCGCGCGGATTCTCTCGTCGGAGGTTCGAGTCCTCCCTCGGGCACGGGTGTGTGTGTCGTCCTTAGCGTAAGTTAGTTTAAGTTACATCAAATAGTGTGTAAGCTTAGGGACACATGACCTCAGTCGTTTAGTCCCATAAAACCTTACCACAAATTTCCAAATTTCTACTAAGCAGATTCAGAAGGATGTAGGTTGCAGTAGTTATTCGGAGATGAAGAGGCTTGCACAGGATAGAGTAGCACGGAAAGCGGTATCAAACCAGTCTCTGGACTGGAGGCCACAACAACAATGACAACAACACGAAGTTAAGATGGTAAAATTCCTGTTTTATTGATACACAACCGGTTTCACACACCTAAAGTTGCATGATTTGTGCTCTGCACGCCGCCACTACAGTTCCCAACACTGGGTTGGCATGCCGTCAAAACGAAGAAGGCAAATTTTAAAACAAGGGACCCTTCGTTCACCAGTATGAAGTGGCAATACTCACTGAATAATGTATCTTGACTAGGAGTGATAGGTACACCAAAGACCTTTTAACATTGTTGCATCTGACGATGCAGCTTTAGGCCCCGGAACCGTTTGTGTATCAATAGAACAAGAGTGTTACCAGCAGTCAGCGGAATTCGTCTTACCATCACGCTTTTCAACGGCTGGAGACACGATGAACATAAAATACTTTGTGACAAATATCAATAATTCCGGAGTCCATACATTTATAAAAGTGTATGTACACTATGTGATCAATAGTATCTGGACACCTGGCTGAAAATGACATAAAAGTTTG
This sequence comes from Schistocerca cancellata, assembly GCF_023864275.1. Taxonomy (NCBI): domain Eukaryota; kingdom Metazoa; phylum Arthropoda; class Insecta; order Orthoptera; family Acrididae; genus Schistocerca; species Schistocerca cancellata. Next base: position 338,938,692 of record NC_064632.1, read on the forward strand.
TGACGCCCTCCATCGGTAAAGCTGGAGTTCAATATGGTCTGGGCCCAACCTTAGCCATGATAACAGCTTCCGCTCTCGAAGGCATACGTTCAGTCAGGTGCAGGAAGTTTTCTTGAGGAATGGCAGCCCATTCTTCACGGAATGCTGCACCGAGGAAGGTATCGATGTCGATCGGTGAGGCCTGGCACGAAGTCGCCGTTCCAAAACATCCCAAAGGTGTTCTATAGGATTTAGTTCAGGACTCTGTGCAGTCCAGTCCATTACAGGGAAGTTATTGTCGTGTAACCACCCCGCCACATACCGTGCATTGTGAACAGGTGCTCCATATCGTGTTGAAAGATGCAATCGCCATTCCCGAACTGCTCTTCAATAACGGGAAGCAAGAAGGTGCTTAAAACTTCCATGTAGGCCTGTGCTGTGATAGTTCCACGCAAAACAACAAGAGGTGCAAGCCCCTTCCATGAAAAACCAGACCACACCATAACACTACCGCCTCCGAATTAATACTGTTGGCACTACACACGCGTGCAGATGACGTTCACCGGGCATTCGCCATACCCAGACTCTGCCATCGGATCGCCACATTGTGTACCGTGATTCGTCACTCCACACAACGTTTTTTCACTGTTCAATCGTCCAATGATTACGCTCCTTACACCAAGGGAAACGTCGTTTGGCATTTAATGTCGTGATGTGTGGCTTATGAGCAGCCGCTCGACCATGAAATCCAAGTTTTCTCACCTCCCGCCTAACTGTCATAGTACTTACAGTGGATCCTGATGCAGTTTGGAATTCCTGATTAATGGCCTGGATAGATGTCTGCCTCTTCAACTGTTGGCAGTCTGTCAGTCAACAGACGAGGTCGACCTGTACGCTTTTGTGCTGTACGTGTCCCTTCACGTTTCCACTTCACTATCACATCGGAAGCAGTGGACATAGGGTTTTTTAGGTGTGGAAATCTCGCGTACAGACGCATGGCACAAGTGACACCCAATCACCTGACCGCGTTCGGAGTCCGTGAGTTCCGCGGAACACCCCATTCTGCTCTCTCACGATGTCTAATGACTACTGACGTCGCTGATGTGGAGTATCTGGCAGTAGGTGGCAACACAATGCACCTAAAATGAAAAACATATGTTTTTGGAGGTGTCCGGATACTTTTGATCATATAGTGTAGCAATACTGTTGTCAGATTTCAGCTGTGAACCGCAATCGGCTGCAGGCGAAAACAATAGCCATCTGCAGAGCTGTGACAACACTGAGGCATTGCCATGAAGATGCATACAAGTCAGGTTACGCGACTGGTTGAGGTACTCACGTCGAGCAGCCACGCCACTGCAGTTGTCAGGGATTTTTTTCGGGGGATATCTGGAGTCTTTTGATCACATAGACTATGTATCTACGCACGTGTGTGTGTGTGTGTGTGTGTGTGTGTGTGTGTGTGTGTGTGTGTGTGTGTGTGTCCTGGCAACGGGATGGTGATGTAAAAGAAACGTAAGGAAAAACGTTTATCGCTTACTACATCTCCGCTGTTCATGTAGTAGCAGCACAGCATGAGGAATGACTAAATTTCTTACTTATTTACTACCAATTGTATTGATGACATATTTTATAATAGAATTCCCATATACCAATGAATGTTATAGCAAAATCATATCATTGCACGACACACAGTCCAGCAGGTGTGAAGTCATAAACAGCGAAATGCGTGAAAAACTGCCGCATCGTATATGTCGTGTAAATTAGTTTCTTCGTTGCTAGTTGCTTTATTCGCAACACATTTTGAAGACTGTATCCACACATGCCGCTGAATGTACCAAAACAGTTATAACATAAAAATTAAAATTACCAAATAAGCAGCAACCAGTCGCAAAATCATGTTTTCTTTATTTACTTTTGCAAATCGATTTCAACTGATTACCAGCCATCATCGGTAAAAAAATACAAGAATAGAAATAAAAATAATTAATAACAATGACCAAATGAATAAATGTACATAAAGTAACGTAAAACCAATTAATGTATATAGACGCATTAAACCATTTAAAATGCACATACAAATTTACCTTTCAACGTATATGTTCCCTGAGTAGTAACACTGTCTTAAGCAGAGGTCAAACATAAAGTGATACATAGAGAATTGGCCACGACAACGAGAAACCATAAGGGGGCGCGGCCGGCCGGGGTGGCCGAGCGGTTCTAGGCAGTACAGTCTGGAACCGCGCGACCGCTACGGTCGCAGGTTCGAATCCTGCCTCGGGCATGGATGTGTGTGATGTCCTTAGGTTAGTTAGGTTTAAGTAGTTCTAAGTTCTAGAGGACTGATGACCTCAGAAGTTAAGTCCCATAATGCTCAGAGGCATTTGAGCCATAAGGTGGCGCTGCCGTCTATGCGAAAAAATACTACTAAAATAAAAATGAGAAGAAGAAATGACATACAAAGTGTGGTAAAATATAACGATAAAATACTGAAAAATTTACAAAAATGGATACATTGACAAACATTTTGTCAATCACATAGTACAGTTATATACGTCAAACAGCGATTGTACAAATTAGTAAAAAAAGCAAGAAATATAGGTGAGAAGCACACCATAAAAAATTTTTAAAAACTTTTTTAAAAATTTTAAAATTATTTATCATATTGTGGAAGATCAAAATTTAATCATAATGCCAAAACATAAAAACGATGTTGGCATCCATCTAGCGTACAGTTAATGATATTCAGAAAGATCGGATTTTTTCGGCAGATGTCGCCACATTGCTGAATGCACATGTAAAGTAAACTAAGTTGAGATAAGAAATCGATTTGCAAAAGTAAATAAAAAAAGTAGATAAAGAAAACATAATTTTATGGTTTACGGTCGCTGCACAACTTGGGAACCATATAGAGCCCATTGTTCAGAAGTTATAACATTGTGCGATACATCGTCCAGGAGATATGACGTCATAAACATTAAGCGCCAGGCCAGACGCTGTGCGGTACAGGCGTGGGTGCACAGATGTAAATAAATACCTGGGCAACGGCGGGTTTCTCCGTTAGTAATTAATAAAACTCGCTGAGAGAATCTCATCAGTGGAGTAAACGTCCAAAATAATTTGAGTAATATTTTACAACTGAATAGTAACGTATCAGTCGAAGCTGCCCAGGTACCACTGTATTAGAAAATATTCGTAGCAGTAGCAGGGAGCAACAGTCAAATGGCTCTAAGCACTAAGGGACTTAACATCTGAGGTCATCAGTCCCCTAAAGCTTAGAACTACTTAAACCTAACCTAAGGACAGCACACACATCCATGCCCGAGGCAGGATTCGAACCTGCGACCGTAGCAGCAGCACGGTTCCGGACAGAAGCGCCTAGAACCGCTCGGTCACAACGGCCGGCGAGCAACAGTCGAGTATTACTTGTCTTATCAAGGAATTGTAATCGTCGATCACAATATTGTTAAAAATACAAACTGCAGTTATATTTAGCATCTTCAACAATTTCGTCACGTGCATATTGTCTTTTCTTTCCACAATAATTTCACTCTCCAGTGATATTAAAGTGACCACCTGTTGAAAGCCTGAATAACCACCTTTTGTTGGACGGACTGCTGCGAGACGCGCAGGAGAAGAGTCAGCGAGGTTCTGGAAGGTACCGACATGGATGTGGAACCGCGCCGACTGCAGTTCCGCGGCCAGCTGTGCTCTCGATCAAGTTTATATCTGGGGAGTTCGGTGGGCAAGGGAATACGTTGAACGTATCCTAGTTCTCTTCGAACCACGCACCTACACTGCGAGCTGTGTAACACGGTGCGTTGTCCTGCTGGTATATGCCATCACGCCGAGGAAAAACAAAACTACATGTAGAGGTGGATATGGTCGCCAAGGATAGATCCTTGCTTGTGTTGGTCCTTTGTGTCTTCCGAAATGACGAGTTCTCCAAGAAATGCCACGTGGATATTCCCTAGACCATGACGCATGCAGGGTGTCTGCTTTCAGACGGTCCACGCCGCACACAGGAACAAGGATGAAGCGTAAACCAAAATTACACTGAAAAGGCCTCCTGTCTCCATTGAGTGGACGTGCAGTTGCGGTATTGGCGTGCAAATTCCAGCCATCGTCGCTGATGAACAGCAGTCAGCAGTGGTGCATGAACCAAGCGCCAGATGCAGAGATACATATGCATCAACGTTCACTGTACGATCGGCGATGGGTCACTGTTGGTAGCCCCTTGCTACATTCGGACGCTCGGTTGCTCAACAGTTGCACGTCTGTTCGCAAGTAGACACCTCCACAGCCATCGTTCATCCTCTTATTCATTGCCCGTGGTGCTCCGTAGTACTCTCTGCGCCGGTGTTGGATAGCGTCATTTTCCTATCCTCGTTATACTTTCAACCACGGCGGCACGAGAACATTTCACAAACTCAGCCATTTCGGAAATTCTTTCACCCTTAGCTCGAAAACAATAATCATGACCTTCTGGACGTCAGATAAATAGCTCCGCTTCCGTATTACTACAATGTTCCTTACTGAAAACTTTCCCAATCGTTGTTGCATTTGGTCAACTCGTTAATCTGAAATTAATGTCAAACAACTCATGTTTATGTCCTTTTATCCTCTTGTACTAGATGAGACGTCATGCTTATACCAATTTTTACCAAGATATTTGTATGCTACTTCAATCACAATAGCTCTAATGGAATCGTAGCAGTGTACACCCGACGTGTTTCGAGAAATCCTGCCCTCATTCTCAGGCAAATGCCATACAAGACTCTACAGATATACGCTAGGTGAATAAAATCGGTTATGTAGCACCACAAAACATCAGAATAGTTGTCTCCATATCAATTGTTATCAGTGGTCAACCTGTTATGTCGTACAGAAGTTTTGCTCCTTCGGACACAGCATATCCCGCCGTATTGTTCCCCGCTACCTGCGCGCCCCAGCGACTTGTACAACCACGGTATGTACTCACTAGGTCCTTCCTTGCCCAGTCGCTAACTGTAAACTAAGCCACGCTCTGATTGCGTTGTGAAACTAGAGTTGTGCAAAGATATACACCGAAGAGGCCCAACGAATTGTATTAAAACGCACGTGCTATCGATACGTACATTACATGTCACTGACCCGTCTAAGCAATCTATCCGCAATACAAAACACTCGTTCGACCTATACTTGAGTGTGGGATCCGTACCATGTCGGGTTGACAGAGGAGATAGAGAAGATCCAAAGAAGAGCGGCGCGTTTCGTCACAGGGTTATTTGGTATGCGCGATAGCGTTACGGAGATGTTTAGCAAACTCAAGTGGCAGATTCTGCAAGAGAGGCGCTCTGCATCGCGGTGTAGCTTGCTGTCCAGGTTTCGAGAAGGTGCGTTTCTGGATGAGGTATCGAATATATTGCTTCCCCCTACTTATACCTCCCGAGGAGATCACGAATGTAAAATTAGAGAGATTCGAGCGCGCGCGGAGGCATTCCGGCAGTCGTTCTTCCCGCGAACCATACGCGACTGAACAGGAAAGGGAGGTAATGACAGTGGCACGTAAAGTGCCCTCCGCCACACACCGTTGGGTGGCTTGCGGAGTATAAATGTAGATGCAGATGTAGACATTATTATTGAAATATAAGATAACTACACAGTCTAGAGACACTATGTTCGAAATGAACATGCAATAACCTCTTGCAGGTGGCAGTACTACCAGTGAACGCTATATAACGCATGTCAGGGTATGAGGAAAACAGTACAACAGTTGTCGTAATTCGGAAACAGAGCCATTTATCTGACTTCCAGAAGAGAATAATGATTAGCTTTCGGGCCCTGGGTGGAAGCATTGCCGAAAGGGCACAGTTTGTAAACTTTTCGCGTGCTGCCGTGGTTAAAGTACACCAGTCATGGCAAAGTGGCGCTATCCAAACTTGGCACAGAGGCAGCTGTGTTGCTACATGGGCCTTAGATGACAGGGGTGAACACCGTCCGTGGAAATTTCTAAACGTGTAATTTTTGAGCAACTGAGCGCCCAGACGAACCGAAGTGCTACCAACAGTGTCTGCTCAACAAGCATTCAGTGAACGTTGTTTCAGGCGCCTGGTTCATGCACCCAAGCTGTCTTGCTGTTCATCGCCGGCGAAGGCTGGAGTTCGGACTCCAGTACTGCAATCGGACATCCGTTGAGTGGCGATAGGTCGCCTTTTAAAATGAATCACGTATTATGCTCCATCGGACAAGTGGCCGTTGGCGTCTACGCTGTGAAACGTCTGAAAGCAAACACCATGCAACAATTTTCCGGAGGGTCAAGACCGCAGGAGCGAGTGTTATGGTACGGGGAATGTTTTCGTGGCGTTCTGTCAGTGGTCGTTTCATTCCGAAATGCACAGTCGAATAACACAAGTGTGCGTCTATCCTTTCTAACCATGTCCACCCTTACAAGCAGTTTGTTTTTCTTCGGCATGGTGGCTTCTACCAGCCGGACAATGCTACGCGCCACACATCATGAGTTTAGCATACTCCCTTGGCACCCAAACTCCCCGGATTTATAACCCAATCGATTTATAACCCAATCGAGAGGCTGTGGGCCACTTCTATCGGGACGTTCGCGTCACGGATCAACTGAGAAACCGGGAGTCAGCACGGCTCCACGCCCCTGTTGGTACCTTCCAGAACCTCGTTGACTCTCTTCCTGGACGTCTCGCAGCGGTTCCTGCTGCAGTATGTGGTTATTCTGGCTTTTGACAGGTGACAACTTTAATGTGACTAGTCAGTGTAATAGGCGTTGTTACTACGCACAACAGGCGATTAAGCTGTGCATCTCCTATTTTCACGGCGTAATGATTGCTCCATAACATTTCGGGTGTGCAACCGCATAGATTTCACATCTCCTTCTCATATTTTGGCTGTATACCGTCCAGCCGAAATATTAGATGAAGATGTGAAATTTATGCAGCTGCACGCTCGAAATTTTATGTAACATGCGATTACACTGTTCTGTAATTTTTGGGCTGCACCAAGTTTCACATTTGGCTGTCATCATTTAAATAGCCATCAAGCTGCTGAAGAATTTCCTTACAACACTCGTAGTTTGTTCACAAAGGACATGCGTAATTTCAAAATCTCCTAGTGATTCCAGCTTCTTCCATTTCTCTTCGGTATGCAACACTTTTTCCTTTCCTTTTGGATGGAGGGGGGCGGGGGCTTAAGAATAACACAACAGAGGACATAAGTGAACCTGAAACTCTAGTTAAAAGGCAACAAAAACTTAAAAATTACAATGACCATTTTCAGCCCGCTGTTCGATAAGTGTATCTACGGTCGAAGATTAAATATCCTTCAGCGTATTGTTGCAGCGAGTAAGAGCATAACACGCTGTGCAGTCTTTGGTGCATCATCTGAAACATTGTGTAGCTTAGATGGCAAAGAAATATTAAACAGTAAGGAGTTAAATTTGGTACTGGATTTGGACTTGGAGGACCACCAGGAAGCTGGTATTCGACACTTCTGAGTGGGTGAGCTGCAAGAAAATGTGATGCTACAGCTGATACCTCACATGTGTGAAGCCTGAAAGCATGTTTATGTTCATTATACCCTTTTATAAAATCGGTTCCTCTTGTCCTACTCTATACATGAGGAGACTTCAGAAGGAAAGTTCCACATCATTCTGCCAGGGCAAGTAACTTTTATGGGGTGCAGCGCTAAACGTCACAGTGACACAGATACATGACGCTCTTCATCAACGTAGTCACCAGGTCTCTGTAAAGATGGTCAGAACGTTCTATCGGTCGTTAAGTTCTTCAACGGCAGAAATCCGCGCCTTGGTCACGGAGCCGTCCAATAACCGTCTTTTAAACGTCCTCATCGTTGGGAAATGTCGTCGGCCGAGGTGGCCGAGCGGTTCTAGGCGCTTCAGTCTGAACCGCGCGACCACTACGGTCGCAGGTTCGAATCCTGCCTCGGGTATGGATGTGTGTGATGTCCTTAGGTTAGTTAGATTTAAGTAGTTCTAAGTTCTGGGGGACTGATGACCTCAGAAGTTAAGTCCCATAGTGCTCAGAGCCATTTGAACCATTTTTTTGGGAAATGTCTCCCTCCCCTCCCTCCCCCATTCCGCTCCCCCGCCCCGCTCCCTCCCAGATGTTTCTTCGCTTTGTCGCAAATAAGGAAAACTCATTGTGCAACATCTGAATTTTCCTGTCAGCATCCCCCATGTCTTTGTGGCCTTGGTCAATTGAGACCAAAATCAATAGATCCAGGCAGGACATTGCTGTTGCTCCATATACACTGAAGCGCCAGAGAAACTAGTACAAGCATGCGTATTCAAATACAGAGATATGTAAACAGACACAATAAGGCGCTGCGATCGGCAGCGTCTATATGAGACTTCAAGCCTCTGGCGCAGTCCTTACATTGGTTACTGCTGCTACAACGGCAGGTTATCAAGATTTAAGTGAGTTTGAAAGTGATGTTATAGTCGGCGCACGAGCGATGGGACACAGCATCTCCGAGGTAGTGATGAAGTGGGGATTTTCCCTAAGGCCGCAAAAGATCCTTCAAGAACGGGACCAAAGACGACTGAACAGAGTCGTTCAGTGTGACAGAAATGCCACTCTTCCGCAAATTGCTACAGATTTCAATTCTGGGCCATCAACAAGTGTCGGCCTGCGAACCATTCAACGAAACATAATCGATATGGACTTTCGGAGCCGATGGTACACTCGTGTACCCTCGATGACTGCACGACACAAAGCTTTACACCTCGCCTGGGCCCGTCAACGCCGGCATTGGTGATGACTGGAAACATGTTGCCTGGTCGGACAAGTCTCGTTTCAAACTTTATCGAGCGGATGGACGTGTACGGGTCTGGAGACAACCTCATGAAATCACGGGCCGTGCATGTCACCAGGGGACTCTTCAAGCTGGTGGAGGCTCCGAATGGTGTGGGGCGTACGCAGATGGAGTGATATGAGACCCCTGACACGTGTAGATACAGCTTTGACAGGTGACACGTGCGTAAGTTCCCTGTCTGATCACCTGCATCCATTCATGTCCATTGTGCATTCCGACGGGCTTGGGCAATTCCAGCAGGACAATTCGACACCCTACACGTCCAGAATTGCTACAGATTGGCTCCAGGAAAACTCTTCTGAGTTTAAACACTTCCGCTGGTCCACAAACACCCCCCCCCCCCCCTCCCACAAACATGTACATTATTGAGCTCGCAACTTCCTGTTCAGAAGAGACCTCCACTCCTCGTGTTCTTACGGAATAATGGCCAGCACTGCAGGATGCATGGTTCCAATTACCTCCTGTACTATTTCAGACAGTCGAGTGCATGCCACGTCGTGTTGCGGCACTTCTGCGTGCTCACAACGGCCCTACATGATATTAGGCAGGTGTACCAGTTTCTTTGGGTCTAAAGTGTATAACCAGAATGTGACGGTGGATCTGTGTGCAATTCAGACCTTTTTCTCACAAGAATCGTACTGTCCTGCGAACTTCATATCTGGAGTACGTTTCCAGTTGTCGTGCGGTTTCAGCCTCACACTGTAATGCAAGTGAAGCAGAACTGTGTCGTTACGACACTTCGAACACGTTCTCTCTTCCGACGATAGCCACTCATGTTCCCCAGTGGTCTTAGCGTGGGATGACATGTGTAACTTACATTCTGAAATTCGTTTGCGTATATTTCAACTCGTGAAAAACACTAAATTTTGTATGCCGTGGATTTTTCTCAGAACATTGCTAATTTGAAAAACTAATTTGACATGTACAGATTAAAAAAATTTCCAGCTTTTACAATCTTCTAATTTGACGTGAAACAGGAGTTATTCATTCTGAATTCTGTTCCTACATCTATATCTACATCCATACTTCGCAGGCCACCTGACGGTGTGTGTGGCGGAGGGTACCTTGAGTACCTCTATCGGTTCTCCCTTCTATTCCAGTCTCGTTTTGTTCGTGGAGAGAAAGATTGTCGGTATGCCTCTGCGTGGGCTCTAATCTCTCTGATTTTATTCTCATGGTCTCTTCGCGAGATATACGTAGGAGGGAGCAATATACTGCTTTACTCCTCGGTGAAGGTACGTTCTCGAAACTTCAAAAATAGCCCGTACCGAGCTACTGTGTGTCTCTCTTGCAGAGTCATCCATTGGAGTTTATCTATCATCTCCGTAACGCTTTCGTGATTACTAAATGATACTGTAACGAAGCGCGCTGTCTCCGTTGGATCTTCTCTATCTCTTCTATCAATCCTATCCGGTATGGATCCCACATCGGTCAGCAGTATTCAAGCAGTGGGCGAACAAGAGTACAGTAACCTACTTCCTTCGTTCTCGGACTGCATTTCCTTAGGATTCTTCCAATGAATCTCAGTCTAGCATCTGCTTTACCGACGATTAATTTTTTATGGTCATTCCATTTTAAATCACTCCTATTGCCTACTCCCAGATAATTTATGGAGTTAACTGCTTCCAGTTGCTGACCTGCTATATTGTAGTTAAATGATAAAGGGTCTTTCTTTATATGTATTGGCAGCACATTACACTTGTCTACATTGAGATTCAATTGCACCATCCGTCAATTCGTTGCAGATCCTCCAGCATTTCAGTACAATTTTCCATTGTTACAACCTCTCGATATACTACAGCATCATCCACAAAAAGCCTCAGTGAACTTCCGATGTTATCCACAAGATCATTTACATATACAGGGTGAGTCACCTAACGTTACCGCTGGATATATTTCGTAAACCACATCAAATACTGACGAACCGATTCCACAGACCGAACGTGAGTAGAGGGGCTAGTGTAATTATTTAATACAAACCATACAAAAATGCACGGAAGTACGTTTTTTAACACAAACCTACGTTTTTTTAAATGGAACCACGTTAGTTTTGTTAGCACATCTGAACATATAAACAAATACGTAATCAGTGCCGTTTGTTGCATTGTAAAATGTTAATTACATCCGGAGATATTGTAACCTAAAGTTGACGCTTGAAACCTCCGACGTTCAGTTGCGTGTTGTAACAAACACGGGCCACGGTCGGCGAGCAGCATCTGCAGGGACATTACGATGACGACCGTGTTTACTAGTGTGGCTGTAGTGCACTGTTGTGGTTTGGTCTAGCTGTCGCAGTGTCCGCATGTAGCGCTTGCTGCTATTGTTATTCTGCATTCGTCTCCGCACGCAGACCAACTGTAGTACACCGTGTTACCAGACGTTTGTGATAGTGTAGTGTTGTAGGAACTGTGACCATGGTGTATTCGAACTCTGAAAAGGCGGAGATGATACTCATCTATGGCGAGTGTCGACGAAATGCAGCTGAAGCCTGCAGGGTGTATGCAGAACGGTACCCGGACAGAGATCATCCAACGTGCCGCACATTGCAAAACATCTACCGTCAACTGTATGCAACAGGTATGGTCGTAGCACGCAAACGGGTCCGTAACAGGCCCGTCACAGAAGAAGCGGGTGCAGTTGGTATGTTAGCTGCTGTTGCCATGAACCCACACATGAGTACACGGGACTTTGCGAGAGCCGGTGGACTGAGTCAGAGTAGTGTCATGCGCATACTGCATCGCTTTCACCCGTTTCATGTGTCGCTACATCAGTAATTACATGGTTATGACTTAAATCATCGAGTGCAATTCTGTCAATGGGCATTAACAGAGAATGCGTTGCAGGTCTACCTGTTTACCGATGAAGCGGGTTTCACAAACCACGGGGAAGTGAATCTACGGAACATGCATTACTGGTCCGTGGACAATCCTCGCTGGCTCAGACAGGTAGAGTGACAGCGACCGTGGACTGTAAACGTATGGTGCGGAATCATTGGCGACCACCTCATTGGTCCTCACTTCATTGCAGGGGCCCAAACAGCTGCAACATACATCGCGTTCCTACAGAATGATCTGCCAACGTTTCTCGAAAATGTCCCACTGGAAACGCGTCGACGTATGTGGCATCAGCATGATGGTGCACCTGCACATTCCGCAATTAACACTAGGCTGACCCTTGACAGGATGTTCGACGGGCGTTTCATAGGACGTGGAGGACGCATAAATTGGCCAGCCCGTTCTCCGGATCTTACACCTCTGGACTTCTTTCTGTGGGGTACGTTAAAGGAGAATGTGTACCGTGATGTGCCTGCAACCCCAGAGGATATGAAACAACGTATTGTGGCAGCCTGCGGTGACATCACACCAGATGTACTGCGGCGTGTACGACATTCATTAAGCCAGAGATTGCAATTGAGTGCAGCAAATGATGGCCACCACATTGAACAGCTATTGGCCTGACATGTCGGGACACACTCTATTCCACTCCGTAATTGAAAACGGAAACCACGTGTGTACGTGTACCTCAACCCTCATGGTAATGTACATGTGCGTCAGTGAAAAAGACCAATAAAAAGGTGTTAGCATGTGGACGTAATGTGCTGTTCCAGTCTCTTCTGTACCTAAGGTCCATCACCGTTCCCTTTGGATCCCTACGTAATTCGGTGTTCTCCGATAGACACGATCGAACAGCGGAGGAGTGGTACTCAAGCGTCAACTTTAGGTTACAATATCTCCGGATGTAATTAACATTTTACAATGCAACAAACGGCACTGATTACGTATTTGTTTATATGTTCAGATGTGCTAACAAAACTAACGGGGTTCCATTTAAAAAACCGTAGGTTTGTGTTAAAAAACATACTTCCGTGCATTTTTTTATGGTTTGTATTAACCAATTACCCTAGCCCCTCTCCTCACGTTCGGTCTGTGGAATCGAATCGTCAGTATTTGATGTCGTTTACGAAATATATCCAGCGGTAATGTTAGGTGACTCACCCTGTATTGTGAACAGCAACGGTCCTACGACACTCCCCTGCGGCACACATGAAATCATACTTACTTCGGAAGACTTCTCTCCATTCAGAATGACATGCTGCGTCCTGTTATCTAGTTTCTTCCTTGTTTCCTTCGCGGAAGACGCTGAATCGGAGAAAGCTGTTATGACGAAGTTGCTTCTGAAGGCAGCAGTCTGTAGATATTAGGTAAGACGAAGGATTTAACAAGTTGTTTTATTGTGTGTCTGAACTTAAGTTACGCGATTTATTCATCAAGTTTAAACTCTTAAGATTTATAGGTTTTGCTTGTTGTCAGTAATGTAAAAAGCTGAACACTGAAGCTGTAAAATGACTTCCAAAACCGGCTGGTTATCAATAGTAGTCATATGGTCACGGCGACGTAGACTACAAGCTCTACAACTGTCCGATTTATGTGCTAAACTATATAAAACCGTAATGTTTCTTCCAAACGCTACATGAATCATCGTACGATAGTTAGTAGGATAAGCGGAGCAAAAATGTAAGATTTCGGTTACGACAGCCGGTGTCGCTCTTGACAGTAAGCTTACTAAGTAGATTAAGTTCGACGTAAGCGCTTAATGGCTTCGCACCTCCCTGTCACACCTCCAGCCGCCGTTAGCGCACCGCGGACAATGCACCGTGAACGGTCAAATAAAAGTGAACTCTCGGTAGAATAAAAATTGTATAAAAATTGTAGGAAAGTAGGAGTGTCTCCTTCGGATCAATTCGGTATCTGCTTTCATACTAACTTTTTTGCATTTTTGTGAAGGCCAGTTTTTTTTTCCAGCTCTATATCTGGGTTCTGTGCGCTGACTGCGTTACTTAGATGATTGAAACGTTAAGTACTCTTTAGAAATATATGTATCCATTAATAAGTAGACTACAAACATGTCTTTTGAGTCACAAGTTATTTGTTGTAATACTTATATGTGATGAACGAAATAAAAGTTTCTTTTTCCGTAATTCGTCGGTATATCTTTTTTCTTCTGTTCATAATAGATTTCTGTCTTTAGTCTAAATTTCTCCAAATAGTGTCCGAAATCTTCCCAAAGTTTTTCAGGTACCCAGCTCAATTTTTCGCGCATAAAACAAACATGTCGTAAAATATGATTGTAGGGAATTCAATTCAAAATTTATATTTTATCTGTGACTCAGCCCTTTCCCTCCTGCAGGCTGTTGTGGCCGAACGGTTCTAGACGCTTCAGTCTGGAACCGCGCTGCTGCTACGGTCGCAGGTTCGAATCCTGCCTCGCGCATGGATGTGTGTGATGTCCTTAGGTTAGTTAGGTTTAAGTAGTTCTAAGTCTAGGGGACTGATGACCTCAGATGTTAAATTGCATAGGGCTTAGAGACATTTTTTGAGCCTTTCCCTCCTAACGCATTTTCGGCGTCTATTCTTCGTGGTTTAGATGCTCCTCATTTTCCCTCTTTAGTTTCTTGTTCCTCCTTGTATTTCTATTCTCTTTAGTTGCATCAAAGACTCATTTTTCCAGTTTCGGTCACTGTCAAGGAGTGATTGTTCCTTATTAAACCCAAGAGATATTTCTAGCACATCTGAAACTCCACGCCTGCCTACTGTTCGTCGTTATAACAGCGCCCAAACAGCGCCCAGCACACCTGATATGCTTGTGGTCAGACCAACAGACACTGTTTACGTCAGGTGTTCTATTACAAAAGGTTGAAACATTGGCTCACATTTTATATCCTCTCGTAAGAGTATTGCATGGGGGCTTAATAATATGAAATGCAAATATTTTTGGTAGCTGTATGTCCGATTACGCAAGTCTCGTAAACGGCTGGCCCTGACAACTAATTGTTACGCTATCTGACTACATAGAACCACAACAAAGAATGAAATGAAACTTTTCATTAACACAATTAATTAATTAAGTCCCCAGCAACTATAAAATCTACGAATCCAACAAAGCACAAGTGTAACTGTTCTGTATGTGGTAGTATGACTCAACGCACATCTGGCACGGTTCTTCTTCAATAAGACAAGAATTTTTAAATATCAATTATACTGACGTGATAAAGGAAAATTAGAAATACTATAACTGTGCAAGAAAACCAAAATTACACTCTAATACAAGAACACAAGCCAGATGCTTTGTTGACTGAACCTGTAATGAAGCATTATTCAGGACACACAATAATAAGAAAATAAGAACAGTAGTTAGTTACCTTAATTTATATTGACGAAAAGCACTCAGATCATTACAATATCTCCATTGGATCAACATCTGCTATCTCTCCCATCAAACCACTGCATAAAACATGGAACAACACTCTGCACTACCACATCTCATCTCAACTTCCGCTACAAGCAGTGTCCACCACAACTTCTCGGCAAGAACTGCCCGCCGCTACCTCTCAATACGCACTGCCAGTGGAGGCGGCGGAACAATACTCTCTCTGGCGCGATTTTTGGCGCTGTGGCTCAGTGTAGCCACCTTTCATATGCCCTTCCTCCACGGGCTAGAATTTGATGGTATTTTTGCCAGCATTGGTGGTGAAAATACCACCAAATTCGTCAAAAAAAATACAGACAAAAATAAAAGATAATATTAATACGTAAACTAGATAAAATTTTGGCTTTGCACTGACCTTACAATAGCCTAATATATAAAATACACTAAGCAATACAAATTCTTTCATACATGTGACTTTACATAATAGTTTACAGAAATATCATGTGGTTAAACAATTCAATCGATAACGTCAGCAATGACGAATATGAGCAGTCTTATAACTTTTCACAAACAGTAATACACAAAAAATCAGTTAATACAAATATTCACAACAAGTAGTTCACAGTTCCAGCAGTAGCACCCAGCACTGTTGAATAGGTGCTGACAGCAACAAGTGACATCATCTCAGTAGAAGCAGTCCATCAGTGGCACCCAGCATTGTGGAACAGGTGCAAACAGCAACAGGTGACATCATCTCAGTAGAATCAGTTCATCAGTGGCACCCAGCATTGTGGAGTAGGTGCAGACTCCAACAGGTGACATCACGTCAGTAGAATCAGTCCATCAGTGGCACCCAGCATTGTGGAACAGGTGCAGAATCCAACAGGTGACATCATTTTAGTAGAAGCAGTCCATCAATGGCACCCAGCAATGTTGAACAGGTGCTACACCAACAAGTGACACCATTTCAGTAGAAGCAGTACATCAGTGGCACCCAGCATTGTGGAACAGGTGCAGACAGCAAGAAGTAACATCATTTCAGTAGAAGCAGTCCATCAATGGCACCCAGCAATGTTGAGTAGGTGCAAACAGCAACAGGTGACATCATTTCAGTAGAAGCAGTTCCATCAGTGGCACCCAGCAATGTTGAACAGGTGCTTACAGCAACAAGTGACATCATCTCAGTAGAAGCAGTTCATCAGTGGCACCCAGCAATGTCGAGTAGGAGCAGACTCCAACAGGTGACACCATTCCAGTAGAAGCAGTCCATCAGTGGCACCCAGCATTGTGGAACAGGTGCAGAATCCAACAGGTGACATCCTTTTAGTAGAAGCAGTCCATCAATGGCACCCAGCAATGTTGAGTAGGTGCAAACAGCAACAGGTGACATCATTTCAGTAGAAGCAGTCCATCAATGGCACCCAGCAATGTTGAGTAGGTGCAAACAGCAACAGGTGACATCATCTCAGTAGAATCAGTCCATCAGTGGCACCCAGCAATGTTGAGCAGGTGCAGACACCAAGAAGTGACTTCATTTCAGTAGAAGCAGTCCATCAGTGGCACCCAGGAATGTTGAGTAAGTGCAGACACCATCAAGTGACATTATGTCAGTAGAAGCAGTTCCATCAGTGGCACCCAGGAATGTTGAGCAGGTGCAGACACCAAGAAGTGACTTCATTTCAGTAGAAGCAGTCCATCAGTGGCACCCAGGAATGTTGAGTAGGTGCAGACACCATCAAGTGACATTATGTCAGTAGAAGCAGTTCCATCAGTGGCACCCAGGAATGTTGAGCAGGTGCAGACACCAAGAAGTGACTTCATTTCAGTAGAAGCAGTCCATCAGTGGCACCCAGGAATGTTGAGTAGGTGCAGACACCATCAAGTGACATTATGTCAGTAGAAGCAGTTCCATCAGTGGCACCCAGCATTGTGGAGTAGATGCAGACCCCAACAAATGACATTAAACAACTATCACTGATTACACTGTTCCTAAGCACAAATTAAACATGTCCTAGTGGCACCAATCATGTAGAAACAGTACAAGTAACAGTCCATAATTTCATCCCTACTCAGACAGTTCAAGCATGAACAATAGTTTGAATACACTTACAAATGCTTTTACAATGCTTTTACACTAAACATACAAATCATAACAACACACAAATGATATCAAATAATTGTTATATTACTATTACAAATACACCAACATCAGTTAATATTTTTGGGTGTCAGTGCAAGCCACTACAAACAAATAAAATAATATTTAGGAGATAGGTGGGTAGGATTAGGAAAGGAAAACACACAAAACACACTCACTCATCTTTCATCCACATTAAGTACTACTGTGTAATTGTATAGTGTTAACTGTCTGAATCCACTTCTGTCGAATTTCATGTTCATCATGTGTATCAAGTAGTAGTGACAGCAATGTATAACAGTCAATAATAGTTAAGTCAACGTCATAGTCATCATGTCAAGACCAATGTTTGCCAAGCCAGATCAAAATGTACGGTTGTTGAACAACTGTCAGTGTGCCAAGATATGCAATGCTTCCTCTCTCCAAAAAAAAAAAAAATACATACTGCTTAGTGATTTAACAAAGTGTGTGTAGACAATCTTACTTCCATTTAAGTGTTCTAGTCTGCTATCTTCATCCTCCTTGTTCCATATAGACCAACAACAAAAAAATATGCACCTCACTTACTTGCCTCTTATCCACTAAGACTCAAATCAACTTCATATAATCTCAATACCTCTATAATACCTCTTCAATACGTCGCTACATATAAACCTTAGCACCAATATCATTTCACTTCCATAATAACTCTTTCCTCTAGTCAGTTTCGTCGATAAAATCCTAATGCAAACCTCCTCATCCCATACAATCCGAAGACACACTGTCAACACACAACCTCTGTGTAATCCATCTGACCAAAATCTTCTACTCATTATGAATTATAAACAAAGAATGCATACATGACCTCTAACAGACTTAGTTCAAATAACCCTCAGTAATTAAGTACGATTACGGAGTGTGAATGATCCTAATATTTCACAGTGTGTACACCACTTCAAGAATTATGGCAAACAGAAGCAAACATGTGGAGTATTTCTTGTGTCAAGTGTCACTTCCTATTTCAATTGCTCACGAAAAATGCAGTGTAATAACTGTGTTGGTATGTCATGTCGTTAGCTTCCTTCCTATTGGCATACATTTATACAGCTTTCCTCAAACCTCCAGCTCATGTGACTTCTATGAAGTTTCTTGTACTAATATCGTTCGTCGAATTACTGCAGTTCATTTTCTTATGTTAAAATATAAAGCACTGAGCGTAAGCAAAACAAGCAACAGCGAGTAAATGTACCAGTAGAGAACAGAATGTCAACAAGTGGATGCAGCACAAATCTTACAACGAGGCTCTGCCAAGCGAACAATCTGTAAATAGTACCATAGTGTAACCTAAACTCTATGTTTGTACACTGTATAATAGCATTTCTATATACAAAATTAAAGAGTAGTTGTGACAACAAACAGAAATTTATAAATATGCAATCCATACGCATAGCAGCAAACATATATCTTACGTACTAAACAGGTCATCAGCATCGTATAACCGTAAGCAAATAAATGTTCATATGTAATCTAATAAATAAACATGAAGGCGCAAGCAAATAAGTAAACATGAAGGCGCAAGCAGATAAATCACAAAGTATAACTTACATACCTAACCACATCAGCACAATTAATCAGGTGACAATTATAATTTAAATAAATAGGCACAGCAGGCACATAATTAAAAATATGACATCAGTGAAAAAGCATAGCAGCCAAGCGATGCATAATATACACAAGTTACAACTCAGTTCATTAATAAAAATTGTCAAAATCAGTTAACATACGCAAGCACGTCGCTTCACAAGTAATTTCATAGAACATGTAATTAGCACAAAGTATGAATCACGTAATCGCGAGCAGCAAATTACGTCTAAGGTACGTACCTAAGTGGAAATATGTTACCTGAAAAATAAACTCAATTAATAATTACCTTTTTAGTTTATTACTTTCTTCTTCGAAATGACATTTTTCCTGAAATTTTCTCGATAGCAAGTCGTCTCAACGTCGGACACGCACAGAATTTACCTGAAGTTCTTAAATACCTTATAGAACCGTATCCTGAAAAATACTGAATGTTAATAACAGAATTTATCAAGTCACTATAGCTTTATACTGAATTTAGTGTGAGAAATTAGACTGTGTATTTATTTACGGCTGTCAGTGCATTCGCACTGAGCGCTCGATCAGCTGTAGGCGCGTGACGTAGGAAGTGATTGTTTGCGGTCAACGACTGCCCTGGGCGGCGCGCAGACTTGACTGTTGCTTTGAGTATACGCCGCCGCCAAAACACAGCGCGGTATCCTTGTACTCTCCGTGTGTTTACATACAGCTGTTAGTTTCTCACCCCGCATGTTTACATGTAGCTGTTAGTTTCTCACCAGTATGTCATTCCTAAAAAATATTTTAAAAGTATATCATTCCACAAAAATTTTAACGTTAGATATATGATGTATTCCTTTAGAGCGTCGTGATTTCAGAGTTTCTACTTCTACAGTGTTATCATGAATAATTTTGCGAATTCTATATGGGCCGTTATAAAGCAGAAAAAATTTGCGACACAAGCCTTTTCCTTTGTGAGACAAACGGTGAGACTTAATTAACACTTTCTGACCAACTGACAAGATTTTTAAACGACCAGGACGCTTAGCTGATTTCTCTCTTCTGGCAGCCGCCGATGCAATATTTTGTAGAGCCAGGTTGACAACTTCAGAATGCCGCAGTTTCCGTGAAGGCGGAAAAGGAACGATTTCAGAAATGCGATTTGTCGGTGCTTTGTTTTTTAATATCAGTATAGGTGGTAAAGAAGTTGAGTCATTAGGAAGTTCATTCAGAATGTTTTGAAAAATATGAAGATACTGATCCCAAGTTCTGTGATTCTGATGACAATAAAGACGACACAATTTATTGATTTCCTTCATCCATCTCTCTGAAGCGTTAGATTGGGGGTGAAAAAGTGAAATGAAAATTGGTTTAATTTTACGACGCTGTAGAGTACGAAGCCAAATTTTAGAACGAAACTGTGATCCATTATCTGATATAACCTTATCAACATGACCCACTTCTTTAAGAAAATGTTTGATGAAAGCGTTAGATACTGAACGAGCTGTTGCTTTGCGTAAAGGTGTAAAACACACATATTTTGATGTCAACTCCACTGCTACGAAAATGTACGCAAAACCATTAGTAGATCGAACCACTGGACCGAACAAATCAACTGCTGCCATGTCCTTTAATTTTGCTGGAATGATAGGAAACAACGGTGCTCTGTGAGATACTGTCGGCGGTTTAGCCTTTTGACATAATTTGCATTTGGCAAGAACAAATCGAACACGTTTTTCCATATTATTGAAGTAGCAATTTTCTCGTAATTTATGAAAGCATTTTCTGGGACCAAAGTGCGCATAACTGAAATGCGTATACCAAATCAGCTTATTAACCCATTCATCAGGAATACAAACTAACCAAACAGAGTTGTCGACCGATTTTCGTTTAAAAAGAATGTCATTGCGAACTAAATAATGCTGTCTAATCGCTACGCTTTCCTTTCTCCTCCACTTATCCTTAATGTCCTTCCAGATTGGATCCTTATTTTGCTCCTTAGCGATGTCCTGGAGCGAAGACGAAATAAAGTTCTCAAACGCAACACCTTGAATATACATCAAACAATGATTGTTTTCCTTGCAGTCCTCTTCAGCACTTTGTTTCAAACCCATAGGTGCACGTGATAAAGTATCGGCAACAATATTTGAAGAACCCTGTATGTAAACAATACTAAAATCAAATTCTTGTAGGTACAACGCCCATCGTGACAATCTGCCGTGAGTTAATTTTGTTGACATAAGAAATTCCAAAGCTCGATGATCGGTGTAAACCTTAGTATGTCTGCCAAACAAGAATGTCCGAAATTTTGTAAAAGCCCAAACAACAGCCAAAGCTTCAAGTTCCGTAATCGAATAATTCTTTTCAGATTTAGAGAGAACACGACTTCCAAATGCAATAGTTTTCTGGACTACAACGCCGTCTTCTTCTATCTCTTGAAATAAATGTGCACCTAGGCCTTTGTATGATGAGTCCGTCGCCAAACAAAAATCTTTAGATAAATCCGGGTGTGAAAGAAGTGGAGCAGCAACTAAAGCATCACGGAGTTGTTCAAATTCTGACTGAGCTTCCTCATCCCAACACCAATTAGATTTCTTTCCAGATAGTTCACATAAACGAGGTGTGGCCAAATTGTCCAATCTAACAAAGCGTCTAAGAAAATTACAGACACCAAGAAAACTACGAACATCACGTTTTGTGGTAGGAACAGCATAATTACGAATAGCGTCAAGTTTTTCTGGATCAGGAAGAATACCTTCTGTAGAAATAATGTGACCGAGAAATTTCACCTGAGAACGACCAAATTCAGATTTTTCTAAGTTCACCGTAATGCCAACTCGTGCAAAAATACGTAATAATGAATCCAAAATTCTGTTGTGCTCACTCCAAGAATGTTTAGCAATAAGAATGTCGTCGACATAAGAAGTAATATTGTCACGAAGATAAACAGGTAAAATTTCATTTAAACTACGAATGAATGCTGCTGAAGATACAGTAAGTCCAAACGGTAATTTCCGAAACTGGTAACAGTTACCAAAGGCTAAAAAGGCAGTATATTTTCTACAATCAGGGTGGAGTTCTATTTGCCAAAAACTTGCGCGCATATCAATCGTGGATAAAACTTTAATTCCATGAAAATGTTGAAGAAGTTCATCTAAATTTTGTGGACGGTCAGTTTCAGGAATGATGATGTTATTTATCTGTCTGGAATCCAGAACCAAACGAATTGACCCATCCTTTTTTAGAACAACGTGTAATGGGCTAGTATAAGGACTGACTGCAGGCTCAATAATGCCCTGATCTAACATGTACTGAAGTTCATTCTTAACCTTGTCTCTGTAAGCCAAAGGAATAGCGTACGTTTTCCCGCGAAATGGTGTGTGTTCTTTTACTTTAAATAAATATTGTAAGCCTTGTATAGTTCCCGTGTGATGACTAAACACTGTAGCATGTGAAGTCAAAATTTGATGCAGCTCTTCTCTTGCAACGTCATCTGGCACTTCAGCTTTCTTAACCTTTTCATTAATTAGTTCTTCGCTATTAATTATATCATCCATCGCGTCTCTGTATCTATTGTCATTGTCATGAATAAACACATTGTCGTCATAATGCTCAACGAAAACATCAGAAGTAAGAAACCTTAAACATTTTGTATCTGACTCAGATCTTGTTAAACACTCGAAAAATTTCAAACATTTCGGCATTCCGGCAACAGTCAAATTCACACTTCCTTCTTTAAAGTTCAAAATTGCCTTATGTGCGTTAAGAAACTCCATACCTAATATAATTTGTGTACTGAGTAATGGAACAATAATAAAATTAGCAGAAAATTCGTATCCTTGACAATTGAAATTTAGGTTGGTCTGTTGTTTAACTTCTACACCTTTTCCAGAAATCGCTCCTCGAATTGTAGTTTTAGAAATAGGTAACACAGGACAGGCAATAGTTCTTTCACATGTACGAAAAACTGATTCACTAATGACATTTAATGGGCTCCCAGAATCTAAAACTGCAGTGAACTTATTCTTACCCACACATACTTCAATAACAGGATGTAAAAATGCGTCTACATTATTTTCCTTTTCGTCTAACAAAATGTCTCTCATGTCTTCCAGGCGTACGTAGTGTAAAGCCGTAGTGTCATTACTTTCTGAACCGTCTATATTGCTGCCAGAAGCCGAAGCTGCAAGTCATTGTCGATTGTTTGCGTCACGTCTTTGATTATTCGCGTCATTTCGCGGATCCATTTCTACGATTTGCACTTGTCTCTCTGAAGTTCTGTCACGTGGAGGATGCCAATTAGGTCCCTCCTGTCTGTTAGATACAAATTCTTGGTTGTGTCTGTTATTAAAATTTCTGTTTTCCTGCCTGTCTGCATAGCTACTTCTAGTGTAGTTTCGACTGTCACTTCTGAAATTATTGTTGTATCTACTACCCTGATTATTTCTGTAGTAAGAATTTCTATTACTGTTTGAATAATTTCTGTCTTGATAATGTCGATTACTGTTTCCGTATGATTGATGATTCCGGTACGAATTACCGTTACTATAATTGTCTGTGTAATTTCTGTTAGAACGTCTGTTATTGTCATAAGGCTGGTATCTATTGTCCTGTCTGTTACGTCTGTCATTCTCAAAGTTACCCATATAACGCCCGTTCCGATCACTATCCCTTTTCTCTGAAAATCTACTGTAATTACTGTTACTGAAAAAATTACAGGAAGTCCCATCGTCGTTGTCATACTCAAGTTCTTGTAACAAAGTCTTAAAAGTCTCAATGTCGTCTTTACATCTTCCGGCTAAAGCAATTTGTCTTACGGATTGTGGCAGCTTAGTTAAACAAATGCGAATTAATTCAGTCGGGCTGTAAGGGTTGGAAAGGAACTGATTCTTTCGAATCATGTCTTCAAAGTATTCTGCCGGCGTGCGGAACTCAGACTGTTTAAAATTACGCTGCATAATCAGACTATGTTTGACTCTGTCTTGTGTGTTTTCGGACCAGTATGCCGATAGAAATGCATGATAAAAGTCATTTAGGCTATTACAATCTCTAATAAGTGCGCGCATTCGCGTCGCCGGTTCGTTTTCTAAATACCCACACATAAATTCCAGTTTGTGACTTAGTGGCCAATTTGGAGGAAGTGCGTACATAAATTGATCTAGCCATGAACATGGATGTATGTCATTCTTAGAATTGCGGAAGATCTTAAATTTCCGAACAGTCAAAAAGTGTTTATAGTCAAAGTTTTCGCCTCGTGGCGACAAAGACCTACCGCGTCTGTCCCAGTCCCAATGGCGATTATTGTCAAGTTCGCGCGCCTGGCGCTCTCTTGTTGCATCCCGTAAATGAAACAAATTGTTTTCTTCAAACCCCTCTGGTATCTGTGATTCTAAATTTCTTCTGCTATCTTTTCCTACGATTTCGCCTTCAATTTGTTTG
This sequence comes from Schistocerca cancellata, assembly GCF_023864275.1. NCBI lineage: Eukaryota > Metazoa > Arthropoda > Insecta > Orthoptera > Acrididae > Schistocerca > Schistocerca cancellata. The sequence goes on from NC_064632.1 coordinate 338,962,873, forward strand.
ACTTGCTTTCGTAATGCCTCCACTTCACTTTTAACGCGTTCATTAAATTTTCCCTGATTTTCAACATGTTTATTTATGCTCTGGTACTCTTCGGTTTCTGAAAATGGCAATGGAGCTGTGTCATCTGAATCTCTGTCCCCATTCAAACTAAGATTTGTCAATTTATCTGAAATCTCCTCCACTCTTTCCGATAAGTCACCTATTTGTTCTTTCTGTTTATTTACGTCTTCCGTAAGTGTCGCGACTCGGGTTTCAGTATTAACACATTTAGTAGTTAACTGTTCATATTGTTGTGTTAGATTATTTATTCTATCATTTGGTACGGATTCCTCGATTCTCTCAAATATTTCTTCCTTATCTTTTGCACGTTGTAAATTTAACTCTGAAAATTTCTGTACTATCACGCGATCTCTTTCATCCTGTTCTCTATCCTGTTCCCTTTGTCTAATCTCTACTGCAACTAATCTATTATTGTGAGCATTCAAAATCGGTTGTACTTCTTCTCGAATTTCTTTCTTTAATTCATCTTTCATGTTTTTGAAACATGTCCCTATTCGTGAGTCTAACCGTGTTTCCAAAGTTCCAATCTCTGTTTTAAATTCAGATCCTAACTGTGATCCCAATGAGTCTAACCGTGTTTCCATTGTTTCCCTATCTGTTTTTAATTCAGATCTAAATTGAGTTTGCATTGTTCCCATTTCAGTTTTAATAGTTCCTAATTGTGTTTCCATATCTGTTTTATATTCAGATCGAAAATCTAATATTACACTCATCAACTGCTCCAAAGTAACTGTTTCAAAATTCTTTTCACCCCTCACATTTCCCACAAAACCAACTTCCTTCTGCATGGCTGTAAAGCTATCTGTGTTCGATACTATTCCAGAATCTTCTATCGTTAATCTCGTATTCTGTGAATTTTCTGATTGAGAAAAATTTTGAAATGGTTCCGGACTATTTTCCCGAATTGTTACATTATTTTCCACTTCATTATCCATCATACTGTTGTCCTGTGTCGGCGAGTTCGCCATGTCAACAATTTCGTTATTCTCACTATTCATTATTTTTGCCTTTTTCATTGATCGCGTAATCATTTACAAAATATACAAAGCTCGTCACTATATGAAATTAGCACACGATGACACTTTATCTCCAACAATATCAATCACACGAAATGCTTCCTTCAAACACGATTAACGAACAATAGAAGAATAACAATCACCAAATCTACACATGCAATACAAACTACAATTACTAAACTACAAATTACTACAACAATACTACGGTCTACTATTTTTACAATCAGAAGATTTCAAGGGACGATCCTGGCAGGGTCGCCACGTGCATGGGGGCTTAATAATATGAAATGCAAATATTTTTGGTAGCTGTATGTCCGATTACGCAAGTCTCGTAAACGGCTGGCCCTGACAACTAATTGTTACGCTATCTGACTACATAGAACCACAACAAAGAATGAAATGAAACTTTTCATTAACACAATTAATTAATTAAGTCCCCAGCAACTATAAAATCTACGAATCCAACAAAGCACAAGTGTAACTGTTCTGTATGTGGTAGTATGACTCAACGCACATCTGGCACGGTTCTTCTTCAATAAGACAAGAATTTTTAAATATCAATTATACTGACGTGATAAAGGAAAATTAGAAATACTATAACTGTGCAAGAAAACCAAAATTACACTCTAATACAAGAACACAAGCCAGATGCTTTGTTGACTGAACCTGTAATGAAGCATTATTCAGGACACACAATAATAAGAAAATAAGAACAGTAGTTAGTTACCTTAATTTATATTGACGAAAAGCACTCAGATCATTACAATATCTCCATTGGATTAACATCTGCTATCTCTCCCATCAAACCACTGCATAAAACATGGAACAACACTCTGCACTACCACATCTCATCTCAACTTCCGCTACAAGCAGTGTCCACCACAACTTCTCGGCAAGAACTGCCCGCCGCTACCTCTCAATACGCACTGCCAGTGGAGGCGGCGGAACAATACTCTCTCTGGCGCGATTTTTGGCGCTGTGGCTCAGTGTAGCCACCTTTCAGTATAAGAACGATGACAACAGTTTGTTTTCACTTAGAACCCGGAAATATGAGCTTTACTAATTCCAGTACTTCATATAGCTGGAAGTGATGGTTTATGGAAACTTCATCATTTGCAAGCGCTTTTGAGAATCCACACCATGAGTCTACAGCACTGTCGCAAAGCCCATGCTATGAGTTATCATAAGCGGAAGCTTCATGGAAGAAGGTATTACAAAGTGCTTTCCTCATGGCGTCTACATCGCCTTTATTCCTTCTTATGGCTAAACCATAGTAAAGCTGCGGCTCGTCTACCTCTTAATTAGTGAAACGACCGCGATCACGTATAGATTTACCATCGCTCACTTTTTTCCCTCCCTCACCTCTTATGAGGTGACGTAAAAGTGCAGCAAGCCTCTTTTTCACATTTCCAACACACTCCAGCTTCTCAATATTTGCGCTTACTTTGGGTCTCTATCTCCAAGATATATCACATGTCGTATACCATATTTTTACATGTGAAAGCAGCGTAGTCGCACGCTGGGAGATCTGTAAATAGTTTTTTAAGCACATTTGCGATATGAAATTCATGTCTTTTAACTATCATTGAATTCAGTAATCTCTAAAACTAGATTTAACATGGAAAACAAAAAAATTGGTTTTTTAAGCGATTCCGCGAGCAAGTGACTTGAAAGCACGTAGGCAAATGTAAACCACTGGTATCTTCGTTTCATACGTGAACACACGGAGGTAGTGGTTGTACATCAGAATGTAGAGAAGAGACCTAGTTCGATTTTTTATATAGAGCAGTTTGCTAATTTTTTGCCTATTAGAATGCTTTCAAGAAGTCGATTTCAAATACATGTTCGTCGTCGAATTTTCGAGTGTAATTCCTATCGGAAAAGTCTGTTTTCGTCAAGCTATTTGCAGCTTAAGGGCATTACCCTTGCCCTCTCGAGAAGAGGAATGTCTCGTTTGCGTCATTAAAGCAAACCCTTCCAAGTTACTCCAAAAAAACAAAGCCGTTTCCACAAAAGTATGCCCTCAAATCCGCTTAATATGTAAACACATTTAACAAATTGCTCATAAAGACACGAAAAGGCCCATTACGCTCCTTTTATGCTATTGGCAATATATCACCGGGAGCAGCTATAACGTGGGCCTTGGTAGCTGCGCGGCCAGCGCTCAGATCTTGAAGCGAGTACTCCCGGGTTCGATTCCCGAACTGGTTGGAGATTCTCTCCACTCTGGAACTGGTTGTTATCTTGTTGTTGCGTTCGTACTGTCATAATTGACTTTCGACTGCTGAGATGGTTGTGTGAGCACGTCGCGAAAGCCAGTTGTCTATAAAAAAAGTAATAATCATAAGATATCGTGGAGTGGACATAGGAAGCAGTATAAAGTAAAACTGGTGTCAGGAAAAGCAGATGCATATAAACCTGCCATTGCTGTTCATTGCAAGTCTCAAAATCATCGAGAAATACGTCTTTAAAGTTTTCTGAGCTGCCATAATATCGTTTAGCAAGATTGTCTTTCCAAGGGACCGCGTCTTTCTGTGGTAGAACGCTTATTTACAATGGGTGTGGCCCCGAGTTCGATTCTCAACTATATTAAAATTTTGAACAAAATACATGTTCCATGAACATTTCCATGGAACGTAAAATGTATGACGATGAAGAAAATTTTATAATTTTCTTTTAATTTAGCCAAAATTCTATGAAAGGTCGGCAATTAAAATTTTTTCAGTTAGATATTTGTTAATTAGTGTATACACAGGGTGGTACATTGATAGTGAGCGGGCCAAATATCTCACGAAATAAGCATCAAACGAAAAAACTACAAAGAACGAAACTCGTCTAGCTTGAATGGGGAAACCAGATGGCGCTATGGTTGGCCCGCTAGATGGCGCTGCCATAGGTCAAACGGATATCAACTGCGTTTCTTTAAATAGGAACCCACATTTTTATTGCATATTCGTGTAGTACGTAAAGAAATATGAATGTTTTAGTTGGACCACATTTTCCGCTTTGTGGTAGATGGCTCTGTAACAATCACAAACGTATGAGTACGTGGTATCACGCAAGATTCCGCCAGTGCGGATGGTATTTGCTTCGTGATACATTACCCGTGTTAAATCAAATGGTTCAAAGGGCTCTGAGCACTATGCGACTTAACTTCTGAGGTCATCAGTCACCTATAACTTAGAACTAATTAAACCTAACTAACCTAAGGACATCACACACATCCATGCCCGAGGCAGGATTCGAACCTGCGACCGTAGCGGCAGCTCGGCGCCAGACTGTAGCGCCTAGAACCGCACGGCCACTCTGGCCGGCTTACCCGTGTTAAAATCGACCGTTTACCAATTGCGGAAAAGGTCGATATCGTGTTGGTGTATGGCTATTGTGATCAAAATGCCCAACGGGCGTGTGCTATATATGCTGCTCGGTATCCTGGACGACATCAGCCAAGTGTCCGGACCGTTCGATGGATAGTTACGTTATTTAAGGAAACAGGAAGTGTTCAGCCACATGTGAAACATCAACCACGACCTGCAAAAAATTATGATGCGCAAGTAGGTGTTTTAGCTGCTGTCGCGGCTAATCCGCACATCAGTAACAGACAAATTGCGCGAGAATCGGGAATCTCAAAAGCATCGGTGTTGAGAATGCTACATCAACTCGATTGCACCCGTACCATATTTCTATGCACCAGGAATTGCATGGCAACGGCTATGAACGTCGTGTACAGTTCTGCCACTGGGCACAAGAGAAATTACGGGACGATGACAGATTTTTTGCACGCGTTCTATTTAGCGACGAAGCGTCATTCATCAACAGCGGTAACGTAAACCGGTATAATATGCACTATTGGGCAACGGAAAATCTACGTTGGCTGCGACAAGTGGAACATCAGCGACCTTGGCGGGTTAATGTATGGTGCGGCATTATGGGAGGAAGGATAATTGGCCCCCATTTTATCGATGGCAATCTAAATGGTGCAATGTATGCTGATTTCCTATGTTATGTTTTACCGATGTTACTACAAGATGTGTCACTGCATGGCAGAATGGCGATGTCCGGTACATAGCTCACGTGCGATTGAAGCGGTATTTAACAGCATATTTCATGACAGGTGGATTGGTCGTCGAAGCGCCGTACCATGACCCGCACGTTCACCGGATCTGACGTCCCCGGATTTGTTTCTGTGGGGAAGGTTGAAGGATATTTGCTATCGTGATCCACCGACAACGCCTGACAACATGCGTCAGGGCAATGTCAATGCATGTGCGAACATTACGGAAGGTGAACTACTCGCTGTTGAGAAGAATGTCGTTACACGTATTGCAAAATGCATTGAGGTTGACGGACATCATTTTGAGCATTTATTGCATTAATGTGGTATTTACATCTAATCACGCTGTAACAGCATGCATTCTCAGAAATAAGTTCACAAAAGTACATGTATCACATTGGAACAACCGAAATAAAATGTTCAAACGTACCTACGTTCTGTATTTTAATTAGAAAAGCCTACCTGTCACCAACTGTTCGTCTAAAATTGTGAGCCATATGTTTGCGACTGTTACAGCGCCATCTATCACAAAGCGAAAAAAGTGGTCCAACGAAAACATTCATATTTCTTTACGTACTACACGAATATGTAATAAGAAATGGGGGATCCTATTTTTAAAAAAAGCAGTTGATATCCGTTTGACCTATGGCAGAGCCATCTAGCGGGCCAACCATAGAGCCATCTCGTTTCCCCCTTCAAGTCAGGCAAGTTTCGTTCTTTGAAGTTTCTTCGTTTGACGTTTATTTCGTGAGATATTTGGCCCAGTCACGATCAACGGACCACCCTATACGTTTGTATGTGTGTGTGTGTGTGTGTGTGTGTGTGTGTGTGTGTGTGTGTGTATGAGAGAGAGAGAGAGAGAGAGAGAGAGAGAGAGAGAGAGAGAGAGAGACAGAGAGTGAGTGTGTCTAAAAAATTTTAAATTCGAAAGTTTTAAAATAAACTTACAAATATTAAGTACCCTTGATGTAGGAGAAGCATATTTGACTAGTAATCAAAACGTCCTCGGTTCCAGAGCGCCACCGCTTACATTCTGAGAAAAGTTATCAACAATGACGGTCGACGTCTCCAGGCATAAAAATTCACTCTCATTCTGCTAACGGTCTTCACAAAGAGGATGGATGAGCGGACAGAGTTACAGGGCTTTTCCTTGTCCTTGGGTTGCGAAATTGCCCCTAAAAGGCGGAAGAATCAGCAATTATCTATGGCGTGAGGATGCAGAAGGCAATAAAATCTACTGCATTAAAGACGCATAATGTGAATTCACAGGATATGTACCCTGTATTTGATAAGTATCATGAACCATGCACCTTGCCGTTGGTGGGGAGGCTTGCGTGCCTCAACGATACAGATAGCCGTACCGTAGGTGCAACCACAACGGAGGGTATCTGTTGAGAGGCCAGACAAACGTGTTGTTCCTGAAGAAGGGCAGCAGCCTTTTCAGTAGTTGCAGGGGCAGCTGTCTGGAAGATTTACTGATCTGGCCCTGTAACACTAACCAAAACGGCCGTGCTGTGCTGGTACTGCGAACAGCTGAAAGCAAGGGGAAACTACAACCGTAATTTTTCCCGAGGGCATGTAGCTTTACTGTATGGTTAAATGATGATGGCGTCCTCTTGGGTAAAATATTCCGGAGGTAAAATAGTCCCCCATTCGGATCACCGGCCGGGGACTACTCAGGAGGACGTTGTTATCAGGAGAAAGACAACTGGCGTTCTATGGGCCGGAGCGTGGAATGTCAGATCCCTTAATCGGGCAGGTAGGTTAGAAAATTTAAAAAGGGAAATTGATAGGTTAAATTTAGATATAGTGGGAATTAGTGAAGTTCGGTGGCAGGGGGAACAAGACTTTTGGTAAGGTGAATACAGAGTTATAAATACAAAATCAAATAGGGGTAGTGCAGAAGTAGGTTTAATAATGAATAAAAAAAATAGGAATGCGGGTAAGCTACTATAAACAGCATAGCGAACGTATTATTGTGGCCAAGATAGATACGAAACCCACGCCTACCACAGTAGTACAAGTTTACATGCCGACTAGCTCCGCACAGGATGAAGAGATTGATGAAATGTATGATGAGATAAAAGAAATTCTTCAGATAATGAAGGGAGACGAAAATTTAATAGTCATGGGTGACTGAAATTCGCTAGTAGGAACAGGAAGAGAAGGAAACGTAGTATGTGAATATGGAAAGAGGAAGCCGTCTGGTAGAATTTTGCGCAGAGCACAACTTAATCATAGCTAACACTTGGTTCAAGAATCAAAAAGAAGGTCGTATACATAAAAATGAAGCCTGGAGATACTGACAGGTTTCAGATAGATTATATAATGGTAAGACACACATTTAGGAACCAGGTTTAAAATTGTAAGACATTTCCAGGAGCAGATGTGGACTCTGACCACAATCTATTGGTTATGAACTGTAGATTAAAACTACAAAAACTGCAAAAAGGTGGGAATTTAAGGATTTGGGACCTGGATAAACTGACAGAACCAGAGGTTGTAGAGAGTTTCAAGGAGAGCAGTAGCGAACGATTGACATGAATGGGGGAAAGAAATACAGCAGAAGAAGAATGGGTAGCTTTGAGAGATAAAATAGTGAAGGCAGCAGAGGATCAAGTAGGTAAAAATACAAGGGCTAATAGCTATCCTTGGGTAACAGAAGAGATACTGAATTTAATTGATGAAAGGAGAAAAGACAAGAATGCAGTAAATGATGCAGGCAAAAAGGAATACAAACGTCTCAAAAATGAGATCGACAGGAAACGCAAAATAGCTAAGCTACAGAACAAATGGGTTCTAATGGCTCTGAGCACTACGGGACTTAACTTCTGAGGTCATTAGTCCCCTAGAACTTAGAACTACTTAAACCTAACTAACCTAAGGACATCACACACATCCATGCTCGAGGCAGGGTTCGTACTTCCGTCCGTAGCGGTCGCGCGGCTCCAGACTGTAGCGCCACCCTTTTTGGCCGAGCGGTTCTAGGCGCTTAAGTCTGGAACCGCGCGACCGCTACGGTCGCAGGTTCGAATCCTGCCTCGGGCATGGATGTGTGTGATGTCCTTAGATTAGTTAGGTTTAAGTAGTGCTAAGTTCTAGGGGACTGATGACCTCAGATATTTAGTCCCATAGTGCTCAGAGCCATTTTAACCATTTTGAACCAGACTGTAGCGCCTAGAACCGCTCGGCCACCCCAGCCGGCGCTGGAGGACAAATGTAAGGATGTAGAGGCGTATATCACCAGAAGTAAGATAGATACTACCTACAGGAAAATTAAAGAGACCTTTGGAGAAAAGAGAACCACTTGCACGAATATCAAGAGCTCAGATGGAAACCAAGTTCTAAGCAAAGAAGGGAAAGCAGAAAGGTGGAAGGAGTATATAGAGGGTCTATACAAGGGCGATGTTCTTGAGGACAATATTATGGAAATGGAAGAAGATGTAGATGAAGATGAAATGGGTGATATGATAATGCGTGTAGAGTTTGACAGAGCACTGAAAGTCCTAAGTAGAAACAAGGCCCCGGGAGTAGACAGCATTCCATTAGAACTACTGATAGCCTTTGGGGAGCCAGCACTGACAAAACTCTACCATCTAGTGAGCAAGATGTATGAGACAGGCGAAATGCCCTCAGACTTCCAAAAGAATATAGTAATTCCAATCCCAATGAAAGCAGGTGTTGACAGATGTGAAAATTACCGATGATCAGTTTAATAAGCCACGGCTGCAAAATACTGACACGAATTCTTTACAGACGAATGGAAAAACTGGTAGAAGCCGACCTCGGGGAAGATCAGTTTGTATTCCGTAGAAATGTTGGAACACGTTTGAGGCAATACTGACCCTACGACCTATCTTAGAAAATAGATTAAGGGAAAAAAAACCTACGTTTCTAGCATTTGTAGACTTAGATAAAGTTCAAATGGCTCTGAGCACTATGGGACTTAACATCTGTGGTCATCAGTCCCCTAGAACGTAGAACTACTTAAACCTAACTAACCTAAGGACATCACACACATCCATGCCCGAGGCAGGATTCGAACCTGCGACCGTAGCAGTCACGCGGTTCCGGACTGAAGCGTCTAGAACCGCTAGACCACCGCGGCCGGCACTTAGAGAAAGCTTTTGACGATGTTGACTGGAATACTCTGTTGCAAATTCTGACGGTGGCAGGGGTAAAATACAGGGAAGCGAAAAGCTATTTACAATTTGTACAGAAACCAGATGGCAGTCATAAGAGTCGAGGGGAATGAAAGGGAAGCAGTGGTTGGGAAGGAAGTGAGACAGTGTTGTAGCCTATCCCCGATGTTATTCAATCTGAATATTGAGGACGCAATAAAGGAAACAAAAGAAAAATTCGGAGTAGGTATTAAAATCCATGGAGAAGAAATTAAAACTTTGAGTTTCGCCGTTGACATTGTAATTCTGTCAGAGACAGCAAAGGACCTGGAAGAGCAGCTGAACGGAGTGGACAGTGTCATGAAAGGAGAATGTGAGATGAACATCAACAAAAGCAAAACGAGGATAATGGAATGTAGTCGAATTAAGTCGGGTGATGTTGAAGGAATTAGATTAAGAAATGAGACACTTAAAGTAGTAAAGGAGTTTTGCTATTTGGGGAGCAAAGTAACTGATGATGGTCGAAGTAGAGAGGATATAAAATGTGTACTGGCAATGGCAAGGAAATCGTTTCTGAAGAAAAGAAATTTGTTAACATCGAGTATAGATTTAAGTGTCAGGAAGTCGTTTCTGAAAGTATTTGTATGGAGTGTAGCCATGTATGGAAGTGAAACGTAGACGATCAATAGTTTAGACAAAAAGAGAATAGAAGCTTTCGAAGTGTGGTGCCACAGAAGAATGATGAAGGTTAGATTGGTAGATCATATAACTAATGAGGAGGTATTGAATAGAATTGGGGAGAAGAGAAATTTGTGGCACAATTTGACTAGAAGAAGGGATCGCTTGGTAGGACATATTCTGGGGCATCAAGGGATCACCTATTTAGCACTGGAGGGCAGCACGGAGGGTAAAAATTGTAGAGAGAGACCAAGAGATGAATACGCTAAACAGATTTAGAAGGATGTATGTTGATGTAGGTACTGGGAGATGAATAACCTTGCACAGGACAGAGTAGCATAGAGAGCTGCATCAAACCAGTCTCTGGACTGAAGACCACAACAACAACAACAACAACAACAACATGATGATCTTACCATTGGCAAAAGATTCAGGATTACTCCCCCATTCGGATCTACAGGACGGATAGCCAAGGAAAGAAGGCCACGAGAAAATGACTGTATAATCAACGAAAGGATAACGTTCTACTAGCAGAGGGGTGGAGTGTAAGAAGTTTCAACGTGGTAGGGAATCTAAAAATTCTGGAAAGGGAAATGCTAAGGCTCAATCTAGATACAGAGGGGTCAGTCAAGTGGAATGGAAAGAAGACAAGGATTTCTGGTCAGACGAGTAACATCAACAGCAATAGAAAATGGTATGGCGGGGGTAGGACTCATTATAGATAGGAAAGTAGGACAGAGAGATAGAGTTCCTGTGAACAGTTCAGTGATATGGTTGTTCTCATCAGAATCGGCAGCAAACCAATACCTACAACAACACCTCAGAAATACGCGCAAATTGTGAAGGCATAATATGAGAAGATAGAGAACGTATACGAGGATATTGAACTGGAACTTCAATATGTAAAAGGAGATGAAAATCTGATAGTGATGGGGGACTGGAACCCTGTTGTAGGGGAAGGCGTGAAAGAAAGGGTGCGAGAGAAATTGGGCTTCGTAGTATGAATGAGAGAGGACATAGACGAATTCCGTTCTGCAACAAATTTCGGCAAGATATAACGAATACTCTATTCAAGTCTCGCAATAGGAGGAAGTATACTTGGAAAAGGCCGGGAGATACGGGAAGATTCATCATGGTCAGGCAGTGTGTTTGAAATTGGATAATGGATTATAAGTCGTACGCAGGAGCTGATACAGTTTTACTGTTTAGTAATGATGAAAAATAGGCTGAAGCTTACGAGGTTAGTCAGGAAGAAGTAATGTGCAAAGAAGTAGGATACGGAAGTGCTAAGGAATGAAGACAAACGCTTGAAGTTCTCTGAAGCTATAGATACTGCGATAATGAATAGCACAGCAGGCAGTTCATTTGAAGAGGGATGGACATCTCCAGGAAGTACACCGTTCAGAAAAATACAGAAATACAATTCATTTAGGAATGAAATAAATGAGAAGTGTAGGGAAGCTAAGCCGAAATGGTCGCATGAAAATATGAAATGATTGCCTGAAGGGCTGTCTCAGCACATGAAAACTCAAAATAACCTTCAGCCTAATTAATGACAGCCGGCCGCTTTGGCCGAGCGGTTCTAGGCTCTTCAGTCCAGAACCGCGCTGCTGCTACGGTCGCAGGTTCGAATCCTGCCTCGGATGTGTGTACTCTCCTTAGGTTAGATAGTTTTAAGTAGTTCTAAGTCTAGGGGACTGATGACCTCAGATGTTAAGTCCCATAGTGCTTAGAGCCATTTGAACTATTTTTTAAATTAATAACAAGGGTCGTAACATTAAGAGTGCATTGGGAATTTCATTATTAAACGCAAAGGGCTAGAGTGGATAGGTGGGAAGAGTACATTCAAGGCCTCTATGAGGGTGAGGACTTGTCTGATGACGTGATGGAAGGAAAATAGGAGTTAACAGGGAAGAGATAGGGGATCCAGTATTATGGTCAGAATTTAAAAGAGCTTTGGATGATTTAAGATCAAATAAGGAAAAAGGCAATGGTAACATTCTATCAGAATTTTTAATATCATAGGATGCAGTGGCAACAACATGACTATACAGTGGTGTGTAGAACGTATGATACAAGCAACAATCAAACATTTGGTAACAAATCATCCGCACAATTACGAAGACGACAAGATCTACCAAGTGCGAGAATCATCGCACAGTCAGCTTAACAGCTCATCCATCCAAGATGCTGCCAAGAACAATATACAGAATATACAGCAACAATCAAACATTTGGTAACAAATCATCCGCACAATTACGAAGACGACAAGATCTACCAAGTGCGAGAATCATCGCACAGTCAGCTTAACAGCTCATCCATCCAAGATGCTGACAGGAACAATATACAGAATAATGGAAAAGGAAACTGAGGATGTGTTAAATGTCAATCAGTTTGGCGTTATGAAAGGTAAGGACACAAGAGAGGCAGTTCTAATATTGCAGTTGACAATGGAAGCAAGGCTGAAGAAAATTCAAGACACGTTCATAGGATTTGCCGACATGAAAAAGTGTTTGACAGTGTCAATTGGTGCAAGCTGTTCCAAATTCTAAGAAAATAGGTGTAAGCAACAGGGAAATATGGAGAATGTCTAATAGGTATAAGAGCCAAGGGGAAACTGGAAAACAGGAACGCAGTGCTCGGATTAAAAATGGTTTAAGACACAGCTGTAGTCTTTCGCCCCTAATGTTCAATCCACACATCGAAGAGGCACTGACGGAAATAAAAGAAATGATCAAGAGTGGAAAAAAATTAAAGGTGAAAGGATATCAGTGATAAAGATTCGCTAATGGTTTTTTCTATCCTAAGTGAAAGTGTAAAAGATTTACAGTAATTATTGACTGTAATGAACAGTCTAATGAGTACAGAATATGGACTGAGAGTAAATCGAAGAAAGACGAAAGTAATGAGAAGTAGCAGAAATAATAGCAGCGTGAAATTTAAAATCATAATTTGGAATCACGAAGTAGACGAAGTTAAAGAATTCTCCTACCTAGGCAGCAAAATACCCCTTGATGAACGGAGCAAGCTGGACACAAAAAACAGACTAGCACTGGCAAAAAGGGCATTCCTGGCCAAGAGAAGTCTGCTAGTATCAAACAAAGACCTTAATTTGAGGAAGATATTCCTGAGAATGAACGTTTGGAGCACAGTAGTGTATAGTAGTGTATAGCCTGTGGGAAAACCGGAGAAGCGAAGCGTTTGAGATGTAGTGGGTACAGGAATGTTGAAAATTAGGAGGACTGATAAGGTAAGGAATAAGGAGGTTCCCCACAGAATCGGAGAGGAGAGGAATGTATGGAAAACACTGACAAGAAGGAGGGACAGAATGATAGAATATCTCTTAAAACATCAGAGAATAACTTCCATGGTACCAACTGGGCTGTAGAGGGTAAAAACTGTAGAGATAGACATAGACTGCAATACACCAAGGAAATAATTGAGGATGTAGGTTGCAAGTGGTACTCTAAGATGAAAATGTTGGCACAGGATAGGAATTTGTGGCGGTCCTCATGAAACCTGTTCTGGCGTAATCACAAGCGCCGAACGAAGATGAAGAACACAAGAGAAGAGAAGGCGGTGAAACGGTGTCGGCCAGTGGTGCGCTGATTAGGACCGCACCACGACAGCAGCGGCCTCTACAAGAGGAGAATACTAGCGTTGCCCGTGCCAGCCTTGGCCTCTCAGTATTCGGACAGCAGAGAACGCAACGATAGCAGTTATTAGTGATCCACAAACTGTGTGTCAAACTTACATGAACATTGTATATAGCAAAGGTCTCGGATTTATGTTACATTGAAACGCGTACGTTTCATAGGCAGCGATGGCGAGCCGCAGAATCTCTGACCAGAGAGCATGTAGTTCAGTTCTGTTGCGAATGAGAGTGAGTCGCGAGTGGTACGTAGCGAGTCGCAAGAGTATGTAGTACAGTTGCGAGATAGTTGTGGTGTGAGGAGTCGGCGGGCGTCGACATGGCTCTGGTCTGGATTCAGGACGAGGTATATTATTAAATAAGGTAATGAAGCAGCATTGCGCTCATCTGATAATGTAATGGATCTTAATTGTAATTAATTTGTTCAAGAATCGCCCCAATAATAATTTTGTTTTTAAACCAACCATTTTCACAACCAATCCTTTTTGAAATAATATTTCCCTTGCATTTCCTTAAAGAAAAGTTTCCCTTAAATTAAAAAAAATATATTTGCGCTGCATTTCGTCCAAGCTATGACGAAAAATAAGAGCAGATGCAGTTTTACTGAGATAGGAATTTGAGTTTAATCAGGGCCTAAAGATCGACATTTCGGTCTATTTGTGTTTGATTGTCATTGAGATTTCATTCATTATACCTCGCGATACACTATTCACAGTATTTCGCGGCATTTTTACAATAGTCACAATTATTCACAAAAGAAATAAGCACAATGCAAAAGCAACACACAAATACAACAGAGCAACGAATTGCCGATGATCTGAGGAAAGAAAGTCACAAAATTAATAAAAGCGTTGCGCCAAATGCTAATTATATTACAGCAAATAAGAGCAGATTTCTGACTACTTTTCAGAAGATTCTCAACGGAATACGATCCTGGACCGGATGTCGCCAAGTGTAACCTCCCAGAGAAATTTTCTTAAGACAATTATTTAAATGTTAACGGGAATATAACCTTGTGTAACCTACCAGCAAATAAAATAATTTATTGACAATGACAATTAAATGAGAACTAGCAATCGGACCCATGTGTAACCTCCCAAAAAAAAGGAAAGTCAATTCAGTAAAAAGAATGAATGAAATCTCAATGACAATCAAACACAAATAGACCGAAATGTCGATCTTTAGGCCCTGATTAAACTCAAATTCTTATCTCAGTAAAACTGCATCTGCTCTTATTTTTCGTCATACCTTGGACGAAATGCAGCGCAAATATATTTTTTTTTAATTTAAGGAAAACTTTTCTTTAAGGAAATGCAAGGGAAATATTATTTCAAAAAGGATTGTTTGTTAAAATGGTTGGTTTAAAAACAAAATTATTATTGGGGCGATTCTTGAACAAATTAATTACAATTAAGATCCATTACATTATCAGATGAGCGCAATGCTGCTTCATTACCTTATTTAATAATATACCTCGTCCTGAATCCAGACCAGAGCCATGACGACGCCCGCCGACTCCTCACACCACAACTATCTCGCAACTGTACTACATACTCTTGCGACTCGCTACGTACCACTCGCGACTCACTCTCATTCGCAACAGAACTGAATTACATGCTCTCTGGTCAGAGATTCTGCGGCTCGCCATCGCTGCCTATGAAACGTACGCGTTTCAACATGTCACCCATCGCTTGCGACACCATTGTAAAGTCCATGTTAAGTATTTCCAGTCTTCTTATTTGTATTAAAAACTATTAATGTTTTTTTTGCCTGAATTGTTGTATAGCATTCCGAGAACGCGACACCCCTTAGGCACCCTATACGCGACGAGTGGGCAGGACCTCACAAAACCAGTCAGAAGATTGCTGCCTGAAAAAAAAATTGACCTTTTGATAGATAAAATTTTCTGAGGCTCTTGAGGACTGCACACTGTAGGAAGACATCATGACACACCGACTGGGAGCCTGATCTACTTTGCTCTTAGTGATGAAACAGGAAATCTACCCGTTTGATCTTCGGCTAGAGAGAATGAGGACCCTGGCGTTACATAAATGTAGCCCATTAAAATATCACAGAGTATTGGTGCAGATAACCATGGTGTGCAACTGATTGAATTTTATGAATCTTTTTCTAGAAGCTATCTCTCTATTCTTAGCCATGATGTACATTCTGATTTGTAGCCGTTTTATAACGTTCTTCAGCTGCTTGTGAGCCGTAGCAGCTTATCAGGCGATATGGGCATTGGTAGTCGCCCCTCGTCTTTGAAATGAGAGTGGTTCACTCGGTGGCGAGGGAGAGGGGGAGGGGGGGCGCAAGAGGGAGATTCGTCTGCTTTGGTCGTGGGTGTGTGGGCTATGGAGCAGAACCAAAACAAGTTTTCTGGCGGCGCCTGGTTTGTCGGTGCAGTGGGTGAATAGGATCTCAACATCGCGACCTGAAGAAACCTTGTATCCATCATTTGGCACCTTCGTGGATGGTAGAGTTTGTTATGAAGGAGGTACCGGGATGTCAGAGGCGTGCTCACCATGACGGACGGGTGCTTTTCTACCGTATTCGGTTTGTGACTATTCTCGCCTCCACGGTGATAGACTGCAGTGACTTCATGTGATTAAGGGAGCGAGCTGACGTTGAGGTCTGTTAAATTTTGTTTCTGTGAGACTTTCAAGTTGTGTACTGGAACTTTTGCTGTGATATGCCATGTGTATGAATTTTATTATCTTATTGGATTATTCTACTGGCCTTCAATTAATGTGAAGTGTTCCTGAAAGGAGAAGGGCACTATGCTAAATAGCCATAGCTGTTACTGTGTTTTTACATGTTCCGTCTCTTTCCCTCATAGCATTTTGGCAACTCAGCTTAGCGTTTAAAGGAACTTCGAAATGTAATTCAAGTGTATGTCTGATGCAAGAGTCACGAATTTATGTCGTAAATTCTAGTCTACGCCTAATTATTTTAGTGGGGTAAATTTTCATATGCGGGTTGGCGATGGTATGGTACGTCGGCAATAAATTATGTAACCCGACTAACATCTTATTCGTTAATGTACGTGTAATTGGTGATTAATCACAGTATATTACTTCACTTAGATATCAGCCTTGAATTAAAATTATTCTTATTTGAGTTTTTGGTGCAGTGGCTAAATGGTACACTATGTGAAAATTTTGTAAATTTGTGATAAGGTCTTCTGCGACCAAACTACTGAGGTCATCGGTCCCTGAGACTACACACTACTTACTCTAACTTAAACTAACTTACGCTATGGACAACACACACACCCATGCCCGAGGGAGGACTAGAACCTCCGACGGGGGACACTATGTGATCAGAAGTATCCGGACACCCGCAAAAACATATTTTTTTCATATTAGGTGCATTGTGTTTGTTGTTTTGTGTGGCACTATCACAGCATAGGCCTACACTGATGTTATAAGCACCTTCTTGCTTCCCACTGTTGTAGAGCAATACAGGGATAGCGACTGCATCTCCCAACACAATCGAGCACCTGTTCATAATGCACGGCCTGTGGCGGATTGGCTACACGACACGCTGACAGCTGCACAACTCCTGCATCCTTTCATACTTCATGTCTTCCCCGACGGCCTTATCATCTTTCAACAGCATAATTGCCCATGTCCCGGCGCCAGAACCGTGCTACAGTGGTTTGAGGAGCATTTTATTGAAATCACGTTCATGTCTCAGAGACCAAATTCGCCTGATGTAAATCCTATGGAACCCATCGCTATTTGACGGCATCACCGCGTACACAAATCAGCAGCCCGTTATTTACGCGAATTATTTGACATGTATCTAATGGCACATATCTCCACACACATACCAACAAACTGTCGGATCACTGACAAGCAGAATCAGTGATGTATTTAGTTCCAAGGATAGACAAACAAGCAAATAAGCAGGTGATCATAAGGTTTTGCCTCAACGGTATATATTCCAACGTTAGGCATTTCTAGAGGTCGAGAATGGATTACTTTAAATACAAAATGACAATTTAACGGCCACAGCATGACCCTTGAACACCAAGGAGTCATTAATTTATTTCAAACTTGAAGCCTTAAAAGAAAATTCTACCTAAAATAGTAAATTTTTGTCTAGCAATATATTTGTTGTAGGCTACAATCTGCTCAGCCCCGCATGAAGACAGATCTGCGGAGAAACCTTGAGACGCCGGTATACAGTACATGCTGAAACAGACTGGTTACTACGCCCCGCGGTCGCAAGACAGTGTAGTTCAGCGCCCCGTCCGCGACCGTGTGTCGCTAGTGTCGCCATAGGAGCGAAAGAGAGAGAGAGAGAGAGAGAGAGAGAGAGAGAGAGAGAGCGAGTGAGACCGGACAGCAGTGCTCTCTCTGCGCTGGACTGTCCCGCGGTCAGATCTAACGTAAACAAAATATTCAATTTTAGAATTAATTTTATGTAAGGGATATAGAGTCTCATTCTTACTGTTAGTAGTAACAAGTAAGTATTTTTTGTTATACTTCGTGCTACAATTTTTTGTATCCCTTTTCAGAGTTTAGAAATTGGATCCTTAGTTTGCTGTTTTGTACGTAATAATTTTAACTGACCAAGTTTGAAAAATTATTAAAATAGAATTAAGGTTATAAAGCTCTTTAATTCTTACAGTCAACATTGTTAAAGAAGAGGAAACGATTTTGTCTAGGCTTGGTACAATATTGCGTGAGACTACTAACCTCAAAGAATTTGTCAAATTTTTATCGCCAAGGAATGAACGATTCTTAGTTTTAGCAAGCTTTAAAAGAGAGAGAAAGCGCTCACAAATATACGTGGAACCAAACATTGACAGAACTTTGGCCGCGTGCTTGTGCAAAAGAGGATATTTCTCTCGTGGAAGACAGCTGTTAAAGTCATCCAAAGTTTTACACATAAGAAAGCGGTCCTTCAGGCGGATATGGCACTGTAGGTCAATCAGTTCTAGTTGAAGCACTTGTGAGACGTCCTCTGCCCGAAGGGAAAACGGGCGAACAAATATATGTATCGGCTGGCGTTCGGGCGGTCCGCACGGCCAGCTAAGCGGCACTGCAGCAACATACGAATTCGCCCGGGGCGCTGACTGCGGGCGATTGCGGGCGCTAGCGCCCCAGGGGCACAGTTCGGACGAGCCTGCACTAGTGGCTCACACTAGATCCTCCCGCCGGGCTGCGTGAACCACCGGGGGTTCATACTCGATTTTACCAGTTATCCTACTGCTCTGACGTGTCAACGTCAGCCAGTTACAACGAACAGCTGCGATTAAAATTCTGTGTGACCGTTCACGAGAGAACTTTTTCAGCAAAGAAGATATCACATAATTTGTGAGTAATCTAGTGTAAAAATATTTCATGTGACCTCTCTTTTTTTCTTTTTTTATTAAAAAACTGACTTCCGCCATTTTCAAAACAAAAGATCACGATATTAAAATAGATGGCCCAATCACATTACTGTAACCACCACCTATGTTCGACGTCTGCGTGCAAAAACCACTCACAGACGGCAGATGGCAACTTTAGCAATCCATGGTATATTAAGCGCGTAGGGGGGATGCGGAAAACAGTGCAGTCACTGTCGTAATGTGGAAACGGAGCGATTTATCTGGCGTCCGAAAGGGCATGATTGGACCAAGAGTGGAAACATTTCCAAAACGGCTAAATTTGTAAACTGTTCGCGTGCTGAAACTTTCTGGCAGTTTAAAACCGTATGCCGGACCAAGACTCGAACTCGGTACCTTTGCCTTTCGCGGGCAAGTGCTCTACCAACTGACCTACCCAAGCACGACTCACGACCCGTCCCCACAGCTTCACTTCTGCCAGTACCTCGTCTCCTACCTTCCAAACTTCACAGAAGGTCTTCTGCGAGCCTTGCAGAACTATCACTCCTGGAAGGAAGGGGGGATGTTTCCAGAATGAGATTTTCACTCTGTAGCGGAGTGTGCAATGATATGAAACTTCCTGGCAGATTAAAACTTTGTGCCGGACAGAGACTCGAACTCGGGATCTCTGCATTTCGCGGGCAAGTGCTCTACCAACTGAGCTACCCAGCTTTGGAGACGGGTCGTGAGTCGTGCTTGGGCACTAGAAATGGTTCAACCAGTGTAAACGTCAATTTTGAGTAAGGAGGTAGCTAACACTGCCTCTGAATCAAATCCAAAACATTCGTCTGATTATAATACTAAATACATTAAAAGACACTGAATCCGACAACACAAAATATAATAAATATTGTCGTAAAGCAATGTACAATATCGCCATGAATGAACCCCCATTTGGTAAAAAAAATTCGCCCACCATTCTTCTAACCAACCTGTTGTTTTGTATGAAATGTACTTTGCAATACATACGAGTGAAACTGAAACGTAGCCGAATACCTAGTTAGGCTGATATATCGTGCCAAAGGATACCAGACTAAAATTCGTAGGAAGAATTTTAAGGATATGTCACTCATCCAAAAAGGAAGTGGTTTACAAGGACCTTGCTCGACCGATTCTTCATCCTGCTGCATATCGACGTCAACGATATGGGCCTATAATTTAGTGGATTACTCCTACTACCTTTCTGAATATTGGTGTGACCTGTGCAACTTTCCAGTCTTTGGATACGGATCTTTCGTCGTGTGAACGGTTGTGTATGATGGTTAAGTATGGAGCTAATGCATCAGCACACTCCGAAAGGAACCTAATTGGTATACAGTCTGGACCAGAAGACTTGCTTTTATTAAGTGATTTAAGTTGCTTCACTACTCCGAGGATATTTATTTCTAAGTTATTCATGCTGGCAGCTGTTCTCGATACGTATTCTGGAATATTTACCTCGTCTTCTTTTGTGGAGGCATTTCGGAAGGCTGTGTTTTTTACACCCACCAGGTCGGAGCGAAGGAAGGCACCGGAGCAGTTCGGAGACGGCCTGTTAGATTTTCTACCGGCAGGTTCGATCAACACGAAAGTACGGAGATTCTTCGGGAACTCGGATGGGAATCTCTGGAGGGAAGACGGCGTTCTTTTCGACGAACACTATTATTTTTCACAATTTGTTAGGTTTATTGAAGTTTCAAAAGGTGAGCTAAGGCTGTCTGCAGACGATTCTACTGCTGCCAACGTGCATTTTGCGTAAGAACCACGAACTAGGGCTTCCCTTGCTCTATTTTCAAGTGGAAAGCGAAAGGATATGACTATTAGCGGTACAAGGTATCCTGCTCCACGCACCAAACGACAGCTGGCGGTGTATGTATGTAGATGTTGGAGATCCGTTCAATTTATGTTTCTACTATTCGAGCATCCTTACGAAAATACATTTTCTTTGAATGCACTGCACCTATATTTATTACTTTCAGTTCTCTCCCGTATCTTCAACAAGATATTTTTCGCTGTCGTGTGCCATCCTATTAGAGTATTGTTTAGTTGAATGTCTTTCAAGTAAATTATCAAAAACAGTTATGCTGGGGTATAAAGTTAAGTGTGTCCTAAAACTTTAATTATGTCCGGAAACGCTGTTATTAAGACGTCAGATAAATCGTAGTACATAAACTCATATTACCAACGCAAGTTTTGGGCACAGGGAAACAGAAAATATTTACATTTCGTCGCCTGAATATGATGATATATATCATTCTAAAGTTGCGCTAAGGTACACTTCGAAGCCCTTCAGCAGACTGTTTTTCAGTCGCTAAGCATTTAGTGACAGTTCGCTTTTCTGTAGCGTCCCAAATGTTGTGAACAAAACCATGACACGCATCGGTTTTATTTTTCACAATTTGTTACTTGAAATCCCACAATATTATTTTCGTTACATTATTTCCTTTGTAAGAGTAAGTTAATCTGAATAATATTAGTAACATAATGGATAAATGTATAATTATCCTATTCCGAAGAGAGCTATTTCTCTGCCTCGTGATGGCTGGGTGTTGTGTGCTGTCCTTAGGTTAGTTAGGTTTAAGTAGTTCTAAGTTCTAGGGGACTTATGACCACAGCAGTTGAGTCCCATAGTGCTCAGAGCCATTTGAACCATTTTTTGAAGAGAGCTAGGACAAAGAAGACCCAATAGAATTTTTCCTTTAACATCGCATATGTAGTAATATATTCCAGGTTTCTCCGTATTCAAACATCTTCACGAAACTGGGGTAAAACGAGAAGTTCAGCGTTTCAAAATGACCAGCCTTACTACTAAAATATTTATTCGTGGCACGTAAGTGTTTATGATACTAAATCATGAGACCATAGAGCATTGCTGCCCACACGGTAATGAAAACTGCTTTCGTTTCTCAATCTAGAAATCTGTAAAGCATATTAATACTCGTGATTACTTCCATAAAATCAAATAACAACGGCTACAAAGTATGATGTGCAATATACAACTCTCAGACATTTTCATGATCTGAACTTTGTTCATATAGAAGCAACACTCTACTACGCGAAAGCCATAGCGGTCGAGGAAACAGAAAAATACCGCATGTCTCGCACACGAAGGAAGATTCCCTAAATATGCTGAAGGACCCCAAAAAACCATACTGGAACAAAACTATGTCGCCTATAATTATAGACGTTATTAATGAAGTAGCTACAAATAAACAAAAACGAACAGTAATTTTCTGGGATTACATATAGTAGCTTAGTGTCATCTTTCGTAATGAGGCAGAAGAAACCGTAACCAAACAAGCAATGCTGGTACACTTCCTTAACAAGCAAAGCTGAGCTTAATAATAAAAAAATAAATGATAAACGAACAAGGAACGACGGACAGACGCAGCGGGAGTGCACCAGTATCTCAAAAGAAGTGCAACTTGAAATAGCAGAGTCTCTATGATTTAATAGATGGAATAGAAGCAGTTGACTCGTCAGAACGGTTACACGCATGCCCTTAAATAGTGGCAAATTTTCTTCCCAATAGGATTGAAGGAATCCTCCGTATGTGATTTATGCACTGAATTATGTGAGGTGAACCACGCATGCACCAAACATAAGGCACAACAAAAATATTTTACCCGAACATTGTTTAAAGCAGAGGTTCCCTGCCCAGTATCGGCTCCAGTCTTGCTGTCAACTAAAAAAAAAGAAAGGGACATGTATTAAAATATGATGTTTAGTCACTTAAAACTGTGAGACTTTCCTGTCTAGAGATCTTTTATAGACCATATACAGATATTTTGTGTGGTAGTTACGTGCCATTTTTATTATTATTTATTTGTGGGTAGTTTTACCCACCGGATAGCGGTGCGTGTTAAGCGCCGCTTCCAGGACGGGGAGGTTAGCCGGCCCCGGATCGAATCCGCGCGGCTGATTGATGACGACGAAGGTCATTGTTCCAGACAACCTGGAAGTGGCTTTTAGGAGGTTTCCCACATCCCACTAGATCAAGACAAGGCTGGTACCCAAGTTCCGCAGCGAACGAGATGGCGCAGTGGTTAGCACACTGGACTAGCGTTCGAGAGGACGGCGGTTAAAACCTGCGTCCCGCCATCCTGATTTAGGTTTTCCGTGATGTCCCTAAATCGTTTAAGTAAATACCGGGATGCTTCCTTTGAAAGGGCACGGCCGACTTCCTTCCCCATCCTTCCCTAATCCGAGCTTGTGTTCCGTCTCTAGCGACCTCGTTGTCGACGGAACGTCAAACAATAATCTCCTCCTGCCTTCTCTCCCAGGTCTCGCTCACGCACACTTTGTCTCACTTTGACATGAGTAACACTACACGCAGATAGTAGGGGTACACATGTTCCGTCCCAGAGGAGGAGGGGTAGGGCCAGGGGGGGGGGGAGGGGGACTGCGGTGTGGCAGCAAGAAGGGCATCAAGCCACTCATTAATCTAACCATACCGTTCCTGTGCCGATGCAGGACAAAAGTACAAGGTGGGGATACACTACCCATGATCTGCGCCTAAACAATAAGGGGGAAGATAAGTCAGTTTCTGTATTACCAAATATTGTAAGGGGCGCCACAGTCACACAAGGGACGATCCCTGTGGTTAATGGTACCAGGAACGCAGGTATTTTTATGTTAAAGCCAAGTCCAGATAGACAAAAATCAAGAAAATAGAATAAAAGAAGCTTCATATACAGCAAATAGGCATAAAGCTAAGGGAAGGATCAATTTACTTCATCAAAGTATCAGAGGAATAAAAAATAAATAGATGAGCTGTTTGTGTGTTTAGATGATCTCAAAAATAAGAACGAGATTGATATACCTTGACTGTATGAACACCATGTAACTGTAGGGATGGAAAGTGTCAGTATAAATTGGTATAACTTACCATCTTACACTTGCGGATTTAGCATGGACAGAGGGGGAATTGCCATTTACACAAAAAAGGGTCTAAATACAAAACTGTAGAAGTACGCAAATTTTGTGTCGATCAGCACTTTGAATTTTGTGCATGTGAAGTACAGCTATATAATGTAATGTTTATGTACAGGTTCCCATTAGTAGACTGGAAGCTATTCATAAATAAATTTGACTGCCTATTATGCTATCTGTCAGACAAAAAGAAGTTATTAATCAATGGTGATTTCAATGTAACTTTTCTAAGCAATTCTGATAGGAAAAGTGAACTAGAGGCGCAATAATAACATGTAAATTAGGATCAGTGATCAACTTCCTACACATATAGCTCAATACAGTAGCACTCTAATAGATAATGTGTTTTTACAGCAAGAGGATGTAAAACTAACACATGCTTTCCCTGTGATAATAGATTATTTTTTAGACCATGGTGCCCAATTGATTAACTTACAAACTCTAGCATAGTGTACAATTCAGAAACAATTAGGCAAAAGTGTAAGGTTACTCCACCCAGTATGTATAGAGCGCTTCAGAGAAAGTTTAAGAAATGTTAATTGGAGAGATGTATATAATGAGCTAAAAAATTTATATCCATTTTTGAACATTGTTGCACAAAAAAATTACGAAATGTAAGACCAAAAAGTTTTCAGAGAAACTTTGGATAATTACACGTATTAAACTGTCTTCAGAAAGAAAAAGGAAACTGTATGAGACAGCAAAAATTAGTAAAGACCCAGAAGTGTTTTTACACTGTAAAAATTATTGTAACATACTGAGAGAAGTTGTCAGAAAATCAAGATGAAATTAACAATTCTGGCAGTAAATTAAAACAGTATGGAATGTTGTTAGATGGGACACAGGAATTTTAACTATTAAAGAGAATGAGACCATCTTAACCAACAGTACACAAGAAGCTAAATTATTTAGCAACTATTTTTTACGTGTAGGTGAAAAAATTGGTGAGAACTGTGTCAAGCTGTGCATGGAAGAGTCAGTTTCGAGAAATCTTAGATTAATTTTCACTTAACAACCTCTTGTGAAATAAGGAAAATCATTAAATCTTTGAAAAACGAATGTCCTGTTGGAGTAGATTACAACTCTAACAAGACATTAAAACAATCTGGAACAGTGACAGCTGATGTTCTGAGACACATATGTAATGCATTACTAACTAAAGATATTTTCCCAAACGGGTTTAAATATGCCATTGTCAAATCTCTGAACAAAAAAGGGAACAACACAGATGTTAATAATTACCGGCCACTATCCTTGCTTACAGTATTTTCAAAAATTGTTGAGAAAGTAATGTACTCAATAGTCATTGGCCATCTCAACAGACACGGGATACTTAGTAAATTACAGTTCAGATTACAAAACTTGAATAAAATATTTCAGTATCCAAACAGTTTTTTACTTCTAACTCATTTTCATTAGCTCCTTAAATTATTATTACCTTGAGGCTGCATCAAATTCTAAAAGTCAGAATACAGGAATGTATGTGTCTCCTTACGAATGTGCATCTACTAATCTGCTGTTAGGGGCCACTCATAAATGATAGACTCTCAACTTTACGCAGCTCTAGCAAATATTTTTATTTATGGATATTGAAACTGACTAATAATTCGAAATCGGTTTAGCCACTGTTACATTTTACGTGAATATTTACTTGAACGGAAATAAAGTTTATTGTGACAAGAAATGTTCTCGCTGCCGCTTTTGGCCAGTAACACGGTAAACACGAAAACATTTTTCATACTACAGAAGAATTCTCAAATATGTTTGAACATTTTGCTTTCGTAGCAGATATACTTTTGTGCGAATTCAGTGTAGATACTTGTACCATTTACATATATTTAAATCTGGTGTTTGCAGCCATGTGTTAAAAGAAATCCGAATTGCACGTATTGGTACAATAACAGCTAATCTTAATGTTATTACAAACAGAGTTACTGAATAAGATAGTCCTCTGTTCACTTGTGCTTCCAAATTGCACATTCAATATATGAGTCTTGTTTGGTTTATTTCTATGTTATTGCTAATTTTGCTCCATCGAGGCAATTTGTGTTACGCATTACAAGCGCTGTGATGAGATCATCAGCATAATTTTCAGTAAGTACGTAACAAGATTATATGGTCTTGAAATCAGTTATACGTGGATTAAACCTCAAAATAAATTTTATGACACAGCTGAGCGAAGAAATTGACACTGTCATTGTGATAAAATGTACACTATTTAGTGACACGTTTTTTGTTGTATTCGTATATCGGAATTATTGCAGTTTTCTGAAAGAACACTAACTGCGACCGACGTTCCTTAGTAATGGCTACTTTTATTATCATGGCCCTTTTTTCAAACAGGAATTCCCGTAAGTGTTTATTCCATTATGACGATATATAATTTCCTTGTAACAGATCAAAACTAGACTCCAGGAACGTAACGAACGTGTATCATGAGGGCAACAACTGTGACTGTGAGGAGAAGCGTTTGCGAGTTGAAGACGAAATGACTTGCAAGAACCGGTAGTGTGAACGTACCTCTGTATATTAAAGGGAATGTCCTGCCTGACTCAGCAATCATCGCCCAGCCCAAACTGCTGAGGACTGAAACTTGAAATTTTAAGAAAGTGTAGGCATAGTTTAAGAAGGATTTTTTTAAAAATAGAAATGCAGTTTTGAAGCTACAACTAAGAAAATGTATACTTGGTTTCTCTGTCAGAGATAAAGAAATATTTTTGAAAATTTAACCACTAAGGAACTAAAATAGTGGGTGAAAGTTTTTTTAAAATAAATAATTACTGAAATACTACTAAAGCCTTTTTAAAGTTGCGTCTGTGAAAATTGGTATTTGGCTTCTTGGCTAGAAATTTAAAAAACTGTGTGTTTCATTGTTTTCGGAAATTCATCCCTTAATGGAGGTGAAACAGGGGATGAAAATTTGTGTAAAAATATTTCACAAAGAAAACATTTTTAAAGGTAAATCTAAGAAAATTTATATTTGGCTTCTCGGTAGGAAATTAAAAAAGTATTTGTTTCAGTGTTTTTGAAAATTCACCCCCTAAGAAGGTACAATAGGCGACGAAAATATTTATGAAATTATTTAGTTACATATCTACGAAAACTGATATTCTAAATAAATACGTGTTAGTGCATAAACGTCACCATGGAAATATCACCATAGGTACTCAAAAGGCGGGGTTAACAAAATCCCCCCACTCCAGCTGCAACAGTTGATTTTTGGTCATGGCCTTAATTAGCATGAAAAGTTTAGAAGATCTAGGAATTTATAAACAACATAAAAAATCCAATAAAAGAAAACAGACAGTACAGTCTACGCGAACGAAGCAGCGGGTGCTAAGCTGGTTTGAAATAATAAGAGATCCAGGTGAAATAAATTTGTTTTTACTGAAAATAAAGAGGGTCACATAATCTGCAGCTGACTAGATCAATCCTGACAGCAGAAAGGTAAACTATGTAACAAATCGATTTAATAACATTTAATAACTACGTAAAGAGTGAATGGGGACAAATTTATCAAAATAAATACACCTCTCGATCTCTTAAAACTTTGTTGGTAATTTGTAATTCGCATCGTAAGTCAGTCACATGTGAGGATCCGTTATCCTGTTACACATAGTGTTGCTGGAAACTGTGTATACATTCTGAGGCAGCTACGAATATGTAACCTAGATACATCCAGAGCGATTAGATATAGAGTATAGAAGTGTAGATTTCTCTTAGGTATAGCGGATAATGCGAATTTTTCCAACTTCTTGACTAGCGTATACATTGTGAAAGTGTATCAAATGACGAGAAAATTGTCTGATCACTACAAGGGCGGAGAACCGACTGATAGGCTTCAAGCATACAGGTAAACAGACAGACGGTAAGTTAGTTAGGAGTATGTTTCCAGGCTTACATCTGTGGTACCTCTGTCACACTGCTACTATATGCTCAAGTTCCGCATATATTACGTCGCTGAAGTCACTACGAAGGCTCTTTAGAATAACACAGAGAAAGCTTATAGTTCCATTTAAAAAAAGATGCCGGCGTCATAACTCGGCGAGTATAAAAATTACAAAAGATTAGTGTACTTTACACAGTTCTCCACATTTTCCGGCTGGAAATTCTTGGTATATTTATATAGGGAGCATCGTAATTAATACCGGAAACTGTGACGGCTAAAAAATACGACAGCGAAAGCAAACCCGTTCTGCTAAACGTGAATTCTCAAATGAGTCGCTTAGCAGATAATTGCGAATGTGTGGTTCGCAGCCTACACTGACTTCATTATCAAATATTGTTCTAGCTAGTATAAATGTGTTTCAGATGTAAAGTTTTCGATTGAATCCTAATTCAGTTTCGCTCAAATTTCACCTACGGCCTGTCCTGGCAAGAAATACAGCTAGTACACCACCTTACTGGCAACAAATCGCTATACAGGTGTACTTGTTAATGGTCGTCTTCCACGTGCCGTCTGCTCATCCAAATGCAATATTCTATCGTTCTTTCAATGGGTTACGAATTCTTTCAAACATCCCGGATCATTTCGTAAGTATTGACAGGACAAGATGATTTGCAGTTCTTTATCTGTAGCAACGTCAATACTGCACACTTCACTTTTGATATTATCCCAGACAGAAAAATCTAGAGGACTGACGTCTGTTGATTTTGGATGCCAAAGTACAGATTCTGTTCGACCTATTCATCTTGAACCATATAGGCGCATAAGATGTTGTCTTACATCACCAGCAATATCTGCTAGTGCTCTGTCACATATGTTCCACATTTCCCAATGACGGGTTATGAGTGAAATTTGAACCCAGTTACAAAGGGGCTTAATCGGAAAGTTGGCATTTCAAATGCATTTCTACTGGCCGCATCACAATGTGGGGTGGGGGAGGGAGGAGGAGGGGGGAGGGAGGGAGAGGGGGGGTAGCGAGGGAGCAGGGTACCGGGGTAGCGGGGGTATCGGCTTGAAACTATACGAAGTTCTGCAATTGCACTATCCTTCTCGACGGCAGAGATGCGTATCCTGTTTGGTGTAATTCAGCACATGCCAAACAGGTGGGAATAGCTCTCAATTACACCTTCAAAATCATAAGAGGTTGCCTGAAACCCAGTCCAGTCTAACGGCTTCACGTCATCCCACGAATAGCAGCACCCCTTGTTCGGAGAGAAATGGCTGCGAATAAGGAAAGAAAGGGGAACAGGAGATAACTCATCCTCTACACGGGCACGAACCGCACCCGCAGCGACTGACGTCAAGGGGGAGTTTCTTTAGAACCAGTATTGAAAAAGGTATGTTGCAACAGCGGAGGGCTAAAACCTCTCATTCCTCTGGCTGGAAAAAGCATTTCTGAAACTGTACCTCCTGGCTATGATGGCGAATGAACGACGTGAAAGTCACTGAATAGACTGAGAACTGGAGTTCTCAGATCAAAGGTTAATTTGGCAAGATGGGGCTAATCAAGAATATATTCAGTGTGATTGTGGAGAACACGAGACTGTTCATCATAGGCTGCAATGCCGAGTGAACTTCATCGAGGAAGAGAAAATATGTTGGAAATGATCAAGGATTTGGCAAAAGTGTTATAGTCATTGCTGTGTAAATAAGCTCACGGAACAAGAAGTCAGTCACCCCTGTGCGCACGCACAGATGAATCATTATGTCTTTTAAGTGGTACAGCAATCGAGTCACGTGCTCAACCACGCACGCACTGACTTTAGGAGAAAACAAGGCAGTAGCCTATGTTTCAAGCGGATCTGGAACGGAGACATGGGAAAATGTAAGGATGTGACACAGTGGCGAAAACAGACAATAGCGTTTGGCCGTGTTTATGATCACACGGTGTGTGAAGCTGGATTTGTTGGCGTTTCGCGGCGGACTTTTCAACATGTCTATAAGCAGCGGTGTGACACTCGTGGCCACGAAACACGTCAGAATTATGATCGGAAAAAGGTCGTGGCTGAAGGAGAGTGGAGAAGCTTTTCGCAGCTTGTGAACCTAAATCGCTTCCAAACTCGGCAGGAATTGCTCCAAGCTGTAAATCAAGGTCCATCTGCATCCGTTAGCGAGAGAACATGCATGCAATGAACATTTGTGGTTGGTCACATCGCCAGAAGCCATCGTTCACATAAAACGAGAGACAAAGATGACAGCAGCAAAATTCATCAGTCTGGAAGAATGTGTGACTGGTTTTATGAACATTCCCCCACCCTATTACAGTTCGACCTCCCTGAATAATCATATGACGTGAACTGCAAAGAAAATAAGTGGGACATGTTGGAAGAGCGGGTAAAACACCGGCATCGACATCCCCGCAATTTTATACAACTGCGCGATCAAATCCTCAGAGAGTGGCGTAACCTGAATGCGACCAACCTGCGCAACCTGGTGGACTCGTTTCCTAAACAAATCCAGGTCCAGGGGCAGCATTAAATGACGCGTGTAATTATTTCTCTAGGTCTCGTTAGATTATGTATTTTTCTGAAACGAGAAATAGATAAATAACTAGGACAATGTTTTATACTGAAATCAATAGTGGCTCATAACCTCAACTTTCGCTGTTATCCTGTAAACCGTCCGTTCGTGGACCAAGTTTACTGGAACTACTACGGTTATTCGAAAAGTGAGGTCCGATCTGTTACGAAATGGAAACCACTGTGAAAATCAAAAAAGTTTTATTTGCTAATTTATTTTTTTTTTCATAATGCGGGGCCACAGTCATAATATATTTCTCAAACGTCAGTACCGCCATTAGACTTGTTTATCTGCAGTGTTACGTTTACAAATGGGCTCTGAGCAGTATGGGACTTAACTTCTGAGGTCATCAGTACCCTAGAACTTAGAACTACTTGAACCTAACTAACCTAAGGACATCACACACATTCATGCCCGAGGCAGGATTCGAACCTGCGACCGTAGCTGTCGCGCGGTTCCAGACTATAACGTGTAGAACCGCTCGGCCACTCGGGCTGGCGTTACATTTACATTTACACTTACACGATCATGATTTCGGCTTCAAAGTGCCATTATCAAATGTTTTAAGTGCTATATTTGCTACTTCTTCGTACAGTCGCCGCTCCGATTTAAACATTTGTCGTAGCATTGTACCAACACCTTTGTCATAGAAGGCAGCCACCTGTGCTTTCTGCTAATTCTCTACGCTGGTCTACATCCCGTTGTCTGTGACAAAATGATGCTTCATTGCCAGCGGTTCATATGAGTACAGATAAAACTCAGTGGGAGGCAGTTACGGGCTGTAAATCGGGTAATCAAGCGCTTCACACCGAAAACGCTGCAGCAGCATCCTCATTGTCCCTGCAGAGTACGGCCGAGAATTATCACGAAGAAAGAAACGAATGACAGTTATGTGGGTTGCATGACAGCAGGCGATAGTTGCCACTAGGCCCTCATACTTGCTGGGAGACACTGTTCCTTAGGCATATTTACGTGCTCACAGTGCGCTCAGAAATGAAAAGAGCGACGTGACACAATCGACGCGCATACTAGAGACACTGCCTAATGCATCTGTGCGAAGCTTTGCAGGATTTTCGCTGTGGTTTCCATTTCGCGTCCGATCGGACCTTTCTTTCCGAATAGCCCTCGTGTTTTGCTCCTCTTATCGCGTGCCCCCTGTGACAGTTTTGGCTGTTAATTATGATACACTCAGTATATTAGCCGCCTCATCCTGTCTGTGAAGAAGGGGTAATTAGGGATTGACGTCAGTTACGTTCCCGTTGTCTCGGTAGGTAAGCGGTAACGACCAGAGAGTGAAGTTTACCGCACAGCGTAAGGATTGCACGTATTGAGGTGGACGGCACTGATCACACCGGACGCCGGGAGCTCCCTCGGCGACGCAGGCCGGCGGCCTACCTTGAGGGAGCGCGGGTAGAAGTCGGAGCCGTGGCCGACGCTGTGCCGGCGTCCCGACCCGCCGCCGCGCGAGGGCTCGGGCGAGCGGCGCAGCGCCTTGCTGTCGATGTGCACGTTGGTCTGCATGGCCGCGCACTGACGCCCGGGCGCCCACGGCCGCCGCCCCTGCCCCTGCCGCTGGCGCCGGCGCGTTGCCATGGCGACGCCACCACGTGACGCCGAGAGGTCTGCGCGCCGCCCCCGACTCCGAGGCCGTCGCCACAGACGCGCTGCAACACGACGTCCCCGCACGTAACTGCACAAAGACTGACAAGCCTAAATACAGTATCTAACCACAAATATCAAAAAATCCCTACACTCAGGTGACAAAAGTCGTAGGATAGTCATATAAACATATACAGATGGGGTAGGATCACGTACACAAACTACACTTCTCGCCATTAAAATGGCTACACCACGAAGATGACGTGCTACAGACGCGAAAAATGTAAGGAGGAGAATTCCGTACCATCACGTTTCCCACTATGATAAAGGTCGGATTGTAGCCTATCGCGATTGCGGTTTATCGTATCGCGAAATTGCTGCTCGCGTTGGTCGAGATCCAATGACTGTTAGCAGAATATGGAATCGCTGGGTTCAGGAGAGTAATACGAAACGCCATGCTGGATCCCAACGGCCTCGTATCACTAGCAGTCGAGATGACAGGCATCTTATCCACATGGCTGTAACGGATCGTGGAGCCACGTCTCGATCCCTGAGTCAACAGATGGGAACGTTTGCAAGGCAGTAACCATCTGCACGAACAGTTCGACGACGTTTGCAGCAGCATGGACTATCAGCTCGGAGACCGTGGCTGCGGTTACCCTTGACGAACCTGGTTGCACGAATGGCAAAACGTAATTTTTTCAGATGAATCCAGGTTTTGTTTACAGCATCATGATGGTCGCATCCGTGTTTGGCGACATCGTGGTGAACACACATTGGAAGCGTGTATTCGTCATCGCCATACTGGCGTATCACCCGCTCCGATGGTATGGGATGCCATTGGTTACACGTCTCGGTCACCTCTTGTTCGCACTGACGGCACTTTGAACAGTTGATGTTACATTTCAGATGTGTTACGACCTGTGGCTCTACCCTTCATTCGATCCCTGCGAAACCCTACATTTCAGCAGGATAATGCACGAATGTATGTTTCAGGTCCTGTACGGGCCGTTCTGGATACAGAAAATGTTCGACTGCTGCCCTGCGCAGCACATTCTCCTGATCTCTCACCAATTAAAAACGTCTGGTCAATGGTGGCCGAGCAACTGGCTCGTCACAATATGCCAGTCACTACTCTTGATGAACTGTGGTATCGTGTTGAAGCTGCATGGGCAGCTGTACCTGTACACGCCATCCAAGTTCTGTTTGACTCAATGCCCAGGCGTATCAAGGCCGTTATTACGGCCAGAGGTGGCTGTTCTGGGTACTGATTTCTCAGGATCTATGCACGCAAACTGCGTGAAAATGTAATCACATGTCAGTCCTAGTATAATACACTCCTGGAAATGGAAAAAAGAACACATTGACACCGGTGTGTCAGACCCACCATACTTGCTCCGGACACTGTGAGAGGGCTGTACAAGCAATGATCACACGCACGGCACAGCGGACACACCAGGAACCGCGGTGTTGGCCATCGAATGGCGCTAGCTGCGCAGCATTTGTGCACCGCCGCCGTCAGTGTCAGCCAGTTTGCCGTGGCATACGGAGCTCCATCGCAGTCTTTAACACTGGTAGCATGCCGCGACAGCGTGGACGTGAACCGTATGTGCAGTTGACGGACTTTGAGCGAGGGCGTATAGTGGGCATGCGGGAGGCCGGGTGGACGTACCGCCGAATTGCTCAACACGTGGGGCGTGAGGTCTCCACAGTACATCGATGTTGTCGCCAGTGTTCGGCAGAAGGTGCACGTGCCCGTCGACCTGGGACCGGACCGCAGCGACGCACGGATGCACGCCAAGACCGTAGGATCCTACGCAGTGCCTTAGGGGACCGCACCGCCACTTCCCAGCAAATTAGGGACACTGTTGCTCCTGGGGTATCGGCGAGGACCATTCGCAACCGTCTCCATGAAGCTGGGCTACGGTCCCGCACACCGTTAGGCCGTCTTCCGCTCACGCCCCAACATCGTGCAGCCCGCCTCCAGTGGTGTCGCGACAGGCGTGAATGGAGGGACGAATGGAGACGTGTCGTCTTCAGCGATGTGAGTCGCTTCTGCCTTGGTGCCAATGATGGTCGTATGCGTGTTTGGCGCCGTGCAGGTGAGCGCCACAATCAGGACTGCATACGACCGAGGCACACAGGGCCAACACCCGGCATCATGGTGTGGGGAGCGATCTCCTACACTGGCCGTACACCACTGGTGATCGTCGAGGGGACACTGAATAGTGCACGGTACATCCAAACCGTCATCGAACCCATCGTTCTACCATTCCTAGACCGGCAAGGGAACTTGCTGTTCCAACAGGACAATGCACGTCCGCATGTATCCCGTGCCACCCAACGTGCTCTAGAAGGTGTAAGTCAACTACCCTGGCCAGCAAGATCTCCGGATCTGTCCCCCATTGAGCATGTTTGGGACTGGATGAAGCGTCGTCTCACGCGGTCTGCACGTCCAGCACGAACGCTGGTCCAACTGAGGCGCCAGGTGGAAATGGCATGGCAAGCCGTTCCACAGGAGTACATCCAGCATCTCTACGATCGTCTCCATGGGAGAATAGCAGCCTGCATTGCTGCGAAAGGTGGATATACAGTGTACTAGTGCCGACATTGTGCATGCTCTGTTGCCTGTGTCTATGTGCCTGTGGTTCTGTCAGTGTGATCATGTGATGTATCTGACCCCAGGAATGTGTCAATAAAGTTTCCCCTTCCTGGGACAATGAATTCACGGTGTTCTTATTTCAATTTCCAGGAGTGTATGTTTGTCCAATGAATACCCGTTTATCATCTGCATTTCTTCTTGGCGTAGCAATTTTAATGGCCTGTAGAGTATAAAAGGGCAATGCGTTGGCGGAGTTGTCATTTGCACTGAGGTGATTCATGTGAACAGGCATCCGACGTTAAGACCGCAAGACAGGAATTAACAGACTTTTACCGTGATGACACTCCATTTCGGATATCGTAAAGAAATTTAACATTCCGGGACCCAAAGCGTCAATAGTGTGCCGAGAACACCACATTTCTAGACGACCTTCACTTAACGAGCGAGAGCAGTGGCGTTTGCGGAGAGTTGTCAGTGCTTACAGACATGCAACAGTGAGTGAAATAACCGCAGAAATCAGTGTAGGGTGTGCGATGAACGTATATGTTAAAACAGTGAAGTGAAATTCGGCTTTAATGGGGTATAGCAGCAGACGACCCTCGCGAGCGCCATTGCTAGTAGCACAATATCGCCTGCAGTGCCTTTCCTGGGCTCGTGACCATATCGGTTGGATTCCAGACGAGTGGAAAACCGTGACCCGGTCAGATTAGCTGCAGTTTCTGTTGGCAAAAGTGATGGTAGGGTTAGTGTGTGGCGCATACCCCAAGAAGCCATGGATCCAAGTTGTCAACAAGTACTTTGCAAATGTTGTTCGCTCCATACTAGTGTGGGCTGTGTTTACACGAAAGGGACTGAGTCCTCTTGTCCAACTGAACCGACCGTTGCCTGGAAATAGTTGTGTTCGGCTACTTGGAGACCATTTACAGTCATTCATGGACGTTTTTATAGATGACAATGCACTATGTCACCAGCCCACAATTGTTCGCGATTCGTTTGAAGAAATTCTGGACAATTTGAGTGAACGATTTGACTACCCACATCGCTCTTCATGAATCTCGGCGAACAGTTGTGGAACATAATCGAGATGTTGATTCGTGCACAAAATCCTGCACCAACACACTTTGGCAATTACAGACGGCTATAGAGGCAGCATGGATCAATATTTCTGATGGGAACTTCCAACGACTTGTTGAGTCCATGTCATGCCGAGTTGCTCCACCATCACGTGCAAAATGAGGTCTGACATGATGTTGGGAGGTATGCCATGATTTTTGTCACCTCAGTGTAATGTTGCATGCTGGGATCTGGAGCGGAGTCAACACGTTAGCTCATCCCTAGGGTACTCAATTGGGTTCAGGTCGGGATTCTGCGCTGAACAATCCCTTTCAGGAATATTACTGTATACAGATCATGACCTCACAGATACTGCTTTATGACAGGATCTATTGCCATGCTGATGCAGCCATCGTCTCCGAACTGTTCGTCTACTCTGTGCATTATAAAGAGCAGCAAAATATGGTCACATCATTCTACATTTAGTGTTTTCTTACGTGCAGTATGCGGACAACAACCTACGGACGGAAAAGACCCCCATACGTTCTCTGTGCTTCACTGTCGGCACTACAGATTGCCAACCTCAAAGCTTTCGATCGGATTGGCACAGGGCATAGTGTGATTCATCACTCCAAATCAGTCTTTTCTAGTCTTCTACTGTCAAATAGTGCCACTCGTGACACAACCTCAAGCGTAGCTTAACATCGACTACAGATTTGCCTGGCTTATG
This sequence comes from Schistocerca cancellata, assembly GCF_023864275.1. Lineage (NCBI taxonomy): Eukaryota > Metazoa > Arthropoda > Insecta > Orthoptera > Acrididae > Schistocerca > Schistocerca cancellata. The sequence continues at coordinate 338,999,195 of NC_064632.1, forward strand.
AGTAACTGTTCCACAATTGCACCGCATTCTTTTTAACTCCTTACGCAGTGTGCTAACTGGACTGCTGGCAGCATTTTGGAACTCATATGAGATTCTCCGTGCTGATTTCATGCCTCTGCAATGCCCAATGATTGCTGTCTGCTAGTTCACAAGGTATATCGGGTCTTGATTTATCTGTGGGTACTCCTTCGCGTTTCCACTTCGAAGTCACGTCAGCAACAGTCGGCTTGAGCAGCTAACAGTGGTTGAAATGTCCCTGATGGGTCTGTTACTCAGGTGGCATCCAGCGGCCAGTGCATGATCGAAGTCATTGTGTTCTCATGGCCGACCCATTCTGCTATTTCCGCTTCTCTGCTGACCTCCTTTTATACCGGCGGATCTGTCTCTCGGTACATCCATGGGTCAATTCCACATTTTACAGGGTGATACCGTGATGGTGTGACAAATTTCCGTGGATGATGGAGAAGGGTAAATCTATCAATTTGAGTTCAGGGATCCTAATCCAGAAACGACAGAGTCGAAAGTTATAGGCGAAAAACGTTCTGAAGAGCTTTGGGCACTTGTTCAGTAGAAGAGATCTTTTTCACAGCAGCAAAGATGAACAAGTGCTCATAGCTCTTAAGGTACGCAGTTTACAGCCCATGTTTACTGGACCTCTTTTTGTTTTGGTCCATACTATCACCACCAAAAATATGAAAAGTAAAGAGTTTTCAGTGGACGAGGTTCACTGTCAGATGTATCTTAAAGGTTTTCGCTTATGACTTCCAACTCGGTCATTTCAGGACCAGGGTCCCTTTCCTTAGATTGCTACATTTATTCTTCTCCAACATACCTGAAAGTTTGTAACCTCGTCACGGAAACACTCTGTACAGGAGCGTCCAGAAACTTTTGATCAGACGGCATGGCTGATCACGAAATATCAGAACAGATATGTGAATCGATAGAAGACTGAACTCCGTACGCCGTTCGTAAGAGGAAGTCATCGTCAGAAGTGAATGTATGATCCGGCGTGGCGCGTTGACAGCTCGGGCGAGCGTTGTAACGTCCTGCACACGATATGCCAGCCTTTCAAATTCTATGCAAACCACATTTGTGAGTGGTTTTATCGCCTCGAAAAAATATTGTTCCGTAACAACTTTCTTGAGACCTGAGTATCTCCTGGCGTATAAAATGTCCCAATAACTTACGGAAATGAAGCCGAGTGGCAGCGTCGACCACCGCCGATATTTCGACAGGAGCACACCCTGTGATTTTAATGGCAGATCTGCAGCAACTAAGTATTGTGCAAGGAATTTTAAAATCTGGGTTTGCAGAGCAATTCCGGAAAGATAACACACACAAACACAACTGTAAAAATTATCGACGTCGCACAAGATGATTGACGTCAGAAGTTGTCGATACTGAAAATTAGTAACCAACCGGTGAGGTAGCTTTAACTTCGTCCTTTTGTTTTTCAACAAGGATGACAGCAAGATTCTAAGCATAATTTTAAAAAATCTCCGTCTCTATTTATAAGGTTGGTATGGTATGGTATAGTATGGTATGGAACTGGGGACCCAGAAACGACGGAGAGGCTTCGTCCCCGCCGTAGGCCTCAGTGGTTCACAACCCCACAATAGGCTACAGCAGTCCAGTCACCCCACCGCCGCCCCACACCGAACCGACGGTTATTGTGCGGTTCGGTCCCCAGTGGACCCTCCCAGGGAACGTATCACACGAGACGAGTGTAACCCCAATATTTGCGTGGTAGAGAAATTATGGTGTACATGTACGAGGAGAAAATGTTTGCGCAGCAATTGCCGACATAGAGTAACTGAGGCGGAATAAGGGGAACCAGCCCGCATTCGCCGAGGCAGATAGAAAACCGCCTTAAAAAAACATCCACAGTCTGGCCGGTACACCGGACCTCGACACTAATCCGCCGCGCGGATTCGTGCCGGGGACCGGCACGCCCTCCCGCTCAGAAAGCAGTGCATTAGACAGAACGGCTAACCGGGTGGGCTATTTACAAGGTTACTTGTTAATCTAATTTCAGCTGGTTATTTTTTCCTTAATAACACGATCCCAATAGCTGGACGTGCATTCCAGAATCTCCGAGTTGTTACATTCCATAGCATGACAGGTACCAAGACAATGTTCTGCAATAGCGCAATTTCCCACCTGATGTAAGCTTGTGTTACGCTTATGCTCAGTACACTGGTCTTTCACAGTCCTGGTAGTTTGACCAACACAAGACAAGCCACAAATACGGTACACACCCGCATTATGAAAACCAGGATCATCCTTTAAGGAACCTAAAAGGACTCTAATCTTAGATGGTGATCGAAAAACCTATTTCACATAATATTTATACAAACTACGACCAATCTTACTGGAACCCAAGCGTAACTTGGTATTATCATTACTCACCCGGTGCACGGTTGGTCGATGGCACAATGCAAATCCGACCTGTCTTTCACTATATTCATTCTGACGACACATAGCCTCCAGATGAATTAACTCAGCTGATAAACTCTAAGGGTCTGAAATGGCGTGAGCCCTGTGAACCAACGTACGAAATATCTCTTCACGCTTAGCCAAATGGTGACAACTACCAGACAGCAGATACAAGTCAGCGTAAGCACACTTCCTATGAATGGCGTTTCCCAACATACCACCATCCTTCCCCCTAATCAACATATCAAGGAAAGGAAGCCAGCCATCCCCTTCCACCTCCATTATGAAACAAATATTATGGTGGATTGAACTCTGTTGTTCTAAAATGTCGTTAAAATTCTCACTGCCAAGGTGTGCCATAAGCCCAAACGGCAAAGGTACCGTCTACCTATCCGAAAAAAACATGCAGGTTTCAAAGCCGCCATCGTTCCTAGCAGTATTCCACAAACAAAGTGGCAATAACAGGTGACAACGTGATCCCCATCGCAACTCTGTCTGCTCCTAGTACTGGTAACTGAATAAAAAGTAAGTGGAAGTCGACACATGTCGAAATACACTCCTGGAAATGGAAAAAAGAACACATTGACACCGGTGTGTCAGACCCACCATACTTGCTCCGGACACTGCGAGAAGGCTGTACAAGCAATGATCACACGCACGGCGCAGCGGACACACCAGGAACCGCGGTGTTGGCCGTCGAATGGCGCTACCTGCGCAGCATTTGTGCACCGCCGCCGTCAGTGTCAGCCAGTTTGCCGTGGCATACGGAGCTCCATCGCAGTCTTTAACACTGGTAGGATGCCGCGACAGCGTGGACGTGAACCGTATGTGCAGTTGACGGACTTTGAGCGAGGGCGTATAGTGGGCATGCGGGAGGCCGGGTGGACGTACCGCCGAATTGCTCAACACGTGGGGCGTGAGGTCTCCACAGTACATCGATGTTGTCGCCAGTGGTCGGCGGAAGGTGCACGTGCCCGTCGACCTGGGACCGGACCGCAGCGACGCACGGATGCACGCCAAGACCGTAGGATCCTACGCAGTGCCGTAGGGGACCGCACCGCCACTTCCCAGCAAATTAGGGACACTGTTGCTCCTGGGGTATCGACGAGGACCATTCGCAACCGTCTCCATGAAGCTGGGCTACGGTCCCGCACACCGTTAGGCCGTCTTCCGCTCACGCCCCAACATCGTGCAGCCCGCCTCCAGTGGTGTCGCGACAGGCGTGAATGGAGGGACGAATGGAGACGTGTCGTCTTCAGCGATGAGAGTCGCTTCTGCCTTGGTGCCAATGATGGTCGTGTTATGTGTCGACAGAAGTGCCGACACAGTGTTATTTAGAAGGGCCGAATAGGCACGCTATCAGCTCACCCAGAATATCGTGAAGTCTGAAACAGGATGCTCAATGAATGCTAATAAGAAAAGTACGTTGCTTTGGGAATACTTAACTTTAATCCATCCTTTTGGTATACATCGTTTATGGTGAATACAAGTAAGACTCTCTCCAGATATGGTTAACTGCGCCTTGCTAGGTCGTAGCTATGGACTTAGCTGAAGGCTATTCTGTCTCTCGGCAAATGAGAGGAAGGCTTCGTACGTCTAGTCGCTAGCAATGTCGTCCGTACAACTGGGGCGAGTGCTAGTCCGTCTTTCTAGACCTGCCATGTGGTGGCGCTAGGTCTGCAAGTACTGATGGCGGCGACACGCGGGTCCGACATGTACTAATGGACCGCGGCCGATTTAAGCTACCACCTAGCAAGTGTGGTGTCTGGCGGTGACACCACATTCCTCCCCCGCAAATCGGCGAACGGTCGTGTTATAAGGCTTCCGCCCGCCGTGGGGAGGGCCCCATGTTGACGTATGCGATGAGGTGGGGAGCCTAACAACAGGCGAGGCTGTGCCACCCGCACCCGGCCATTCGGTCCGAGGGGAGCTAGGAAACGCCTGGAAACCTACTCCAGGGTGCACGTCAACATGCGGCGGATGCGCCCGTAATGAGACAGGGTCGACCTCCATTGCGTCGGGGTATCCGACGCGCGATGACGCCATGTGGTCCGGAGCGGGCAAGAGTTCCATGGCGGAGGACAGCTGGTCACGGGAAGCGATCGGCGGCGCGTGACCCAGGGAGGCGGATGGCGGCTGCAGCGAAGCGTCCTCCGTGGGCTGCGCCGGCGGCGGCGGCGGCGGCGCGACGCCATGGGGCAAAATGGAAGGCATCGTCGGTAACACCTGGGGATGAGGCGAGCCAGTAGATGGGTCCCCAGGGCGCTGACCGGACGGCTCCGTCGCTGAAAGCAGACGGGGAGCGGCAGAACCCAGGCGACGACAGAGGCGCAGCTGATTGAGATGCCGACGCACCTCACCAGAGGCCCCCAAAACCAAATACATCGCGCGGCCGAGGCAGCGAAGAATGCGCCCTGCGAGCCAACGCCGTGAACCGCGATAAGTACGATAGAATACGACGTCGCCAGGAGCAAAAGCAGGAGTCTGCCGCTGCACAGGAACCTGATGCGGCGGATGCAGCAAAGACATCAAGGTTCGATGAGGACGACCGTGAAGCAACTCAGCCGGCGAGCGACCATCGCGGGGCTGAGAGCGATAGGACGACAAAAAGAGCAACAAGGCGTCCTCCCGAGAATGCGACTCTTTCAACTTCAACATCTGTGACTTGAAAGTCCGGACCAAACGTTCAGCGGCACCGTTTGACTGAGGCGAAAACGGCGCGGATGTCAGATGTTGAATACCATTGGCCTTGCAGAATGACTGAAATTCTGCGGACATGAATTGTGGACCATTGTCAGAAACAATAGTCTGCGGAAGACCTTCAATGCAAAAGATAGCAGACAACGCTTGGATGGTGGCAGAGGACGTCGTGGAAGACATCCGGACAACAAAAGGAAAAGTACTGAAGGAATCGACAACAACCAACCATCGAGCATTCCAGAATGGACCAGCAAAATCTATGTGCAAGCGTTGCCAAGGGGAAGCGGCTGTCGGCCAAGCAAAGAATTTCCGCGGCGGTGCGGATTGTTGTTCGGCACACGCCATGCAAGAAGAGCACATATTCGTAATCGCAGCATCGATTCCGAACCAAGTACAGTGCTGACGAGCAAGTTGTTTCGTACGCACTATACCCCAATGTCCTTGGTGGAGAAGCTTTAAGACAGATGACTGTAACGAACGTGGGACCACGACCCTAGACTGATCATTATCAGAACGCAACAACAAAACACCACGTCGTACAAAAAGTCTCTCCTTGTGAGCAAAAAATCGGCGAACCATCGGATCCTCGATCCGTGACTTCGACAAGGGCCATTGCGTAGTAACAAAACGCAAAACGGTAGCAAGGACAGGGTCTGCAGCTGTGGCTGTAGCTACACGACGAAAATCAATCGGAAACGATTCGACCACGTCATCAGTGTCCGCATCAATGAACATGCAAGCAAGTTCGGAAGAATCGAATGCTTTATCCTCGGCAACAGGCAAACGGGACAACGCATCTGCGTTTCCGTGCTTAGCAGTGGACCGGTACAAGATATCGTAGCGGTACTGCGAGAGGAAAAGAGACCAGCGAATGAATTTCTGCGCTGTACGTGGAGGTACAGGCTTGTTCGGATGAAAAAGCGATGTCAAAGGTTTGTGGTCTGTAATGATGGTAAAGTGACGACCATACAAGAAATCGTGAAACTTCGTAACACCAAACACGAGAGCCAAAGCTTCTTTCTCTATCTGGGAATAATTTCTTTGCGCTGACGAGAGCAATTTGGACGCAAAGGCAATAGGGCGATCATGCGAACCATCTTTGTGCGCAAGCACAGCACCGATCCCGAAATCCGATGCATCTACCATCAACAAAAGGGGTTTCTGGGGATCGAATGGCGTAAGGCAAGTATTTGAAAGCAACGCCGATTTCAACTGGCGAAAGGCGCGTTCGCATTCCGTCGACCAGACGAACGGAACACCTTTACGGCGTAAGCGATGAAGCGGAGCTGAAATGGAAGAGGCATTGCGCAGAAAGCGATGATAATAATTAATTTTTCCCAACACACTCTGTAGCTGCTTCAAAGTTTGTGGTGCAGGCAAGTCCTGTATGGCACTGAGGTGCTCTGGACTCGGATGGATGCCTTGGGCATTTATGACATGTCCCAGATACGGCAAGTCACGAGCAAAAAACACACATTTGTCCTTCCGCAAGCGAAGACCATTCTGTCGCAAGACCTGAAAGAGTGTTCTGAGATTTTGTAAATGTTCTGCTTCTGTCTTTCCTGAGATCACTATATCGTCCAGATAGTTAGCTGCAGTAGGGACCGACGCACAAAGAGTTTGTAAATATTGCTGAAACAATGCAGGGGCGGATGCACACCCGAATGGCAGTCTTTTGAATCTGTATAGTCCAAGATGCGTGGTAACCACCAATACGCGCTGGGATTCTTCGTCCACCGGTATTTGCAAGTACGCATCTGCGAGGTCCAACTTTGAAAAATATTTTCCCGGGCACAGTTTGTCAAAAAGATCTTCCGGGCGGGGCAAAGGAAAAGTAGCAGTCACTAGTTGTGGATTCACTGTTGCTTTGAAGTCCACGCAAAGTCTCAATTTACCGGAAGGTTTTTGCAAAATAACTAAGGGTGAAGCCCAGAGAGAAGCCTGCACACGTTCAATGACACCTTGTGATTCTAAATCGTTTAATGTTCTTGCGACCTCATCACGCAATGCGTGGGGAACATTGCGCGCTCTGAAAAATTTCGGTTGCGCGTTGACTTTTAGTTCCAAATGTGCTTCATAGTCCTTAGCGCAACCAAGGCCCGGTGCAAAAATGTCTGCAAATTCCGCACATAGACTAGAAACACTGTCGGAAGGCACAGTCTGGTTCACTGAGAGAACCTGATTCACAATAGACAAGTTAAACAATTGAAATAAATCTAAACCAAACAAGTTCACTGCAGCAGAAGAACGAAGAACGTAAAACGACACAAGTTTTGTTTGTCCCTTGTATGCGGCAAGAAGGCTGCACTGTCCTAACACAGGGATATGCTGTCCTGAATAACTAGTGAGCTGAACTTTTGCGGCACGCAACGGCGGGGCGCCCAGTTGTTTGTACGTGGCGTGATTGAGCAATGAAACTGCAGCTCCGGTATCGAGCTGGAATGGTATCACTTGTCCGGCAAAGTCCAAATCTACAAAAAGTTTATTGTCCTGCTGACGACAAGAGCGACTGTTGTGTGCAACTGGAACAGACACTGGTACAGAATCACTTGCGACGTGACGGGATTGCCGTCGACGTCGACGCACACTTTTTGTGGGACGAACACAGTCACTGTTAGAAAGAGTAACACTGGGCGGAGTGCCATTAACTACGTGAATGTCCATGGGCGAAGGTTCCCGAGCCTGAGTGTCCGTGGTTCGATTCCGGCGCGAAGCAAAGGGCCTGGAACGGTTGTGATTGTCTGATCTGAGCTTTTTCTGGCAAACACTTTGAACATGTCTTTTCTTGTGACAGTAAAAGCAAATAGCTTGGCGTGACGGGCAATTTTCACGCGAATGTCTAGTAGCACACCGCGGGCATGATTTCACTGCATTTGCGGGCTGGCGAGGCACACCTGGTTTAGAGCGCGGCGTCAGCTGCGTCGAAGTGCGCGAGGGCCGGTTACCGGGCCGCGCAGCGCGTCCAGCGGGCCGGTTAATGTTACACACTGCTGGCGAAGCTTCAAAAGATTCCTGAGCACAGTCAAGTGTGTCTTGCCTATCCAATATGTCTATCACTTGTTGAAGGGAGGGATTAACTAGTTTCAAAATCTGTTCCCTTATGCGAACATCAGAAACGTTCTGTGCTATTGCATCACGCACCATTGTATCTGAATAAGGAAGGCCACAGTCACACTGAAATTCACAATCCCTAGTAAGGCCTTGCAAAGTTGCAACCCACTCCCTATTAGTTTGACCGGCCGTACGTTTCGTACGAAAGAACGTATACCGTTTTGCAACCACATTAACTGTTTCTTTGAAATAGGCATCTAAAGCCGACACAATTTCTTCGTAGGACAGAGTTGCTACGTCGCGTCGGGGAAACAATTTCACTATCACACGGTACGTTTGCACGCCGACACAAGACAATAAGTGAGGCTGCCGCTCGTTACCTTGAATTCTGTAGGCGGCTAGATGGAATCCAAACTGGCGGGACCACTCCGGCCATGTTTCCTGCGCCGCGTCAAAGTTGCGAAACGGCGGTGCAACTGCATGTTGTGGCTGCGGGAGCGGCGAAGCGGCGGCGGCCGCATCGTTTTGCAGCGCACGTTGACCCTGGATGAGCTGTCCCAGGGCATCCAATAACGCCTGCGTCTGCTGATTCTGCAAGCGATAAAATTCGGACAGTACATCTGGAGATTGTGGCGAAGCCATGACACAAGTAAATGTAAGCAATTAGAAAGAACAAAACCCTTTTTTAACTCGTCGCCAATGTTATGTGTCGACAGAAGTGCCGACACAGTGTTATTTAGAAGGGCCGAATAGGCACGCTATCAGCTCACCCAGAATATCGTGAAGTCTGAAACAGGATGCTCAATGAATGCTAATAAGAAAAGTACGTTGCTTTGGGAATACTTAACTTTAATCCATCCTTTTGGTATACATCGTTTATGGTGAATACAAGTAAGACTCTCTCCAGATATGGTTAACTGCGCCTTGCTAGGTCGTAGCTATGGACTTAGCTGAAGGCTATTCTAACTGTCTCTCGGCAAATGAGAGGAAGGCTTCGTACGTCTAGTCGCTAGCAATGTCGTCCGTACAACTGGGGCGAGTGCTAGTCCGTCTTTCTAGACCTGCCATGTGGTGGCGCTAGGTCTGCAAGTACTGATGGCGGCGACACGCGGGTCCGACATGTACTAATGGACTGCGGCCGATTTAAGCTACCACCTAGCAAGTGTGGTGTCTGGCGGTGACACCACAGGTCGTATGCGTGTTTGGCGCCGTGCAGGTGAGCGCCACAATCAGGACTGCATACGACCGAGGCACACAGGGCCAACACCCGGCATCATGGTGTGGGGAGCGATCTCCTACACTGGGCGTACACCACTGGTGATCGTCGAGGGGACACTGAATAGTGCACGGTACATCCAAACCGTCATCGAACCCATCGTTCTACCATTCCTAGACCGGCAAGGGAACTTGCTGTTCCAACAGGACAATGCACGTCCGCATGTATCCCGTGCCACCCAACGTGCTCTAGAAGGTGTAAGTCAACTACCCTGGCCAGCAAGATCTCCGGATCTGTCCCCGATTGAGCATGTTTGGGACTGGATGAAGCGTCGTCTCACGCGGTCTGCACGTCCAGCACGAACGCTGGTCCAACTGAGGCGCCAGGTGGAAATGGCATGGCAAGCCGTTCCACAGGATTACATCCAGCATCTCTACGATCGTCTCCATGGGAGAATAGCAGCCTGCATTGCTGCGAAAGGTGGATATACACTGTACTAGTGCCGACATTGTGCATGCTCTGTTGCCTGTGTCTATGTGCCTGTGGTTCTGTCAGTGTGATCATGTGATGTATCTGACCCCAGGAATGTGTCAATAAAGTTTCCCCTTCCTGGGACAATGAATTCACGGTGTTCTTATTTCAATTTCCAGGAGTGTAGATTCGTTAATTGTACACCAAACCTAACGTCAGTCAACCTTAACGAATCAGACAGAGAAATCACATCAAAACTTACTAGACTATCACTCATTCAAATACATTCCCTCTAAACCACGTAAGAAATCCGCCGAGTTCTTAATGTGATGCTCACACAGGTCTACTAGTCGGCTCAACACAGTAGCAAGGTGCTTTGATACACGATATGATGGAGAACCAATGTTACAATCGGTCTAAGAGGAACCTCTTCCTTGTGGACCTTCGGAAAGCTGCATAAACTAGAGCGAATAGTGCAATAAGAATTAAGTCTTAATAACCTACTGGGATGTGCGATATTCATAGAATTGGTTGATTGTCAAGGGCTCGTATTGTTAGCCAACAAATAGATTGCAATACAGCTTAGAAAGTTTATTTTTTGTACAAACACACACTTTTATTGGACATTAACTAATTAATTAGCAAATTAAAAGTAGTTAAATTATAATATCAGTGGACGTTTTTGTAGGATTCTACTGTGAGTCGTTTACGAGACATCGCATTTTCAAAACTTTCCACACTGACACTCGTTTGTACCGTCCAACTTGCGTAGTTGCTAGATACAATGTCGTTATGTTTGCTTACAGTGAGCTTGTATGCTCCTGGAATGCATTGCGACTTGCTGGTCAGTTAGTGTGTAACAATCCAAGCAGTAGCTCCTGAGTGGACGATGAGATTTACCAACGTAGAAAAAGCCAACCTGCTCTTGGTTTATGGAGAGTGCAGCAAGAATGCAGTTCATTCTTGTAGGTTCTATGCGACAAGATATCCCAATAGACGTCAACCATCTCGTAAATTATTTATCAACATCTTCAATCAGTTACGTCAAAGTGGTAGTGTAATACCTAGACAACGTAACAGAAGGAAACCAGCGACGGCAAAAGAGGCGAAATTAATGTTCTTGCTACTGTTTCAGTTGATCCTCACGATAGCTTCGGCGCAATCGCGTGAGGAGGTAACATGGTCCTGACAAGCGTGGTACGTATTCTCCATCGACGTAGGTTCCATCCCTGCCACATCTGTCTCCAACAATAGCTCTATGGAAAAGATTAAGGGAATCGTGTTAAGTTCTGTATATGGGCATTAGGACAGGATACTCCAGATGCATCATGTATCTTGTTTAGTGATGAAGCCAAATTTACTAATCATGGCTAGGTAAACCGCCTAAAACATGCACTGACAGTCAGTTGACAATCCCCGTTGGCTTTATCAGGTGGAACATCAGTGTCCATAGAATGTAAACGTGTGAACCACCAGCTCATAGGACCGATTTTCGTAGACGGGACACTGAACAAGCACTAGTATCGCAGACTCCTAACAGACCATCTTCCGCGGATTCTAGAAGATGTTCCTCTGCAGACTAGGAGGAACCTGTGGTACCATCATGATGGCTGTCTAGTCCGTACTGTACGAAGCACTACGGCATATTTTCACAAATTATTTCCAAATCATTGAATTTGACGCAGAGATCTGTACCTTGACTGGCCCGTTCCTCGGATTTGACGCCTGTAGACACTTTTCTGTGGGAAAAGCTGAAAGACGCTGTTTACAAGGACACCCCAACTAGGCCTGATGATATGCAACGATGTATTACTGCACCTTTGCTGAAATTCTAGCATGTGTACAGCAGTCGTGCCATACCAGACTGGAAGCATGAATTGCTGCTCCCGGTATTCATTTTGAACACAACCTCTCTCCTTCTTTCCAAGCACTAATCATGACTTGTGGGGTCTGCTGTTATGGTTAACCGGATTTGGCACATTAATTTTAAGGGTGGCTGAATGCCCTTCCTGTCGCCATCCTGTACCCCCCCCCCCCCCCCCCCGGGACAGAATGTGTGTACCCCAACTGTCTGCGTCTAGTGTAATCTATGGAACAGTGTGAACATGTTTCAAATGACGGCGAGACGTGTAACTGAGACAGAACGTGGGGAGCAGCCCGGTATTCACCTAGCAGGATGTGAAAAACCGCCGAAAAACCACATCCAGACTGGCCGGCACAGCGGCCGACGTCGTTAGTCCGCCGGGCGGTTTCGATCCGGGGCTGGCGCGCCTACCCGAGACCAGGAAGCACTGCGCTAGCACTCTCAGCTACCCTGGTGGGTATTTTGAACACAACCTGTGAAGGTAAATTGTCTCGTTACTGCTCAGAATCCACATAACTAGAATATTCACTTGTGTTGTTCTTTGGTGTCTACCACCACAGGTATTGTACAAGTGTCAGAGTGGGAACGTTTCAAAAGAATGGCTCTCACAAGAATCCTACAACAAACAACTGACATTGTAATTTACCCCACGTTTAGCGTGTTAATGTCACCAGGTATTGTTTCAATTAAAGAAGCGTATATTATCACAAAAATGCACTTTCCAGTTATCATTACAATCTGTTTATTGGATAACAATACGAGCCGCTCACTGACAATCTATAAAAACTGCACATCAATAGCCCTTTCCATTTCCTCAATACATGCGGTGCGTTTTAGGCGATTCATCCTGTGTATTCGGTATTGTCGAAACACATATCCGTCACAAAGTATTCGGTACTCGTTGCTCTACGTTTTTACTGATGTAGCCATTACAGATAAATACGTTTCTATTTTCCTAGTAAATTGTGTGTATGACCGCACACCTGAACGCGCTACTTCAGTGGGATCTCTTTCCCTATCAAATTTTCCTTTTCTGCATACTAACGAACCGTCGCCAAGGCTGCGAAAGCGTTAATAGTTGCAGACAAAGTTGAAAGAGTTGAGTTGGTTATCATACGAAAATACACTCCTGGAAATGGAAAAAAGAACACATTGACACCGGTGTCTCAGACCCACCATACTTGCTCCGGACACTGTGAGAGGGCTGTACAAGCAATGATCACACGCACGGCACAGCGGACACACCAGGAACCGCGGTGTTGGCCGTCGAATGGCGCTAGCTGCGCAGCATTTGTGCACCGCCGCCGTCAGTGTCAGCCAGTTTGCCGTGGCAACCGGAGCTCCATCGCAGTCTTTAACACTGGTAGCATGCCGCGACAGCGTGGACGTGAACCGTATGTGCAGTTGACGGACTTTGAGCGAGGGCGTATAGTGGGCATGCGGGAGGCCGGGTGGACGTACCGCCGAATTGCTCAACACGTGGGGCGTGAGGTCTCCACAGTACATCGATGTTGTCGCCAGTGGTCGGCGGAAGGTGCACGTGCCCGTCGACCTGGGACCGGACCGCAGCGACGCACGGATGCACGCCAAGACCGTAGGATCCTACGCAGTGCCGTGGGGGACCGCACCGCCACTTCCCAGCAAATTAGGGACACTGTTGCTCCTGGGGTATCGTCGAGGACCATTCGCAACCGTCTCCATGAAGCTGGGCTACGGTCCCGCACACCGTTAGGCCGTCTTCCGCTCACGCCCCAACATCGTGCAGCCCGCCTCCAGTGGTGTCGCGACAGGCGTGAATGGAGGGACGAATGGAGACGTGTCGTCTTCAGCGATGAGAGTCGCTTCTGCCTTGGTGCCAATGATGGTCGTATGCGTGTTTGGCGCCGTGCAGGTGAGCGCCACAATCAGGACTGCATACGACCGAGGCACACAGGGCCAACACCCGGCATCATGGTGTGGGGAGCGATCTCCTACACTGGGCGTACACCACTGGTGATCGTCGAGGGGACACTGAATAGTGCACGGTACATCCAAACCGTCATCGAACCCATCGTTCTACCATTCCTAGACCGGCAAGGGAACTTGCTGTTCCAACAGGACAATGCACGTCCGCATGTATCCCGTGCCACCCAACGTGCTCTAGAAGGTGTAAGTCAACTACCCTGGCCAGCAAGATCTCCGGATCTGTCCCCCATTGAGCATGTTTGGGACTGGATGAAGCGTCGTCTCACGCGGTCTGCACGTCCAGCACGAACGCTGGTCCAACTGAGGCGCCAGGTGGAAATGGCATGGCAAGCCGTTCCACAGGACTACATCCAGCATCTCTACGATCGTCTCCATGGGAGAATAGCAGCCTGCATTGCTGCGAAAGGTGGATATACACTGTACTAGTGCCGACATTGTGCATGCTCTGTTGCCTGTGTCTATGTGCCTGTGGTTCTGTCAGTGTGATCATGTGATGTATCTGACCCCAGGAATGTGTCAATAAAGTTTCCCCTTCCTGGGACAATGAATTCACGGTGTTCTTATTTCAATTTCCAGGAGTGTAGTTCGAAACTGAATAGCCGCGGCGCTGATTCACGTAGGCCTCTACAGGTAAACACGGCGTCGGGCCTCTGCAGTGACAAAGCATGGCGACGTATGGTGTGTGCGAGCCAAATGCGGTAATTCTGCTAAAATCCCTGTTTGCCGCTGTGGGGAGTCGAAAAGCCGGTGATTTGCCATATGGCGGAAGCTCGTAGCGTATGAAACTAACTGGGGATTGCGAATACAACCGACTCCGGCCTAGTGAGACGCGAAATGAAAGCGGGAAGGAAACGTGAGAGGAGCGAAACGTTTCAGACAGTAACGAACTGGTACCTCGAATCCCCTGGAAAATTCGTTACTCAATAACGAACACACACAATATGCGGTAGGCCTAATTGTGAACGGCCACCTTGCGGCAGGTGAGGCGGAGTTTTGCAAGTGAAGCATACGAGTACACCCAAACGCATGTCCCGCATGACTTGTAAGCTACAGCTAGAACATCTACAAACGATCGTTGTTATTTATTGTGGGCTTCAATCCGAAGACTGGTTTGATGCAGCTATCCATGCTACTCTGTTCTGTGCAAGCCTCTTCATCTCCGAATACCTACTGCAACCTATATATTTTCTAACCTGTTTACTGTATTCATTTCTTGGTCTCCCACAATGATTTTTAGCTCTCCCTCTGCCACATTTCCCTCCAACACTAAATTCGTGATCACTTGATGTCTCACACTGTGTCCTATGAACCGATCCCTTCTTCTAGTCAGGTGCCACAAATTTATTTTCTGATTAATTCTTTTCAGTACCTCCACATTAGTTAGGCAACCTAATCATCATCCTTTTGCAGCATATCAGTTCAAAACCTTCTATTCTCTTCTTATGTAAACTGTTTATCGCCGACGTTTCACTTCCATACAATTCTATACCGCAAACAAAGAATTCCCTTACTCTTGATTTTATATCTGATGTCAACAAATTTCTCTTCTTCTAAAATGCTTTTCTTGCCATTACCAGTCTATATTTTATATCATCTTTGCTTTGGCCACCATCAGCTGCTTTTCTGCACAAATAGCAAAACTGATATACTACTTTAAGTATGTCATTTCCTTATCCAATTCCTTCAGCATCACCTGTTTTAATTCGACTAATTTCCAGTAGCCTTGTCTTGCTGTAGTTGATGTTTATCTTATATCCTCTTTTCACGACAATGTCCGTTCCGTTTAACTGCTCTTTCAAATCCTTAGCTGTCTCAGAAAACCTCAAAATGGTTATTTCTCCTCCCTGAACTTTAATCCCTACTCCATAGTTTTCTCTGGTTTCCTTGACTGCTTGCTCAGTGTGCAGATTGAATAACACTGGGGATAGGCTGCGACCCAGGCTCACCGCCTTCTTAACCATTGCTTCAAATGTTCAAATGTGTGTGAAATGTTATGGGATTTAACTGCTAAGGTCATCAGTCCCTAAGCTTACACACTACTTAACCTAAATTATCCTAAGGACAAACACACCCACCCATGCCCGAGGGAGGACTCGAACCTCCGCCACGTTCAGCAGCACAGTCCATGACTGCTCTTAATCATTGCTTCCCTTTCATGCCCCTCGACTCTTATGACTGCCGTCTGGATTCTGCACAAGTTCTAATTGCCGTTCGGTCTCTTTATTTTACCCCTGACACCTTCAAAATTTGAGCGAGATAATTCGGGTCAGCATTATCGAAAGCTTTCTCTAATTCTACAGATGCTATAAACGTAAGCTTGCCTTTTCTTAACCTGTCTTCTGAGTTTCTTACTATAGCACTGAAAAATAAATAGTCACGTAGGATCAAGCAAAACAGAAAAAGTCCGACTACGTGCTTCCACAAGAAAATCTCACAAAAGAAAAAAATGTGTAAAAAATGAAACGTAGCGGGCCACGTCGATTACTGCTATACTCACAATGTAAAACAAAGAACATGTGAGTCTTGGCAATTTTGTGTCAGTCCCCTGACAGCTGTTGGTTAGTATCTTCTGCATATAAAGTTCTGGTTCTGTTGTATCTTTTGTGAAACAGTGAAGCCTTGGAAAGAAATTGTAGCTACGTTCCTCCTCCTTTTTTATTCTAATTATTGCGCGTCTGGAATTACTAGCGGTTCCTGCAACCGTCTCAAGCACACTTTTAATGAGATTTTGCCTCTCTGCTTGCCTCTTCTGGCATAAATTTAATGACATTGTACCGTATGTTTCAAAATTAATATCGGAGTTCTAAGGCTATGTAGCATTTGTTACATTCAATTTACAAGCATAAATAATACGTCAAATGAAATAGAAACTCAAATAGTTTTTCTTAAAAAGTTCAACATGTCACACGGCACATATCGAGTCGATAGATGAGTAGTTCCCGAACCTTGATCAGTGAGTCTGGAGTAATTGTTGCAACAACTGCTTCAGTCCTCTTTCTTAAATCGGGAAGGCATATCGTAGCGGAGATACGTATACGTCATCCTTTATGGACCCCCAAAGGTACCAAACAAATTGCGTCAGATCAAGCGAACGTGGAGGCCATGCGAAAAGAGCTCTGTCATCCGACTCCTTGCGGCCAGATTGAGTTCTGTGGTACAGTTTCTTCCAACTGAGGAACGAGAGATAGTTCTAGCGCAGCAAGATAAGGAACACCAGTTACAGTTGCCTCTCCGAGAAAAGAAAATCCTATAATGTTTCCCCTGAGATATGGCACAAAGAAAACACAGCCACTGCAATATTAACCGACACCGGGCAAGCGACTTTCAGTTAAAATGTCTCCCCTGTACGGGAATATACAGGGGAATCACCTAGAACTTGAACCACAGATATTTCGGAAGCGGATACTGTTACTGATGTGCGTTTTTCGCAAAATAGGCTGGTAGGCAGAGGCATGTTTTGTTCGCCAGTAAGAAGACTGTAACAGAATTTCGGATGTGTAATTTCTCTTTTTGCAAACATACACTTTTTAAATAGAACAATACCCATTGACATTAACAAGCAAAACGTAAAATAAATTAGAATGTCAGTGGTGTTTGTGAAAAGTTTCTAATGCGAGTCGTTTACGAGATGACGTATTTTGAGAAGTACCCACACCGACACTTGTTTGCGCTCTTCAGTCTGTGTGGCTCCAAGGTACGATGTTGTGTTTCCTTACAGTGAGCCTGTGTTTTCCTTGAGTACAATGTGACTTGCTAGTCAGTTTGTGCGTTACAGTCCAAGCAGAAGGTAGTGATTGGACGATAGGATTTACCAGTGCAGAAAAAGCCGACGTGCTCGTGGTGTATGGACAGTGTAGGAAGAATGCAGTTCGCTATTGTAGGTTGTATGCGCCAAGATATCTCACTAGGCGTCAACCATCTCGGCAGTTATTTATCAACATCTTCGAACAGTTACGTGAAAGTGGTAGTGTAATACCTAGACGGCGTAACAGAAGAAAAATAGTGACGACAGAAGAGGCGAAATGGACGTTCTTCCTATTGTTGCAGTTGATCCGCACGAAAGCTTCGGCGCAATCTCATGGTGACATGATTCTGGCAAGTGTCCTGCGCAATCTCCATCGACATAGGTTCCATCCCTGTCACATCTGTGTCCATCCAGAGCTGTATGGAAAAGTTTAATGGAATCGTGTTAACTTCTGTATACGGGCATTAAGACAGGATACTCCAGATGAACACACATCAAAAGTTTTGCATCACCCTGGTTCCAGAACTCCTTGAGATAGACGTTGACTGTGGATACTGTATCGCAGACACCATCCCTTTGACTGTTCAGAGATGTCACTAACCCCCCCCCCCCCCATAGAGTAAACAACAACGCATGAGCAGCGGATATGAGATGGAGGGGGTCCGACTGCCGATCAGTTCCAGTCATTCCACCAGGGAGGAGTACACGGCTCGTGTTGTCTGTAGTTCGACCATCCCTAGACGGTCAATACCGCGGTTCGATCGCGTCCGCATTGTTACATTGTGCCAGGAAGGGCTCTCAACCATAGAAGTGTCCAGGCGTCTCGGTGTGAACCAAAGCGATGTTGTTCGGTCATGGAGGAGATACAGAGAGACAGGAACTGTCGATGACATGCCTCGATCAGGCGGCCCAAGGGCTACTACTGCAGTGCATGACCGCTACCTACGAATTATGGCTCGGAGGAACCCTGACAGCAACGCCATCATGTTGAATAGTGCTTTTCGTGCAGCCACAGGACGTCGTGTTACGTTCTCAAACTGTGTGCAATAGGCTGCATAATGCACACCTTCACTCCCGACGTCCATGACGAGTTCCATCTTTGCAACGACACCACGCAGCGTGGTACAGATGGGCCCAGCAACGTGCCGAATGGATCACTAAGGATTGGCACAACTTTCTCTTCACCGATGAGTGTCGCTTATGCCTTCAACAAAACAATCGTCGGAGACGTGTTTGGAGGCAACCCGGTCAGGATGAACGCCTTAGACACTCTGCCCAGCGAGTGCAGCAAGGTGGAGGTTCCCTGCTGTTTTGGAGTGCCATTATGTGGGGCCGACGTACGCCGCTGGTGGTCATGGAAGGTGCCGTAACGGCTGCACGATACGTGAATGCCATCTTCCGACCGATAGTGCAACCTTATCGGCAGCATATCGGCGAGGTATTCGTCTTCATGGACGACAGTTCGCGACCCCATTGTGCACATCTTGTGAATTACTTCCTTCAGGATAACGACATCGCTCGACTTGAGTGGCCAGCATGTTCTCCAGACATGAACCGTACCGAACATGCCTGGGATGGATTGAAAACGGCTGCTTATGGACGATGTTGCCCACCAACCACTCTGAGGGATATACGCCGAATCGCCGTTGAGGAGTGGGACAATCTGGACCAAGAGTGCCTTGATGAATTTGTGAATAATATGCCACGACGAATACAGGCATACATCAATGCAAGAGGACGTGCTACTGGGTATTAGAGGTACCGGTGTGCACAGAAATCTGGACTACCACTTCTGAAGGTCTCGCAGTATGGTGGTACAATGTGTGGTTTTCATGAGCAATAAAAAGGGCGGAAATGATGTTTATGTTGGTCTCTATTCCACTTTTTAGTACAGGTTTCGTAACTCTCGGAACCGACGTGCTACAGAACTTTTCTTGATGTATGTATCATGTATCCTGTTGAGTGATGAAGCCACGTTTACCAATCGTGGTCAGGTAAACCACCGAAACATGCACTACTGCTCAGTTGACAATCGCCGTTGGCTTCGTCAGAGGGAAAAACAGCATCCAGTGAGCGTAAACATACGGTGTGTGATAGTGAACCACCAGCTCATAGGTCTGTTTTTCAAAGATCAAACACTGAACGCGCGCCAGTATCGCAGCCTCCCAACATACCTCCTTCCACGGATGCTATAAGACATTACTCTACAGACTAGGAGGAATCTGTGGTACCAACACGATTACTGCCCAGCCCATGGTGCACCAAGTACTACAGCATGTCTTCACAAATTGACTCCAAATCTTTTGATTGGGTATAGGGGACGTGTACCTCAGCCGGTCCGCTCCCTGGATTTGGCGTCTGTAGACTTCTTTCTGTGGGAAAAGCTGATAGACGCTGTCTTCAACTACATACGAACTACAACCGATGATATGCAACAACATATTACTGCAGGCAGCTCGGACATCTCCACTGAAATGTTTTCACGTGAGTAAGAGTCGTTCCATACCAGGCTGGAAGCGAATGTTGCCATGATAAATTGTCTCGTTACTGGTCAGAATCCACATAACTAGTATATGTATTTATGTTGTTCTTTAGTGTGTACGGCCACAGGTATTGTACAAGTGTCGGAGTGAGTACCTTTCAAAATACGATTTCTCGTAAACGACTTGCTCTAGAATCCTGCAATAAATATCACTGACACTCTAATTTACCCTACTTTTAGTTTTTTAATGTCAACGGGCATTGTTTCATTTAAAAAAGTTTATGTTTACACCAAAAATGCATTCTATAATTATTACACTCTGTTTACTGGCTAATAATACGAGCCCCTGACTATCAATCCATTCTGTGGAAACCACATATAATAACTCTTTCCATTTTCACAATATTTGCGGTGCAAGTTTTAGGTGATTCACACTGCATATAATGGATGTAAGAGTGCTAGTTATAGACACATGGCTGACTACAAATTAAAGTTTGCGTCTGGCTGTGAAGCGTGCTCGGATAGCCTAATGGTAAGGCGATAAGCGGGAAATCCGGACTCGAGTCCTGGTCCGACACAAATTTTCACTGTGCTCATTCCACTACACAGATGATGGTTGTCTATATTCGCAACTGCGAATACATTGCACATTTGCAAACTTGTTTAGAAAATGCTTCCACCCTTGGCACGATGGCCAATGATCATGCCCTTTCGGACATCAGATAAGTAGCTCTGTTTACGCATTAAGACAATGGCAGCACTTTTTCCCGCGTTCCCTGACACTTTATATACTCTCCACCGCTATTGGTGCCGTCCGCAAGTGGTTATTGCACGCTGATGTCGAACATAGGTGGTGACTGTACGGTGTATAATAGCTTGTGTCTGACTATGAAGAACTTTATATTTGTCCTGCGGTGAGCAAAGACTGCGGTAGTGAAGAGAGCAACTAGTAAACAACGTCGAGAGATCGGAAGACAACAGGCAACTTAGGCGGCCGCTCCTTCGGAACAACAGGATCGGCTCGCCAAACTGTGCGGACAAAAATGCACTTCTTCCCGTGGACCTACTTACTTTGTGCAGCTCCACATGTCTGCAATCCTGGTACCTCTGAAATCCCGATGTCAAAACGGGACAAAAACAAAATGGCGCAGACAGCAATCTCATTAACTGGCCTCTGTGAATCAGACGCTAAAAGTGGTCAGATCACCAGACGAAAAGTGCAGAATTGATTGGACATAGCAGGAACTTTCTATAACCTATGGTGGCTTGCCTTGTCCTCTAGACTGGGGCAAATTGGACGTCCAAGAAATCGCTACTTGAGTCTCCGGACTACTGCAAAGAAAGGAAGGCAAATTTGGTTTGTCCAAGGAAGCTGACGGAATAGCACCCTAACTAAAGTGTGCCCACGAGGCTCTTTATTTGGAACAGAGTTCAGGCATATTGGCTTGGAGACTCTGTTGTAGAAAGTCTGTGAACCAAGCAAATGGATGTATGCCAACAATTTGTTGAAAGAGGTAAAAGGGAACACTAGGTAAGAGTTAAGAAAAATATGCGGAATGTTATACTATTGCTTCACACTTCGTGCTCAGAAAATAAACTAAAAAATCTCCAAAAAAATTAGTCTTCATTGCACTCAAACGTCATCTCACGGATAAGAAACTCGATAGTAAGAATAAGTGAGTGGATCAGGAGATGAGCAGTAACAAGGCATTTGATTTTCCACGTTGACAAGAAACAAAATTAACAAACATACAGAAACCAGCGGAAAAAAGCTCGTATTGGATCTTAAATAAAGGCTAATATCGTTCTGTTTTAAAAGACGCTGATTTTACCTTCCTCAGCATCTTTAAAAATTTCCCAAAAATTTTGGCATGCGATCATATCTGCGCTTTTTTATACTGAGAGAGAAGGATACTGTGGCAGTGGGAAGAGACGGAAAAGTATTAAATTCGTGAAGATAGTAGACAGTGATTGTGGTTCAGAAAGTGTGAAGAGGACAATGACCCTATGAGAGAAAGAGAGTGACACAGTGGCAGTGGAACATAGTTGACAGTGACAGAAGAGTACTAGGAAAAGAAGAAGGAGACTGTGCGAACAGGAGAGGAATTAAGAGGCGGAGAAAGTGGAAGTAGGTTAGAGTTAATGATAATGTGAGACAGAGTCTGTGACAATGACAACAAGGAAGAGTGTGATAGTGACAATGAAAAGAGGCAGCAGCACTGCAAAGGAATGAATGAGATAGTAGCAGTAAGAGAGAGCAGAAGGGAGACAGTAACAGTGAAAAGAGACACAGCGATGTACTAATGGATATGAGCGAGTCACAGTTAGGGAAGTTTGTGAGAGTGAGATGCGAGTTGCATGTTTAAAACAGCACGAATTTCTTCGAAAGCCAAAATTCTTGGCAACATTTTTAAAGTTGCTGATGAAGGTAGAATGAGGCCTCTGCTGGTCCACTTTTCAGCCAGAGTCTTTTAAAACTAGAAAATATTAACTTTTTTGTACTCCGATAGGAGCATTTTTCCGCTGATTCCCTTCATTTCCTTGCTACAGCAGGGCATGCCGCTCACCTGAAAAGAACTGTATGGATCAGAAAAGTTTTAGTAGTTTATTTGTGTGAAATCCAAATTTAAACTAATCTTACACCTCACACCAGGTATTAACTGCGTATTTTACAAACACGTGAGGGGTAAATTGCAAACTCTGTATCTCGAAAATTTCCAAAGTTGTTTGAGGTCGGGATTTTAGGAACGTATCGGAAAAATTACAGCCCCTTGCTCTACGTAGCCGTTTCTGAATCCGAGGGTTTGGTAACCAAAACCTATGTTTTGTCAGGAACGGACCACGAACAGAGTGGTACCTCCATGAGCCTCTTACACGTGCACGATTCCCTAAGCTGGACTGCTACGGTCGCAGGTTCGAATCCTGCCTCGGGCATGGATGTGTGTGATGTCCTTGGGTTAGTTAGGTTTAAGTAGTTCTCAGTTCTATGGGACTGATGACCACAGATGTTTAGTTCCATAGTGCTCAGAGCCATTTGAACCTAAGCTGGAGGAAGTGTGTAATATTCAAACTCTGACCCTGTACTACAGGGTAGTCACAGCAAGACGATCCTTCTGTTGGGTATACACATGATTCCTGGCCCAAAGGCTGTCGAAAACAATTGATCCTATCTTTCTATCACCAACAGAACCCGAGATATCAGCACCATAAGAATCTCGTTTTATTCGTGGCATTTTGCAACTGACGGAAAAAATCGGAATAGCAAAATGTAATTAGCGTAGAGCAACGAAATTTCGGGAATACTTTCTCTAGGTATCATATTTAAGTGATGGAATTGCAAGATCACAGGTAAGAGATGAGCCATTGCAAATGTGACGTGCTGATACATTGCCGGCCGGTGTGGCCGAGCGGTTCTAGGCGCTACAGTCTCGAACCGCGCGACCGCTACGGTCGCGGGTTCGAATCCTGCCTCGGGCATGGATGTGTGTGATGTCCTTAGGTTAGTTAGGTTTAAGTAGTTCTAAGTTCTAGGGGACTGATGACATCAGATGTTAAGTTCCATAGTGCTCAGAGCCATATGAACCATTTTTTTGCTGATACGTTAATAACCGATGTAATCGCCATAATGCTGAATGCAAGCATGCAAACGTGCTTGCAGTGTGTTGCACAGGTGCCAGATGCCAGGGTGTGGGAGGGAGTTCCGTACCTGGTGCACTTGGTCGGTCAGTATAGGGACGGTTAGTGCTGTTTGGCTCAAATGGCTCTGAGCACTATGGGACTTAACATCTATGGTCATCAGTCCCCTAGAACTTAGAACTACTTAAACCTAACTAACCTAAGGACATCACACAACACCCAGTCATCACGAGGTAGAGAAAATCCCTGACCCCGCCGGGAACCCGGGCGCGGGAAGTGAGAACGCTACCGCACGACCACGAGCTGCGGACTGTGCTGTTTGTAGATGTCACTGGAGTAGTTTTTGGATGATGTCTCAAATGTGCTCGTTTGGAGATAGATCTTGTGATCGAGCAGACCAAGGCAGCATGTCGACATTCTGTAGAGCTCGTTGAGTCACAACAGCGGTATGTGGGCGAACGTTGTCCTGTTGTAAAACACCCTCTGGAATGCTGTTCATAAATGGCAGCACAACAGGCCGAATCACCGGACTGACGTACAAATTTGCAGTCAGGTTGCATGGAATAACCACGAAAGTGCGCACCCCAGACCGTAAACCCAGGTGTAGACCCACTGTATCTAGCACACACACAGGTGGGTTGCAGGCTCTCAGCTGGCCTACTCCTAACCAACACACGGCCATCATTGCCACCGAGGCAGCACGAGCTTTCATCAGAAAACGCCCTGCCCTCCAATGAGCTCTTGCTTTACGTCACTGGAGTCGCAAATGGTGGTGGTCTGGGCTCAGCGGAATGCAAGCCACAGGGCGTCTGGCTCGGAGCTATCTTTGAAGTAACCGACTTGAAACAGTTCGTTGTTTCACTGCGTTTGCCAACTGCTGTTCAAATTGCTGCAACCACTGCAGTAGGATCACTTACGCTGCACACGATGGTCTTCCCTATTGGCAGTGCTACGTGGCTGCCCAGATCCCGGTCTTCCTGCGACTGTAGACTCTCGTGACCACCCCTGCCATCAATCCTGTACAGTGGCTACATCCTGTCAAGTCTTTCTGCAATATCGTAGAAGAAACATCCAGCTTCTCGTAGCACTATTCCACGACCCCATCCAAATTCAGTGAGGCATTCTTGACTAACATCAACGCACCACATCCAATCTCAAACTGACGCTCACGACCGTTACAGCGGTAATATAAAGCAAACTTGTTTTGGATCCTCGTAGTGGTGCTACTAGCGCCACTTTTACGCGGCTGGTGCGAATTTCGAATAGATATCCCATCAAAGGACACAGTCAGATTGTATCACGAAGCCGTACTTGCCTCTTTAGTAGGTTATGTTGCATGTCTGTGGGCATATAAGAGCAAGACTAGTAAAACCTAAATAAATCATAAAAAGTGATATACTAGGTTTCGAACGTCAGTAGTGGCAACTATTTATTTACAGCTCGTACAAAATACACTCCTGGAAATGGAAAAAAGAACACATTGACACCGGTGTGTCAGACCCACCATACTTGCTCCGGACACTGCGAGAGGGCTGTACAAGCAATGATCACACGCACGGAACAGCGGACACACCAGGAACCCCGGTGTTGGCCGTCGAATGGCGCTAGCTGCGCAGCATTTGTGCACCGCCGCCGTCAGTGTCGGCCAGTTTGCCGTGGCATACGGAGCTCCATCGCAGTCTTTAACACTGGTAGCATGCCGCGACAGCGTGGACGTGAACCGTATGTGCAGCTGACGAACTTTTGAGCGAGGGCGTATAGTGGGCATGCGGGAGGCCGGGTGGACGTACCGCCGAATTGCTCAACACGTGGGGCGTGAGGTCTCCACAGTACATCGATGTTGTCGCCAGTGGTCGGCGGAAGGTGTACGTGCCCGTCGACCTGGGACCGGACCGCAGCGACGCACGGATGCACGCCAAGACCGTAGGATCCTACACAGTGCCGTAGGGGACCGCACCGCCACTTCCCAGCAAATTAGGGACACTGTTGCTCCTGGGGTATCGGCGAAGACCATTCGCAACCGTCTCCATGAAGCTGGGCTACGGTCCCGCACACCGTTAGGCCGTCTTCCGCTCACGCCCCAACATCGTGCAGCCCGCCTCCAGTGGTGTCGCGACAGGCGTGAATGGAGGGACGAATGGAGACGTGTCGTCTTCAGCGATGAGAGTCGCTTCTGCCTTGGTGCCAATGATGGTCGTATGCGTGTTTGGCGCCGTGCAGGTGAGCGCCACAAACAGGACTGCATACGACCGAGGCACACAGGGCCAACACCCGGCGTCATGGTGTGGGGAGCGATCTCCTACACTGGCCGTACACCACTGGTGATCGTCGAAGGGACACTGAATAGTGCACGGTACATCCAAACCGTCATCGAACCCATCGTTCTACCATTCCTAGACCGGCAAGGGAACTTGCTGTTCCAACAGGACAATGCACGTCCGCATGTATCCCGTGCCACCCAACGTGCTCTAGAAGGTGTAAGTCAACTACCCTGGCCAGCAAGATCTCCGGATCTGTCCCCCATTGAGCATGTTTGGGACTGGATGAAGCGTCGTCTCACGCGGTCTGCACGTCCAGCACGAACGCTGGTCCAACTGAGGCGCCAGGTGGAAATGGCATGGCAAGCCGTTCCACAGGACTAGATCCAGCATCTCTACGATCGTCTCCATGGGAGAATAGCAGCCTGCATTGCTGCGAAAGGTGGATATACACTGTACTAGTGCCGACATTGTGCATGCTCTGTTGCCTGTGTCTATGTGCCTGTGGTTCTGTCAGTGTGATCATGCGATGTATCTGACCCCAGGAATGTGTCAATAAAGTTTCCCCTTCCTGGGACAATGAATTCACGGTGTTCTTATTTCAATTTCCAGGAGTGTAGATATGGGTTACAAAGTTTTACTGACCTTCAAAGTAGTCACCAGCATTGTGTATAACCAGTTGCCAGCGATGTGGAAGTCGTAGGATACTCTTAGCAGTGCCAGTTGTATTGACAGTTCGAGCGGCGCGGTCTATTGCCCGACGAATTTGTATCAGTTCTGAAGTGAATGCCGTGAAGTGTTTCCTTCAGTTTAGAACTTGAGTTGAACTCAAAACGGCTTAAGTCAGGGGAGTGCAGTAGGTGGTACAGCACTTAGCAGGCCCATCAGTCACACAAATCAGTAACAGCTTGCAGTGTACGTGCTTGAGCATTGTCCAGCAAAATGACGGTCAGGTCGTGCAGAAAGTGTCATCACTTCTGTCTCTAAGCTGGTCGTAGGCTGTGTTCCAAAAATGAACAGCATAGAAACAGAAGTATTGACACTTTCTGCAGGACCTGACCATCATTTTGCAGGACAATGCTCAAGCACGAACAGTGCAAGCTGTTACTGATTTTTTTGAGTGATGGGGCTGCTGAGTGCTATACCACCTACTGCACTCCCCTGGCTTACGCCCTCTTAAGTTCAACTCGATTTCTAAACTGGAGGAAACACTTCATGGCGTTCGCTTCAGAACTGCCACAAATTCGTCGGTAATAGACCGCGCCGCTCGAACTGTCAACACAACTGGCACTGCTAAGAGTATCCTACGACTTCCACATCTCTGGCAACGGGTTATACACAATGCTGGTGACTACTTCGAAGGTCAGTATAACTTTGAAACACTTATCTATTTTGTACGAGGTATAAATAAATAGTTGCCACTATTAAAGTTCCAACCCTCGTAGATATAAGGACAGAGATCAAACGCCAAGGAAGAATAGCTTCATGCTTAATGAGAAAATGGCAGAGATACTGGTATGCAGGTAAAACAGAACGTTGGGTCTAAGAGTTCCTCCCCAGTACGAGGGGTACCGTCCGTTTTCTTACTGGACTTATACCTTACCCCACGTGTGTGAACAAAAATGGCGACGATTCAACTGTAATCGGGACTACGGAGAAATTGGAACGTCGATCACGTTGCTCTCATTCAAAGACATTCCTCAGTGCGAAGGAGTTTAAATTGGGGACAAAACAATTTATAGAAAATTAGAGAATGAATCGTTGTAGCATAAGTTAAACGTAATAGCCAAGAAACTATCCAAGAGTGAACTGAAGATTTATCTTCAAGCAGAAAGTCTGATTCATCGTAAAGAACTACACTGATGACTTGAAAGAAAATGACCACTGCCCACCACAAGACTGAATACTGCCTGTTGGTGATATGGGCACGTGACGCGCTAAGACAAGAATGCAAACTGAGAGTAGAGTAAAGGAGAAACAATCTAGCGCCGATATGGGCCACAAATGAAGAAAGCGCCTTCACATGAATGAGCAGACTGTTGTAGGACGCCACTGTGGACATTCCGTGGACGGCGCTTATGATCCTTTTCTAGGTGCCACAGGTGGCGTGGCACTTACGGCCAACCAGTTTTACACAGTAGTATTATCGACCAGAGGCCCCTCTGCTGATAAGGTTTTCTTCGACGCGGCAACAGATAGGTGTACCGTCATTGTTGCGTGTTTCACTAGCAGAAATTTAAGCTACGCTCCTAGCAAGAAACAGCCACAATACAAATTCCACTGGAGCTCGTTTCGTTCACAGCAATTTAGGATTTCTATTTTTAATCAGGCCAAAAATGAAAAATAAAAATAAAACACTTACACATACTTATGTATTAAGTGCATAGCCAATCTTTAGCATGGACAAGATGAGAAGATATATTCGTATTACAAAATAGTCAGAAGAGCCGCGACTAACACCAACCATTATGTGTTGTGGCATTTTCAACCAGCTACTCCCCCACTGCGGCAGGTTCTTTTGATGTTTGGAAAAACATGGGTAAAATATTTGTGGTCGGAAACACCATAATGAAGTCACAGTTCGTGAAGTCCACAGTTGGAAGGTCCATGACTCAATTGGGAACGAGCAACTCGGAAAAGGCAGCTCTGTGGACTTTCCGATTGTAGCGTTTCCGATCCTTTTCTAGGTGCCTCAGCTAGCGTGACTTTTCCAACCAACCTATTTTACACCATGGAATTCCCAACCAGAGCCTCACCCACTCTTGCGGCTTCCTTCAATGAGGCACTGTCATTGCTGCTCATTTCACTCGCAGCAATTTTAGGTGATGGTTGGTTGGTTGGTTGGTTGGTTGGGGAAGGAGACCAGACAGCGTGGTCATCGGTCTCATCGGATTAGGGAAGAAAGTTCAAATGGTTCAAATGGCTCTGAGCACTATGGGACTCAACTGCTGTGGTCATAAGTCCCCTAGAACTTAGAACTACTTAAACCTAACTAACCTAAGGACAGCACATAACACCCAGCCATCACGAGGCAGAGAAAATCCCTGACCCCGCCGGGAATCGAACCCGGGAACCCGGGCGTGGGAAGCGAGAACGCTACCGCACGACCACGAGATGCGGGCAGGGGAAGAAAGTCTGCCGTGCCCTTTCAGAGGAACCTTCCCGTCATTTGCCTGGAATGATTTAGGGAAATCACGGAAAACCTAAATCAGGATGGCCGGACGCGGGATTGAACCGTCGTCCTCCCGAATGCGAGTCCAGTGTCTAACCACTGCGCCACCTCGCTCGGTTTTTAGGTGATCAAAAGTATCCGGACACCCTCAAAAACATATGTTTTTCATATTAGGTGCATTGTGCTGCCTCCTACAGCCAGGTACTCCATATCAGCGACCTCAGGAGTCATTACATATCGTGAGAGAGCGGAATGAGGATCTCCACGAAACTCATGGACTTCGAACGTGGTCAGGTGATTGAGTGTCAATTGTGTCATAGGTCTGTACGCGAAATTTCCACACTCCTAAAATCCCTAGGTCCACTGTTTCCGATGTGATAGTGAAGTGGAAACGTGAAGGGTCTGTACAGCACAAAAGCTTACAGGCCGGCATCGACTGTTGATTGACAGATCACCAACAGTTGAAGACAGACGTAATCTGTAATAGACAGACATCTATCCGGGTCATCACGCATCATAATGCACTGCCTGAGCAGGAGTGTATACACGACAGTAACATCCCTGTTATTTACTGGCCTGCACAGAGTCCTAACCTGGATCCTATAGAACACCTTTGGGATGTTTTGGAGTGCCCGCTTAGTGCCAGGCCTCACCGACCAACATCGATACTTCTCCTCAGTGCAGCACTCCGTGAAAAATGGGCTGCCATTCCCAAGGAATCTTCCAGCACCTGATTCAACGTATGCCTGCGAGAGTGGAAGCAGTCATGAAGGCTAAGAGTGGGCCAACACCATGCTGAATTCCAGCATTGCTGATAGAGGGCGCCACGAACTTGTCATTTTCAGCCCGGTTGCGGGTTTTCAAACACTATGTAATGAAATGATGGTGTCATGGTGGCCCTCAACTACGTACCCTCCGACTCAGTGATGAAATATTAAAAGTTGTGGCTGGTTTCGTTGTCTAGGGGCTGGGATACGTACTTGCTGCATTACAGGCCAAATACTGCTGAGTCTACGGTATACCATATGAATACACACATGAATCAAATTGTCAAAGGTTTCTATCACTCGGCAATTTTGAATTATGAATGTAACATATAAATTTATAAATGAAAGATTCTAAAACACAGTGAACATTTAACCACTTTCTTCATGAATAGTATATATCGGATATAAACAAAGGCATAGATGAAAAAATATATTTATAAGCATTCTGCTACCGTTTCTTCGTGTAGCTGTGGAGTATTTATAGCCTGATGCGATCGATAGTATTCGGCCACTTTAACCTCCAATAACTCATGTACTGTTCAACTTACATGCCTGTACTTCATACCAATTTAGGTTTACACTAATAGCTTCCTAAAGACACGGCGATCGACAAAATCGGATGAAGCGTTTATACTTTGGAAATTCGTTGCTGGGCGTTACTTGAATCATTTACCGTCAGATATTAAACTTTAAACTAATAAAGATATTGAAGATCTGATTACACCATCAGAATCGTCGTACAAATAATACATTCCTGGAAATTGAAATAAGAACACCGTGAATTCATTGTCCCAGGAAGGGGAAACTTTATTGACACATTCCTGGGGTCAGATACATCACATGATCACACTGACAGAACCACAGGCACATAGACACAGGCAACAGAGCATGCACAATGTCGGCACTAGTACAGTGTATATCCACCTTTCGCAGCAATGCAGGCTGCTATTCTCCCATGGAGACGATCGTAGAGATGCTGGATCTAGTCCTGTGGAACGGCTTGCCATGCCATTTCCACCTGGCGCCTCAGTTGGACCAGCGTTCGTGCTGGACGTGCAGACCGCGTGAGACGACGCTTCATCCAGTCCCAAACATGCTCAATGGGGGACAGATCCGGAGATCTTGCTGGCCAGGGTAGTTGACTTACACCTTCTAGAGCACATTGGATGGCACGGGATACATGCGGACGTGCATTGTCCTGTTGGAACAGCAAGTTCCCTTGCCGGTCTAGGAATGGCAGAACGATGGGTTCGATGACGGTTTGGATGTACCGTGCACTATTCAGTGTCCCCTCGACGATCACCAGTGGTGTACGGCCAGTGTAGGAGATCACTCCCCACACCATGATGCCGGGTGTTGGCCCTGTGTGCCTCGGTCGTTTGCAGTCCTGATTGTGGCGCTCACCTGCACGGCGCCAAACACGCATACGACCATCATTGGCACCAAGGCAGAAGCGACTTTCATCACTGAAGACGACACGTCTCCATTCGTCCCTCTATTCACGCCTGTCGCGACACCACTGGAGGCGGGCTGCACGATGTTGGGGTGTGAGCGGAAGACGGCCTAACGGTGTGCGGGACCGTAGCCCAGCTTCATGGAGACGGTTGCGAATGGTCCTCGCCGATACCCCAGGAGCAACAGTGTCCCTAATTTGCTGGGAAGTGGCGGTGCGGTCCCCTACGGCACTGCGTAGGATCCTACGGTCTTGGCGTGCATCCGTGCGGCGCTGCGGTCCGGTCCCAGGTCGACGAGCACGTGCACCTTCCGCCGACCACTGGCGACAACATCGATGTACTGTGGAGACCTCACGCCCCACGTGTTGAGCAATTCGGCGGTACGTCCACCCGGCCTCCCGCATGCCCACTATACGCCCTCGCTCAAAGTCCGTCAACTGCACATACGGTTCACGTCCACGCTGTCGCGGCATGCCAGTGTTAAAGACTGCGATGGAGCTCCGTATGCCACGCAAACTGGCTGACACTGACGGCGGCGGTGCACAAATGCTGCGCAGCTAGCGCCATTCGACGGCCAACACCGGGGTTCCTGGTGTGTACGCTGTGCCGTGCGTGTGATCATTGCTTGTACAGCCCTCTCGCAGTGTCCGGATCAAGTATGGTGGGTCTGACACACCGGTGTCAATGTGTTCTTTTTTCCATTTCCAGGAGTGTAGTAATGTACATGTTTCTTTTTGAGGTATCATGATTCATCTGGCTACTATTTACTTCAGTACGATCTGTGAAATGTCTGCCATTAAGATTTCACAAAGTCCGCCATCTTTGGCCCTCCCAGCGCACAACGGCACCAAGGAATTCCAAGCCACGTGCTCGATGGACCACGTGCTCCGGTTGTTGTGAGGCACCACGCGGATGCTAGCGAGTTTGGCCCTGCCACGCGGCCCAAGCGGTGGCCGCCAACTCTGAACTTATAATATTTCCAGGACGATTCAAATCACCCGTTACCTTACAAGGTGTCCGGATACTTTCTATCACATAGTGTAGGTTTCGTGGCTAGCCACATTCTTCGAAATCGCGACATATTCGTGAAAACAGCCGAATATTTGTGACAAGCAGTAATACAAATGTCTTCGCTTCTCATTTCACTTGCAGCAATTCAGCATTTCGCATTTTAATTGGATAAAATGTGAAGCGATGATTAAAAACGATCGCAAAGGCCACTGCTGACACCAACCTGTTCTCGTGGTATTTCCAACCAGAGCCTCCCCTACAATTCCGCTCAAATATTTGTAGCCGGAAACACCACGTTGATACCACAGATCGTGAAGTCAACGGTTGGAAAGGCAGCGACAATGAAATAGCAAAATAGGTTCGACTTATTCCGCCTCAGTTACATCATGTCGGCGATTACTGTTCAAACACTGTCTCGAAGCACGCGTACACCGTAAGTACTCTACCGCGGACCCTGGGACCGAACCGTACAATAACCCTGGATTCGGTGGGGGGGCGGCGCTGGGGTGAGTGGACTGCTGTAGTCTGTTGCGGGGTTGTGAACCACTGAGGGTTAAGGCGGGGACGAAGCCTTTCCGTCGGTTCTAGGTCCGCAGTTCAATACAATACAATACTGTACTTGTCACTTGTCGCTTTGATGTTCCCACATCGGCTGCTCGCTGCATCTCGGCAACAGACGACACCCAAACATGCGAGCCACTTGTATTTTTTAATTTAGTGACATTCAGGCGTGCCCATTCAGCTCCCTCAACAGCAACGTCAATTAGGACGATATGGAAGTAAGGACAACATAATACCAAGCCTCCGACGGCGAAAAACTCCGACGCGGCAGGGGATCGATCCCATGCTCCTTGGCTTAGAACTCCGCGCATCGACCGCACAACTGCCGAGGACGACACTGCGGGGAGCTAATAAGTGCCATTACTATCCAGTCACGATATTACTGCACTTGGTCTCCCGCGGCGTTATGAGAAACACACGGTGCCCTTACAATAAAAAAGTATGATGGTGACTAAGGAAAGCTCACTCAATGTGGATGATTTCAAGATTGCTGTGCGTTTAATAATAAGTGGTTCAACGTATCCTCATCAAATACCACAATAAGACTCACAATAAACCCACCTAAGTACCCTCACTCCCAGGTGCAATAATATTCTGGTCGACAAACACTTACCTGTACGTGTACCGCGTTCGCCGTGAGGCATGATGGGAAGGCAAGACGCTCTGTCCACAGCTGATTCTACGTGACCAGTGAGTGAAATGCAGCAGACGACGCATTTGCACCCCCGAATTTAAAATCAAGTCCTAACCTAACTAGAAACTCGTGATGTGCAGTGTATCCGTGAAAAAGGCAACAGCGCTACTAACCACGCTGGTTTTGTTCACGGTGATTAAAGCTAACTTCGGCGGGCAAACTTGAGGCAGAAAAAGTTCAGTTTTAGCACTAAAGACAACAGTAATTTGTCGCTTTGACTGGTTACCTGAAAGAATCCTTATACTAGTTACACGACCAGTCGCGTTACCGACCTAACACAGTTTAAAAAAGTTACGTGATTCATTTCTTTACGATACTCTGACGTTTTTCTTTGACTTGCAAAGTAGTTGACAGCCTCGAAAAAAAAAGTCATGGTAGAAACCAGCATGCAAAAGAATAATTCTACCAGCTTGCTAGAGGGGAAACCCCTTCTCTTTTCTTGTGGTACAAACCTTTCATAAGACTACGGCCAACATTCACCCACGATCCGTAGATGCAAACAATGGCCGGCCGACGTGACCGAGCGGTTCTAGGCGCTTCAGTCTGGAACCGCGCGACCGCTACGGTCACAGGTTCGATCCTGCCACGGGCATGGATGTGTGTGGTGTCCTTAGGTTAGTTAGGTTTAAGTAGTTCTCAGCCTGTGCTCGAATCTCACAGCTGTTTAAATTTTGAATGAAAATCATTAGAAGTGCGACGGAAGACTTCCGGCGTAAGAAGTCACGTAGTTGCCCACCCCTAGGCCAAGAGAGTGCCCCGAACCTCTCCCTGCTCTTCCACCCTCTTTGACAACGAGACACGGTCATAGGATCTGACGACCTAGAAAAATCGTCCGACCGTGTAAAATAGTGCATGACGTTCAAAATTCTGAGAAACAGTAAACTGTAGGGAAAGCCTGGTAATATGTAATATGTTCAAGAACCGAGAGGGAACAATACCACTGGAAGACAAAAAACAAAGTGCTGGGATTAAGAAGGATCTAAGACAGGGATGTTGTCTTTTCTCACAACTTTTCACTGTACATCAAAGAAGCAATGAAGAAAATTAAAAAATTTTTCTAGTGTGGGATTAAAATCCAGGGTGAAATGATACCATTGATAAAATTTGCTGATGACATTGTTATCCTGAGTGAAAGTGGACATAAATTATAGGATCTGTTGCATGGAATGGAAAGTCTAAAGAGTACAGAATATGGAGTGAAAGTAAATCGAAGAAAGATAAAAGTAATGAGAAGTAGCAGAAATGAGTATAGTGAGAAACAGAAGATCAGGATTGAGGAGTACGAAGTAGGCGAAGTTAAGGAATTCGTCTGCTTAAGTGTAAAATGACCCATGATTGACTGAACAAGAACATAAAAGGCGTATTAGAGCTGGCAGAAAGTGTATTCCTGGCCGAGTTAAATCTACTACTGCGAAACATAGGCTGCAATTTGAGAAAGGCATTTCTGAGAACGTACGTTTGGAGCACATCACTGGTAGTGAAACATGGAGCGTGGGAAACCGGAACAGAAAAGAATCGAAGCATTTGAGATGTGGTGCTACAGACGAATGTTGAAAGTTAGATAGACTGATAAGATAAGGAATGAGAAGGTTCTGCGCAGAACCGGAGAATAAAGAAATACATGGAAAACACTGACAAGAAGAAGGGACAGTATGATAGGACGCGTGTTAATACATCAGGGAATAGCTTCCACGCTACTGGAGGTAACTATAGAGACTAAAAACTGTAGAACAAGACAGAATTCTCAATATATCCAGCAAATAATTGAGGACGTTGGTTAAAATTGCTATTCTGATGTTAAAATGTTGGCACAGGAGAGAAATTCGTGGTGGGTAGTGACAAACCAGTCAGAATACTGACGACTCTGAAAATAAATAAATAAATGAGTAAAATAAAAAGTGACACCGAATCTTCTCTTGTTACTCGTTTCAGAATATTTTCCTGTTGCCCACCGTGTGAGGACAAGTAGGCTCTGCTTCACTTCCCTCCTTCTCTATCTTTGTTTACCAGTACAAAGTACGTTCATTTCAGTAATCTTAACCATGGTTGCAGTTTGCAGGACTACTTTGGAAAACAGTAAGGGAGGTCCCCCATTTTCTGCCTCCCTTTCAAAGCATTCCTGCAAACTACATACCAGTTGTAGTGATTGTTCTTTAATTGCAATTCCTTGTCCATCTTTCTTTCTTGATACCTAAATTTGGATCCTGAATCACAGCACCTTCCCAAAGGACACTGCTTGCAGTACACTAATGCAACCTATCTTAAAATAGTGCTGGTGGGTGTGTGTCCCAGGTTTATTTGACTTGAATGCAGTTTATAAATGTGCCACAGGCTGACTGCCACTATATCTTTGAAATATTACTTATGAAATAATAATTACGTTTCACAAGCTACATAAGTTATTTAGATTTGAAGTTATCTACAGTAAATAAATAGATAAGTGCAAATTTTTGTGCTTACCATGGTTTTCGCTACGTTAAATTTACATAAAATTATGTGGATCTGTCCACGTAATGCTTCAAACTCAAGGGAAAGTTTGTGGAAAACGCTGAAAGATCTACATTGTCTGAGGTGTCATAGATTTCTCGCATCGTGAGGCTCAAGCTTGGCACCACGAGAGGCACCACTACTGGGTGGTTATAATTAAAGTGCAGCTACGCAGACAAGTGCGCTGTGGGCTGTCATTATCGTATGGCAGCGAAACTTGGTAGATATGCTAATGGGTTAATAAGTATTCGATTAACGCTGCAAAAAATTATTTCCATTTTGGCCACCAGGCGAAAATCTGGCGCTATACGACATCTCGTCGATGACGCTGGTGCTCATTTGAAACAAACTGTGTGTGTGGCGTACAATAAGAAAATCAGCATTATGCCTTTGTCACTTGTTTGACCTCTTCTGCCCACGTCCCGTTCCTAGCCCATAACGTATGGAAACATTTCTACACGTCTTCCTTGCATTAACATCGCGGGGCTTCCACCTACTGGCTAAAATTAGAACTCTTTTTCTTTCAGTGTAAATCGGTTACTCGTTAACGACTTAGACTATCTACCAAGTTCCGCTGTCATGCGATAACTACAGCCCACACTGGACCTCTGTGAGTAACTGAACTTTAATTATAAATTGGTTCAAATGGCTCTGAGCACTATGGGACTTAACATCTGAGGTCATCAGTACCCTAGAACTTAGAACTACTTAAACCTAACTAACCTAAGGACATCACATACATCCATGCCCGAGGCAGGATTCGAACCTGCGACCGTAGCGGTCGCACGGTTCCAGACTGAGCGCCTAGAATCGCTCGGCCACCCCGGCCGGCAATGATTTCTGGAGTAGTGACACATCTTGGCCGACCACTGCGCGGATCATCATCTAAGCTCTCTTGACCAGATTTGAATCATTTGTCCACTTGGCAACAGTTGAATATAAAGGAGCAGAGTCTGCCAGTGTATTCTGTTAATCGGAATGAACGTCCTTAGTTTTCATACCTTTCTTTACGAAGTACTTAATCACTGCTCGAATCTCGATTTTTTCCTTCTTCGCAAAACACTACGCGGGAACAACATAGCCACGTCACCGCCACAGGTCTCTTCCAAGAGCAGTGACGTGGCACGTGTTTACAGGTAACAGTCCAATGAATATCACGTGAACAACTCGTTGCGCTAGTGCTGACCTCTCATGGTGATTCCAGAACTTTTTCAAAGCACCCTCGTACTATACTGTACTGTCAGTGAATCGCGTACTGAGTTTTCTGTTGCTGTACCAGCCCAAGCTGTGGGGGAATTACCAGGGGGCTGAGTAGGCTGGGCCATAGGGCGGCATCTTTTTGGGGCTTCAAATTTGGGGCCAATTTTTTTATGTGTGAGAGAAATTAAAATGATTCATATTTTATACGTAAATGTTATTAGGTGCACAAAAACAATTAAACATATAATATATTTCAACGCTTAGATAAGTCTTTCTACAATTTGCGTAGTCGCGTTTGGATGCGGCGCAGGCTCAAATGGCTCTGAGCACTATGCGACTTAACTGCTGAGGTCATCAGTCGCCTAGAACTTAGAACTAATTAAACCTAACTAACATAAGGACATCACACACATCCATGCCCGAGGCAGGATTCGAACCTGCGACCGTAGCAGTCGCGCGGTTCCGGACTGCGCGCCTAGAACCGCTAGACCACCGCGGCCGACGATGCGGCGCAGGGACAATTGACATGAACGTTCGCTAAGTCCGATACGAACGATATTTCAGTGGCTGTGTTTTCCGAATTAAGATTCAATATTCTTTCGGACATGCAGCATTGCATCGTAATTCGGAATAACACAGCCACTGCAATACCATATTTATCCGCTGACAACCGGCAAGCGACTTTCAAATAAAATGTCTCCCCTGTACGGGAATATACATAATCGATGTACGAGTACAGATTGTAGACACATGGTTGACGACGTGTGAAAGTTTGGGCCTTGCCGTGAGTCGAGCTGGGATAACCAAATAGTAAGCCGACTGCTCGCGATAAGCTCTGTGTTCGAGTCCCGATCCGGCATAAATTCACATTGTCGTCATTCCATTATACAGCTGATGGTTGTCCATATTCGCAACTACGAAGGCACTCGATTTAGTTCGGTAATTGTGTCTGGCCAAACTGACTGCACGTGCGCGGCGCGGCCGCTGCCGGAGCCGATGCAGGGTCATCCACTGTTGTAGGCATAAGCCGCGTGGTGGCATTTAGTTTGAGAGACAACGATATAAAAAGGTGATACAAACTGGGAATTCCCGTCCCGTATTCACTTCAAAATCAAAAGGAAAACGGTCTACGTTGATTTCGGCCTGCAATTTCTGATGCGTATTAGTATTCCTGTGGCAAATTTTTCTGGTTGTGTGCCGTAATTTTTCTAAGTATTTCTTGGATTGTGTGAATAATTTGAACATAATACTGATGCTGAATACAAACGTATAGTAAGTGAGTGATCATAATATATTACAACAAACCATCCGTAATGAATCAGTAAGACGTAATTTAACTCGATAAATAGGTGTTTCGCAAGATTTCGATTTTTTTGTTATATCATATTTAATAAATAAATTGTACTTATGAGGGGTAATTATTAAAAGTCTGAAGACTGAACAGAAAATACTGCTAATTACACTACTGGCCATTAAAATTGCTACACCACGAAGATGACGTGCTACAGACGCGAAATTTAACCGACAGGAAGAAGATGCTGTGATATGCAAATGATTAGATTTTCAGAGCATTCACACAAGGTTGGCGCCGGTGGCGACACCTACAACGTGCTGACATGAGGAAAGTTTCCAACCGATTTCCATACACAAAAAGCGGTTGACCGGCGTTACCTGGGGAAACGTTGTTGTGATGCCTCGTGTAAGGAGGAGAAATGCGTACCATCACGTTTCCGACTTTGAAAAAGGGCGGATTGTAGCCTATCGCAATTGCGGTTCATCGTATCACGACATTCCTGCTTGCGTTGGTCGAGATCCAATGACTGTTAGCAGATTATGGAATCGCTGGGTTCAGGAGGGTAATACGGAACGCCGTGCTGGATCCCAACGGCCTCGTATCACTAGCAGTCGAGATGACAGGCATCTTATCCGCATGGCTGTAACGGATCGTGCAGCCACGTCTCGATCCCTGAGTCAACAGATGGGGACGTTTGCAACCATCTGCACGAACAATTCGACGACGTTTGCAGCAGCATGGACTATGAGCTCGGACACTATGGCTGCGGTTACCCTTCACGCTGCATCACAGACAGGGGCGCTTGCGATGATGTACTCAACGACGAACCTGGGTGCACGAATGGCAAAACGTCATTTTTTCGGATGAATCCAGGTTCTGTTTACAGCATCATTATTGTTGCATCCGTGTTTGGCAACATCGTGGTGAACGCACATTGGAAGCGTGTATTCGTCATCGCCATACTGGCGTATCACCCGGCGTGATGGTATGGGGTGCCATTGGTTACAGGTCTCGGTCACCTCTTGTTCACACTGACGGCACTTTGAACAGTGGACGTTACATTTCAGACGTGTTACGACCCGTGGCTCTACCCTTCATTCGATCCCTGCGAAACCCTACATTTCAGCAGGATAATGCACGACCGCATTTTGCAGGTCTTGTACGGGCCTTTCTGGATACAGAAAATGCTCGACTGCTGCCCTGGCCAGCACATTCTCCAGGTCTCTCACCAATTGAAAACGTCTGGTCAGTGGTGGCCGAGCAACTGGCTCGTCACAATACGACAGTCACTACTCTTGATGAACTGTGGTATAGTGTTGAAGCTGCAGGGGCAGCTGTACCTGTACACGCCATTCAAGCTCTGTTTGACTCAATGCCTAGGCGTATCAAGGCCGTTATTACGGCCAGAGGTGGTTGTTCTGGGTACTGATTTCTCAGGATCTATGCACCCAAATTGCGTGAAAATATAATCACGTGCCAGTTCTAGTTTATTTGTCCAATGAATACCCGTTTATCACCTGCATTTCTTCTTGGTGTAGCAATTTTAATGGCCAGTAGTGTATGTACGAGAAATAAAATTCACAACGTAATATCTTTTATTTTTTTATATTCTTGGGTAAAAAATTGTTAGAATGAGTGATGTGAGAAAGTGACTTAGTGGAGTTGAGTATAAAAAGAAGGCTAAAATGATAAAGGAAGAACAGGAAGTGATTCTCCGTAAAATGATAAAAATTGATAATTTTTTAAAAAGTGGCATCGTAAGTAGTGTTGAAAGACCAGGAACATCAACAACAAGCACTGTCACAATACATTCTGGAAAAGATGAAACGAGTTTGAACACTGCAGCCAAACAACAACATCAACTGTTAAACAATCTACTTTTGAAAATACGGATATTTATGTTTTTGACGAAGAGGCGGTAGAGGAATCACCAATAAGTATAACAAATGAAGATGCTTCTTAGAATATTAAGTAATGACCAAGTGCAAACAACAGTAAATCTCAACAAAGATCCAGCTTTATGAGATAAATGAAAATTAATGAAGCGAATGAATGAAACTGGCTGGTTTATTGTGAAATCAAAAGATCTGTATATTGCGGGCCCTATTTGGCACGTGGCTCATTGGAGAATAAGACGCAGCTTGAGAATGAAGGATTTAATAACTGTAAAAATGCAGAACACCAAGTAGCTCAATACGAAAACTTTGCGTATCATAGATCTAATATGTTTAGTTTCAAAGTCAGAAGTGAGATTGGTGGCCAACTCGACATTTTACTGCAAGTCCATGTTGAGGAAGAAATTACTTGTTGGAGAAACGTTCTGAAGAGGGTTGTTGCCGTAGTCAAGCGACTGTGTTCAACAGGCCTCGCTTTCAGAGGAAAAAATGAAAATCTCGGTGATCCACTTAATGTAAATTGTTGTATGATTTTGGAACTGTTAGCTGAATTCGATCCTTTTTTAGCCAGTCATACTGAATAGACTCAAGGTCTTCGAAGTACCAATTACTTATCAAAGACCGTTCGGTTGTATTTATGCTCTTGGTGGGTCATAAAGTCTTAAAAAACACTGGACGCGTGATAAGAAGGGCGAAATATTTTTTCCTTAATTATCGATTCAACAAAACATATAGCACATGTGGACCAACTTACCCTCGTCATTAGAAACAGGCAAATCGTGTGAAAGAGTTCAAAAGTTTTTGCACTCGGTAGGACATAAAGCTGAAGATATGTTTTCTGCCATTATTTCGGAACTCGAAACACTGGGCATAAATATTGAAGACTATCGTGGACAATCAAATGATAACGCCGCGAACATGTCTCGTGTGTACAATGGCGTACAGGCTAAAATTCAAAGCCAAGCACCTTTTGCTCTTTTCGTTCCTTGCTCTGCCCACTCTTTAAATTTAGTGACAACTACAGCAGCTGAATCTTGCACAGAAGCTTGTCACTTAGTGTTCCTTCAAGAAATATACTTTTTTTTTATAAGTTCGACACAACAAGGGCAAAAATTAAACACTGACATCGAGAAAGAGAAAACGCTTACAGAGTAAATCTGACACGAAGGTCAGCTAGAAAGGATACATGTAGAAGTTTGAGAGATTCTTGGCACGAAGTGCGTACAACTTTGGACTCAATCAAGGATGAATGTATCGAAAATCCTGTGACACGAAACGAAGCGACGGGAATACTTCTGAATTTAGAAAACTGGAAACGGCAGTAATGGTTGTTATGTGGAATGTTTTTTTGGAAACAATAAACAAAGGGAATATTCAAATTCAAGCTTCTACCGTAGATTTGATCTCTGTTGCCGATCTTTACGAACATCTCTGCAAGATTTTCATAGCTGAACGAGAAAATTTTAAATATTTCTTATAAAAGTCCATAGAATTAAGCGTGTCTTAGCAGTATACAAAAGACACGGAAAAAGGCAAACGGAAAGGAAATAAATGTACGATGAAACACGCGATGAAGAAATGAGAAAGACTACGAGTGATACTTATAGGGTTAACATATTTTTTGTCCTCATTGGTAGACTCGTATCTGAATTTTTTTTAAAAAGTGAAAGGCAGGAAGCCTATAACAGGTTCAACGGAAAATTTTCATTACTGACCAAAATGAGTGAACTGTCATCGTAAACTCTTACGAAAAAGCCCTTTCCTTGTAAGAAATATATGCTAATGATTTAGACACTGACTTAGTTCAAGAATGCGTGCATTTCAGTGCCTCCTTTCTTCTGAAAGAAATTTGATAAAACCAGATTCTGGAACATTGAAAAGTCTACCTTCGTTCCAGTGAAGACAGAATTTGCAAAACGTTTATCCAAACTTCGATGTAGTAATTCGCATAGCTCTATGTACATCAGGGACAAATTGTTCAGGCGAGAGAAGCTTTTCTTGCTTAAAGCGTGCAAAAAATTATCTAAGATCTCCCTTAAACAAAAAACTACACACCTTAGCTCTTTTGTGCATTGAGTCAGAACTAATAAACAAGGTTTCACACGACGATATAACTGATGATTTTGAGAATAGAAAATAACGCAAAAGGTATTACAAAACTTTCATAACTTAATTAATTGAATTCCATCGTGATCGTCAGCCGGATTATTACCAGATAATAGAACATTATTTTTAAACTGTAAGTAAGAGTAATAAAAGCTATTTAATTACATTTACCGAATGTACATTATTGTGTAAGTAGTATTAAGACATACCTTAACCCGCCTTATTAGCGGTACACGATTGATCTTTTATTAGCTCAGAAATATACCCAAAAAACTATTTCTTGTGCAATCTTAATTAAATCGTTGCGTTGCAAAAATAATCTGAGAACTGACACATCAATCCCTAGTTCACAATCATACTAATAACGGGGAAAAGATGGTGTAATTAGAACGATAGAATACAAATCATAAAGCTGCAGTTTCATTGACAAAAAATTGTAATTAATACGATTGTGAAGTAGGGTATCGCATTGTAGAGGTCAGTAGCGGCGGCAAAATTTGAATAGCCTACTGGCAGCAAATGTGTAAACCCGCCAGTGATCCCAAGTACAACTAATATCTACAGTACAAGTTAAGTGTTTATCTTCATTAAGATACATTTTCTTTAGAATTATGTCAGCGTTCTTTATTGCTTCTGGGCTGAACGTTCCTAGCCTCTAGGCGTGACACAACATTGGTGATGCTCTTGAAGTAAAGCGCCAAAAATCCCGCGAAAATCTACTTACGAAGTTTCAAGAACTACTATTAAGGATACAGAAACATACTGTAGCCACCTACAACCTCCTAGTGACTGCGATGACATGGCTAAACTGTTTAAAGTACCCATTCTTAACATTCAATCTACCTGCGCTATAAATGGAACACAAAAACATCCAATATTCGCTATATGAGGAATATCCTCTGGCTTGCTCGTCACAGTGGCTTTAAGTATGGCTGTAGATACAGAAACGATCAA
Organism: Schistocerca cancellata; assembly: GCF_023864275.1. Classification (NCBI taxonomy): domain Eukaryota; kingdom Metazoa; phylum Arthropoda; class Insecta; order Orthoptera; family Acrididae; genus Schistocerca; species Schistocerca cancellata. Next base: position 339,042,614 of record NC_064632.1, read on the forward strand.
TTAATAGAAGCCGGTGATGAGTTAAAATTAGTTTCTTTTTACAAGTATAGCAACCATCGTCGTTTCCTGGCAATAAAAACGTCGTACTTTACAGTTGTTGTGTTTTTGTCTTTAGGATAGTTAAAAATAGTGACTAGACGGCCTGAATTGCATTTGGTAAACGTTCATGAAATGAAACCTTACAGTCAGAATATGTTACCACTTTTGATTCGTAGCATTGGGACATGTAAATTATTAGTTACGGAAATTATGATAAAACCGTAACCAACTATCATAAAGTATATTTTTCTACTTTTCGGAACCTTATCGTTCATCAGTACGCTACTCTGCTACCATGGATATGGAACCGATGAGCGTTTATCAAATGTTCCAAAAAATCTGGGGGAATACGTATTATACTAGTTGATTACACCATGAATCTTTATCATGTGCTAGAAGAGGGACTCATTTGACCCCAAAATCGACAGCATTATGAACTGATCAGAATAATGTAGAACACAACTGCAAGAAAAAATGTTCATATCGGAAATTAAAGTAAAACATAGAAATATTATACAATGTATCAGATTTAAAACTATCCTATCAGTTTCTTTGATTAAGGAAAACCACTCCAAATGCTTTGATAGAACTTTATTAAGATCACACGACCGGCTTCGACCTTTATTCTTAGCTCATTGTCAAGTGTATCTGAAACTGTCGAATGTTAATACATACTTTGGTTAGTATATAAACACTTTTTATAACGTGTGCTTACACATGTACAGTACAAGTGCAGAAAGAATACGAGTTACTTAATGCCACGGAGGAGCAACGTCCAATTACAGAAACAGTAGAAGTCAAGTGTATTTAAGAAAGCGTCGCGGCTGATGACGTCTTGAGAAAAATGGGCTTGTTGTAATTATGAATACTGTACACTCCAATACATTAGAACTGTGAACATAGTTTAGCATAAAAAGAATTTTCTGCCGTGTTTCAAAAGTACAAGCATGTTTCTCAGGTAAAATGCAAACAGTAAACGATAAAACAGTAACAGTCAAGTGGATTTAAAAATGACGTAATGAGGAAAGTGGGCTTGTCGTAAATATAAAACCATACAGTCCGATACACTAAAACTGTTAACACGCTTTATCTTAAAAAGAGTTCTAGTATTCCGAGGTGCTCCAAACCATACAGTCCGATACACTAAAACTGTTAACACGCTTTATCTTAAAAAGAGTTCTAGTATTCCGAGGTGCTCCAAAATTACAATCTCATATTTTTCAAAGTAAATGCTGAAAGTAATTATTTCGAATTAATAAAAGTGAGAAGTAGTTGCTACGAACGAGGCTTACAGTTCTAAAGTACGTATACGACCACCGGGAATTGTTGAGGGCGCTAGCATAGTTCGGGCGAATTCTCTATCGCTTACAAAAGTATGTTCACGAATATTTAGCTACAGCTGCGAACTTGCGGAATATGTTTAACCCTCCTCTAGTCGCATCGTTGTATTTTGTACAACACCTGACTTACTCTTACTGTCCACCGCTTCTGGTCAGATTCTTGGAAGAGTGGCGCCAGCTATTCCTCGCGTCAATCCTCTTCTTGCTACCTGCCCCTCCCCGGGCCTTTGTTTCGGCTGTTTTTCTGCCCACACACAAATTATTCAGTAGGCCTGGACCAATGTACGGAATATAATGCGTGATCGCTCACGTTATGATTGTTAACAAACGCTGACAACGAATCTGAAACTGAAGTTGAGGATAGTGATGGAAAAGACGAAGATGAAACAAAGGTGAAGATTTTTATGCTGGGAAGGATATAGCTACGAGAGTGTGCAACTCAAGTTTATTGAAATGTTCAAAAATTAAGAACAAAATATAGCAAAAAATTTTCCTGGCCCAAGAAGAGTAGTAAGTGGTTCCGTACCTCCAACTGATGTATTTTCAAAACTTTTCGATGTAAGTATGATTCATGAAATTCTAAGACAAACTAATTAAAAAACGCATGTCAAGAACTGTTTGCTACTGTCACTATCGTTATTCAAGTCTTGTTGAAAAAGGGACGAATGGTACAAGCGGAAGAGTTATGGGCACAGGTTGGAACGGGAAAAACACTTCTGTAAGCAGCCATGAGTTCTCGCAGGTTCGAGGAGCCTTAGATTTCTAGGTATCATAACCCAGAAGGAAAAAAGGAAACTTGATAAACTTGCTGCCATAAGATGTATAATTTTTTGTTTGTTTGTTCTGTAAATAATAACGAATTTAATACAATGACATACCCAAAATAAATTATATTTTGAACATAAAATGGTTAAGGGGCTCCGGAACGCCCTATACTTGCAATGTTAAAATAACGCTTATAAATTACATCTTTCCTCACAAAGTATTTGCGGTAGGAAGTTGAACTTTTTACAGATTCTTTATTGGAATATGGGCTACAACTTAACACAGGGATTTTACAAAATTTTAGTTCAGTTATTAAAGATGATTTTTTTTCAATTGTAATGAAAATTCACAACATTTTTTTGCAATTTTTTATTTATATATTCAAAAATATACAGTTTTTTGGAAAAAGGCTGTGTTAAATTATGCAGATGGTACTGTGTAACATTTACTGAAAGTTTGAAACAAATATGTTTGGAAGATCCTTAGAAAACATGTAATTAGTATGAGAAAATAAAAGTTTTGGGAATCGAGCGACAAAGATTGGATTAACTTTTTAGTGCATTCCAGGTCCATAGGATGGATTATCTTCATCCTCTGCAAACTCCTCCTCCAGCTTCCTCTTTTTCCTCCTCCTGTTTACTCTTTCTTGTATTTCTAGACTCTTTACAGCCCTGTCTGCAGCCCGAAGGCGTTCCTTGTCTAAAGCAAGCATCGCTCGTACCATGTTAGAACCTATCTTCATTCCCATATTTCTAAATACCTTGCACCTTACAATGTTGCCATCATTGAAAGTCGCAACAGCATCATACACACCAAAGTGAAGTGTTTCTATTCCAACAAATACAGTCTTGGGGATTCTCGATCATATAACACTATTTACACTTTCATTGGGGTTTTGAGTTTTTCCGTGAATACACTTTTTAAACAGTTCAGGTGCTGCTAAGTCTCTGAAAATAGGTTAGCCACAACACATACTTTATCTCACATCACTAAAATGTACCTGATGAACACGGACGTTAATAATAACACCATTTGACAGCAGTTTAGCAGCGCCACAGTGGGTCACGCCCATGTAGAACACATTTCAAAAAAAATTTAAAAATAGTTGTAGTCTTCGGAATTGAATAAATTATATATCTATTAAAAGGTAATAGTCTGCAGATTCAGAAAACGCAAAAAAGTAAAAATTGAACTTTTCATGATTTTGAGCCTTTCCGGAGCCCCTTAAAATATGTTATTTAATGTATTCGCTCCAAAGTAAGAACAATAATTGAAGCAAATCCTAGTGTTGCACTTTGTGCAATGAGCGACCGCTCATGTGGCAGATACTAGCGCTATCGGTGGAAGGTTAAAGGAAGCCGCCAATAACTGGGCGGCAGTTATCGAAGAAAATAGTGTTCCTTATTGTACACTGCACAGGGTCTTTTCCTTGACTTTTTTTCCAGGTGAGTGTATATTTTTGTTCTTCGTAAATGACCATAGAGTAGCCCTTCTTCATTGCAGGTTTTTCCGATATTGTGTACGTTGTGGCTATCATTCTAAGGTGAGCTACGAATGTGGATTTACTTTCTAAGCTTTTCTCTTTTTAAATCCGTGTGTTCCTTATATCGCGTTTTGAACTTTCTACCGATTTTTCCGATGTACTTCGCCTTCAGCATCAACCAAGCAAGGAGGAACTAACTACCAGTTTTTACTTGCACAAAAAAAAAAATGAATTGCTTGTGGCGCTTAGTCCGCAAACAGTTCGCTTTAATTATGTGCAAGCATAAATTGAGACGCTTCATTGATTTCACTGATTCAGCCGCAGACTATCACAACCGTCACGTACTTTTCAAAAATGCTACAAATTGGAAAATAATACATTGATGAGCGCAAACTTCATTACCACCTTCTAATAGTGTGCTGGTCCCCTTTGGAGCATAATACAGTAGTTATTCTGTATGTCGTGGACTCGGTAAATGCTTGGTAGATTTCCGGAAGTGTGTGGCACCAGACGTCTACGTACAAGTCACGCAATTCGCCACAGATTACAAGCCAGTATATTGTGGGCACGGAGCTGGTGCAAGATAGCATCCCACGTGTTCCACCGGGTTCAGAACACGCGAATTTAGTGGCCAAGAGTGAATTATCATCTTCCTCAAACAACTGTAAGACGATTCTGACCTTATGACACGGGTAGCTATCCTGCTGGAAGATGCCTCAGCCATCAGAGCAGACATCAAGCATAATTGGGATGCAGGTTGTCCACAATAACGTCCACGTAGCCCACAGCGGCCACGATAGCTTCCAGTACTACCGCAGGTCCCATGGTAGCCCAGGTGAACATCCCGCTAGCAAAATACTGCCCTCGCCGGTTTGCGTCCTATGCGCGGTGCATGTTTAGAGCGGCCTCGCCTGAATGACTGCTTACCCCGACATGACTCCCTCCCTGTTTTAACAAACATTAGTCGCCCGAACAGACGACACGTTACCGTTGATCCCCGGTTCAATCTCGATGGTCGCGTGCCCATTGCAGTCGTAATTAACTACGTCGCTGGTTCAACGTGGGATAACGCGGGAGTCGTCCGCTGTGGAGCTCCAAGTTTGACGTGTCTCCGATGACAGTGCTGTCGATAGGAGTTAAACAAACCTTCCTTCCTTCCCTCCTTCCAAGCCTAACTCTATCCCATCAACGGTATCCACCGAAACACAGCATTGCATCAGCATTGTACTCTGTCGTCATATCTGACACAGATCGCCTTCTATCCTGCTGTGCCTCTGGCAACATATTCTGCGATGAGAGGCGGACGCGCAACACCATATCACCTGCTCGCGGCTTTACCGACATTCAAACACTTTCCGCAAATAGCCACGAGAGAAGCGCCCGAACAGTCGACCAGCATCGTCTTCAACTTGATGCTCATTCCCAAGCGCCAGACCATAAGAAACAGCTTTTTGTCAAAGTCGCCTACGTCACGGTTCTTCCCATTTGCGTCCCGTGTCGTTGCTAGAATGATATCGATTTTGTCTCCGTTCTGATTATGCAGGGTAAGGTAGCTAAGACAGGCCATCCCCGGTATACCGAGAATGAATAAATTATAGAGCTGCGGTTTGCGCCAAGTTATAACTGGCAATGGGCCAATTTCCTGACTTCGCAAATTATTTTTACCTCTTATCGTCGCAGAATTACGTCAACATTGTTCTTCTTTCTAATGGAACTCTGATGGGTATATGAAAAAGAACTATCCGATTTGGCACGTCTGTTGTTGTTGTTGTAGACTTCAGTGCAGAGAGTGGTTGGATGCAGCTCTCCATGCTACTCTAACCAGTGCAAGCTTCTTCATCTCCGAGTAACTATTGCAACCTACATCCTTCTGAATCTGCTTACTGTACTCATCTCTTGGTCTCCTTCCACGATTTTTACCCTCCATGCTTCCCTCCAGTACAAAATTTGTGATCCCTTGATGCCTCAGAAGGTGTCCTACCAACTGATCCGTTCTTCTAGTCAAGTTGTGCCACAAATTCCTCTTCTCCCCAATTCTATTCAGTACCTTCTCAAAAGTCACGTCATCTACCTATCTAATCTTCAGCATTATTCTGTAGCGCCACATTTAGAAAGCTTCTATTCTCTTCATGTTCAAACTAATTATCACCCATGTTTCACTTCCATACATGGCTACACTCCATACAAATACTTCCAGAAATGACTTTCTGACACTTAGATCTATCTTTTCCACAAACGCTTTCCTTGCCATTGCCATTCTACATTTTATATCCTCTCTACTTCGACCATCATCAGTTACTTTGCCCCCCGAATAGCGAAACGCATCTACTACTTTAAGTGCAGCATTTCCTAATCTAATTTCCGCAGCATCACCTAATTTGATTCGACTACATTCCATTATCCTCGTTTTGCTAATGTTGATGCTCATCTTATATACTCCTTTCAAGGTACTGTGCATTCCGTTCAACTTGTAACCGCCCTGTTAAATTGTTAGAAGCTTAGTCAGCTGGTGATGTAATTTTGAAATGAGAGTTATTATTAATGTCGCGTAATAAATATTTCGCGTGAAACGCAGTTGCGACACAGGCAAAGGTCAATTGTGGGAACTAAGCCACTGAATATTAAAAGTAATGTTATTAAGGGATACACCCGACTGACTACACAAAATAAGTGCACGTACATTCGTGAGTGAGTGGTTCAAAATAAGAATTAATACTGTAAAGGAAATGGGTGATAAGTATAATTGCCTCAGTACACACTCAGTACTGAGTTGTATGCGATAGATCAGGATAGAGGCACATGCGTTCTAAGTACTATCATTCCCCGCGTCCTAGGTAAAAAGAATTGTGATTAAAATGCATTTATTCATCTAAGAAAGAAAATTATCGGACTTTCTAATTAAATGAAAAGAAAGACTGTAGGTTCTGAATGTCACTGCAAGTAGGCCTGTAACCTAAATATTGAAACTGACTTTGGCGGCCACGAAGAGAAAGAGATGAACACATTAACGTACCTCTATTTTTGAGTAGCGGCGTCGTGAAGATCGTCGCCTCCATCTAAAGTCTCCAAACAAATTTAAAATAATAATAATCGTCCAGAGTTACGGGAGTTGGGATCCGTGGCATAGTAAATCAGAAAATCATATTGCTCATGAATCACTTTTATACTGTAACACAATTTCACTTTAAAATTACACAGCACATCGTATCACCAGGATAAGAGAACAACGAAAGGTAACTAATACTAAAACTGATAAAAAAAAAGAGCGTAAATCTTCTTTTGTCCATCAGTGTTAAATACTTTTCACGTTAATCTTTGGTATCAGAGCCGAATAACTACCTATACATTTCTCAATAAGAAAAAATTATAAAGTTCCTTTATATCCCCCTCTTCGCCGAATTGTCCGAAGAAATGTCAAATTTCGGGCAATGAGCCCAACCACTTTAGACACTGGTAGTTCTTTCACTCTTTAGCCATGTACTTGGATTCCACTGTTCGTGTCTTTTAAGGGATTTCTAATCACCAGTTTGCTTACATAGTTCTGCTGCCAGCCCTGGCACTTGGCAACGAAAACAAAACACGTACACTAGGGTACACAAAATATACATTAACTTACATACTACACACAAAAATTACTGCATCATCCTTTACATCAAATAGATGAATATTACATTACACTTCATACAAGTTCATAGTCCAGTTCTTTATGATGGTTTGCAGCGTCATTGTTCCTGCATACAAACAACGTTTTCAGTAGCACGTTGACAACAAAATTACATTTTACCAGTCTTTTCTACACTACTGACCATTAAAATTGCTACACCACGAACATGACGTGCTACAGACGCGAAATTTAAACGATAGGAAGAAGATGATGTGATATGCAAATGATTAGCTTTTCAGAGCATTCACGCAAGGTTGACGCCCGGGGGGAGGGGGGGGGGGAGGGGGGGCACCTATAACGTGCTGACATGAGGAAAGTTTCCAACCGATTTCTTATACACAAACAGCAGTTGACAGGCGTTGCCTGGTGAAATGTTGTTGTGATGCCTCGTGTAAGGAGAAGAAATGCGTACCATCACGTTTCCGACTTTGATAAAGGTCGGATTGTAGGCTATCGCGATTGCGGTTTATCGTATCGCGACATTGCTGCTCGCGTTGGTCAATATCCAATGACTGTTAGCAGAATATGGAATCGGTGGGTTCAGGAGGGTAATACGGAACACCGTGCTGGATCCCAACGGCCTCGTATCACTAGCAGTCAAGATGACAGGCATCTTATCCGCATGGCTGTAACGGATCGTGCAGCCACGTCTCGATCCCTGAGTCAACAGATGGAGACGTTTGCAAGACAATAACCATCTGCACGAACAGTTCGACGACATTTGCAGCAGCATGGACTATCAGCTCGGAGACCATGGCTGCGGTTACCCTTGACGCTGCATCACAGACAGGAGCGATTGCGATGGTGTACTCAACGACGAATCTGGTTGCACGAATGGCAAAACGTCATTTTTTCGGATGAATCCAGATTCTGTTTACAGCATCATGATGGTCGCATCCGTGTTTGGCAACATCGCGGTGAACGCACATTGGAAGCGTGTATTCGTCATCGCTATACTGGCGTATCACCCGGCGTGATTGTATGGGGTGCCATTGGTTACAGGTCTCGGTCACCTCTTGTTCACATTGACGGCACTTTGAACAGTGGACGTTACGTTTCAGATGTGTTACGACCCGTGGTTCTACCCTTCATTCGATCCCTGCGAAACCCTACATTTCAGCAGGATCATGGTAGTTCTATCACTCCTTTATACATGTACTGGGATTGCACTGTTCGTGTCTTTTAAGGGATTTGTAATCACCAGTTTGCTTACATAGTTCTGGTGCCGGCCTGGCGCTTGGCAACGAATACAAAACACATACACTAGGGTACACAAAATATACATTAACTAACATACTATACACAAAAATTACTGCATTGTCCTTCACATCAAATACATGATTATTACATTACATTTCATACAAGTCCATAGTCCAGTTCTTAATGATGGTTTGCAGCGTCATTGCTCCTGCGTACAAATAACGTTTTTAGTAGCACGTTGACGTTGACAACAAAATTACATTTCACAAGTCTTTTCTATGATTCTCCAGTTACATTATTCCTGAAAATAAAAAAGAAGTTTCACAAGAACGTCGTATATTTTAGTATTTCGATCCAGGCTGTAGAGTTAACAAGGGTATCTGGTAAGTGTGATAAATTCTTCCTTATGGTTGCTTATGCTCCCCGCTGCCTCCCTCTTTTATACCAGGCTTTATCTGATAAGGTCCTTTTTTGGGTTTTATAGTTGTCTCATCGTGGGCAAGATAAACACGTAACTAATACACCTTGGCTGTGAGAAGGAACCTCCTACGTTCACTACACGAAAGTAAGTACTGGACTTTATTATTTAGCTTGCCGACGGCTCACTGTCCTAAATTTGCTCAAACACACTTCCCGTAGCAGGCTCCCACCATTCACCAAGTCTCCTTTATTTCGAAGTAGATGGCCCGTGGTATAAAACGTATTCTCATTTGCCTCTATGCGTATAGCTCACATGTCACCCAATAAATCACTGTCACTGAATAACTCACTCTCATTGGGCAACTACACTGCCCCGTTCATTTCTGCCGTAAAAAAAAGGTAGCTCATGAGACCACTGGCTAGTTTTTAGTAATTTCTGCCCACTTTCGTTATTTGCCCCTGTATTCTCTTTCAAAACTTTATTGGTGTACACATTGCTCAAAATATTTCATTACACAAGTTGGTAGGTGAATGTATTCTCAGATCGCGTTACTATCTTACCCCTCACAGGGCATAAGAGAACACGTTTTCGAGAACAACAGCACTTCCCTAACTTCGAATCTTGCTACAAATGGACTTATACCTCGAAACGAAAATACAAAAAAATAAATGCACAAAAACTGCTTATAGAAACTGTCTCCAAATGAGCCAAAATCTGTGCATTATCTACTTGCGAGTTACTGTGTATGGGGTTGGGGATTCATCTTTACGTCGCGCAACATTGTAACAACTCATGGTACACACTTCAAAAACAAGTAGAATGAAATAAAAACACGTAAATAAATCACTGTACTTAAATTCACACATACATAGCAAATTAAAATGCTAGGTGATACGAACAACAGATTGGTAATGAAGTTTGGCTGCTGTACGCTATAATGCTTCCTAAGTCCGTGTTTGTACATGTTTTCAAGTTCGTGTGTTCATCATTGTATCACTGGTACGTGCATAGTTTTTTTTCTTTCATCGAACGTGATCCCCCTTACCCCTTACTTTACTTCTTCCACCAAATATCTTCAGCTCAGATTGGATAAAATAATATAAACATAAGAGAAAATCCGTATATGTATTCCTCTAAAGTCAATGTAGATTCTTAGTACTTTCATGTCGAAGAAATGACAAATTATTAAAATTCTGCGCTGTTACTGAGCGTCAAGTTGTGTACTTCTCAGTGCTCTTGGTAATATTTTATGACGTCTATCGCAAATCGTAGTGACATTAGTGTAACTTAGTTGCTTCTAAGCGCCGATTGAAGTCTCGTAGCAAATCGATGAACGCCGCCTGTAAAGAATTATGTTTGTTTCGGCATTACCTAATTTCTCTGCCGGTCAGTTTCTTGTAACTTACCTCGTACATATTTCTTTTTTTTTTTATTATTATAAGAGACAATTTTAAGTTCGCCTCAGATAACGTTTACAAATCGTGCCTCAGCAGTGTACGTGTAGTCAAACGTGTGTATAAAGTTGAAAAATTATTTGTATTTCAGTAAGATGTTCAAAATGTTCAAATGTGTGTAAATTTCTTAGGGACCAAACTGCTGAGGACATCGGTCCCTAGACTTACACACTACTTAAACTAAGTTATGCTAAGAACAACACACACACCCATGCCCGAGGGAGGACTCAAACCTCCGCCGGGAAGGGCCTATTTCAGTACGATCACACTAGTTATTATTCATAGGCTATTTCTTTAGATGCACTATACTTAGATTAGGTTGTCTTGCGTATAGTATATGCCACGCTAAACTTTCATTACCAGCCAGAAATCATTTCATCATCGCAGTATACAAAAAAAAAATTAAATTCGTTTGCTCGCTGTATTCATAGATAATGCTTACTGGTGTAGACACATTAAAAAAAATGCTCTCTGCTACATTACATATACTTGCGTGACCATATACTTATGTCCTTTAGGGAGTCCAATATTTTCTGTAACTTACCCTATAACTTACAATATTGGTGCACAAATGGCATTAAACAACTTACAGCTACTTTGTTCCGAGGTCTGTGCTAATTGTTCGCTACAGAATCCTTCGTACATAAAATCCTTCGTACATAAAACTAAAATACCACTGTGATCATGAACTGTTCAGTCAGACCTTTCAAGTACACCCCGTGGTAACATCGTTAGTCATCAATTGATGTGTATGCCCTAGCTTGCTTGAGGATTGTGTCCACAGTCACTGACAAATGTAAACAAAGGTAGTGAAATGCTCTGATTCACATACCTGCATAAAATATACTTACTTTACCCCGATCGTATTCCTTCTTTTTTTTTAGCACGGGTTACTTATTTCACTCGTGTGCACAGATAGATGTAAATTATGTTACTTAAACATGATAGAATCTCCTCAAGTCTCTGTGTGCATAGACCCTTGATTTTACCAAGATGAGGATACACAAGTAAATACCACCCGTCATGCGAAATATGTATAGTAATGTACAGACCAGTATACCTCATTTGCCACTTAGCGTTTTTTTTTTTTTTTTTTTTTTTTTGCTAACACAGAAGATTTCACATGGGTCTTAAATAATAATTTTTCTTTAACCATAAATCTGGTAAAACCATGTAGCTGTTTGTCAAAATGTTTCTTACGGCTTTGAGCTTGTTCTGTAACAGAGATCAATACCTACCTTACTTTTTCATTTAAATCCGCTGGTTGTCTTGTAACAGATGGGATCCTTCATCTTGATACCTTAGCACATTACCGCCGTGGTAGCATAGATCGCCCCCACGGCAATCCATGGCTAACATTGGCGAACATAATGAGGCCACGATTAGTTTACTACTGTTTGAAGGTGTTTCGTTAGTCACTTCTATTCACTCCCGACGTGTTGTTTCTCTGTTGCACATTCCGATCATGATTCTGCTCTGAGTTTATAGGCGTAATCTTACTTTGCGCTTTGCACTGATAGGGTTGATTACTATTCGGATACTGCCACTGCCCATATCGTAGGTCAGCCGTGCTGTTGTAAAATTGAGGCTGAAAATCACTGTAAGCATTACCCCATTGATTACCGATATCGTTTGTATTCCAATTTCGTTTCCGGTTACCGGAGTAGCTGGAGTAGTTTCTGTGACCAATTTTTCTTTTCCTTGTATACCCTGGGTTAAAATGTTGGTTATAGTTATTAGTAAAATTGCCTCGCGGAATCGGGCATCGCATATGCGCTGCTGCGACGGGATCGACAAAAGCCGGTCGTGACTCAGTCGCACACACCACATTGTTGACGCCGTACTTCGGCTGGCGCTGCGGAGGCTGGTTGCCACCACTGCTACAGAAATCATTTTGGTTGGTGTGGCTGTCTTGCACCTTCATTAACTTAGTCAATAGAGTCGAAGACAGGCAGAAAATACTCCAAATTGCTTTCGGGTATTTGTACTAGCTTTTCCCGAATATTAAGCGGTAGTTCAGCTTTCGGAACGCGTAGGATGAAAGTGTCACTAGCTCACCTAGAACCTCGTCTTATTTAAATATTTCTCAAAATACTTTCGCAATGATCCAAATTTTAGATTATACTGTTCACGGTCGAATAGGGCCTTTCTTAATCTCTCTTGAACTGCATGTGACCAGTTGTCGTTGTTGTGGTCTTCAGTCCTGAGACTGGTTTGATGCAGCTCTCCATGCTACTCTATCCTGTGCAAGCTTCTTCATCTCCCAGTACTTACTGCAACCTACATCCTTCTGAACCTGCTTAGTGTATTCATCTTTTGGTCTCCCTCTACGATTATTGCCGTCCACGCTGCCCTCCAATGCTAAATTTGTGATCCCTTGATGCCTCAGAACATGTCCTATCAACCGGTCCCTTCTTCTTATCAAGTTGTGCCATAAACTCCTCTTCTCCCCAATTCTATTCAATACCCCCTCATTAGTTATGTGATCTACCCATCTAATCTTCAGCATTCTTCTGTAGCACCACATTTTGAAAGCTTCTATTCTCTTCTTTTCCGAACTATTTATCGTCCATGTTTCACTTCCATACATGGCTCCACACCATACAAATACTTTCAGAAACGACTTACTGACCCTTAAATCTATACTCGATGTTAACAAATTTCTCTTCTTCAGAAACGCTTTCCTTGCCATTGCCAATCTACATTTTATATCCTCTCTACTTCGACCAACATCAGTTATCTTGCTCCCCAAATAGAAAAACTACTTTACTACTTTAAGTGCCTCATTTCCTAATCTAATTCCCTCAGCATCAACCGACTTAATTCGACTACATTCCATTATCCTCGTTTTGCTTTTGTTGATGTTCATCTTATATCCTCCTTTCAAGACACTGTCCATTCCGTTCAACTGCTCTTCCAAGCCCTTTGCTGTCTCTGACAGAATTACAATGTCATCGGCGAACCTCAAACTTTTTATTTCTTCTCCATGGATTTTAATACCTACTCTGAATTTTTCTTTTGTTTCCTTTACTGCTTGCTCAATATACAGATTGAATAACATCGGGGAGAGGCTACAACCTGTCTCACTCCCTTCCCAACCACTGCTTCCCTTTCGTGTCCCTCGACTCTTATAACTGCCATCTGGTTTCTGAACAAATATTAAATAACCTTTCGCTCCCTGTATTTTACCCCTGCCACCTTTAGAATTTGAAAGAGAGTATTCCAGTCAACATTGTGAAAAGCTTTCTCTAAGTCTACAAATGCTAGAAACGTAGGTTTGCCTTTCCTTAACCTTTCTTCTAAGATAAGTCGTAAGGTCAGTATAGCCTCACGTGTTCCAACATTTCTACGGAATCCAAACTGATATTCCCCGAGGTCAGCTTCTACCAGTTTTTCCATTCGTCTGTAAAGAATTCGCGTTAGTATTTTGTAGCTGTGACTTATTAAACTGATAGTCCGGTAATTTTCACATCTGTCAACACCTGCTTTCTTTGAGACTGGAATTATTATATTCTTCTTGAAGTCTGAGTGTATTCCGCCTGTCTCATACATCTTCCTCACCAGATAGTAAAGTTTTGTCAGGACTGGCTCTCCCAAGGCCGTCAGTAGTTCTAATGAAATGTTGTATACTCCCGGGGCCTTGTTTCGACTCAGGTCTTTCAGTGCGCTGTCAAACTCTTCACGCAGTATCGTATCTCCCATTTCATCTTCATCTACATCCTCTTACATTTCCATAATATTGTCCTCAAGTACATCGCCATTGTATAGGCCCTCTATATACTCCTTCCACCTTTCTGCTTTCCCTTCTTTGCTTAGAAATGGGTTTCTATCAATGGTCTTGATATTCATACAAGTGGTTCTCTTTTCTCCAAAGGTCTCTTTAATTTTTCTAATTACCCCTAGTGAGATAAGCCTCTACATCCTTACATTTGCCCTCTGGCCATCCCTGCTTAGCCATTTTGCACTTCCTGTAGATCTCATTTTTGAGACGTTTGTATTTCTTTTTGCGTGCTTAATTTACTTCATTTTTATATTTTCTCCTTACTAAGTCAATGGGTTGCAAAAATAATCTGAGAACTGACACATCGATCCCCTAGTTCATAATGATACTAATTAAGGGGAAAAGATAGTGTAATTAGGACGATAGAGCATAAATCATAAAGTTAATTAAATTTAATATTTCTTCTGTTACCCAAGGATTTCTAATAACCCTTGTCTTTTTACCTACTTGATCCTCTGCTGCCTTCACTACTTCATCCCTCAGAGCTACCCATTCTTCTTCTACTGTATTTCTTTCCCCCATTCCTGTCAATTGTTCCCTTATGCTCTCCCTGAAACTCCGTACAACCTCTGGTTTAGTCAGTTTATCCAGGTCCCATCTCCTTAAATTCCCACCTTTTTGCAGTTTCTTCAGTTCTAATCTACAGTTCATAACCAATAGATTGTGGTCAGAGTCCACATCTGCCCCTGGAAATGTCTTACTATTTATTACCTGGTTCCTAAATCTCTCTCTTACCATTATATAATCTATCTGATACCTTCTAGTATCTCTTGGATTCTTCCATGTATACAACCTTCTTTTATGATTCTTCAACCAAGTGTTGGCTATGATTAAGTTATGCTCTGTGCAAAATTCTACCAGACGGCTTCCTCTTTCATTTCTTACCCCCCAGTCCATATTCACCTACTATGTTTCCTTCTCTCCCTTTTCCTACTCTCGAATTCCAGTCACCCAAGACTATTAAATTTTCGTCTCCCTTCACTACATGAATAATTTCTTTTATCTCATGATACATTTCATCAATTTCTTCATCATCTGCTAAGCTCGTTGGCATATAAACTCGTACTACTGTAGTAGGCATGGACTTTGTGTCTGTCTTGGCCACAATAATGCGTTCACTATGCTGTTTGTAGTAGCTTACCCGCATTCCTGTATCTTTATTCGTTATTAAACCTACACCTGCATTACCCCTATTTGATTTTGTATTTATAGCCCTGTATTCACCTGACCAAAAGTCTTGTTCTTCCTGCCAGCGAACTTCACTAATTCCCACTGTATCTAACTTTAACCTATCAATTTCCCTTTTTAAATTTTCTAACCTACCTGCCCGATTAAGGGATTTGACATTCCACGCTCCGATCCGTAGAACGCCAGTTTTCTTTCTCCTGATAACGACGCCCTCTTGAGTACCTCTTCAGTGACCAGTACTCTGAAAGAAACTACTGTGTTCAGATGTCTGACAAGCTTCTGACATTTCCATTGCCAACAACGCATCGGTTTAGATATAACCCGTAACATTGTATCTTTTGCTGTTCCGACCACGTTTTAAGCAGTACATTTTTGAATGACTTTATAAAAATTACCGGATGAACAGACTTCTTTTCAGGAATAAAGACGTGAAATTTCCGCTGTTTTATTAAGACTCTCTTCTAACAAAACTGATGACAAAGTGGGTTCAGCTACCTGCTGTTTCTTCCTTTCGTCACGGTGTCGTTGGTTACCGTACATCTCATAATTTGGTGAATATGTACATTCGGGGTAGGATATTCAGTAATTGCACTGTCGCTCTTACCTGTGGGTATTTTGTAATTCTCTTCTTCTGCGTCTTGGTGTCGTTCTTTCATCGTACTAAATTTCCTGTTAAGTTGCTCGACTGTTTGATATTTTGTAGCTCCGTTTCTAGAGTACTGTTTATGTGTGTGTCTTTTCCTCCTAAAAAGTCCTCAAACTGCTGTTTTTACTATTTTGTCATGTCCTCAACTTGATTTACAGCTTCCTGCATTTTTGTATTGAGCTCGGTTTGCTGTACACTCATAGCATTGAAATTTTCACCTACCTTACGTATCTGATCTGGCACACCCTTAACTGTGGTTTTCAAATTATCAGCATCCTGATTCATGGAATTTAAATCGTCACACACCACTTCTATTACTTGATCCGCTACCTCTCTTTTTAGTTATGTCAGTTGTGTTAGGTTATTGTGCATGTCAGTAAGGTTTTTTACATCATTGTCTAGCTTGTTCATTGAGCTGTTACATTCCCTATCTGTATTGCGACATTGTCTACCTGTGCAGTGACATTGCTTATCTGTGCTATGACATTTCCTATCTATGTATTCATTTGTGCTGTTATCTGAGTTACAAATTGTGACGTTAGATCTGTCTGCATTACTGCCTCTACTGGACCTTGTATATTTGCGGAATCCGGAACAGTTTCCAAAGTTGACATATTATCGTCTGTCGCTTGCGACTGAGTACCACTGGTCGATGCGGCTGCGTTATCATCTGCCATGTTTTCTGCCTCCTGTGTTAGTCATCGGTTGAGCAACTGGTTCCGCATCGGATGAACTATCCATCGTTCTGGTTTGTGATCTTAATGTCACGATAGCTGTATATAGACGTAAACCAGCGTGCAACCGAACTTCACTGCTCTTGCAGCTCGTACTACCCGAAAACAAATCACAGATGACGTCGCTCTCGTTCGTGAAATTCAATGTAGTAAAATATGTCTTTGGTGAAACAGTAAACTGATACGTGATTTCTACGCGCGCAATCGATGTAAATGATCCGCCATCTTGTGATACATTCACATATAATATATTTACAACAATCTACAAAGCTATGTGCAAAAGAATTTTTTTAAAAAAGGCGTGCTACGTAGTGGGTGTCGATAAAAGGCAATTCAGTCCCACATTTACGATTAACGAAAAGCTTAGTAGTGCTGTTGCTCTTACCTTAGGTACTTAAGTTTGCCGGTTGGTCTTCTTGATAAGATGTTTAACGTTTAATGTTCCAAAACTTCCCTCTTTTTCCAGATTTTTTTAGGAAAAGTATTTGTAAATTTCATGGGCTGATTTCAGTAATAATTTTCTTATCTTCTACGCAGTTGGCGTAACATGTAACAGAAACAATTCTTTATACTCACGATAAAGGATCGAAAAAATTGCTTAAATATTTCAACTTAAAATTTGGGGTATTTTTTCTGAAACAAAGCTCCTGTCACGGTCACTATGTAACCGCCCTGTTAAATTGTTAGAAGCTTAGTCAGCTGGTGTCGTAATTTTGAAATGAGAGTTATTATGGATGTCGCGTAATAAGTATTTCGAGTAAAGCGACGTTGCGACACAGGCAAAGGTCAAGTGTGGAAACTAAGCCACTGAATATTAAAAGTAATGTTATTAAGGGAAACACCCGACTGACTACACAAAATAAGAGGGCACGTACATTCATGAGTGAATGGTTCAAAGTAAGAATTTATACTGTAAGGGAAATAGGCCATAATTATAATTACGTCGGTACACACTCAGTTGTATGCGAACGTACGATCGGGATAGAGGCACATACGTCCTAAGTACTATCATTCCCCACGGTCTAGGTAAGAAGAATTGGGATTAAAATGCATTTATTCATCTAAGAAAGAAAATTATCGGACTTCCTAATTAAATGAAAAGAAAGACTGCAGGTTCTGAATGTCTATCGTTGAGCAGCGCCGTCGTGAAGATCGTCGACTCCACCTAAAGTCTCCAATCAAAATTAAAATAATAATAATCTTCCAGAGTTACAGGAGCTTGGATCCATGGTATCGTAAATCAGAAACTCATATTGTCCATACATTGCTTTCGTTGTATAACACAGTTTCACTTTAAAATTACACTGCACGTCTTATCACCAGGACATGAGAACAACGAAAGGTAACTAATACTAAAACAAATAAACGAAGAGCTTAAATGTTCTTTTGTCTATCAGTGTTGAATATTTTTCACATTAATCTTTGTTATGAGAGTCGAATAAATATCTGTACATTTCTCAGTAAGAAAAAATTATGAAGTTCCTTTATAAAGTGCTCTTCCAAGTCATTTGCTGTCTCTGACAGAATTACAATGTAATCGGCAAACCTCAAAGTATTTATTTCTTCTCCATGGATCTTAATTCCTACTCCGAATTTTTCTTTTGTTTCCTTTACTGCTTGCTCAATATAAAGATTGAATAAAATCGGAGAAAGGCTACAACCCTGTATCACTCCATTCTCAACCACTGCTTCCCATTCGTGACCCTCCACTTTTACAATTGCCATCTGGTTTCTGTACAAATTGTAAATAGCCTCTCGCTCCCTGTATTATGTCCCTGCCACCTTCAGAATTTGAAAGAGAGTATTCCAGTCGACATTGTCAAAAGCTTTCTCTAAGTCTACAAATGCCATAAACGTTGGTTTGCCTTTCCTTAATCTAAGTCGTAGGGTCGGTATTGCCTCACGTCTTCCAACATTTCTACGGAATCCAAACTGATATACCCCGAGGTCGGCTTCTACCAGTTTTTTAATATGTCTGTACAAAATTTGTGTTAGTATTTTGCAGCCGTGACTTGTTAAACTGATAGTTCGGTAATTTTCACACCTGTCAACGCCTTCTTTCTTTGGGACTGAAATTATTATATTCTTCTTGAAGTCCTTCCACCTTTCTGCTTTTCCTTGTTTGCTTAGGCTTGGTTTTGCATCTGAGCTTTTGATTTTCACACAGGTGGTTCTCTTTTCTCCAAAAGTCTCCTTAATTTTCCGGTAGGCAGTATCTGTCTTACCCTGTGTATATTTCTGAAACTAATAAACATATACAATGAATTTTGTGTTTTTATGAACTGGAAGCTCAAAAAGTTTCTTTTATCCTTTTCATAGGTGTTCAATACGCCCCCCTCGAGATGCACGGCATACGTTACTGCGGTATTCAGATTGTTCCCACACAGCTGCGAGAATGTCTTGAGTTACAGCTTCCACACCTGCTGTTATGCGATGTCTCTGTTCATTCATTGTTGTTGGTAACGGAGGCGCATAAACGGTCTTTTATAAATACCTCCACAAGAAATAATCACATACAGCCAGAACCACTAATGTAAGACTGAATCATTTGGTCCAGTGCGACCGATCCATCGTTCAGTAATCCTTTGATTTAAAAATTCCACTTCCAGATGCCAGTGTGGCGGTGCCCCATCCTGTTGGTAAACGATGTCGTTCGAATCGGTCTCCAACTGTGAGAAAAGGAAGATCTCAAGCATATCGAGACAGATGCTTCCTATACAAGTGTTCTCGGCAAAGAAAAATGGTCCATACACCTTTTCCCGTGAAACTGCACGAAACACATTACATTTTGGAGAGTCCTTCTCATGTTGTACAATTTCATGTGGTTCTTCTGTACCCCTTATTCTCACATTATGACGATTCACCTATCCATTTAAATGCGATGTTGCCTCGTCACTAAACATTAAGCGTGCAAGAAAACTGTCATCCTCCATCTTGCCAAGAACGAAATCACAGAACTCCACACGTTGTTGTTTGTAATCTTCACGAAGAGCTTGCAACAGCTGGATTTTGTATGGTTTCATGTGTAAACGTCGACGCAACACACGCCAGACGGACATCGGGGGCATGTCGAGATGCACGGCAAACGGATTTCAGCGGACTCTTTGTGAAACTATGGCGGATGCGTTCGACGTCTGTGTCAGACAGTCGGGAACGGCCCGGCGATTTGCCTTTACACAAACAACCTGTTTCTCGGAACTGTTCATGACATCGTCTAACGCTCTGTGCTGGAGCAGGATCCACGCCCTACCTAGTACGAAAGCCATGTTAAACAGTTATCACTGACCCGCACCGCGCAAAACGTAGAATATAAAAGGCTTTCTATTGTCCCGACACCATTTTTACTACGAGCAGTATGTTGTTCACTCACATTTCTCAAATAACATAATAGTTATGATTTTTGCAAATCGGATGATTCTTCTTGATACATTCTGTACTCTTCTGGGGTATTTGAAAGAGGCTTCTAAGAGAACTTCAGCGCCATAACATGTATGGCAGTTGACCAAATGGTATCAAGATAACAGCGCCATAAACTACTGTTCCTCCGTCAGGTGAAGGGTTTCCACGAACGTCTGTCCCATTATAACAAATGTAAGCAAGCACGTAACTCATGTATGGTTCTTGTTTTTATCTATGGGCTTGAAGCCCGTCAGTCTACGCTCTGTTACTGTAGCAATCAGATGACTTGCTCGTAAAGCTACTGACGTGAGACATTCCCACGCTATACGATAATCGAAGTAGCGAATATCGTTTATCCGAACGTTTCAAACTAAAGTATTGGAGCAGTGGTGTGTTTGTATGCTGAAGAGTATCCAGATCGTGCCAAACACTCAAGATCCGTCTTTGCAAACGTTACAAAAATTTTTCTAGAAACTGGATATGTCGATAGTAAAATACGCCATTGAAAAAGAAGAGCAACTGATGAAAGAAATTAAACTAACATTGTAGCAACAGTAACACACAATGCAAATGTCACTAAGCGATAACTCTGAAATACGAGAGAGATCAACCAAACCAGTGGTTTGCGAACACTATATTCCATTGTATTTCATCCTTTTCACATTTCGCTGCATCTCTCAGCCTCGTAGCAATGTCTTCCAAAATGGGTTGCAGTTCTGCGAATGTTATCTACGAAAAGTGGAAAGTGAATCGGCATATAGATGCCAAATTTTGTTCAAGTAAGAAGCATCTTTTACAAACTGTGGGCACGTCAACCTTCGTAATATGCACTAATAGTCAATTGACTCAACTGGCTCAAAGAAGTGTCTAAAAACAACGCTCTTGGTGTGCCAACGTTTGGTGCGTATTTTTCAAGATCCGCAACGTTAGTCCCTCTTCTATTGATGGGACTCTAAATACACTAAAAAATCTCGAGTTCCTAAGAGATTCTGCTGCTGCAGTTATTGGAGATATCCCACTGGACATAAGGGAATCATTGTTTATTTATTATTTATTTAGCGTATGGCTCATAACATCACAGTAAAAAATTACAGAAACAACACGATTTAAGAAAAGAAATCACATATGTATAAACAGAGCAATAAATAACAGTTTGCATATAAGGACACCGCCAATTGTAAATTTACACTCACAGAAGATCAATCACAAGCAGACGTCCAGCTTAGATAATAAATAGTCGATTGCCTCTTGGGTCGCCATTAGGAAATCTTGTGGGTCACCCTCGTATGCCCTTAGTGGGCATTCCTGCACGATGTGTTTGACCGTCTGTCTCTCAGCGCCACAGTCGCAAGCGGCCGAAGGAAGTTTACCCCATCTGTGTAAGGAGTCGGCGCATCTCCCACAGTTGGTTCTGATGCGATTAAGAGTTGACCAAACTTTGCGAGGGCAATCAAATCCTTTTGGTTTACTAAAGATGCATGGCATACTGTAGCAGTTTACTGCTGTTCTGCTCTCTCATTCCTCTTTCCATCGGTCATTTATTTTAAAGTTGGTTTGGTGCAGAGCCTGTGCGGTCTTTAGTGGAGGATGCCTAGACCGGAGTCGGTTTCCTTGGATGTCGTGAGTATCTTCATGGATTTGTAATAGAGGGTTGGTCATGATTTTTTGAAATTCTCTAACCAGAGCGTGTTCACGGCGCATGTTAGGAGGGGCTATGTTACTGAGAACGGGCAGCCACACTATAGGAGTTGGCCTGATTGTGCCTGATATAATACGCATTGTTGCATTAAGTTGGCTGTCTACCATGTGTGTGTGTTTGCTGTTGAGCCACACTGGGGCACAGTATTCTGCCACTGGATACACCAAGCCAAGTGCGGATGCTGTGGAGCCCCAAGTGGTGCCACAGAGCTTCTACAATTATGTTGTTGCGTGTTTAAAGTTTCGCTGCAGTTTTCGTCAGGTGTTCTTTGAATGTTAGTGTCCTATCTAGGGTAACCCCAATGTACTTTGGGTGTTTGTTGTGATTTAGTAATTTCTCGTCTAGATAGACTTGTAGTTCTCTGTTGGCCATTTTGTTGTTCAAATGGAAGGCAGATACTTCCGTCTCTGTAGCACTAGGTTGTAGCCTCCATTTTCTAAAGTACTCGCTGAGAATCCCTAGGTCACTCGTAAGGATACCTTCGGCAGTTTCTATATTTCTGTGGGCTGTTGCTAGAGCCCAGTCGTCAGCATAACCAAATTTGCGCGATCTGGTTGCAGGCATGTCAGCGATGTAAAGGCTGAAAAGAAGGGGCGCAAGGACAGAGCCTTGTGGGAGTCCATTATTGAGTTTCATCTGTTTACTTCTCTCATTCCCCGTTATTACTTGGAAGGTTCTATTTGACAACATATCATCAATGAGGTTGGTTATCTTCTTGCAGGGGACGGCACAGATTAATTTGTACATGAGCCCCTGTTTCCAAACTGTATCATAGGCTGCTGTTAGGTCTATGAATGCTGCAGCTACTTTATGTTTCTTCTGGAACCCCGCCTCTATATATGTTGTCAGTGATAGGACTTGATCTGTACAGCAGCGATATGGACGGAATCCTGCTTGTTCGATAGGGATTTTTTTGAGTATAGTCTGGCCTATTCTGTTGAGGAGCAGTCTTTCTAGTAGTTTATAGACCATACTGAGAAGGGCAATGGGGCGGTAACTCTCTGGTCTATCGCCTGGTTTCCAGGTTTCAGGACTGAGATGATCTTTGCTCGTTTAAGTGAGGGAGGAATGTTACCCACTTGGAGAATGTCCGTAAAGAACATAGCCAGCCATTGTTTTGTGTAGGCTCCGGCATGTATGAGGAACTCAGGGTGGATACCATCGAATCAGTGTTGTACCAACATGACAGATGCCCCTCCCGTTCCGCACTTAGAATGACAGACCCTCTTTAAGAGAATTTATGGAAAGCATTCGAACTGTCGTTCTGGAAACGCAAAATTGTTTGCACACTCACCAAACTGTAACATTTCTACGCTTTTACCTGTAGCGAAAATTAAAACAAGAGATCCATTAGGAAAGACCGGCGACCCCCGTAGGAATGAAATGCCTTATAAGACGTGCCTGTGCTGCCGTTAATACCAGATGAAATTCAACGTTCTGTTGTGTCTGTCCGGAATCACTTTATTAGCGTGTACCAATGCTAAGGATCAACATTTTGAGCACTTAGTATGACAGCCATGGTAATAAACGCACCTACCGATCCTGAGATACGTGTATGCTTATATTTGGATGACAAATGTTTATGGAACCTCTTCTCCTGATGGCGGGGCAGTGGTTTGCGGCGCTGTTATCTTGATACCATTTTATCAGGTCCCATGCAGACTATGTCGTTGAAGTTCTCTTAGAAGCTTACATCAAAAGCCACAGGAAAAGGATATAGGTGCATTACAAGAAAAACAAGGTCTGTGTCGTAATTTGGCAACTACAAATGATAAAAATTACCAGTGACCGTCAGGAAATTCGCCGTATTGTCTTCTGTAGCTTAGCGAAAACTGCACTTCGATATGTTTATTGATTCTAGATATATTTGGGGTCATTCATTCTAGATATATTTGGGGTGACCTATCATAGCTGCCTCACCCAATATACTTTTCTTACCACGTCATATGCACGCAGCGCCTTTGAACCTCGCGGTGGTCCGTAATTAGAACGTTCGAGCTCATAAGTGTACCTTGACTGGCACAAGTGCACTAAGTATAGTCACAGTATTCAAGTTACGAAAAGTGCCGTCACAACAAAAACAAAAACGGGATAATTGAAAAAAAATCTGTTTAAAAAATCTATTGAAGAAATGTACCAGTCCATTATGCCCGTTACGAAAAACAGCAGTAATTATTAATCTAACAGCTCTATTTGTGGTCATGGTACAAGAGCTTTCACTTAATCTGCATGTACCAACAAAAATAACAAAATATTCAAAAGAATATTTTCTACTGGAGTATGAAAATGTATTATAATGTGTATAAAACATTCTTGGAATTCTTGCTACGTCACTTCAGGGTAAAACCGCTAGATTTAGATGATCAGCCTTCGTTAGGAGCAACAGTCTGTCTAAACAGCCTGTTGCAGTGGCCTTCATAGCGGCTCCTGATTGGTCGGTAATTACGTAATGCTGTCGCAGATGTTGTCAACGTCTGCGCTAGTGACGCCATTGTTCGTGTAGTAGCGTAAACATTGTGATGAATGTCTTTGCTTCTCTGCATCGAGAGATCGCTTCCATGAACCGCTAAGATTATATTCGGAGTCAAGGTTGAAGTTCTTCTCGCATATTCTTATTTCTACAGCCTCTTTAATTACAGAATCCCAGCATGGAGAAGAATGTGACAAAACTTTTGTACCGTCAAACAGAATTTTGTGTCTGTTGCTCAGCAACTGCAATGTTGTCACCACCTCAGACGTTGACAACATCTGCGACAGCATTGCGTAACTACAGAGCAATCAGAAACCGTCTTCGGGCTATATAAGGCCACTAGAGCAGCAGTTTAGACGGTCTCTTGCTCCTGACGAAGACTATGGACGTAATCGTCTTAAACTAGAGGTTTTACCCTTAATTAACCCGACAAGAAGTCCGAGAATGTTCGATATATCTGTGCCGCCACGAAAAACTTCGTTCTCATATTCTTGGAACAATCAAGTTGCATATGGAAATAAAGATAACTTTTACAACATGTTTAAAAATGCAATTAATACAGAACCCTTAAATAATACATACTATAAAATAAATGATCACTTAAATAACACAAAGTAGGATTTGCTAAAATAATGTGAGGGTTGGTAAAAAGTTAAAAATAAAATAACTCTGCCATACACTGTCAGTGTAAAATTCATAATACTTGAAAATTGTATGGCCACTATCTGTAATGGATAAGCTCATCGTCTCTTTTTATATGGAGAATACTGACGCAGTCTTTCATTCGGACCACTGGGAACGCACAAAAAATGGATTGTGGAGACAAATGTGTCATCATGGTTCTGACGTCAGCTGAAAGAGTGTGCGTGAATTGTGGAGTAGGCCTAAGTGTAATGCGTGCAAGTCTGTGATGTGAATACATTGTGTAATATTAGTTTAAGAATTAAGTGCAAGGATGGTTTGATAAATCTGGCAAAAAAGCAAGAAAACATAGTTCTTTCGTAAACAACTCGTCTTACTTCTCGAGATTAATCTCCTTTGAGGGATACACACTTCGTCCAGAAATCCACCAGATTTTCCATGCCATCAGAAAAATGGATTCTATCAAACTCTGCAAAATACTTGTTGACTGTAACTACCACTTCCTCATTCGATGAAAGTTTCTTCCCAACAAGCCAAAGTTTCCAGGTCAAGGAACTGAAAGAGGTCATTTCGGGGATGTCTGGTGAATAGGGTGAATGAGGAACCATTTCAAAGGCCATTTCATACACTTTCGCCATCGTTATCGCAAATGTGTGGAATGGTACATTATCCTGGTGAAAGAGCACTTTTGTGTGCCAACTTTAACCTTTTTTCACCCAGCACAAGATTCGAACGATTCACCAACGAAGCATAATACGGTACACGTGCCTTTTTCCGAGTAACCTACGAGGATTATTCCATGGAAACTCAAAAAACAGTGGCTATCACATTACCAGCTGACAAAATGGATTCTGCCTTCTTCAATGCCCTTTCACCGGCTTTTGTCCATTGTTTCGACTGCCGTCTTGACTCTGGTGTGAAATGATGGATCCAGGTTTCATCAACAGTCAGAAATCTCCCCAAAAGCCTTGTGGATTGCTATTAATCTTCGCCAGGCATTGTGCTTAAATGTTGTGCCGGATTCGCTTTTAATGACTGCGAGCAATCGCGGCGCCAACCTCGCACATAGCTTCTTCATAGCCAATTCTCCGTGCGGGGTACTATGTACTCCCTCAGATGAGATGCCTACACTCTCAGCAAGCTCACGTTTCTATTCGGAAGTCTTGCATTACGATATCATGGATTTTGTCAATGGACGTCCGGAACGCTCTTCGTCCTCGTTGCTTGTCAGACCGTGTTTAAATTCATTAATTCAAAAGCAAATGGACTTCAGTTACGGTGCTGGGTTCGTGTGAATTTCTTTCTGTCCTGTTTTTATTTATGTGGCATATCAAGCCTCGAAATGAAAATCTTTAACAATAACACGAAACTCAGTTTCCTCCATTTTCAGTCGCACTCGACACACTGACAATTTCAGATGGCTGTCAAGAATGAACTGCATGCGATACATTGTTGAATTTCTTTATACAATCCTTGGAACAATCAAGTTTACCAACCATGAAGGAATAACAAAAGCGTTCCATTCTTTCATGGAAATATACCAGACTTGCCAAACAACTCTCGTAGATCCGTGCTACTGCATGTTTATCGTTGTATTAAGCTGAAATGTCTAACGCCATCGAAAAATATATGGGTAAATAAACAACTAACTAATTAAACATTTTTTCGTACTCTGTACCGTGTTCTGTATAACATACTTCGCTTAAGTTTAATAGCAAGGCACACAGTTTTTTCCTCTTCCTCTGCAGCCACAAGCAGGTATGTTCTAACATCACGATCTACCGGAAACAGACTCTACTGAACTCGAAAGCCACGGACTGCTACGGCTCAATGCCATCTCACTCAAATTAGTGGCATTCCCGTGGGTGCCCGGAACGGATGCACAGACACGCCTCGCTCTGTTGGGAAGCTCAAGGCTAACTTCAGCTTCAGCGGCGCAAAGCATCGCAGCTGAAACAACACTCCTACGTCCAACTTCTAGGTCACCTAATTAATACGGAAACTGCTAATTTCGCGAAGTGCTTGCGTTTACTGTCCCCGGAACCGAATGATGGCAAACCTACCAGAGCAGTAACTAAACTAGTCTCCGAAATTTGACGGAAGTAAAGAAACGGGACTTTATTTCCCTAATACCTTATCGAAAAATTGCAGATTAAGAAAAAATGCTTAAGCAGAAGACATTGGTATACAACATTGTCAATAACACCTAATCACGGCAATAATAGGTCTTTTTGGCATCTGAACAGGACTCATACAGTCATCATCTCTCATCTTCTGTATATAAAAGGCAATATCTTGATCGACTGACCGACTTATCATTGCCCAGCCTAAACCGCTGAGGCTAGAAAGTTGAGATTTGGAGAAGGTGTGGATCTTCTACTGTAGCCACCGTTTAAGAAGAGATGTCTCGAAATCCAATCCTAAGGAGATGAAAGGGTTTTTTGAAAAATGTCGCTACTAAGACAATTTTAAAGCTAGACCTACGAAAATTGACATTAGGTTTCTCGGTCAGAAATAAAGTAATATGTGTTTTAGCATATTTGGAAATTTAAGCCTATAGGGGTGAAACAGTCAGTGAAAGCTTTTTTTTATCACTGGTATTTGACAAATATGAACACTGGTATTCAACTTTATCAGTTGCAAATAAAAAATACATGTTTCAGTGTTTTTGGAAACTGAACCACAAAAGGAGTGAAATGGAGGATGAGATGTTACTATGAAAGCATTTTTAAAGCTAAATCTATCAAATTTTTAATTTGGCTTCTGAGTCAGATATTAAAAAATGCATGTTTCTCTATTTTTGGAAATTTAATCTTTATGGGGGTGAAACAGGAGATGAAAGTTTTTATGAAAATATTTCATTTCTCAAGCATTTTTGGAACTAAATGTGTGAGAATTTGTATTTGGTTTCGCTGTTAGAAATAAAACATACGCATGTCACTGTTATTGGAAATTCGGCCCCTAATGGGGCGAAATAGAGGGTGAAAAATTTTATGAAAATATTTAATTGCGAAAGCATTTTAAATCTAAATCGTTGATAATTGATGTTTGGCTTTTCGGTCAGAGATGAAAAAATACGTGTTTCAATGTTTTTGGAAATTCAACCCTAAGCGGGTGAAATAGGGTTAGACTGATTCACTGACTCATCATCACCGAGCCCAAACCGCTAATAACAGAAACTTGAAGTTTGGAGTGGGCGCGGATCTTATACTGCAGGCATTGTTTAAGAAGGGATTGTCTGAAATTCCACACCTAAGGGGGTGAAATAAGGGATGAAAGTCTTTTTAAAGTATGTCGCTAATAAGGGAATTTTGAAACTATAACTACGAAAACTGGTATTTAGTTTTTCAGTCAGAAAATAAAAAAATACATGTTTCAGCATTTTTGGAAATTCAATCGCAAAGGAGGTAAAATAGTGGGTGAAAGTTTTTTTGCAAATAAATAATTACTATAGAACCATTAAAGGATTTTTAAGGCTACGTCTATGACAAGTAGTATCTGACTTCTCGGCTAGAAGGAAAAGAAATACGTGTTTTAGTGTTTCTGGAAATTAGACCCCTAAGGGAGTGCAATGTGGGGATGAAATTTTTCAAGAAAATATTTCGTTACACTAAAAAACTATTTAAGCATAATTTATGAAAACTGGTATTTCACTTCTCGGATAGACATAAAGAATATTTGTTAGGGAGTGAAAGTTGCTATGGAAATATCTTCACAAGAACGCAACTGGCACGGTTAACAAAAACTTTGGATTCCAGCTACCTGAATCGCTATTTGGTCAGGAGTACGTTCAGAAAAGACTATGTTTACATGGCCTCAATTAGCGTTCAAAGCTTAGAAGGTGCTGCAATTTGTGAACAGCATAAAAATTCGATTAAATAAAAACAAAAAATATCTCTGCAGGTCGTACAGTCTACGCGAGTGAAGCAGCGGGTACTAAGCTAGTCATACATGTATGGTTTGACACATAGGACAGC
Organism: Schistocerca cancellata; assembly: GCF_023864275.1. NCBI lineage: Eukaryota > Metazoa > Arthropoda > Insecta > Orthoptera > Acrididae > Schistocerca > Schistocerca cancellata. The sequence continues at coordinate 339,071,516 of NC_064632.1, forward strand.
AACGCACACAATCGATTGAGACGTTACTAACCAAATATCTGTACTAATAATACATCTGTGAAACTGTCGTGTCTGTCTGTTTACCTTTGAACAGCACATTCTCCAAAATACGAGACGCATTTTCATAGGGTTTCAGCAGGTAATTTGAGCACAGTTTCGGGCAACATATAGACTTTCGTTCATCAGAATCGGATCACGAAAAAAATTATATCGTGTCGTGAAGTTGTACTCGAACTTTACGCAGATTACGTGAGTATAGCTTTGGGCATCGTATAGGCCTTATTTCTTCAAAAACGAATTGAGGGAGAAAGATACCTACTCATACTACAGAAATGTATATACGTATATTGCACATCTCCTCCGAAACCGCTGGACCGATTTCAACCATACTTGGTACACATATCAGTACTGTCTGGAAACAATCGCTGTGAGTGTAAGAACCTATCAATGTGATAAGAGTGCAAAAGAAGTGTAGGTCACAGCGCGCAAATACCCACATTTTATTCACCCGGTATTTGAGAACGGGAGCATTCAGTGGCTTGCAAGGAACTTTTCAAACATTTACGAAGCTTTTTCTCGCTGACGCCCCACACAAGATGATGAAAGGAAAAAAGTTTATCGCTTATTATATTTCCATTGTTAATTTTCGCATCAGGCATGACGTTTTATTACTTCTTTACTACTAACTATTCGCAAAACATTTCGTAGGCAGTGCTCACATACGCCACTGAATGTACCCGCAAAATTATATTACTTCACGACACATAGATCAGGATATACGGCGTCAAGAACACTGAAATGCGTGAAAAACTGCTGCATCATGCATGACGTTTAAATTAGTTGTTACTAACCTGCTGAATTAATTTCTATGAAATTTCGTAAGGAGATAGCTTGAACCCGTAAGAAAGAACATAGCCTATTTTCTGATTTGAATAATATTACGCGAATAAGTGGTAATACTTACCCTTTGAAAAGGCTATTTATTTATTCTTTGACTTTTGAGCTTTAACATATTTCTCAAAATTCCTTTATTGATTGATGTGTGCTACGTAATACGATTCACAGTAATGAGTACAATGCTTAGACAATCTTCAATGTGTGTATCCATGTTGTTGTTGTGGTCTTCAGTCCTGAGACTGGTTTGATGCAGCTCTCCATGCTACTCTATCCTGTGCAAGCTTCTTCATCTCCCAGTACCTACTGCAACCTACATCCTTCTGAATCTGCTTAGTGTATTCATCTCTTGGTCTCCCTCTACGATTTTTACCCTCCACGCTGCCCTCCAATACTAAATTGGTGATCCCTTGATGCCTCAGAACATGTCCTACCAACCGATCCCTTCTTCTGGTCAAGTTGTGCCACAAACTTCTCTTCTCCCCAATCCTATTCAATAATTCCTCATTAGTTACGTGATCTACCCATCTAATCTTCAGCATTCTTCTGTAGCACCACATTTCAAAAGCTTCTATTCTCTTCTTGTCCAAACCATTTATCGTCCATGTTTCACTTCCATACATGGCTACACTCCATACAAATACTTTCAGAAATGACTTCCTGACACTTAAATCTATACTCGATGTTAACAAATTTCTCTTCTTCAGAAACGCTTTCCTTGCCATTGCTAGTCTACATTTTATATCCTCTCTACTTCGACCATCATCAGTTATTTTGCTCCCCAAATAGCAAAACTCCTTTACTACTTTAAGTGTCTCATTTTCTAATCTGATTCCCTCAGCGTCACCCGACTTAATTCGACTACATTCCATTATCCTCGTTCTGCTTTTGTTGATATTCATCTTATATCCTCCCTTCAAGACACCATCCATTCCGTTCAACTGCTCTTCCAAGTCCTTTGCTGTCTCTGACAGAATTACAATGTCATCGGCGAACCTCAAAGTTTTTACTTCTTCTCCATGGATTTTAATACCTACTCCAAATTTTTCTTTTGTTTCCTTTACTGCTTGCTCAATATACAGATTGAATAACATCGGGGAGAGGCTACAACCCTGTCTCACTCCCTTCCCAACCACTGCTTCCCTTTCATGTCCCTCGACTCTTATAACTGCCATCTGGTTTCTGTACAAATTGTAAATAGCCTTTCGCTCCCTGTATTTTACCCCTGCCACCTTTAGAATTTGAAAGAGAGTATTCCAGTCAACATTGTCAAAAGCTTTCTCTAAGTCTACAAATGCTAGAAACGTAGGTTTGCCTTTCCTTAATCTTTCTTCTAAGATAAGTCGTAAGGTCAGTATTGCCTCACGTGTTCCAGTATTTCTACGGAATCCAAACTGATATTCCCCGAGGTCGGCTTCTACTAGTTTTTCCATTCGTCTGTAAAGAATTCGTGTTAGTACTTTGCAGCAGTGGCTTATTAAGCTGATTGTTCGGTAATTTTCACATCTGTCAACACCTGTTTTCTTTGGGATTGGAATTGTAATCCATGACGTTTGAATTGTAATCCATAGTTCCACACTATTTGTTGCACAATGTATATGTTGTATAATGTATAGCTGTAACGTGTACTATCCAGTATTTGAGAAGGAGAGCATTTAATGACTTGCAACAAACATTACACAGAATTTCAAGCCTTTACGAAACTTTTTATCGCTTACAACCCTCACAGAATGATGAACGAAAACAAGTTAATTGCTTACTATCTTTTTATTGTCCATGTAATAAGACTGTCGCATGAGGCATGATGTTGTAATTTATTACTTCTTTACTGTTAACTGTATTCGTGACACATTTCGCAGACAGTGTTCGCATATACCACTGAATGCACCTGCATAGTTTATCATTGTACAACACATAGTTCAGGATATATGGTGTCATAAACACTGGGATGGATGAAGAACTGACGCATCAAGCATGACGTTTGAATTTATTGTTCGAAATCCGTGAAACCGATTTCGCTGAAACTCGCTAAGGAGACAATTCGAAATCTGAGGAAGAACACAGGCTATTTTAGAAAATTTGTAGTACAGTATATTTACTGATTTGCAGTATTTTACGTGAATTAGGCCGATATATTTACTCTTTGACTTTTGAACCTCATCGTTCTTTTTACTGCTTTTGTTGGTTGGTATGCGCTATGTGATACTATTCAAAGTAATGAACACAGTCTTCAGTGTGTTTAGGTGTAGAGCACATCACAGCCTGTGCTTAACCAAACAGGCAAACACGCGAGAGCAATTGATGTTACTGCACGTAAAGTAGCTTACTTGCTCAGCATCAATCATCATAACATAAATACTGATATGCGAAACCAACAGCGGGTAACAGCTAGTCATTAACATAAAATTACAGTAGAAGCTACTACAAGTTTACCTGCGCCTCCAAGATAAAGGCATATAAATTGCGATATGTTCTCAAATCTTGCAAACAGAGAAATATTATGGGACATGCCGGCAAACAGTAAGTGATGTTGACCACACATTGTAGAAGATGACTTGTGATCGGGCAGCCACGAAAGATGCGGGTGATGTCCTCTGTTTCACCACAGTCGAACAATGAAGTTGTGAACACAACCAATGCCGGTACGATGCTGATGCTTCCTGTAAAAGCCGTGGTTCAATGTGAGTCGCCTTGTAATGTTCGTGAATATTCTGGAGCTTCGATTTTTCTCTTAACAGAAATTAGAAATCAGCATCGCGTTCACATTGACATATCTTTGCCTTTGTATTTGGAGCTCTCTTGGTATTCAGGGTCCCAATTATCTATGATTATTGATTTTGACGGGAGGTTTATAACTATGTGAAAAAATCCCGCACTTGAACTTCCGTACAATCAAAGACGAGATGGAACTTCAAATAGATTTATTAACTCTCCATATTCGCAGTTGTGTATAAGCGATACTGTAACAACCAGAGTCACAGAATCTCTACAAAAAACAAAGAGTAAAAATCGGTAGTTGCTCTGCTATTCTAAGAGCAAATGTGACGCGTCGCTGCAGGCGAGTCACCGCGCCCCTAGCGGCAAAACGCTCGGCGTTAAGGACGGCATTCTTCTGTCTTCATTTCGCATTCGAGCGCGAACTTGGACGCGATTGGCTACCGCACGCGTCGACTGCGGTGTCCGTGTAGCAGTCGGCACAGAGCCGAGAGCAGAGCATGTTAAGTCTTCTCTGTACCTGGCAGGAAAATGAACGTGTCTTCCTGACCGAGTCATGCGTTTTGCTTCGTCTTGATGTGGTTGAGGTGGTGGTGGAATGGGAGGCTGGACTGTAGTCCCTTCCTTCTCCTCTCTCGAAATCTTTGGCAGTGTAGTCGGCGCCTCTTTGAACATGTAGGCCGGCTTAAAGCTATTCATTGAAGCTGTAGCTTGTTTGCCATTAATTAGAATGTCCATGGAATGTAAACTCCTGATCATCACATGGTGTGGTCTAGTGTAGGGTGGTTGCAGTGGCAGTTTGACGGCGTCTGTGTGAAGCATAACGTGCGTGCACGTGTCCAGATCCTTATGCAGGAACATCGTGTGCTGTCCGTGCCACAGGCTTTCACTGGTTTCATGTGGTCCACAGTGTAACGTAAAGTACATAGGAATTGCAGTTGATCGTTAACGTCGCATATCTTTGTGGTGTCGACGAACTCACCTGGTATACATAGTGACTCTCCATATACAAGCTCTGCTGGTAAGCCTCGATGTCTGGTTTGAATGCAGTCCTCAGTAGGGCAACGGGCTGAGCTGAAGTCCATGTGGTCCCGTGGCACATCAGTGCTGCCTTCAAAGTGGAGTGCCATCTTTTCAGCATGCCATTACTAACCTGGTGGTAGGCAGTGGTCTTACGGTGTGAGTATCTGCAGAACTTGGCTAGCCGCATGAACAATTCAGACTCGAACTGCCTCCCCATGGAGGTTGTTATATGGAGAGGGTAACCGAATGTGGCGAGCCATGTTGACAAGAAAGCTGCTCCTAGCGTTTCTGCCAAAATGTCGTCAGTAGGTACTACTTCTGGCCAACGCCTGTACCTGTATATCATTGTCATTAAATGGCGACGGCTGTCTGAGGGAGGCAGTGGTCCTACCATGTCGAGGTGAATGTGAGCAAAACGCGCACTGACTTCCGGGAACTCTCCTTTGGAGTGTGGACGTGGTGGGCAACTTTGCATAACTGGAAGTGCGGGCAAGCTCTACTTCACTGACGACAATCTCTGTCCATGTCTGGCCACACAAACCTCTCTGACACCAGCTTAAGTGTCACACGCCCTCCAGGGCTTTGGCAGTTGTAAGATGGCCTCTGCTTTTTCTGGTAGTGGTACTGAACCAGAGGAAAATGTGCGGTGGCCCAGAAATTCAACTTCAGGCTAGCCAAAAACGCATTTCGTTGTGTTTAAAACTACACCGTATTTATCCAGTCATTTAAAAACCTCATGTAAGTGACTGTGGTGCTGTTATCTGGTTTCCGAATAGACCAACACCTCGTCCAGGTAAGCGGAGCAGAAAGGTAGCCCACACAAGATGGAATCTATAAACCGCTGCCAGGTTTCAACAACGTTCCTCAAATCGAATGTCATAAACTTCAACTCGAACAATCCGATGGGTGTAATTACAGCAGTCTTGGGAATGTCCTCTGGCGTGACCGGGATCTGCATGTAGGCCTTCGTACAATCAATCACTCTAGATATTGTTGAGCCATGAAGAGCGTTCCTGGCATTCAGTGCTCCACCTTTTTTAGGTACTAGGTGTAATGCTGGTACCCGAGGACTGGATGATGGGTGAATAATTCCCTCCTTCAACATAAGATCAAACTCTGCCTTTGCTATTGTGAGGCATCTGGGCACTAAACTGTTTGGGCGACATGACACAGGTGGTCCATCAGTAGTTTTTAACCCATTCTGACGTAATACTTATTTTTTCAATATAGATAGGCAAAACATATACCATGTGATGCGAGGGAAGTATTGAATGGCATACTTAGTACACAGAACAATGTTTCAGGATTCGATGTAAAAGCTAGACAGGAAGTTACCTATCCATTGGAGCATGTAATGAAAAATCTAGGGAGGAAACTGAAAGATCTGGGTGAATCCTCTCCCAAACTCTTGTATGGCTGCACCCAAATTGGGTGAGTCAACTCAGAAGAGATCATAGGTGATGGGTAATGTACACAAGCATCTGTCAACTAAATTTGTAAATTGTTATCCTGTATGAAGAATTGATGGAACTATTTGTTAGTCATTGCTATATTGCTATGGACAGTGTTATTCCACATAAATGTATGTTTTTTCAAATAAGGGGTTTAACTTCCCAATACATTATGTAACTTGAAAAATGATGTGGAAGGTTGATGTTCTATGACTGATAATTTGTTATCTGAAAACTTAAAAAAGTTCAATAGTGCATCTATGAACCACATTGTAATTAATTATAAGAACCTGATAAAATTAGGCACTGTTAGGTTAGTAGTGACAAATTTCAATGAAATTTCTTATCTCAACACTCAGTATGAATCATTTTTGACAATTGAAATGAATCTTCTATGCTTCTATGTATGTAGGTTAGTTTGTATGAACAATTAGCAAGTAGCGTGGAAGAAATTTATGATTGTCATCATAAATCGAGTATAGACTATATAACATGACGTGTACATTTCTGATTTCACACACTGATTTTGGGCCTCAAGCTACATCATCATTCCAAGCTATTTATGGCTCTGATTACCTGTATTTATCCTGAGCACTGCATTATTGTATCTCATTGAAACTTGAGTTGTGTGCAAAATCATGTGTAATTCTGTTTTGGTTTCCCCTGGTCATCACGACTGTGTGTTTGTACTCAAGGAGAGTGTGCAACTATTGATTGAGGCTAGATGCTTCCTATAATTAATCTTTACATATGATTGAACTTATTGATTTATGATTATGAACTTTATTCATTTTGTTTTGTCAAAGAATTTCTGCTGATTTACCCGGTGTGGTTCAGATTCATGGGTCGGTCCCCACATCCTAAGCATATGCCCTAATATTTTTTCATTGTTTTCTCCTTCCATGAGTCAACATATCCTTATATACTCTGGTTTATGTGAGTGATTGATTTTGTACTATACTCCAAGGCCAACGGCCTTGTCAAAGAGGGCGGAGGAGCGGATAGAGGTTCAGGGCACTCTCTTGTCCTAGGCATGGGAAATTGCCCCTAAAGGCGGAAGAATCAGCCATGATCAATGACATGAGGATGCAGAAGGCAATGGAAACCACTGCATTAAAGACACGTAACATGTATCCACAGGACATGTGGCCTGTATTTGAATAAGTGTCATGACGATCTCTCCATTGGCAAAAGATTCCGGAATAGTCCCCCATTCGGATCTCCGGAAGGGGACTGCCAAGGGGGAGGTTACCATGAGAAAAAGATTGAATAATCAACGAAAGGATAACGTCTACGAGTCGGGGCGTGGAATGTCAGAAGCTTGAATGTGGTAGGGAAACTAGAAAATCTGAGAAGGGAAATGCAAAGGCTCAATCTAGATATAGTAGGGGTCAGTGAAGTGAAGTGGAAGGAAGACAAGGATTTCTGGTCAGATGAGTATCGGGTAATATCAACAGCAGCAGAAAATGGTATAACAGGTGTAGGATTCGCTATGAATAGGAAGGTAGGGCAGAGGGTGTGTTACTGTGAACAGTTCAGTGACCGGGTTGTTCTAATCAGAATTGACAGCAGACCAACACCGACAACGATAGTTCAGGTATACATGCCGACGTCGCAAGCTGAAGATGAACAGATAGAGAAAGTGTATGAGGATACTGAAAGGGTAATGCAGTATGTAAAGGGGGACGAAAATCTAATAGTCATGGGCGACTGGAATTCAGTTGTAGGGGAAGGAGTAAAAGAAAAGGTTACAGGAGAATATGGGCTTGGGACAAGGAATGAAAGAGGAGAAAGACTAATTGAGTTCTGTAACAAGTTTCAGCTAGTAATAGCGAATATCCTGTTCAAGAATCACAAGAGGAGGAGGTATATTTGGAAAAGGCCAGGAGATACGGGAAGATTTCAATTAGATTACATCATGGTCAGACAGAGATTCCGAAATCAGATACTGGATCGTAAGGCGTACCCAGGAGCAGATATAGACTCAGATCACAATATAGTAGTGATGAAGAGTAGGCTGAAGTTCAAGACATTAGTCAGGAAGAATCAATATGCAAAGAAGTGGGATACGGAAGTACTAAGGAATGACGAGATACATTTGAAGTTCTCTAACACTATAGATACAGCAATAAGGAATAGCGCAGGCTCTGCACTTATCTATTCAGTCTAGAATTACAGCAACCTCTGCAACATGTATTGACAATATTGTAAGTAGTTATAATTATTATGTAAAAGAAAGGTTTCTTCTAGATTTAGGAGTATCAGACCATAAAGTGCTATTTGTATCACTACCAAAGCAAAATTCAGTCTGCACAACAAAAAGATGCAGGAATTTAAGTCAAGAAAATGTGGAACTATTTTGTAAAAAACTAAGCCAAACCAAGTGGACAGTCAGCAAACACACTTCCACAAGTGACAATTACAATAACTTTTTAACTGAATTCTTGGGTATATTCAGTGAATGCTTCCCTTTTGCAACAGTGAGGACCAAGTCCCATAAAAGTAGATCATGGGTAACAAAAGAAGTTAGAGTGTCTAGTGCTACAAAGAGGAAACTGCATATGGAGGCAAAAGTAAATTGAAGCTCTGAATTTCTTAAGTATGTAAGCACATACAAAAAAAAAATTCGACAAACTAGTTAAACTAGCAAAACGTACTGCAAATAATAACTTCATTCCAAATGCAAAAAAAAAAAAACAAATCAAAAGCTGTTTGGTCTGTTATAAGAAGCAAAGTTGGCAATGAGGCAGAGAGAAAATGGTCTTCTAAAATAGTGATAAATGGTAGAGCTGTTACAGAACCCAGTGCCATTTCTGAAACATTCAATGACTTTTTCATAAACTGTAACAAATTTGGTGACTGTTCACCACTAAAAACAAAGCCCAATGTGACACACAATTGCCCATGTTTTAAGTTTTCTCGTGTTTCCATCTCAGATGTCATCAAAATCATAATGTCCCTAAAAAATTCAAAATCTGTGGATTGGGATGAGGTCCCCACTGAAATAATGAAAATAGTCCATCACAGTATTGTATATCCACTCTCTTTCATAATCAACCAATCTTTTGATGGGGAATGTCTCCTAGATCAATTAAAATATGCTGAGGTTCGGCCAGTACATAAAAAAGGTAAACAAGATGAATTGGGCAACTATAGGCCAATCTCACTGTTACCAATTTGCTCAAAAATATTTGAAAGAGATGCATGTGATCAGATTGAAAATCATAATTCATCTAACATCATTATCTTATGCAATCAATATGGTTTCAGAAAAGGCTGCAGCACAACCCATGACTAAATGAATTAGTCACAAGTCAGCAGGTTTCTTGATGATAGAATGCCTGTGTCAGGCATCTTTTGTGACCTGTCCAAAGCCTTCAACACAGTCAGTCATGACCTGCTTCTCCAAATATTGGCACGCTATGGTTTTCAAGGCAAATCTTCTACCTGTATGTCATCATACTTGGCAAACAGAAAACAAGGAGTACTTATTAACATCAATGGCAAGAAATTTCTCTCTGGCTGGAAACACAATTAGGTACTCCACAAGGTTCAATATTAGGGCCACTCCTTTTTCTGTATTATATTAATGATATGCCATGCCAGGTCCAGTCTGATACTATAATCTATGCAGATGACTCAACAGCTGCAGTCTGTTGTAAAAATGAGGTAGAGCTAATGCGTCATATAGAACAAACACTTGAGGAAGTGGAGGTATGGGTCAAAAACAATAACTTGACATTAAATTTTACAAAAACAGAAATTGTTCATTTCACCACAAAACAATCTGCACAGTCTATAAGTGAAATAAGGTATATGGACAAAAAATTAGAGTCTGCTGACTGTCAAATTTCTTGGTATATTAGTCAATAAAAACCTGTTATGGAGTCACCATGTGGACAACATACAGGGTCGACTGAATAGCGTTGTATATATCATGAATAACTTGTATAGTATTACTGATTTAGCTGTAAGAAAACTGTATATAATGCATAGTTTGTTTCAGTCATTAGGTATAGTGTAATTTTCTGGGGGTCTGAAAAAACAAATTTACTTAGAGCTTGTAGACTACAAAAAGAATCATCAGAGCAATGGTGGGAGCAAAACCAAAGCAACATTGTAAACCTTTATTTGTAAAACTAGATCTAATGAGCATTCCAAGCATATACATCTATGAAACTCTCACTTTCACGAAAAGAAACCCACAACTTTTTGAGGGCAACTGCTTCTTGCACCAATATGATACTAGATATGGAATGAACTACATGTATCCTACCCACCAATTAAAATCATATGAAAAATCCCCATACTATATGGGCATGAAATTTGTAAATGAAATATGGAAAGGTATGGATGACCCAAATGTAAAAGGTACCAAAAGAGACCTGGAAAAATATCTGAAAGATAAATGTTACTATAGTGCAGAAGATTTCTTGAATGGCAACAATGCATTATAATTGTAATTAAAATACTTCTTTGAAAATGTTACACCATACATATTATTAGTTTATTGTCTATTTTTAGTATTATTATATATAGTGTAAAACTGACAAGTCACCTATGTCACAATCTTTGATTGTACAAGGCATGTTATGTGTAGATAAAAATGGAAATGGAAATAGTTTAGTGCTATAATATTGTAGTTTTCATTTTGTATCATTTGTCTTGTGACAGAATGTTCCACAGATCTGAAAATCTGAATGACATGTCCTCATATATGTACAGATTATGACTTGTATAGTAGATATTTTTCTTACATTTTCTGTAATATGTATCAGATACTTCTACACATCTGTATTCTGTCTTTTGGCATCATTTTGTACACCATTTGACAAGCCTTATAGTAGGTTACAAAATACTGTAAACACATTGTTTCCATATTATGTAAGGGGGATATTGTAATGGGACATCCTCCTCTAGCATTACTTTCTCTCAACAGTAGTAGTCAATACGAGTCACGTTATTCGAATTTTGGACAGGCCAATATTATCTCAGATGTTTTTCTGAAAAATTTCATATAATTTTATACACAACAATTTGTTATACTTCAAGCTAAAATTTATGAAAAGGAATTACTTTATTTTCGATGTGACAGTTGAATGTGCAGTTAAAATTATTTTTTTAGAAACATTTGAAAATTTCTAATTATTTGGCACACTTAAAATTTCTATTATTTATTACGCAATCTAGTACTGTTTATTACATTTATTTCTGGATTCATTTATGAAATAATAATCAAAATTAATAGAAGTTCATTTGGCAAGAAAAATTGTAAATCATTTGGAGTATTGTTATTACTGCAGAGAGAAGTAGTAGTAAGCATGCCTCTGATATTATCAGACTTATTTTTGTATTTTGGGCAAACAATGCAATTTTGGATTTGTTAATGTGAAAATTCAAATGACTGTGTGATTTTCAAAAATGTGATAAAGTAAAAATAAAAATTCTACAACGAGACTCTTCAAAATTATTTAGATCAACCATGAGATTCTAAAATGTGAGAATTTCAGCTTCAAGGATCAGGCTCCTAGACAAGAATGACTGGAGCCAATTCTACAAGAAAATATAAGTAAACTAAAAAGTTTATTGTAATCTTACTTCTCTCTCATCTTCAAAAAAGACTTAGCTCATTGGTGAACAGTAGCTACAACAAAAGGAGGGGTAGATTACTTCTTGCATTAGTAGATTTGGAGAAAGTTTTTGATTAATTTGGAATTAAATTATGTACTGAGGCTGTGTGGTATCAATTAGAGGCATGGGGGGGGGGGGGGGGGGGGTGAATAGCACAAGAAACCAAAAGAACGAGATAAGGTAGCTCATTGTCCATATAACTGTTCACGTTGTGCATGTAAGAGGTAGTAAGTGTAGGAAAGATCAGACTTGATGTGGAAAAGTTTGGCACGGATAGAAAATCACCATCATATGGATCACTGTTGACATGTCAGTGGTCAATGGAAGTATGAAAGACATGAAGTTTGTGCTTAATGAAGTGGAATGTTTACTAGTAGATGAATAACATATACATGTTCAAAAGTACAGCTAGGGTAATGTCATGCACAGCAGGTATATATGCTATATGGCTTAATGTTAAGTTTGGACAAAGGACGCTTCAAAATGGACAAATTTAGCCCTCTCTGAAATAAAAGAGGAAGGTACATGAGAGACCTAACACTGAGGATTGCACTAGACAAAAGAGCTTACTATAAAAAAATGCCCTCCCCCCACCTGTGAACCAAGGACCTTGGCAAGGTGTGGGTGGCATGCATGTCTCAGTGATAAAGGTAGTCCTACTGTAAGTGCAATCTCTATAGAAAGTATGTGGAAAGAGATCAGATTAATCTATAGTTGTGAAGAAACGCAGCAGCCTTTGTAGTAGATACAGCTTAACTGTCTGGGTCATTGATTAATCTGACTTGTAGCAGTGTAACTGTGAATGGCTAAAGGCATGGGGAAACTACACTCATTTACTATTTTCTTGAGGACATGCAACTCTACTGTATGGCTTAATGAAGATGGTGTCCTCTTAGCCAATATATTCCAGAGATAAAATAGTACCCTATTCAGGTCTCGGGGCAGGGACTACTCAGAAGGATTTCATCAACATGAAAAACAAAACTGGCATTCTATGGATTGAGGCACTGATCAAGTACATATGTTGTAGAATTTAAATATGGAAATGGATAGGTTGAAGTTAGAAATAGTGGAAATTAGGGAAGTGTAGCGACAGGAAGAATAGGGCTTCTAGTCATATGAGTACAAGATTATCAACTCAAAATCAAATAGGGGTAAAACAGGAGTAGACCAAATAAAGAATAAGAAAACAGGAATGCAGGTGAGCTCCTGTGAATAGCTTATTGAATGCATTATTCCAGCCAAGATAAACAAGAAGCCAACACCTACCACAGTAGTATGCCAACTAGCTCTGCAAATGATAAAGAGACTGAAAGAATTTATGATGAGATAGAAGAAATTATTCAGATAACTTAGTGAAACAAATATTTAAATCTTATGATTGATTGTAATTCAATAATAGGAGACAGAAGAGAAGTGTATGTAATAGTGCAACATGGAGTGGTGGAAAGGAATGAAAGAGGAAGCAGCCTGATTACATCACTAACACTTGGTTTAAGAATCATGAAAGGAAGTTATATTTGTGGAAGAGACCTAAGGATACTAGAAGATTTCAGATTGATTGCATAAAGATAAGGACAAAGATTTTGAAACTAAATTTTAAACTGTAAGGTATTTCCAGTTGTAGTTGTGGACTCTACCTTTAACTTATTGGTTCTGAACTACAGATTAAAGTTGAAGAAATTTGCAAAGAGATAGGAAATTATGAAGTTTGGATTTGAATAAATTGAAAGAACCAGAGGTTGTTGACAGTTTCAGAGGGAGCATTAAATGATGTTGGGCTGGAACAGATGAAAGGAATACAATAGAAGATGAATGAGTAGCTCTGAGAGGTAACACAGGAAATGCAGCAGATGATCACATAGATAAAAAATTAAGGTAAATTAAAAATCACTGGATAACACAAGAGATACTGATATTAACTACTGAAAGGATAAAATATAAAAATGCAGCAGCAGAAAGAAAATGCAAACATCTTTTTATTTTATTTTATTTGTTTAGCCATCTATGGACATTTTAAAATGTATGGATGTTGTCAGTTTGTGTACATCCACACCTTTACACAGTTTGTTGTTGCATGTAGTTAAACATTGTGATGTACAATCATTTGTGCTCCTTATCAGAATGTTACATATAGTTAAATACTGTGAAACAAAAGTTATTTACAATCATTTTGTACTAAGGAATTCACTTATAGCGTAAAAGCAGTGTTCCTGCAAAAACAATTTAAGATTTTTCCTAAAGCAGTACATGTTATCTGTTTCTTTTATTTTCTGTGTCAGTTTATTATACAGTTTTACACCTTCATGCAAGAAGCTATTTTGAGTCTTATGTTCATTCTTCCTGTCTAGGTGAAGACAGTGACTTGTTCTTGTATTATAGTTATGAAAACTGCTATTGTTCTATAATTTTCAATATTTTTCTTGATGTACACTATGGTTTGGAATATAAATTCACAAGGAACAGTTAGAATTTCTACTTTTTGAAAAGTTCTCTGCAGTGGGTCCACTTACTGCCTTTCTAAAGAATGAGACAGGCAGAAAATGTGCTAAATATCTGGGCAGCAATAGCTAGAGACTGTAGAAGCTTGCATAACTAGTAGAAAGAAAGATGCTGTCTATAGGAAAACTGAAGAGTCTTCTGTGGAAGAGTAAAGCATCTTTATGAATATCAAGAGCTTAGATGGCAAACCGGTATTCAACAAAGAAGGGATAGCTGAAATGTGGCAGGAGTATATGGAGATTCTATATAAGGGAAAGAAACTTGAGGACATTGTTAAAGAGAAGAGGAAGTAGATGAAGATGAGATGGGAGATACAATACTGTGAGAAGAATATGACAAGCACTGAAGGATCTAAGTGGAAACTATGCCCCTGGAGTAGATGGCATTCCCTGAGAATTATTGAGATACTTGGAGAATCAATCATGACAAAATTATTCCACGTGGTGTGCAAGAAATATGAGACAAGTAAAATACCATCAGGCTTCAGGAAAAATGTAGTAATTCTAGTTCCAATGATGGGAGGTATCGTTGGATGTCAGTAGTATTGAACAACAGTTTAATAAGGTATAGTTGCAAAATATTTACAAAATATTATTTCAGGAGAGTGAAAAAATTGGTGGAAGCCAGCTTATGGAAGATCAGTTAGTGGTTTGAAGAAATGAAGAAACATGCGAGGCCATACTGACTCCACTTGTTAGTACCACCTTAGAAGATAATTTGAAGAAAAGCAAACCTACATTTAAGGTATTTGTAGATTTAGAGAAAGCTTTTGACGATGTTGACTGGATTACGCATTTTGAAATTTTGTCGTTAGTAATGATAAAATACATAGAGCAAAAGGTTATTTACTACTAGTACAGAAATCAGACAGGAGTTATAAGAGCCAAGAACATGAAAGGGAAGCCATATTTGAGAAGGGTGTGAGACAGGGACATAGCTTACCCTAAACATTATTCAGTCTGTACAATGAGCAAACTATGAATGAAGCCAAGGAGAAATTTTGAAATTGAGTGAATTTCAGGGAGAAGAAATGAAAATATTAAGGTTTTCTAATGACATTGTAATTCTGTCATAGGTGGAAAAGGATTTGGAAGAGCAGTTGAAAGGAATGGATAGCATCTTGAAAACATAAAATGAACATCAGCAAAAGTAAAACAGGGGTCATGGAATGTAGTGGTGCTGACATAATTAGATTAAGAAATGAGATACTTAAAGTAATAGATAAGTTTTACTATTTGCACATTAAAATAACTGATGATAGCTGAGTAGCAAGGACACACAATGCATACTGGTTGTCCCAAGAAAAGCGTTTCTGAAAAGGAATTTCTTTACAACCAATGTTAATTTAAGTGTTAGGCAGACTTTACTGGAAGTATCTGTATGGATTTTGGTCTTGTATAGAAGTGAAGCATGGACAATAAGCATTTCAGACAAGAAGAGAATAGAGCAATTTGAAATTTGTTGCTAAAAATGAAAACTGTAGATTAAATGTGCAGATAGAACAAAACAGAGATGCTAAACAGAGGAGATACTGAAGACACATACTGAACAGAGGTACTGACCAGAGAAGGTACTGAACTGAATTTGGAAAAAAGAAATTTATGGCTGATCTTGACTAAAAGAGGATATCAAATGACTGGACACATCCTGAGGAATCAAGGAATTGTCAGTTTGATAATGGAAAAATATGTGGGGATGTAAAGGGTGACCAGGACTTGAACACAGTAAACAGGCTCAACTGAATGTAGGGTGCAGCAATTTTGCAAAGATGAAGAGTTTTGTGCAGAATATCCTAGTGTGGAGAGTTTCATGAAATTGTTCTTCAAAATGAACACAACAACAAACAAACAAACAAACACATAACTGGAACAGCTGCTAATACACTCCTGGAAATGGAAAAAAGAACACATTGACACCGGTGTGTCAGACCCACCATACTTGCTCCGGACACTGCGAGAGGGCTGTACAAGCAATGATCACACGCACGGCACAGCGGACACACCAGGAACCGCGGTGTTGGCCGTCGAATGGCGCTAGGTGCGCAGCATTTGTGCACCGCCGCTGTCAGTGTCAGCCAGTTTGCCGTGGCATACGGAGCTCCATCGCAGTCTTTAACACTGGTAGCATGCCGCGACAGCGTGGATGTGAACCGTATGTGCAGTTGACGGACTTTGAGCGAGGGCGTATAGTGGGCATGCGGGAAGCCGGGTGGACGTACCGCCGAATTGCTCAACACGTGGGGCGTGAGGTCTCCACAGTACATCGATGTTGTCGCCAGTGGTCGGCGGAAGGTGCACGTGCCCGTCGACCTGGGACCGGACCGCAGCGACGCACGGATGCACTCCAAGACCGTAGGATCCTACGCAGTGCCGTAGGGGACCGCACCGCCACTTCCCAGCAAATTAGGGACACTGTTGCTCCTGGGGTATCGGCGAGGACCATTCGCAACCGTCTCCATGAAGCTGGGCTACGGTCCCGCACACCGTTAGGCCGTCTTCCGCTCATGCCCCAACATCGTGCAGCCCGCCTCCAGTGGTGTCGCGAAAGGCGTGAATGGAGGGACGAATGGAGACGTGTCGTCTTCAGCGATGAGAGTCGCTTCTGCCTTGGTGCCAATGATGGTCGTATGCGTGTTTGGCGCTGTGCAGGTGAGCGCCACAATCAGGACTGCATACGACCGAGGCACACAGGGCCAACACCCGGCATCATGGTGTGGGGAGCGATCTCCTACACTGGCCGTACACCACTGGTGATCGTCGAGGGGACACTGAATAGTGCACGGTACATCCAAACCGTCATCGAACCCATCGTTCTACCATTCCTAGACCGGCAAGGGAACTTGCTGTTCCAACAGGACAATGGACGTCCGCATGTATCCCGTGCCACCCAACGTGCTCTAGAAGGTGTAAGTCAACTACCCTGGCCAGCAAGATCTCCGGATCTGTCCCCCATTGAGCATGTTTGGGACTGGATGAAGCGTCATCTCACGCGGTCTGCACGTCCAGCACGAACGCTGGTCCAACTGAGGTGCCAGGTGGAAATGGCATGGCAAGCCGTTCCACAGGACTACATCCAGCATCTCTACGATCGTCTCCATGGGAGAATAGCAGCCTGCATTGCTGCGAAAGGTGGATATACACTGTACTAGTGCCGACATTGTGCATGCTCTGTTGCCTGTGTCTATGTGCCTGTGGTTCTGTCAGTGTGATCATGTGATGTATCTGACCCCAGGAATGTGTCAATAAAGTTTCCCCTTCCTGGGACAATGAATTCACGGTGTTCTTATTTCAATTTCCGGGAGTGTATTTAAAAAAATGAACCCTGAGACCAAAATAATGTGGTATGCTCCACCTAGGACAAGACAGGTGCCCTGCAAACTGCATACATGTACAATGTGGACTGTGAATGTAGAGATGTGTACAATGAGAAAATTGGCAGACCAATGTGAAATGTGTATATGGGAGCAAGAGCAGTAATTTTGACTTGAGTAGCAGAACAGATCTGCAGTGGATGAACACCAGAAACATTGGAGCAAGAAAACTAAATTCAAGGAATCCTGTGCACTCACCAAGCAGCCCAGAATAGTAAAATGCAACATCAGAGAGGCCATTAAAATATTAATACAACCTAATTATGTGAACAGAAAGAATGGACTTAGGCTTGCACACTCCTGCTTGCCAGCCATCAGAGCCCAACAAACCACACTGAAATGAGGAGCAAGTGTTGCTGGTGAGTAACTGCCACCATGTGGCCTACATCTAGCATGAGGAAAACAGGAGCAGCACCAAATGCTAAGAGCATTTCCGCTAAAAATTCAATTTTTCAAAAAGAAGTGGAAGAAGAAAATTCCACTGATGTGGACAGTGGCACAGACTGCTTCTGCCACAAAGAAACATTTTCTAGATATACAGTAAATGAAGGATGGGTAAAATGTTTGGGCTGTGAATGCTGGTCTCATGAACTGAATGCTGGATGTGATGAGGATGATGACAACTTCGTGTGTGAATTTTGTACATGACTTAATATTTTTTCTGGGCAGATAAATTGTGACTGCATTAGACTGAAATAGTAACCCTTAGTTATTCATTGATTTCTCTATTTACATCATTGGGAATAATTACAACTTCTCATTTGTTGACCTATTGTGCCAACAATGTATTGCAACACGTTTCTCCTCCTTTGTATTAGTGATCTCCTATTAATAACCGAAGGTGAAATAAAAACTATAAGCCTACCCATTTTTGTAAACTAAACAGTTTATTTGGGAATGGTGGCTAAGGACTGCGCACTTTACACAATTAGTTTGAGAAAAGTGATTACTATGTAAGCATTCAGAAAAATGTTTGTATATCCTATAAAATATACTTTAACTTACCTATAAATATTTGGTGTGAAACTTTACAGTTTGGAGATTCAAGATGTATATGGCACAAGCTTCTGTTGGTAGCCATGGCTTCACAAAAATTCAATTTTACTTCAATTGGCACTTTACCCACCTTCCCCTATTAGTAATTTCTATCTATATGCCTTCCCTAAAAGGCCTAGTTTCGTTTATCTTCTGTTCATGGTACTTGTGTGAAATGCACATTGGCAGCAGTAGAACTGTTCTGCAGTTAGCTTCAAATAATGATTCTCTAAATTTTCTCATTAGTTTTCCCTAAAAAGGACACTGAATTCCCTTCAGGGATTCCTATTTGAGTTCCTGAAGCAGCTCTCCAATAACTGCATGTTGTTCAAACCTAATGGTAACAAATCTAGCAGCCTGCCTCTGAGCTGCTTCAATGTCTTACCTTACAGTTTCACTTTCCTTTTGCCACTAGCAACCAATAATATTGATGAAACTTTCTGGCAGATTAAAACTGTGTGCCGGACTGAGAATCGAACTCAGGACTTTTGCCTTTTGTGGTCCCGAGTTCGAGTCTCAGTCTGGCACACAGTTTTAATCTGCCAGGAAGTTTCATATCAGCGCACAATCCACTGCAGAGTGAAAATCTCATTCTGAATAATATTAATCATTTTAAAAATTGTGAGATAATGCCATGCTCAGCAGAGAAGTCATGAAAAAATATAGCTGACTCTGGACTACAACAAGAAATACACCAGTAGATGCAGGAGAAGGCCAAAATGCTTTCAACACTGATAGTTATTTACAATATGCAGAACCACACACAGAAACTTTTCATGTTATGCTTTATTTTATAATTATCAGGAGCACTGCAATAAGTCATTTTATTGTACTGAAGTTAGATAGAAGGCACATCTTTGACTTATTTCCACATGCCAGAGACAGTTCTCTGTGGTATCCAAAGAACATAACTGATGTATTGTAGTGAAAAAGTTCTGTGAAGCAAATAATAAAACAGTGTTCCACAGCTTTAGGTTACAAGCGAAAATAATAACAAATACCATATGATGGGATACTGGGCATAGAAATAGCAGTGCTGTAGATCATAAAGAAGTATTAGGATACCTAAGAAAGACACTGATCATACTAAATAATTTAACATGTACAGATTGCTGATGATATTCGCAGTTTAAATTATAAACATCTAATATCAGCACTTTTAAACATTTAACTAAACTGGGTCCTCTTGCATTTACCATTGAGACTCCGCTGCACATAACAAATTCTTGATTTATAGCTCTAGTCCTGATAAATATTTTTCCTCTTTTTCCCTCTTCTAGCTTCAGACTCAAAAAATCATTCATCACCAACTTCCCTCTGTATTCTAAATTGGACTTCAAATGTTACAAGGCATGAATATCTTTATGCCATGCCATCATGCGCCACTCTTTTCAAGAAAATTGAGCATGTATGTGCTATGTGTTTAAGACATACTGCTGCTAGGTTGGTCCTCTGCTCTCCCCCCCCCCCCCCCCCAAAAAAAAAATCACACCCACACACACCCACACACACCACACACCACCCCACTCCTTATATGACCTTGAGTAAAAAAAAAAAAAAAAAAAAAACTTGCTCAAGAATTTAGTGTTATTGATTCCACACCATGTGTGAAAATTATTATTGGTTATTTCCAGTAATTACTCACCAGATTAAATGGTAGATGTTGTGGTTGCTTTTACATTTTCTTGGCTATTCCACTCTGGTAAAAATTATTCACTCTTGTCTTGATTCATATAAGAAATGACCTCTGCAACATATGTAAAAAAGACCATTCCTCTGAATTATAATAAATCTGATAGTATATTCTCTTGTGTCTATCATGCTGGATTAATAACTTTTCTCTACATGTCTTAGCATGTACCTTCTGACCAAACTCCAAATAGCCACAGAATATGTACAGTGTAAACCTTTGTCCAATTCATTCATGGAATATTTCTTCATGATTCATAGCAGCTGAACACTTCAATTACTTATGGAAATAAATCTAATAGTGTCAAGCCAGATGACTGTGGACATCAAGCAATCAGTCCATCTGCATCCCTTCCATGTCAAGAAAACTGTGCATTAACGGTATAGGAATGGGGAAACTAAAACATATGACAGCACTGTAACACATAAAGAACAGTACATACTGGTGTACTATTAGGGTGACAAGTAAGAGCTTACATAATATTTTACTTGGTAAATATCTATATGTTCATCTATTCGGTATGTTCAGAAGAACTTTTGATCTGACAAGTAACAATCAGTCAATTAGATCAGATTTTGACAGAAAAAGTCTGGTCATGAGAAGTTTGTCTTTGGAAAAAAAAACTGATGCTGAAGGGACAAAGCACGTACATTTTGTGATATACCTATACAGCTATCATGCTACAAACTGATTCTCCATAAGTGCTGATTGGCATCACTACTTTCATGTGGTAAGGCTCATGGTGGCTTGTCATATTCATTTTCAAGATTATTTGTTACTCTGATTTAAATGCCGTCAAATACTGCACACTATATGTTGGAATGCACCAAAAATATTTAAGTAAATAGTCTAAATTAGACAAATGAGGTGTATTTTCTGTCATTCCTGACCATAAGATGGTTCATGTAAGGAAAATGACAATGGAGGACATAAGAATTGCAGATTGTTGAGTGAGACCTATCTGCACTCTTCAGACTCACCAGATCTAACGAAAAACTATTGTTACTATTTTAAAATAATTATCCTTTTTATAAAGAAATGTTTGTCAATGGATTAATTATCAAAATTCTGTCAGCTTATAAGTATTCTGAAAAACTAACATTGCTAAAACAGCACATCACTGGGAAAGAATATACAGGCTTTAAATACTGCCATTTTATTTCTTTCAAACTCTTTGCTAAGTTATAATTGTCTAAAGTTCTGCCACCAGTTTCAGTATAACTTATGCTGTATGAAACATATTTTATTGGTGGTTTGTTTGTATTACAGTGATAGCACAGAGTGACTTTGATTTGCCCAGCACTGGCTCAATATATTTCAAGTGGAAAAAAGAAACAAACAATACTTGTGAACTAATGCTAAAGTCACCATAGGACAAATGCCTCTAATGGCTAGTATTGCAGCTCTTATGTCAGAGAAATGTAAGGTGTCTCAAACCTTTTGGGTCAAATTGAAACAGGTGATAGTGGGTTCATGTCCGATAATATTTAGACAAGCAACCAATGGTCACAAATGAATATTTATTGTGTTGTGGACGTACATAACATATACTGTACAAAGACAATGTAGCTCATAGTAATTGTTCAATGTGATGACTACCAGTCTCAGTGCATGCATGGCAACAGCACATGAAGTTGTCTTGCACTCTCTTAAAGATCCTTGGTATCTGATTTATCAGGAGACAGGCAACTCAGACGCTTCTTCCGTTTCAGTGGGGTTCATACACCAACATCCTGATGTAACCCCAGAGGAAAAAGTCTGGAGATGCAAGCTCTGAGAATTCCACTGACCATGGGATGAGACTTCCCCTTCCGACCCAACAATGACGGTATGTGTTGTTCAGGTGCTCATGGACATTAATATCAAAGTGGGCTAGTGTACCATCATGTTGTGATTACATACTTTTGGAGACAAGAATGGGCAAATTGTACAAGAACTGTGACAGCACATTTGACAGGAAAACCAGGTAACCTGGAGCAGTCAAATTGGAGGCGGCAATGAAGATTCTATTAGGTATTCCTGGACAATTCTTGTTCATACATTAATACAGAGTTGTAGCTAGGGGCCAACAATTTCGGTGGGGTGTGGATTGTCCTCACTGCAGACATGGATGTTACAGCTTGTGAAAATATCATCATGGGTGAATGAGGCCTCATGGAACAATAAAAACTGTACAAAGTTTGGCACTACAGAATTGCAGGGCATAATGCATTGACAGAAGTAAACATGGGGCTCAAAATCTCTTGGACTTGTGCTGGAACACATATTTTATGCCAGGGGTGTGATACCTATTCTACCAGTACTCTCCAAACTATATCCGTCAAGGTGTGTATTTCACAGGCAAGTTGACGGGCGCTTATTGCTGAATGATCAGCAACAGGATCCAGCACCATCTCCTCAAAGTCTGGTTTCCAAACATGGCTTTGGCAGGAACCTTGGCTGGCTCTTTGTGGTGTGAATGACCCTGTGTCTCATAAGATGGTATCCACAGAGATAAACTTCTCCCAGTGTGGATGATGTCTGTTAGGAAAGCATTCTCTGTATATTCATGCTGCTTTATGAGCACTTTATTTTACCATACCATACATTAAATGCATGTCTGCCAACTCTTATTATGAGTTTTGTTCCGTGTTTCACTATGAGTCATGCAGTGTACATAGTAACACACCTCACCATGCACACCTCACTAGTTGCCTGATGTAATAGACAACTGAAACCAAGGATATTGGTGTGCATGTGAAACAGGTAATGCACTAATGCCATGCATGGAGTTGTCACATGACACACGTTCTATGAGCTAAGTTGTGTACACTATGTCTGTTTGGTGGTCAGGGATGCACACTTTTAATCAATTTCTGCTTGTTCTGGTGTACAGTAGACATCCAGGATCTCTGTGAGAGAGCAGCAGAACTGCATGCCCATTGCATTACATGTATTGAGAATGGTGGTCATTGTTTTGAGCAATTACTGTGGGCTATGTTGATGTTAAATGGTGTATGCTGTGTGTGTCCATAAAGCAATAAATATGCAATTCTTACCATTGGTTTCCTATCTCAGTATAACCAGTTGTGGACTCACCATCATTTTATCATCTGTGTCAATTTGTCCCTATAGGTTAGAGACTTCCTGTATCTTAGATGTACCTGATCTTATCAGTATTGTTATCAGAGATACTATTAATAGTGGGCATATTTCTGTTGTAGTGATGATAGGCAACAAAATATTTTTCAAGAGGACTATGAGAATATTTTTGTCTGTCAGACATGATAGATAATCACAAATATAACACTTAAAAGACAAATTACATGTATTTAGTTCAAATGTAACAAATGTACAAGACTTTTAACCTTAGTTGAAACACTTTTCAGTCTTGTGCTGTAAAAATGCATAGCAAGTAATGCCTTATGTCCACGTTCCAGGGTTCATTCTAGTGTTGGGAAAGAAGACGACAGACAAAAATCTGAAATATTAAATGATATCAAATTTAAAGAAAAAATTGACTAATGGCTGTGCATACTGCAATTTAATCATCACATTGGTGTCACTGGTTTAGTATGCGCTCTAGCTAAGGTGCCCTCTGCTGGCATTAGTTTCTTGTACAAATACCAGATGCAATTTGAGTATTACCAGCATGTACCATGTACTCACATGTTTAACTTGACAATGATTTACATCAGAATATTTTAATCGTATGTATGGCTGCTATATGTGGCTATAAACATTTTATACCTTTATATTTTATGTACCACTAGGACTTGTTAGATTTAGCGTTAACTAATTGAACCTGTCATTTACACAATACTTATTTTTGTAACAGATCTGAAGATGGAAGTAGCCGAAACTGGTAATAAAGTGTAAGAAATCTGTGTGATCAAGACGGAAAAGTAAAAATAAAATGCACTCACACATGATGCTTCAACAGACATGCTTTCATCAGGAAATTACATAAATTAATGAATTTATTGTACTGAAATAAGTGCTGTCAGTACTAATAAGAACCTGAAACCACAAACTTCAAAGAGGTGGCATGCTCCTGATGGATTTCCTATTAGATTATACATTAATATTTTTCTTATGTTTACTGAAAATTTATAGCACAGAACAGTTTCTGCTGACTGTAAAAAGAGCAAGTTTAAAATGTTTATAAGTACAGTAGAAAACAAAATCTTGAGTAGGGATCATGAGACCAAGATGGCAGACATTAAAATATTTACATGGCATAATGCTCCAATAAAGAATGGAATAAGACAAAATATGTAGAACAATACCTGCTTTGCTACTTTGGATACTGACACGGATTTCTGCAAGAAATGAAAATATGGTGTTATTCAAAATTACACATGATTTGAAATGGATATCACATTACTTCTTCCAGTTGTCAGCTGGGCAGTTCTCATTCTGTTTTGCCTACAAGTACCACATAATTGAAGGTGCAGTTTTTTTTCTGTTTTTAGTAGCTACTGGATCCATGTCATAAAACTTCTTCATGACCATTTTGCATGACACCATTGTCATTTACACTCACATGAATGTTTTTCAATTTTTGATTGGATTTTATGACTGCATTAAGAGTCCAGACTTCAGTATTTTTTCCATCCCACTGTCACCACTGTATTATATGGTAGTCTCCTTATATCTAGCATTTTTGTATCAGTAAGGTACTTAAAGGATCAGACACTTTGCTCGCAATAGCAGCATCACAGCAATGGAATATTTAATTAAATCAACACAAAATTAATTCAGATATGAAATGAGTCATTATTCCATTGACGTAAATGATATTAGGACAAAAACATTTAGAACTCTGTTAAAATTCAACAAACTATTTATGAAACAGTTAGTACATCACAGACTTCACTGACAGATTCTTAAAACAACTCTTATACACTCCTGCAAATTGAAATAAGAACACCGTGAATTCATTGTCCCAGGAAGGGGAAACTTTATTGACACATTCCTGGGGTCAGATACATCACATGATCACACTGACAGAACCACAGGCACATAGACACAGGCAACAGAGCATGCACAATGTCGGCACTAGTACAGTGTATATCCACCTTTCGCAGCAATGCAGGCTGCTATTCTCCCATGGAGACGATCGTAGAGATGCTGGATGTAGTCCTGTGGAACGGCTTGCCATGCCATTTCCACCTGGCGCCTCAGTTGGACCAGCGTTCGTGCTGGACGTGCAGACCGCGTGAGACGACGCTTCATCCAGTCCCAAACATGCTCAATGGGGGACAGATCCGGAGATCTTGCTGGCCAGGGTAGTTGACTTACACCTTCTAGAGCACGTTGGGTGGCACGGGATACATGCGGACGTGCATTGTCCTGTTGGAACAGCTAGTTCCCTTGCCGGTCTAGGAATGGTAGAACGATGGGTTCGATGACGGTTTGGATGTACCGTGCACTATTCAGTGTCCCCTCGATGATCACCAGTGGTGTACGGCCAGTGTAGGAGATCGCTCCCCACACCATGATGCCGGGTGTTGGCCCTGTGTGCCTCGGTCGTATGCAGTCCTGATTGTGGCGCTCACCTGCACGGCGCCAAACACGCATACGACCATCATTGGCACCAAGGCAGAAGCGACTCTCATCGCTGAAGACGACACGTCTCCATTCGTCCCTCCATTCACACCTGTCGCGACACCACTGGAGGCGGGCTGCACGATGTTGGGGCGTGAGCGGAAGACAGCCTAACGGTGTGCGGGACCGTAGCCCAGCTTCATGGAGACGGTTGCGAATGGTCCTCGCCGATACCCCAGGAGCAACAGTGTCCCTAATTTGCTGGGAAGTGGCGGTGCGGTCCCCTACGGCACTGCATAGGATCCTACGGTCTTGGCGTGCATCCATGCGTCACTGCGGTCCGGTCCCAGGTCGACGGGCATGTGCACCTTCCGCCGACCACTGGCGACAACATCGATGTACTGTGGAGACCTCACGCCCCACGTGTTGAGCAATTCGGCGGTACGTCCACCCGGCCTCCCGCATGCCCACTATAGGCCCTCGCTCAAAGTCCGTCAACTGCACATACGGTTCACGTCCACGCTGTCGCGGCATGCTACCAGTGTTAAAGACTGCAATGGAGCTCCGTATGCCACGGCAAACTGGCTGACACTGACGGCGGCGGTGCACAAATGCTGCGCACCTAGCGCCATTCGACGGCCAACACCGCGGTTCCTGGTGTGTCCGCTGTGCCGTGCGTGTGATCATTGCTTGTACAGCCCTCTCACAGTGTCCGGAGCAAGTATGGTGGGTCTGACACACCGGTGTCAATGTGTTCTTTTTTCCATTTCCAGGAGTGTATTTGGGCTCTTCTTGTTTGTTTGTCTGTTTTTTTCCATCAGCCTTTTCACTAGAATGTGTCACCTCTAAAATTAATATAAATGCTTTAGTCAGGAATTTATCCTGATAATTTATCTACCTTCTTAGCAATTCTCTTAGTCCTTTCAGCTTCTTCTTTGTCACAAACTGTGTTCGATTCCTCCTCCAGGTGGCTTCCTTCTATGAGATTTCACTGGAATTCGACAATCCCTTCCCACTTATAGTTCTCAAAGAATTAGCTACTTGCAATTTCAAAAAAATTCAAACTCCATGTTGGAATAACAACAATATAAGGGATAGGATACACTGCTGGTCACTATAAAGACAAGCCATTTAGTTGCAAACTGGCACAACAAAAAGACATACTTATGCAGCTATCGGCCAAAGCCTACAGATAATAACAAAGGAAAATAACACAGAATTGTGGGATGGAAGTAAACCCATTAGGCAAAATCAAACAGTGAAATCTCCAGGCTGAAATAATAGCAATATAAGGAATAGGATAGGTTGCTACACACTGCAAAGATGACCTGTTGAGTTGCAGACAGGCACAATCAAAAGACTGATTCACATGCAGCTGCCAGCTTAAGATTTGGCCAATAGCTGTATGTGTATCAGACTTTTCATTGTACCTGTCTGCAACTCGTTGGGTCATTTTTATGATTAGTAGCAATCTATCTCATACTACTTGTAATTTCCCTTTATTTTCTTGTGTCACTCATTAATATCTGAATTTGTCAGTTACATTTTTCTCAGTTCAAAACCCAAACTTAGGCACCACAAGAATATTGATCACCTCTCAGCTTATAGTATAAATGCAGTACATGTTCCTGTTTTCTGGAACTATTTCCCACTTGTGACTTTCGTCACAATCACTTTCACATCATGGAACATAGTCATCTTTAGCTGATGCTGATGAGCAGCCAACTTAGACAAAAGGAAGACAGACAATGTCGGTGAGATTTCCTGACATCTTCCTCATTGTTGTCCATGGAGGATTTGTATCTGTCATGGCCTCATCTCCATAGATAACTGCCATGCTTATTATTCCTGAAGTTGGTGGCTAGTCAAGTGGCTGCTATTCTGTATGGAGATGGGAATTTCTATGGAGTGTCGGGGAGCAACTAATCTATGGTACGCCTGTGGGATTCATCCTGCAGGTTGACTTTAATCATTTGCAGTTGTCTGGTGCAAACAGTATTGCTGTGGTGGTTAATGTCTGGTGACACAGCAGTCACAAAAATTACCTTTTTCTCTCCAATAGTGTACAAAGTGTCAAGGGCATCCACAAAGTAAACACACTGCCATGTTGTTCTCTGTCTACCAAATGTCTGTTCTTCTACTGGGCATTATACTTGGCATCTGTGGGATTGTTGTACCTACTTTGGTGTGGTGCTGTGTTATCATTTGATAGTTGCGGCGTAAGTCTGAGTTGGCCAAGTCCGTTCTTCCCGGTGAGTTCAGCCATTGGTGGGGACTCATGCTAAATATTGATACATTTCTTTTTCAACATTCTCTATTACCTCCTAAGGTTTCAAGCCAACATCCATGGCTGCTACTACTTGCTTACTTAGTCTGACAGTTCTGGTTTGGTTGCCTTAAAATGCTGTACCTCTTCTTTCACTATTTGGCATACAAGTGAGGTGAGGGCATGGTGGTCATCCACAACTGCCATAGGGACCACATTTGGAAGTTAGTCATACTTCTTTTCTGTTGCATTTTCTCAGTTCACTCACACAACTTGATGAATTCTTTAGTTGTAATGACATCCTTTATGAGAAGAGCTTGGTACATGTCTTCTGCAACTCCAGTCATCGAATGTAAGATTTTGTCAGCTACTGTCATACTTAGATTCATAATCTGGCATATGGCCAGAAACATTCTGAATGTAGCACTGTATTGTTTCCCCATGATGTTGGGTCCTATTCTTTACCCTTCTTCTGCTAATTGGATTAGCTGCTGACTGGCATGACCTGGAATTTGTCCAGGTACTGAGTTTCTCTTCATTGTTCTTGGACAACTGCGGTGCTGTGCTGTCCTAGTAAAAGTTCACATTTGCCAAACATATCATGTCATCTCACCTGTTGTATTTGCTGACACAGTTCAATCCTTTCAGCCATTAGACTGGGTCCTAATAAAAAAATTACCATGTTATAAAGGTACAAATCTGTATGCAACACACAGTTATAGCTAATGTTGAAATGAGATATGTATCTCTTCACTGAATTAATCTCCAACTGTAAGGAATTCTGGGCTCTCCATATGTCACGAGCTGATTGTCAAGTTATTCAAATCAAAATTATGTGCCCAAAACAGTTAAATACTTTTAAAAATTTATTCATTTCCCCACAAACTGACACAGGTTTAGTGTCTGAAAGATGACGTAACATAGACCTCTCCAAGAACTGAGTCAGTGTTAACTACTGCCACTGCCTCTGGTCTTTATAAAAAGTGTTATAAGGTGTTCAGAAATTCCCATTACAAACTTATAGGACTTGTAGAAGGGAGTGACTGCATAATATTTTGAACAGGAACTCAAGTCTGGAAATGTACCATTTCCATTGTATGGCAGTTTCAGTTTAACACAGCCACTGAATTAGATGTGATGTAGTACAATTATTAAGTAACAAATTGGAAGGAAGTGCTGATGCAGTAAAATAGTGCCTTGTTGTGGCAACCACCAATGTTGTTGCAGACACTGTACCTACAAAGCATGTTCTGGTACACACTCTCCATCTCACCTGGTGTCTTTTCAATTTCTAGTGCAAAAGATGTCGATGCATTACATATCTGAATTGAACAGTATGTTTCTGGGTGTGAGATCCTATTCAAAATATTATGTACTCACACCATACAACAAGCCGTGGAAGTTTGGAAAGGGAATTTCTGAAAACCCTGCGTACATTTTAATATACAATATGTTTAATCATACATTGCTTCATTTACACTTACAATTTGAGTGGTTTTACAAGAAGGTTACAAAATTTCAGTATATTTTTTTCTAAAAAATTGTAGAGCATGCTAAAATTTTATTACCATTGTGGCCAAATCACCTGAAATGCCATTCTACAATAATATTTTAAATACTTTACTTAATAACTTTGCAGATACAGATTTGATTTTGATGCATGAATCCTGTGTTTTGTGAATAGCACTTTGGACTTCTATTTATAGTGTTTTTATATATTTTCAGTTATTCCTTAGATATAATGACATGTTAATTGTATTTCATCTTAATTATGCCACAGATACCTCAATTTCATCAACACAGAGAATTAACACTAATACAATACATGTTTATAGCCTCACATAAGTTCGTGTAAATTTTGTAATGTATTGTTGGATATTTTGAAACAGTCAGAATTGCAGTTTTTGCTAAATGCCTTCCCATTCTGCTACTTTGCATTGACCAGCACATCTGTACAACCCTGATGGATGCCTGATATGCATCTGATTTGCTGCTGGCTTGAAATCCATTGGTCTCCTGAAAGTACAGACTGTGGGATTTATGTACTGCTTTTATTGTGTAGGTGACAGCTTTCAAATTGACTAATTGTATCCATGCTGATGTGAATGTTTTGAAGTACCCAGTGTCTCTACCAAACAATGCCACATTGTAAACACTCTTGTCCAAATCTGAAAGTGGGGTCATCAACAAAATACCACACTTAACACAAAAAGCACATTTATTATGAACACAAGTGTGTAGTCTTAGTAGGACTGACCTCCTGTTTGAAGAGTGCAGCTGTTTATAGAAACACTGAATATTTCAGAATACACAAATATTGTGAACATAAGATATTTCAAGAATCTTCCAAAAATAATAAATACTAAATATCAGTACCACTACCCGAGTCAACTACTGCAAGCAACAACTGTTGACTATAAAAGTCACATTTGACTGCCACCTATCATAAAATGAGTAGACATCCCACAGTGCAGCAAATTCAATGCTGGACAACCATCAGTGAGCAACTGTACCATTCAGAACCACTATGTCACTGTGGGGTACAGAAACCAAGGCGCCACATATGTATCCCTGTTCACTACATGTCACAGATTAAGTAGGTGTAGGGACACTGCCATCAGCCATTCAAAGCTTAGAGAAAGATCATATATCAAAAATATTTGAACAAATCACATACATGAGAATACTTGTGTTGCTATTCTAATCACCTGATCACAGTCATATAAAATGTCATCTGGTGTGAACTTGGGTGAGGTGTGCTTTTCCTGATCTTGCCTTCAATAGTTGCATACAACGGGTCCTTAACACTCTAGATGTCTCATTGAGTCCATGCCACATGAATCTTCCCCACCCTCTACAGCCATAAGAGCAAAATGGTACATACACACTACACATTAGGTGTGGTTAATTCAGTCATTCACTATTTAAACCTCAAATATAGCATATTATGTCTTCCAAATTAATGATATGGTTATAATAGAAGGAAACATTCCATGAAGGAAAAATATACCTAAAAACAAAGATGATGTGACTTACCAGATCTTGGTAAGTCACATCATCTTTGTTTTTAGGTATATTATGTCTTCCTCTATACTAAGTTTCTACTTTGCACTAAAATCAGCAATATGTACAGTTTTTGTAAAGAATAAAGAGATTTAATTCATTCCTTAGCTCTCACAATCATACTCCACCCTGAATTATAGTTTCTCTCCAATAACATGTTCACTTGAACCTACCAAACTGCAATTTCTATTCAGTTTTTTTCTGTATGATTTTTATCTACTTATTTTGCAGATTTTATTACTGGGAGTCACAAAAATGTAGTGCAGATTTACATGCTTTGAACAGTGTTACTCTGTGAAAATAAAGTTACATCTGCCAGTTATAGTTAGACAATTTCCATTATGACACAACAGAGAGATGGCAAGGGTGACCTGCATCTGGTTGTCAGAGGGGAGAGAGGGGGAGGAGGTGCATTGAACTGCAGCACCCATCACTAAGCTATTTTCAAACAAGTTAATTTCAATATTTATTGACAGTGCTGAGAATTTACCTAAAATTATCAGTCACTGTAGTGTACAGTGAAAAATCTGTATTACAAAATGATTACTCCGGGGTAGGGTCCCAGTTGCAAGGTGTCTATCATATGGTTTCCAGGGCAACAAAATTTTGTTTTTAATGTTTCACATAGTTACCGAATGAATTTAAAAAGTTTAAATGCTGTGATAATTTACTTATTAGGTGGTTAAATCTTATGTTAAAAGTTTGCCACACTAAGCCAAATATTCCAGTTAAAAGCTATCTTATATCTTGAGATACCATAGCTCATGGCACACATCTTCAAAGTGAACTGCTGAACAGATCTCAGACACGAGAGTCCAATTATGTGGTTTAGAACAGAGGAAAGATTCTGATGTAACAGCAGTTTCAGGATCTACAGTTGCAACTTTAGAGGAGAAGGCTAGTAAGGTAACTGAACAGGAAGGCCAGCAATTAGCTGAATCACATGTCGATACTTGTTCTTCAGGGGATGCAGATATAGTGAAAGTAAGTTCCAAAATATCTGACATGAATTAGCCAAAACTAAGAAAGAGGTTAATGAAAAGAGAGAATTTGGGAATTCATTTGAGTTAATAGAGGAACTATGTTAGAAGGAGCAACAAACTTACTTAAACTGTTTTCCAAATTTAGGCCTAAAGGGGATGTGCATCCTATATATATTTTAATAATATTTTTGAAGCCATTACTGAAGTGATGGGATGGCTCCAAGAGGATTCATTTAACACCAAGTTATACAGAATGGGACATATCTGAATGGGGAACAGCTCAGTCAGAAGAATTATCTTCATTGAACGATTTCCAGTATAAGTTTAAGAAGAATTACTGATCTTCCAGTACTCAAGAAAAATTAACCCTAAAATACTCAACCTAAACTACTATAATAGTTGCTGGAATAACTGTCTGATAAAAGTATCTGGGCTAGTTATAAGAAGCACATTGAATCAAACCTGATAAGATACAGGGGATGAATGAAAAGTAATGCCTTCACCTTTGTTAACTGGGTTTGGATGGGAATATTATAATAAATCAAACACAGAAATAATCTTTAGAAAGTGATCTTTAATTATCAATATATACTTTTCCACATAATCACCAGCCAATTGGACACATTTCTGCCAATGATGAACACGTTTTCTGAAGCCGTCATGGAAGAAATCAACACTCTGTTTCCGCAACCACAGTCTCAAAATTCTCTCAACATCTTCATCAGAAGCATAGTGATGTCCCCACAGATCGTCTTTCATTATTGAGAACAGATGGAAGTCAGACAGTGCTAAATCTGGACTGTATGGAGGATACCATATGGTGGTGAGATTCAGTTTCTGAAGTTCTGCTGTGGTGTCACATGAATTGTATGGTTTGGCACTGTCATGCTGCAGGAAGACATTTCCTTTTTCCTTTCATACCCTTGTTAGCCATCATTTCAGAGTTCCCTGCATTGTGATGTAATGCTCTGAATTTATTGTTGTTACACAATCAGCAAAATCAATACAGATAACACCATCTGCATCCCAGAACACTATGGCTGTGATTTCTCCAGCTGAGGACTGCTTCTTGAATTTCTTTTTCTGTGGTGAGTCTTTGTGTCGATATTCCATAGACTGATGTTTCATCTCCAGGTCATAATGGTGTACCCACGTTTTGTCTCCTGTCACAATTGAATGGAAAAAGGCGTCACTTTCATTCTCATAACACAAGAAGAGTTCCTGGCATATTTCAAGTCTGTGCACTTTCATTTCAGGAGTCAGCATCCAGGGTACCCATCGTGCACAGATCTTCTGACAGCCAAGCAAAGCAATAATATGACCCACATATTCTTGTGAAATGCCAATTGTGCTTGCAGTTTCTCTCTGAGTGATACAACGATAATTCTGAATCAATCTGTCAAAATTTTGCTTGTGAAATTCGGTGGTTGCTGTCACAGGACATCCAACTCTTTGTTTTTCATGTAGGTCAGATGTTCCCACCTCAACACCTTCAAACTTACTCACCCAACAATGCACAGTACTCACATCAACACAGTCATCATAAACTGCTTTCATTCTCTGATGAATCTCCTTTGGGGTGACACCTTCTACTGCCAAGAATTCGATGACTGCATGTTGTTTAAATCACATTGACTGACCATCTGTGCAGGATTCCATACTTTACACTGTAACCATACAACTGTTCAATGCTAAGGATTCCTGGCAACTGGAGCTGTAGAGAAGAGGCTATGGAACAAGCCAGTACCTGCCACATACCAATGCTGCTAACTGTTGAAGAGTTACAAAGGTGGAAGCATTACTTTTCAGTCAACCCTTGTATAAATACTTAGATGATCTGGTAGAAGAGAGCGACCTGATTAAAGTTAGAGTTCACAGCAGCTTTATCATGCAAGGAGAGAGACATATGGTATCATAGCTGGACAATAGTAAATGATTTGGTAGTGTTTGTTGAGGGTTTGGATGCATTAAGCAAAGAACATGGAGATTATACATGGCGAGGAAGCAGTCAAAATAATATTACTGAGGAAACTATTATTGACCCCAGTTTCAGAAAAATATTAAAATAAATATTGTAATGTGATAAACAACAACAGCAACAATGATAATAATAATAATTATAATAACCATAGCAGAAGTAGTCAAAGTCATAATCATACCCAGAAATTTGTTTCTAACAATGTTAGTACTAGTATGTTGACAGATTAATTGTTCATAAGAAAACAATGCACATTTTGGGGTAGGGAACAGGCTCCAGAATATAACAATGAAGTAGAAGGCTAGCATTTAGAGAAGCTAATTGACTGTGTCTATACATGAATGGTTGCTTGAAGAAGAAAGCAGCGATAAGGAAGAACAAATAAAACCATAGTCTCAGGGAAAGTTTTTGAAATGGATGTAGATATTTACTTAGGCTCAGGTAGTGAGTGTGCCCAACACTACCTGTAACTGGAGTCTGTATTTTAGGCATAACTGGAAGTAAAGCAAAATCTATAAGGGAGGAAATATGGTTACCATTGACAGTTAATGCCTTTACTTTCCACCAAACATTGTTAATTGTGCCAAATCTAAACTTAGATGTAACTGTAGGTCTGTACTGGCTATTCTCCAATAAAATCTCTTCATTTTGATGCAAGCAGGGTATGATGGAATTGTCAAAAAACTACCTATAGAATACCATATCAAAATAATTTGGTCTCTTTTAAGCAATGGGTTATATTGTAGTATTGGTAGATCAGAGTACAGCAGGAGAGAATTTGTAGAAGTTATTAAGGAAGTTTCTAGAATCTGAAATACTAACCCTGGAGCAGAAGAAGGAGTTACAAAATCTAGTACTCATATACATTCCTGGAAATTGAAATAAGAACACCGTGAATTCATTGTCCCAGGAAGGGGAAACTTTATTGACACGTTCCTGGGGTCAGATACATCACATGATCACACTGACAGAACCACAGGCACATAGACACAGGCAACAGAGCATGCACAATGTCGGCACTAGTACAGTGTATATCCACCTTTCGCAGCAATGCAGGCTGCTATTCTCCCATGGAGACGATCGTAGAGATGCTGGATGTAGTCCTGTGGAACGGCTTGCCATGCCATTTCCACCTGGCGCCTCAGTTGGACCAGCGTTCGTGCTGGACGTGCAGACCGCGTGAGACGACGCTTCATCCAGTCCCAAACATGCTCAATGGGGGACAGATCCGGAGATCTTGCTGGCCAGGGTAGTTGACTTACACCTTCTAGAGCACGTTGGGTGGCACGGGATACATGCGGACGTGCATTGTCCTGTTGGAACAGCAAGTTCCCTTGCCGGTCTATGAATGGTAGAACGATGGGTTCGATGACGGTTTGGATGTACTGTACACTATTCAGTGTCCCCTCGACGATCACCAGTGGTGTACGGCCAGTGTAGGAGATCGCTCCCCACACCATGATGCCGGGTGTTGGCCCTGTGTGCCTCGGTCGTATGCAGTCCTGATTGTGGCGCTCACCTGCACGGCGCCAAACATGCATACGACCATCATTGGCACCAAGGCAGAAGCGAATCTCATCGCTGAAGACGACATGTCTCCATTCGTCCCTCCATTCACACCTGTCGCGACACCACTGGAGGCGGGCTGCACGATGTTGGGGCGTGAGCGGAAGACAGCCTAACGGTGTGCGGGACCGTAGCCCAGCTTCATGGAGACGGTTGCGAATGGTCCTCGCCGATACCCCAGGAGCAACAGTGTCCCTAATTTGCTGGGAAGTGGCGGTGCGGTCCCCTACGGCACTGCGTAGGATCCTACGGTCTTGGAGTGCATCCGTGCGTCGCTGCGGTCCGGTCCCAGGTCGACGGGCACGTGCACCTTCCGCCGACCACTGGCGACAACATCGATGTACTGTGGAGACCTCACGCCCCACGTGTTGAGCAATTCGGCGGTACGTCCACCCGGCCTCCCGCATGCCCACTATACGCCCTCGCTCAAAGTCCGTCAACTGCACATACGGTTCACGTCCACGCTGTTGCAGCATGCTACCAGTGTTAAAGACTGCGATGGAGCTCCGTATGCCACGGCAAACTGGCTGACACTGATGGCGGCGGTGCACAAATGCTGCGCAGCTAGCGCCATTTGACGGCCAACACCGCGGTTCCTGGTGTGTCCGCTGTGCCGTGCGTGTGATCATTGCTTGTACAGCCCTCTCGCAGTGTCTGGAGCAAGTATGGTGGGTCTGACACACCGGTGTCAATGTGTTCTTTTTTCCATTTCCAGGAGTGTAGAAAGAAGGCATTTGAATCAACTAGGATAATCGGTGTGTGTGAAAGTAACCTAGAGAATCAAAAGTGTTTTTCCCCAAACAGTGTGCTATTCTCTTGAGTCTTAGTGCTGCCACCCAGGCACACACAGAAAAAATGACTGACAATTGTACTATTTAATCAACATACATGCAAATAATAAAGTAAATACAAAACCTGCAGGAAGCATTCAGCTGGTATTAGACGGCCAAATTTTAAATAAGTACTTTTGAAACAGAGAGAGACAGGCCTGTGAGTGTAGAAGAATTATTATCAAACTTTAAGCAGGCTACATTCCTTAGCTCCATCGATTTAACAGACTGCTACTGGTAGGTGCCCTTGCATAAAGACTGCTTAGAACTGTGGAATATAGAACAATTCTGTTCATTTTTATGGTTAGCCAGCTTCTACAGACATTTTATAAAAGGATAATCAATTAAGAATCCACAACCCCTACACCTACTAAAATTATGATCGAAGTAGAGATGGGCCAGTTGTGCCACTGAAGCATTTAGTAGATTAAGCAAGCTCTTCTGGAAGCCAAGATTTTTGCTCTTTAGAGACTTGCCAGTTAGAAGAATATTGGAAACTGAACATTTATGCCATGATTTAAAGCATTACTGGACATATGTAACTGATGAATCCTCATGAGTAATGTTGTTGTTGTTGTGGTCTTCAGTCCTGAGACTGGTTTGATGAAGCTCTCCATGCTAATCTATCCTGTGCAAGCTTCTTCATCTTCCAGTCCCTACTGCAACCTACATCCTTCTGAATCTGCTTAGTATATCCATCTCTTGGTCTCCCTCTACGATTTTTACCCTCCACGCTGCCCTCCAATACTAAATTGGTGATCCCTTGATGCCTCAGGACATGTCCTACCAACCGATCCCTTCTTCTAGTCATCGGCGAACCTCAAAGTTTTTATTTCTTCTCCCTGGATTTTAATACCTACTCCAAATTTTTCTTTTGTTTCCTTTACTGCTTGCTCAATATACAGATTGAATAACATCGGGGACAGGCTACAACCCTGTCTCACTCCCTTCCTAACCACTGCTTCCCTTTCATGCCCCTCGACTCTTATAACTGCCACCTGGTTTCTGTACAAATTGTAAATAGCCTTTCGCTCCTTGTATTTTACCCCTGCCACCTTTAGAATTTGAAATAGAGTATTCCAGTCAACATTGTCAAAAGCTTTCTCTAAGTCTACAAATGCTAGAAACGTAGGTTTGCCTTTCCTTATTCTTTCTTCTAAGATAAGTCATAAGGTCAGTATTGCCTCACGTGTTCCAACATTTCTACGGAATCCAAACTGATCTTCCCCGAGGTCGGCTTCTACCAGTTTTTCCATTCGTCTGTAAAGAATTCGTGTTAGTATTTTGCAGCCATGACTTATTAAACTGATAGTTCAGTAATTTCCACATCTGTCAATACCAATGACCAAGTTTCAAGACTTATTTTTCATATTTCCTGTGGTTTTTTGATAGATTACAGATTTTAAAATATTGATGACAGAAAGTATAATTATTGTACCAAGAAAAAATTGCAAGGTGAGTTATTGAGAATAAAAAATTTCTTGCTCACTCAACAAATGTGACATATCTGTAGCAGAATTACAGCAAACTGTGAAATCTAATGAGTACACACCTGAAATTATGTCATAGTGATCATATTGGCTCAGCCATCCACGAAAGCAGCTGTTACTTTCACTAACATTTCTTTCAAAATAATATTAGAACTTGATAATAGAAGATAGCACCAGGCAAGGGACAGGTAGCAAGACATGCATAAATTGGTCTCATACAATATGAGTCCAATTTTTCAGCAATATGTGGCTCCCGCATCAAGAAAATTGAGACCTAGTTTATACACTGGTGTGGTCTTTCCAACAGAAAGTTACGGCCTGAGATATGTTCATGCTTGGCCTCCAAAGTCTTAAGTCATCCAAATGTTATTAACTAAACAGAGATGCCTCAGAATGTTGGCTTGGTTGCAAATTATTTCAAGGGGAATGCGATCTGGAATGAAAAAGAACATAATACATTAGTGTTTGCTGGTAGAAGTGTTCTTAAGTATGAATTGAATTACACTGCTACAGAAAGGGAATTATTGACTGTCATTTTGTGTTTATAGGCATTCTGATATTGGAATCAAAACTAATAATACACACAGACCATCAAGCCTTAGTATTTTAATGGAAAGTAGGCTATTGCATAGTTAAGTAATGATGTGGGTCCTATTTCTAAGTTCAGATAATAAGTATTTTAAAGAAAAAGGCCACTAAATACCATAAGTGATGCAGTTTCCTGAGTGTCCCTTGGTATGAGTAATATTTACAGACAACTTTATGGCTATTAGTTATGCCAGTAATGAGGTATGACTTCTTGCTAGAAAAACCTAAGAAGGACTGGAGTCTGATGGGTATTTCAGTAATATTGTTAGGTCAGAGGCCCTATGAATGTTGTGGGAGGAGGAGGAGAGTGTGTGGTTGTTGCATGGAGATACTTTGTTCTGGAGGATTAACAAGGACTTATAACACTGGAACGTGTGTATTTTTCAAATAGCAGTAGAAGATCTTATTTGGTTTTACATAGAGGATGTAAAGGAAAATGTATTAACTATATGACAAAATTCTGTTATTTTAAGAACTTAAGTAGAGAAGTAAGGAGAATTTTAAGGCTTCAACACTGTGTCAGAAGGTTGAAAAAGAGAATACTCAAATGACTCATAAAATCTATCGAGTAATACCAGTGGCTCTATGTGATTTAACAGGAAGAGGTGGAGTTTCATATACATTTGTGGCAATATAATGTGGGTCAAAGTACATAAATCTGTAATAAAGGTCATGAACAGTAGTTTCATTGCAAAATCATTATTAAGTCTTTATGGCATACAAAATATTGTGTAAAATGAGAATTACAAAAGCATGCCCAGTGCTGGTTGCAGGACAGAATCATAATGAAATCATACACAATTTTTCACTTACATGACATGATGCCAGTAAGAGCTTACAAGTCAGGTTCAAACATAAAGAGAGAGATTAGCAACTTCTTTAGCAGGTATGAAGGTATCTCCAGATATGTCTTTGGCCTGGAATCTCATTGACTGGAGCAGAACTGTCTTCAGTGATGAGTCCCATTTTAAAGTGAGCCCTGATGACTAGCATTAGTTATGAGTAATATACAGAACAAAAATAAAAATTAGGTAAAGTGTTTGCATAGGTAGAGTCTACATACTTTATTTCTAATCTAGGTTATTGTGTAGTAAAATCTGCAGGATTACAAATTTTTGTAGCTCAACGTTATCATACAGAAAGATGTGCAAACATTATTACAATATGAAAAAAATTTATAAATGTGTAAAATTTTGTAGATGCACCAATAAATTGCATAATTATATGAGAAACACAATTCTCATACTTTATAGCTGAAAACTGGAATAAACGTTACAGAACTGAAGGTGGAATCCCAACCTTTGAATAACCTAGGAAGTTGCTGCAAATCTTGATTTGATAAAAAGTGTTGAGATTGTAGACAGTTTGTGGTTATTTGTTCATTTATAAAATCAGTTTGAGGTTCTTCAAATTGCCCATTCAGCAATATTCCAAATTATTTATCTG
Source organism: Schistocerca cancellata (assembly GCF_023864275.1). Taxonomy (NCBI): domain Eukaryota; kingdom Metazoa; phylum Arthropoda; class Insecta; order Orthoptera; family Acrididae; genus Schistocerca; species Schistocerca cancellata. Next base: position 339,111,566 of record NC_064632.1, read on the forward strand.
TAAACATGTGGTAGATTGAGCATAATTATTACTGAAGCTCTTGAGAAGGTTGAATTGCTGGTTGACTCACATAAATTGGCCAGTCAACATTTTTATCATATTCAAAATCATAAAAAAACATTTGTCTCATGTGCTGTATTGACTATGTTCGGACAGCCATGTTGGATCTTTGCATTAGGGTTACTGAACAGGAAGTGCATAGTAATATCCTAAAAACTATGCACTCTCAAAACTGCTCCTGAATAATAACAAGCTGGACACTTTTGTCAAGTTAGGTAAAGTGGTATTGGGTGTAGAAAACATCTTGTTTAGTGACTAAAAGTGTGGCATTTGTGAATGAAAGTTTTAGTCATTTATTTTGTCACTAAACAGACATGCCACAATAAGGGAAAACAGTTTGAATCTGATAATAGAGCTGGTTTCTGCTGCAATCAATCAAATCATCTAGTGTGTGAGTGTCCAGTACAACAAGACAAGGTAAAGAAGGATTGATACTGTGGTGCCGATGAGGTCGACACCAGCATTGATATGCGTTCATCTTTGGACTCTGAGCATCATCTTTGGACTCTGAGCATTGTCTTTGGACTCCGAGCATTGTCTTTGGGCTGTTCTGCCATGTTCAGTTCTTTGTGAGTCTTGCATGTGTTTAGGTGAATAAATGAACTACTGCTAAATGGGTGTTGTTTGGTGCAACCAACCTGAACTTCCCGCACTACCCGTACTGTTACTTCAACACACAGTTTGGTGAGGTGGCACGGAACTGCAGAGCACCCTGCTACTTCCCAAACACCAATCACAGGTAGATCCTGGTGCCGAATCCTGCACACAACATGACAGGCACCCCCCCAGTGCTCCATTCTATCTGGAAACGACCGGATAATTGCGCACAACTTTATATTAAAGACATTTTGTCATGATACCTTTTCCTAATGGACACAGGCGCCGAGGTTTCACTGCTGCCTACGTCCTTAGTGTCGTCAAATATCCGCCCACATCATACTTCACTGCAAGCCATGAATTCAACTAAACTACAATGCTCGGGTTCAGCTTCCCACGTCATCTCACCCTCCGCAAACTGCAAACTCGAGTGGACTTTTTTAGTGTGCGAAATTGATGGACCTATACTAGGCACTGACTTCTTGCGACACCACAAACTTTCACCGGACCTAGTGCAAAACACTGTGTTTCATCATCTGTCCAAGACTCACTTCCCCTGTGCTCCGTTGAGCAACCCCCTCGTGACACATCAGTCCGGGCTCATCTCATCCGTACATGCTCGTCTCTGTCGATGACGTTACAGGAAACCACACACAAGTGCCTTGTCAAGCTTGAACATGTCGCTCGCTTACACAAGGAAAACTTCGAGCTCTCCCTCCGGTTCCCCGAAACACAGCTCCAGCTCTCCAATGCAGCAAAGGAATTACAGACACTACAGCAATGACAAAGCAAGGTCAGTAAGTGCGCCAAATCTGCTTGCAATCCCAGCAATCGAGCCTCCGTGTGTTTACCTCCTGCTACCCTTCGCAACTGTGCTATCAGGACTGCCATAGCATGTACTGACAGTTCCGCAGGGCCACACCCTCCTAACATGACAATGTTTGACACTCAGCCGGTGCACATGCGCGACGAGCGTCACATGTTCCCGAACTGACAGCTCCTACCCCACCCCTTGTGGACAGCACCTCACACTATGCAACTTCGGCTCCTGCGTGCCACTGTGTGTCCACCACTGTCAACACAAACAGTTCACCCGTGCCAAGCGTTTCGCCCGTGACTATGCTGCCACAGGCCACCCTCAGACAATGGACTCACTAATGGCTCACGAGCTCTACCGAGCTCACCCGACCATGGTGCCACTGCGTTGGGCTGGTGGCCATTTTGTCGTGTTGACTCCTGGTACACTTCGCTGCATTGGCTCCCGTCGGATCCGCCAAGTGGCTCCGAACACCACGACCATGCCTCACCTGCCCCGCCTGCCACACATTGTAAAGACACCGCCTCCCGTGCTGCCAGCAACATTTCCGTCATCACAAACAGCACGGTTCACAAGCTTCGCCTCACGCCAGATCACCCAATCTCCAGTAAACCACGTCGACTTTGTCTCGACCACCTCTATGACCTAAAAAAGCAGATTTCTGAACTACTAAGCTCCAGCGTCATTGAACCCTCTGCCAGTAGCTGGTCTATGCCCATACATATGACACCCAAGAACTACAGGTCCTGGAGCATGTGTGGAGACTACCGTCGACTAAACAAATGAACAATTATGGACACCTACCCCATATCCTACATTGCCCACTTTACCAGTTCCCTTGCAAGTGTGACCACGTTCTCTGTCATTGATTGCAAACGGGCCTACCACCAGATCCCCATGGCACCTGAAGACATTGAGAAGACAGCAGTCACCACCCCGATTGGGTTATTTCAATTTCGATTTATGCTCTTTGGTCTGAAAAATGCAACCCAGACCTGACAACGCTTAATCAACGAAGTGCTATTTGACCTAAAATTCTGCTTTGCATATCTTGATGACATTCTTGTGTTCAGCTCCTCTGTCGAGGACAACATTCAACATGTGCAAACTGTTATGAACACTCTTGTGGCAGCAGGCATCGAGACCAACCAGGACAAATTGCAGCTACATCAACCCGCTGTCACTTTTCTTGGTTTTCGGGTCTCTGCCAACGGCATTTCACTGCCCCCCGAGAAAGTACAAACAATACCAAACCTACCCAGACCTTCGTCATTCAAAGAGATCCAGCGATTTCTGGGGACAGTTAGTTATTATCGCCGAAATCTTCCACGGGCTGCGGAGATACAGGCTCCACTGACGGACGCCTTGGCAGACACCAACACTTCTGGTTCTCAGCCCGTTCCATGGACCCCTGCTATGACTGACTCTTTCACTGCCCTCAAAAATCTTCTTCCCGACGCCTTAGTCAACCCCCCCCCTCCCCTCCAGCCTCTCAAGAGTACACCGTACTGGGGGGGGGGGGGGGGGGGGGGGGGGGGGGCTATGTTGTGCCTGAGGTCGACACCAGCATTGATATGCGTTCGTCTTTGGACTCTGAGCATTGTCTTTGGACTCTGAGCATTGTCGTTGGGCTGTTCCACCATGTTCAGTTCTTTGTGAGCCTTGCATGTGTTTAGGTGAATAAATGAACTACTGCTAAATGGGTGTTGTTTGGCGTAACCAACCAGAACTTCCACCTCAATACCATTGGTTAACAGTTCATGGTAGGAGTTACAGAGGGCCACTGAAGGGCTTCAATAAGGTAAGTGCTGTTTATAGTGTGGGTTTACTCTTTGTTTGTGTCACTTTAAACTGTGAACCAACATGTGTCATGCTTGACTTAGCCAGTAATATTTCTCTGCTTGTTTATCATTGGTCTTGTAAATATGCTCACATTTGTAGTTTTCTTTGCTTACAATTATTTCTCTACCTGGAACAGGGAAATCAGTGTCAGTTTAGGTGTTGATAGGTTGTCATGGCTAACAAACTGTACTGTTGTTAAGAGGTTGTCCACTGACACCTCACTCGACTGCAGCTTCATAAAGAAAACAGAGTGCATTTTACATTATGCGAGTAACAGTCTTTCTTTATTTTTTAATTCCAGCCTGAAAAAGGATATTTTTTATGTACTCATATTATATTCAACATGTTTGTTAAGTTCAAGAAAACATCATTCCTCTTAAGGTGGCTCATCTGAAAAAATTACCAACTTGGCAATGGCTTAAATTATTTGATCAATTTCCCACTGTCCTGACAAATAAATTAGGGGTCACTAATAGAATGAAGTATAAAGTTCAACTTGCAGATTAAATTCCTGTCCATGGAGCTCTCTTTCTTCTGTCACCTCCTAAAACAAAGGAATTACATATGATTATAGATCTGTTTTTCTAGTGTCAAAGCCCAGTGATGGATTACAGGGCCTAGAACCAAAAGTTGATATTGGAATCTATCAGTTCTCTCCATCTAAGGATAAGAAAGGTGTGGCTATGTCTGTTGGCATGATAATTTTTTTTACACATTTTATCACTAATTTTACCAAATTGACTGTACTTTTAAATCAGTTACACCACGAGAGAGAAAAATTTCAGTGGACTGACACCAAGCAGCCCACCTTTGATAATTTGAAAAAGGCCCTAATTAATTCTCCTGTCCATGTCATTCCTCACTTTGAGCAAAAATTTATTCTCCAGATTGTCACCTCTAATTCTGTATTACCTCAGGAGTATAATGGTAACCTATGCTTCCAGAGCCTTATCATTGACTGAAATTGAATATTCAACTTATTAACTGGAGGCTTTGGCACTCTTATTCAGCTTTGAGAAATTTAAATTCACTCCCAAGCACAAATGATTGAAGCTGGATGCAGATAACAGAACTTTGACCTGAGTATTGGCCTGGCCTCAAAAAATGGGTATGATGCTGAGCTGTTATGATTTCTGACTTCCATTTTCAAATTAGACATATTAATGGCTTTGAAAACCAAATTGCTGATCCTCTTAGTCATATATTCCAGTGTGAGCCAGTAATAACTGAAACACCACAAGTCGTCCAAGAAACTGCATGTGTTTTAACCGTCCTGAGTGAGTTTTACAGTCCTGAGTGAGATATTGTTGTTGTTCAGTGACTTGGAAGAAAAACAGGACCAAGATGCTCAATTAAGTAACATCAAACAGTGACTCAAGGATACTGGGAAGATTCAGTTGGTTTACAAAGGCGATTGCTTAAATATCACTTGTGTGACCCATCCGAGACTACCGCTCAAATGTGTTAAATCTGTGCCAAATAGGACTAACACGGAGTATTTAACTTATATTAAGAAACACAGCCCCGAGAGCAGCAGCCCGCCTCCTGTCTATTTTATTTATTTGTGTTCCGTGTTCCGTGTCCCATGTTCGTGTTCATGGTGTGGGTTCCTGTAGTCATGTCCTAGTTCATGAACCACGGGCAACGTATGAGTGGCCAAGTAAGTGGTCCCGACAGTCGGGATACCAGTTACTTTGGAATAAGGCTGGGCATCTCGGACATATTCTGAGTTGTGGTCACCTTTGTGCTCATACGGCAAAGACTACCAAATCCACCGGTTAGTCCCTCAGCCGTTAGGGGTAAAACCCAATGGGACTCAGGGCAAGTAAGGCTAGCAACGTGCTTCCCTGGTACTTTAAATATGATGCTGGCAATAATCAGAGCAAAATGCCTCGGACCTTTGGAGGTGACAGAGTCCCACCTCTAACTGACAAACCAGGGACTCCTAAGATACGACTTGGCAAACAAATGGTAATGAGATGGGGAGCTATTAATATCAATGGGGGCTACTCTGGGAAGAAGGTAGAGCTGGCAGAGGTTGCAAGTAAGATGGGGCTGGACGTTTTAGCTGTTAGTGACATTCGCGTAAGGGGTGAGAAAGAAGAGGAAGTGGGAGAATACAAGGTCTACCTGTCAGGAGTCAAAGCAGGAATAGCACAATGGGGTGTAGGGCTTTACATCAGGAAAGAAATTGAACCCAGCGTAGTTGCAATAAAGTATGTAAATGAACGACTGATTTGGATAGATTTGACAGTGTCTAGCAAGAAAATTAGGATTGTGTCAGTATATTCGCATTCTGAAGGGACAGATCAAGATAAGATGGATAGTTTTTAGGAGACACTCAGTGATGTAGTTGTTAGAGTAAAGGACAAGGACAGTGTTCTGCTCATGGGTGATTTTAACGCCAGGACTGGAAATCGAACACAAGGGTATGAAAAGGTTATGGGTAAATTTGGAGAGGATATGGAGGCCAACAGGAACGGGAAACAACTCTTGGATTTTTGTGCCAGTATGGGCTTAGTAATCACAAACTCCTTTTTTTAAACATAAGAACATTCACCGGTATACTTGGGAAGGCAGGGGAACCAGATCTGTCATTGACTATATAATAACAGATCAGGAATTCGGGAAGGCTGTGAGGGACACACGTGTATTCAGGGGATTCTTTGATGACACTGATCATTATTTAATCTGCAGTGAAATTGGGATTTTGAGGCCGAAAGTGCAGGAGGTCAGGTCCATATGTAGGAGGATAAGAGTGGAGAAACTTCAGGATAAGGAAATCAGGCACAAGTACATAACAGCGATCTCAGAAAGGTACCAGTTAGTTGAATGTAGTCAATTACAGTCATTGGAAAAGGAATTGACAAGGTACAGGGACACAGTACTAGAAGTGGCTAAAGAATGTCTTGGAACAGTAGTGTGTAAAAGTAGGATGAAGCAAACAGCTTGGTGGAATGATACAGTCAAGGCAGCCTGTAAAAGGAAAAAGAAGGCGTATCAAAAATGGCTACATACCAGAACCCAGGTAGATAGAGAAAGTTATGTTGAAGAAAGAAACAAAGCCAAACAGATAATTGCAGCATCGAAGAAGAAATCATGGGAAGACTTTGGAAACAGGTTGGAGACTATGGGTCAAGCTGCTGGAAAACCATTCTGGAGTGTAATTAGCAGTCTTCGAAAGGGAGGTAAGAAGGAAATGACAAGTATTTTGGACAGGTCAGGAAAACTGCTGGTGAATCCTGTGGATGCCTTGGGCAGATGGAGGGAATATTTTGAAGAGTTGCTCAATGTAGGTGAAAATGCGATCAGTAATGTTTCAGATTTTGAGGTAGAATGGGATAGCAATGATGATGGAAATAGGATCACATTTGAGGAAGTGGAAAAAATGGTCAATAGATTGCAGTGCAAGAAAGCGGCTGGGGTGGATGAAATTAAGTCGGAACTCATCAAATACAGTGGAATGTCAGGTCTTAAATGGCTACACAGGATAATTGAAATGGCCTGGGAGTCGGGACAGGTTCCATCAGACTGGACAAAAGCAGTAATCACACCAATCTTTAAACATGGAAACAGAAAAGATTGTAACAACTACAGAGGTATCTCTTTAATCAGCGTTGTCGGTAAAATCTTCGCAGGTATTGTTGAAAGGAAAGTGCGAGTATTAGTTGAGGACCAATTGGATGAAAATCAGTGTGGGTTTAGGCCTCTTAGAGGTTGTCAGTACCAGATCTTTAGCTTACGGCAAATAATGGAGAAGTGTTATGAGTGGAACAGGGAATTGTATCTATGCTTTATGGATCTAGAAAAGGCATATGACTGGGTTCCTAGGAGGAAGTTATTGTCTGTTCTACAAGATTATGGAATAGGAGGCAAACTTTTGCAAGCAATTAAAGGTCTTTACATGGATAGTCAGGCAGCAGTTAGAGTTGACGGTAAATTGAGTTCATAGTTCAGAGTAGTTTCAGGGGTAAGACAAGGCTGCAACCTGTCTCCACTGTTGTTCATATTATTTATGGATCATATGTTGAAAACAATAGACTGGCTGGGTGAGATTAAGATATGTGAACACAAAATAAGCAGTCTTGCATATGCGGATGACTTAGTTGTGATGGGAGATTTGATTGAAAGTTTGCAAAGTAATATTTCAGAGCTAGATCAGAAATGTAAGGACTATGGTATGAAGATTAGCATCTCCAAAACGAAAGTAATGGCAGTGGGAAAGAAATATAAACGGATTGAGTGCCAAATAGGAGGAACAAAGTTAGAACAGGTGGACGGTTTCAAGTACTTAGGATGCATATTCTCACAGGATGGCAACATAGTGAAAGAACTGGAAGCGAGGTGTAGCAAAGCTAATGCAGTGAGCACTCAGCTACGATCTACTCTCTTCTGCAAGAAGGAAGTCAGTACCAAGACTAAGTTATCTGTGCACCGTTCAATCTTTCGACCAACTTTGTTGTATGGGAGCAAAAGCTGGGTGGATTCAGGTTACCTTATCAACAAGGTTGAGGTTACGGATATGAAAGTAGCTAGGATGATTGCAGGTACTAGTAGATGGGAACAATGGCAGGAGGGTGTCCACAATGAGGAAATCAAAGAAAAACTGGGAATGAACTCTATAGATGTAGCAGTCAGGGCAAACAGGCTTAGATGGTGGGGTCATGTTACACGCATGAGAGAAGCAAGGTTACCCAAGAGACTCATGGATTCAGCAGTAGAGGGTAGGAGGAGTTGGGGCAGACCGAGGAGAAGGTACCTGGATTTGGTTAAGAATGATTTTGAAGTAATAGGTTTAACATCAGAAGAGGCACCAATGTTAGCACTGAATAGGGGATCATGGAGGAACTGTATAAGGGGGGCTATGCTCCAGACTGAACGCTGAAAGGCATAATCAGTCTTAAATGATGATGATGATGATAAGAAAGACAGCATGAATGGTTGCAAGTTTCTTTGACCCATCAGAGAGCATCACAGAGTTGCTGAAAACTCTGTACTGTCAGACACTTGAAGATAAACAAAAACTATCCTGTGAAAGCCTACTTAAAAAGTCTCAAAGTCCACTTTAAGTGATGAATCTAGGAATACACTGCAACCACCTATGTGTCACTGCCACAGGATAATGAAGACAAGATTAGAATAATTTCAGCACATATAGAAGCATTTAAGCAATCTTTCTTACTGTGTTCAATATGTGAATTGAATGGGAAGCCATAATAATTGGTATAATGGGAAATACTCTCTCTCATGCTCTTCACAGTAATTTTCAGAGAACAGCTATAGATGTAGGTAAACCAGGGTATATTTGGATAGAGAAATTGGTTTGAAGAAGAAACAGAAGAACAGAAGTAAGCGAGGATGAAAAGCACTCATGCTAGAGACTGTCAAGAAGAAAATCTAATAATCTTTTAGGGTTACTGCTTAAAGCAAAGTTTAAACTTGACAAATAAAGCATGAATCATATAACAAATATATGTTATAATTTCATAGGAAATTACTGCATTTTCTTGTTTTATTTTGACTTAGTTTTCACAAATAGACTAACGTTGCCAACCCTATGGAAGAACACTTTTGTGTAATATAATATTTTTGGAATCCAAACTTTTTCATCCTTTTTCTTCTTTTGTATTCTTCTTTTCTGCAATTAGTTTTATTTACCTTTTGTCTGTAACTGTCGATTTCTGGCACACCTAAACATTGTTTATCACTTCCTTTCTTCTTCTTTTATCCTATTCTTTTTTCCTCAGATTTCCATATCTCATCTGTTGCTGCTCTGTCATTCCTTATTACTTTTCATTCTTTCTTCAAATGTGGCCCTCCACTTAACAACTGTGAAGACTTTCATATTGATTCCCATTCTTCTCAACATTTTTCTTCTCTGTGCTGGATGAAGAAACATGCAGTTCTATACAGATATGTTTTCTCCGTTCTTCTTTAATTTGTTTATTGTTGTCTGGTAAACAAAACCTTTTGCTACTTTTACTTAACTGTGGCTTAATTTTAGAGATTTTTCCTTTATGCAGAATGAGTTTAGTATTTTATCTTATCACCTCACTCAATTACAAGATTCAATAGAGAATGAAAAGCACAGTGGGGTGAGTTTTGGGACATAATGTGTCATCCACTCACCCCTTTCAATCCAGTGTTATATAACCTGCAGTTTCTTTAAATGAAAGGAAGGGTAGATGAAGGCTAGGGAAATGTTGTTTTCTTGGATTCTGGGAGTCATACATCATAACAGGTCATTTAGCAAGTCACGTTTGAAGCTACTGTTGTATGCACAGCTTGAGTACAATTGAATCTGAAGTAGTTACAGTTTCTTGTGTTTCATTTTATTGTTATAACCTTGAATGTGGCAATGATTTTGTGATGGTTGGATTACATATCCAGTTGCATTCATTATCGATTTTATATGGCTTTATGATGGATGTGTTATATATTCTGCTACTTACAATCTAATGATGCCCCCAGAAGGGTGAAACATGTCATTGATATTAAATAATTTTGCAACCAAGTTTATTCCAAAATGATTGCCTAGGAGGAAAAACAGCATTTGCACAAGATAAATTTGCAAACATGAATATTGCAGAGGAAATGACTAACTGGATGATCACCTAAGAGATGGGACAGCAGATGGTCCAGTATGTCCACATAATGAGGCAGATAGACAGGGGATACCTGTCCCCAGAAGAAGAAGAAGAAGAAGAAGAAGAAGAAGAAGAAGAAGAGTGGGAAACAATTACCTCCTCCAATTCAGTTAACCAGGATATGTACATGGGGCATTCAATAATTATGCAACACCTTTTTTTCTGAATGCAGGTTAGTTTTATTCAGGATTCCAATTAACCATCGTATTCACCACTCTTTTGACTGCTGACTGTATTTTTCAACATAATCACCATTCAATGTGACGGCATTACACCTCCGTAATGGGAGAGCCTGTATGCCTGAATGGTACCGTTGTATTGGTTGACATTGGAGCCAACATCTTGCTGCATAAATAACCTGCTTGTCAACCATGTTCTGCTTCCCTTAGAGTGCATCCTTCATTGGGACGAGCACATAGAAGTCAGAAGTTGTAAGATCAGGGCTATGGGGTGGATGAGAAAGAACAGTCTAATGAAGTTTCATGAACTCCTCTCAAGTGTGCAGACTTGTGTGAGGCCCTGCATTGTGATGGAGAAGGAGAAGCTCATTTACATTTCTGTGGTGATGAACCCGCTGAGGCTAAATGACACTTGAGGTGGTGTGAAGAATGACATTACTGGAAAGTGGATGAATAGAAATGAATGGATGACTGGTTTGGAGTAATTAGTTACACTATCCTGTGGAAAGCTAATGGAAGAGTTTGAATTTTTGAAATGCCATCATATGTAGTGCCAACACTAAACTGCATAGAAGATGGTGTTATGGTATAGGGGTGTTTTTTGTGGTTAGGACATGGTGCCCTTATCACCCATAAGAAAATGCTAAATGTGGAATGGTAAACCATTGTGTATTGCATACAGCACAGGAACAGTTCACAGACAGTGTTTCATAAGTTAATTTATTAGCCGTTCAGCATGTTTACCACACAATTGGCTTCGTCGAAATGCATTTTACATATTTCATAAAAGCATAGTTCTTACTAATTTTTACATTATACATTATGCATACATATACATACATATTTTTAGTAGTTAGTAATTTGTACATTTTACTCACATCATCATTTTACACATACATAAATACATATAAATACATAAACTTCTCACTAATCACACAACTTCAGCAATAATCATTATCAGTCTATGTTAAAGACTTAATTATAGGGTTTTACACATTTAGTTAATGATAGTTACATTATTTCATTGTTTATACATTCCTTTCAAATTACTTCCAAGATATTCTTCAATTGAGTTGTAGGCTTTATTTTTGAGCCATGTGTCTAATACCTCCTTAAATTTAAAGAGGGTGAGTGTTTTGACAGATTGTGGAAGTTTATTATACAACTTTAGACTTAGGTGTTTGTGACTGTTGTGTGTCAGTGACAGCCTAGAATATGGTATATCAAGCATGCAGTTGTTTTGAGTGCTGTGCAAATGTAAATTCATTCTCTGTGTAAACTGTTGTATATTTTCTTTTACATATATTAAGCAGTTATACATATAGAGACTTGGGAGTGTCATTATGTTTAATCTACTGAAGTGCTCCTTACAGCTTTTTCTTGATCCAAATCCTTGTAAACATCTAATTGCTTTTTTTTTTTTTTGCCATTTGAATACACAGTTTGTGCCTGGTGAATTACCCCATAACAGAATCCCATATTGTAGTTGTGACTGAAAAAATGCACAGTAGCAAAGCATCAATAAACTTTTACTGACAGGATATCTTAGTTTATACAGCAGGAATATTAAGCATGCAAGTTTGCCTGTCAGATAGCTTATATGGTCATCCCATGAGAGCCTTTGGACTCTTTTTAGTCCCTGTAGTTTGACACTGTGATTCTCTGCTTTCCATACCTTCAGATTAAAATAAATTTCCTCTGTATTTTATTTTATTTTATTTTACTTTTTTTAATTTTTTTATTTTTTTTATTTTTTTTTATACATAACTCAATAGCAATACACCATGCCCTACATTTATCAAAAAATTCATTATTTTTGTTTACCACCTCTTGCATACTTTCACATGTGGAGATCATGGTCATCTTATCAGCATATAAAACATTTTTGCAGGCTATATAGTCTGAGAAGTCATTAACATAGATAATAAAGAGGAAGGTTCCAAGAATGGAGCCCTGTGGAATTCCTCTCTTAATTTTCGTTAGACCTGACTTTTCATTGTTCACATACACTGACTGTTGCCTGTTATTTAGATATGACTTAATCAAATTAAGTGATTTGTCTGCAATGTCATAATATTCTAATTTTTTAATAACTATCTCACATGATACTGAATCAAATGCTTTGCTTAAGTTTATGAGTGTTGCACAGGTGGTCAGTTTCCTTTCAAAAGCGTTGTGGATTTCAGTTATCAGGCTTTCAATAGCTTTTATGGTTGACTGATTAGTTCTAAACCCAAACTGGCTGTCATTAAGTAAATTATTGCTCCAAAATACATGTAAATCTCTGTGTGTGAGCAGCTCTCTATGATGTTGGTGAGTATAGGGACAATTTATATTGGTCTATATTTATCTGTCATTTCTCTGTCCCCCTTTTTGTATATGGGGAGTGTAACTGTAATTTTAAGGTAATCAGGGAAAATGCCATCATCAAGGATTTTATTTGCAAGGTAGAGCAGATCTAATTTCCTTAATTAGAGCCTTTATTACAAAGTTACTGAATCCATAGTAGTCTTCTGTTCTAGAGTTGTTCCACTTGTTTATAGAGTTATTTATATCTGTAGCAGTTATTTTACTCCAGTTAAATCTGTTATCTGTTTTATTATGTGATTGCGAAAGATAAGCTTCCGCATCAGTTAAATCATCACGTCTTGGTACCTCGCCGTTTACTGAATTTATGAAGTGTTTGTTGAGAATGTTGCAATTAATTGGGTTTGTCTCACTTTTAACTATGTTCCAGGCAACTTTACATTTGTTTTTAGAATTTAAAATATACTCCTCATTTGCTTTCATTTTTGCTGATTTAATTTCAGATTTTTATATTTTTCTTAAGTTTATATATCTGTTCTTGTCTTCTTCATTGCCTTCAATTTTGTTCTTCAGCATGAGTAGAAGGATTCTAATTTTATTGAGGTGCTGGGTGTACCACTATTTTGTGTGTTGTGGTTTATGTCTATTGCTATGGTTACATCGCGTAGTAATAAGAGGGCAGTTAGTGTCTAATGTATTTTTTATATTAGATATGAATGCAGAAAAGCTTTCATTTATATCTTTGTCAATGGTTAGTATTCTAGCCCGTTCTATTCTACTCAGTTCAGTTCTCATTACTTCAGTGTTCTCTTCCTTGAGAGCTCTATATATAGTTAGCATTCTGGTATCATCAAGGGTGAGATTTCCAATTTTGAGCCATATGCCATCATGGTCAGATAGTCCTAATTTGATGGTATCCCATTCTACTTGATTCCTACACACATTGCTAATTATATTGTCAAGGTATGCCTCCATTCTGGTCAGTTTTTCATTTAAGCAGTAGTAATTCATTGATCTTAAGATATTTAGGATGTATACCACAGTTTTTCTCTTTACTCTGACATCTATATTAATATCTCTTGTGACAAATGTTTTATACTGCTTGTATTTGGTAGTCAGTAAGATTAATTCAGAGAGTTTTTCTGTGAATTTCTCATCAGATGCTGGTGGTTGGTAAACTGTTAAAATTATGAGTTTCTGAGTGTATATAACTAAGGAAGATGCTTCAAATAGTCATTCAACAAACAGGCCTGTGAGGTCTATGATTGAATATTTTAGATTCAAGTTTTTGTTGATATATATGTACACTCCAGCATGGGCATTGTTTGGTCTACAGTAGCTTGTTGCCAGTGAGTGGCCAAATGCTACAAATAGGCGTATTTCCTCACTTTTAATCCAATGTTTATTCACACAGAGAATGCCACACTGACTTTGTTTCTTAGGGACTGTACATTTATGTTTAACAAAAGTAATTCATTTTTGCTGCGAGGTGGTACATTGCTTACATTGGGCTTAGTTTGATTATTTACTTTAAGTGTGTTTTTCTATTATGATCTGAAGCTCTTTGTTTTGACCAAGTCTGACTCTTTTCAGGCTTGGTCAGCCTTATACATTTCCCTGATCTGGTTCTGAGTTTTGAGACATATGTTCCAAATTGTTGATGCAAGATAATTTGTTATTTGCCATACTAAGTATTTTTTGGGCCAGCAAAGTCTCTCATAAACCACTTAGGCCTTGACCATGTCTTGTATGACAAGTTCTTGAGCAGTTACAATTGTCAGAGGGTTGATCGTTACAACTTATACATTCCTTAATATCTAAAAGCATTACATTTTGAAACTGTTTGCAAATTGTTTCAAAATACTTGTTAGCTTTGATTATTTCTCTGTTTACACATGATGTTTCAATAAAATCATAACGATGAGGTATTTTAAATAATATAACAGTTGTGTTTGTTAACTTGCCCAGTGTTGTCTTCAAAGCTATTGTTGCTGCAGCTGTTTCGTTATGGTGTATGCAATTGGAACCACCTATAAGAACTACAAATTCACTCCTTGTCAAATTACTGCAATCTTCAGTGTTGGTGAGGATCTGGTTGAATGTTGCTCCAGGTTTCACTGTGCCTTCAATTTTAATGTTTTTTTGAGTCATCAGGGTCTTCATTTTTGTAGCCATCCCTCTTCCAAAACCATCAGAGTAGATTCTGATGTATGTTGTCTTTTCTCTTGGTGTTTCTTGACTCTGTGTTACATCCTGTTCTTTATGTGTTGCATTTGATACATTGTTTCTTTTGTTCAATTTCATAAATCTGGGTTGCTGCAAGATTTTTTGCTATGGTTTTTATTCGATGATTTAAATATATCTGCACTATTAGTGCCACAATCCATGTTGTTCTGCTTCATGTGTTTGCTCCAGATGTGATTGTGTGAATTTCATTATCTTTAGGTCCATTACAATTGGGTATGTTACATATTTTAGGCCTAACAGTTTTCGACATACATTCATCACCATGACAATGCACCCTGTCATAAAGCAGCAGCATCTGTGAGGCAATGGTTTGTAGATAATAATATTTCTGAAATGAACTGGCTTACCCAGAGTCCAGATGTGAACCCAATGGATGAATTAGGATGTCAACTTCACTGCTGAACTGAGCATCCAGCATCACTACCTTCTCTGGTTTCAGCTGTTGATGAAGAATGGTCTACCAATCATCCACATATATTCTGACACCTCACTGAAAGTGTCACCAGCAGAGTTCAAGATGTCATAAAGATGAGGTGTGGACATATCCCATATTAATGTCCACTGATTGGTGTATGGATACTTTTGATCAGATAGTGGGTGTGCACCATTTAGAACAACATCAAATAAAAGAAATCACTGAGGTGTTGATTAAAGAGTCCACACCATATGTTTACATAAGACTTTGTTCAAAAATCTGTTTGACATACATTATGAGATTTATCCACATCTCAATATTGCATGTTGTGGTGATTAATGGCTCTGTGTTGTGGAGCCATGATTTGTTCAAAACTATGCAGTAAAAAGGCAAAATCATCATACACACTGAGTAAGATCCATTGAAAGAAGACTATCTGTATGTCAACTTCAAAAATTTAAAGTTCCTGGCGCAACTAAAGATGGTAAAGTGAAAGTGATGAATAATTACTATCTGTGTAGCAAATGCCTTGCTAAGAACTTCTAGCATGAAACATCTACACATTTAAATTGCGTATCTCAGACTATGATATGGGACAGTTGTTTGCAATAATTGTACTTGGGGAGCAAGGGGGTAAGCTATAGGAGGGGCCAGGACTGTTCGCATAAAATAAGACTGAAAGGTAATGGACCATAATGTGTATCTGGATACTCACAGGGTTTAAATGACAAAAAACTAGAAACTTCAGCAGCCATCTAGTGTGACTAAAAATGGTAGATGACCTAAAAGGTACAACAGAAGGAATGGGAACAGTAAACACAGGTAACAGAATAAGTGTATGCAGTTAGCTATGCAGATATTGTGGGAATTAAGTACAATAGTTTTTAACTACAGAGAACCATTAGTTGAGAAACACATGACTTTTTTTCCACAGTGCCAAACCGAACCTGTCTCCTTGCTCTGCTGATAACAATAATCACAGAATTTGATAAATCTACAAACTTGGCAAACTGCTATATTTCCCAATGTTCATGTAATAAATGCTTACTTGTATGAGCAAGAGCTGGTAGACTAAACAAAATTAATATTTTTTACTTAACTTTGAGATCACTAAATTATTGTGTGGCTGTTAGCCTAGTAAGCAGATGCTGCTTCTTGCAAGACATAGTAAGGTTGTAATTTGGTAATATTCACTTTGAAATAATATTGATGATACAAATAATTTTCTTCAAATTAATTTAAGGGAGAGCATAAGGGAACAAATGACAGGAATGGTGGAAAGAAATACACTAGAAGAAGAATGCATAGCTCTGAGGGATGAAGTAGTGAAGGCAGCAGAGGATCAAGTAGGTAAAAAGACAAGGGCTAGTAGAAATCCTTGGGTAACAGAAGAAATATTGAATTTAATTGATGAAAGGAGAAAATATAAAAACACAGTAAATGAAACAGGCAAAAGGGAATACAAACGCCTCAAAAATGAGATCGACAGGAAGTACAAAATGGCTAAGCAGGGATGGCTAGAGTACAAATGTAAGGATGTAGAGGCTTGTCTCCCCAGGGGTAAGATAGATACTGCCTACATGAAAATTAAAGAGACCTTTGGAGAAAAGAGAACCACTTGTATGAACATCAAGAGCTCAGATGGAAACCCAGTTCTAAGCAAAGAAGGGAAAGCAGAAAGGTGGAAGGAGTATATAGAGGGTCTATACAAGGGCAATGTACTTGAGGACAATATTATGGAAATGGAAGAGGATGTAGATGAAGATGAAATGGGAGATACGATACTGCATGAAGAGTTTGACAGAGCACTGAAAGACCTGAGTCAAAACAAGGCCCCAGGAGTAGACAACATTCCATTGGAACTACTGATGGCCTTGGGAGAGCCAGTCCTGACACAACTCTACCATCTGGTGAGCAAGATGTATTAGACAGGCGAAATTCCCTCAGACTTCAAGAAGAATATAATAATTCCAATCCCAAAGAAAGCAGGTGTTAACAGATGTGAAAATTACCGAACTATCAGTTTAATAAGTAAAATACTAGTGCGAATTCTTTACAAACAAATGGAAAAGCTGGTAGAAGCCGACCTCAGCGAAGATCAGTTTGAATTCCGCAGAAATGTTGGAACATGTGAGGCAATACTGACCCTACAACTTATCTTACAAAATAGATTAAGGAAAGGCAAACCTACATTTCTAGCATTTGTAGACTTAGAGAAAGCTTTTGACAATGATGACTGGAATCCTCTCTTTCAAATTCTAAAGGTGGCAGGGGTAAAATACAGGGAGCAGAAGGCTATTTACAATTTGTACAGAAACCAGATGGCAGTTATAAGAGTCGAGGGGCATGAAAGGGAAGCAGCGGTTGGGAAGGGAGTAAGACAGGGCTCTAGCCGGTCCCCGATGTTATTCAATCTGTATATTGAGCAAGCAGTAAAGGAAACAAAAGAAAAATTCAGAGTAGGTATTAAAGTCCATGGAGAAGAAATAAAAACATTGAGGTTCGCTGATGACATTGTGATGATGGTCGAAGTAGAGAGGATATAAAATGTAGACTGGCTATGGCAAGGAAAGCATTTCTGAAGAAGAGAAATTTGTTAACATCGAGTATAGATTTAAGTGTCAGGAAGTCATTTCTGAAAGTATTTGTATGGAGTGTAGCTATGTATGGAAGTGAAACATGGACGATAAATAGTTTGGACAAGAAGAGAATAGAAGCTTTCAAAATGTGGTGCTACAGAAGAATGCTGAAGATTAGATGGGTAGATCACATAACTAATGAGGAGGTAATGAACAGAATTGGGGAGAAGAGGAGTTCGTGGCACAACTTGACAAGAAGAAGGGACTGGTTGGTAGGACATGTTCTGAGGCATCAAGGAATCACAAATTTGGCATTGGATGGCAGCGTGGAGGGTAAAATTCGTAGAGGGAGACCAAGAGATGAATACACTAAGCCGATTCAGAAGGATGTAGGTTGCAGTAAGTACTGGGAGATGACGAAGCTTGCACAGGATAGAGTAGCATGGAGAGCTGCATCAAACCAGTCTCAGGACTGAAGACAACAACAACAACAACAATTTTTAATATGCCTTAGACTTGTTTCAATAAGTAAAATCAGACAAGATCATACACCATTTCTCAGTAACTCTGCAACTCAGTTTAAACATCACTTGTTCTTAACACATGCCATAACCAGCTTAACACCCTTAAGTTACTTACTTGCACTAACCAGTTACATAGATCAATAAGTGCAAAGATATGAATTGTTGCACTACAGTGGCTTTGCAAAGTATCAATCTGTTACATGTAAAGACTTTAAGACACAAAAAATTAGTTGTATTACAGATATCATCAAATTATTTCTCAGAATAGATTATAGAACAACATTAACAATTTCAGCTGTTCTGAAATATTATTGGAAAATGTTGTCATTGTACTATTGCCAACAACAGTAATACCACCACCACCAGGTTACAGTGACAACAATCCAGATCTTTTTATCAGTTACAAATGTGTTGAAAACCAAACATTCATATTTATAAATGAATAATAAATTTCATACACAAGGTGTTCAGAAATTTCCATTAAAACTTCTAGGACTTATAGAGGGGAGTAAGTAGATAATTTTTAGAGTGGGAACCCATCTCTGGAAATGCACTGTCCCCATGCTACAACCATTTAAAAACATGTTGGCAACACAACCACTTTTACAAGTAATTAATGAGGCACAAACAGATACGTCACTTGTTTGACATTCCACTCATTAATAGCCAAAGAAACTTCTCATGTGCTTGTTGACAGGTTCTATTCAGTGTGATGCAGTATGGCCTTTTCCATTTCAGGTGTATGGCATCTCCTTGGGGCACCTCAGTCACACATACTGATGGTGAAGATATCCTTTTCCAAAGAGCTGCATAACTGTAGCGAAAAGAGCATGTGATGGAACTGGATATAGTGAAGAACAGTCTTGATAAAGGCAATGAGCAACTCTTTCATTACCATGAGCTTTTCCATTCAGAAGCATCATTCCAGATTATTCTGCAAACATGTACTCAACCTGTTGGCCTAACAGTCAAAGGCATGTGAATGAGGCTCAAACCAGAACAGAGAGGTAGGACAGACATCAGATGACTTCAGGTGATCTGATGTAACAACCCCACCAGAACTACACTGTTGCATACCTCCATAGCACACAGGTTTTCAAACAGCGGTAGCACAGAAACAAGACGTTTCCAGACATAGGTTCCAAATATTATGTACTCACTCCCCTCTACAAGTCCTGGAAGTTTGTAACTGGAATTTCTGAGCAGCCTTATGGTGTCAATGGACCTTTTTTTTTTTTTTTTTTTTTTTTTTTTTTTTTTTTTTTTTTTTTTTTTTTTTTTTTTTTTACACACATTCCATAAAATTGTGAGAGCCAAACTGCTGCATGTCACCTGAACACTATTGGTATGTAGCTTTTTTTTTTCTTTTTTCAACAGAAACGGGAAGTGTTGTTAAACATGCTTATCAGATTAAAGATTTTAATTCTGAGTGGTTCAACTGAGAAGATCCTTTATAATGTGTTGTAGAATATTATTACAGTTAAAGATATCACAAAGAAATGAAAGAGAGAATTGTATTCATTATAAGCCAGTAACCCATTAACAATTTCTGAGCAACATAAAAGGTTAAACATGCAAAAATCAAGTCAAAATGTATCAGCCTGAGCACATTGTAGGCATATTAACAAAAACAAAAATAATATTAGGTCAATCACAAGGATAACATGATTGTCAAAAGTTCAATGAAGTTAAAGTGCAATTTTATTCAACATTGTTTTTGTACATTTAGATACATATCTCCTTCCCATGAGAACCTGAATGTACATATTTTTGTGTGTTAACATCAAAAATGTTCTTGTTGATCATGACTCAGTTTCTAGTTCAGAGTCAATGTCAAATTATTAATTACTTTTGATTTAAATTTATTTTGCATGTAGATTTTATGAAACGGGTAAAATTTCCATCACATACTCAAAAAATATTTTCCAGATAAAAGTCTTTCATATTTGTGTGCAAACATATCTTAAAATCAGCAAATATGTTGAGGCCAGTGTACAGCAGATAGATTTGCCAGATGGTTTGAAAACTCATTCATCAACTTCCCTGAATTATCTCCTTTTTCATTATCAGACCATGTGAAACTTACTCCCATCATTTTGTATCTTTGAGGATAAAACTGTATTACATCAGTTTGAATTATTATATTGTCAAGGACTGAATAAGTACTCTGGTTCCTCTTCTTATGAAGGTAACCAGAGACACTAACCTCTACAAGAACATTTCAAGAAAATATTGCTGATTTGTAAATACAGCAGAAATCCAGCTCACAAAGAGAGATGTACATGGCCTAAATTGTTTCACATGAAATACTGACAAACTATTAACAAACAGAATATATCTAACAACAGGTTAATGACAAACATGGACAGTTTACTTGATATAATTTTAATTATGAGAGGAGAAATGTGCATATAGTTTACCTGCTGTCTCAGTAAATATGTTGCACAAAGTATTTTAAAGTCACATATTACATATAATTGTTATATTTACATAAGAGATCAATCAAATTTGTGGTATTCATCATATTTTAACTCATAATTCATGAGTAGTATATTCCAGTCTTAGAACTCCAAAAGTAACAATACAGTATAAGAAAGGAGACAAACATTAGGCTGCAAACTATATGTCTGTATCAGTATTGTCAGGCTTTGGCAAAATACTTGAAAAACTATTTCCTTGGAGACTTAACATCCTTTCTAAACAAAGATTAGATTAGATTTGCTTTCATTCCAATTGATCTGTAGTGATGAGATCCTCCAGCATGTAGAACATGTCAGAAAAACAATAATAAATGACAAATATTTACAACTGAAATAGATAAGCTAATGTACCTTCCACAGGTCCCAAGTGGAATGATCCGTCATTTTTTTAATGAAACTATATGAAAGAATCATTTTACAAACACTAATGCACTGAATTTAAAATAACATAAAAAGTTTTTTTATTTATTTATAAGCTAATAAACATGTAATAGAACTACTGTAATACTTATTTACTATGAACACATTACTGCACTGAAATAGTGCAGAAGTTAGATTGTACTTACACACACAAACACACACACACACACACTTATTTACAATGAACACATTACTGCATTGAAATTGTGCAGAAGTTATATATATATATATATATATATATATATATATATATATTTAAAAAGAAAGATGATGAGACTTACCAAACAAAAGCGCTGGCAGGTCGATAGACACACAAACAAACACAAACATACACACAAAATCTAGCTTTCGCAACCAATGGTTGCCTCGTCAGGAAAGAGGGAAGGAGAGGGAAAGACAAAAGGATTTGGGTTTTAAGGGAGAGGGTAAGGAGTCATTCCAATCCCGGGAGCGGAAAGACTTACCTTTTTTCCCCCTAAGGTAAGTCTTTCCGCTCCCGGGATTGGAATGACTCCTTACCCTCTCCCTTAAAACCCAAATCCTTTTGTCTTTCCCTCTCCTTCCCTCTTTCCTGACGAGGCAACCATTGGTTGCGAAAGCTAGATTTTGTGTGTATGTTTGTGTTTGTTTGTGTGTCTATCGACCTGCCAGCGCTTTTGTTTGGTAAGTCTCATCATCTTTCTTTTTAAATATATTTTTCCCACGTGGAACGTTTCCCTCTATTATATATATATATATATATATATATATATATATATATATATATATATATATATATGGTTATAATAGAAGGAAACATTCCACGAAGGAAAAATATACTTAAAAACAAAGATGATGTGACTTACCAAATGAAAGTGCTGGCAGGTCAACAGACACACAAACGAACACAAACATACACACAAAATTCAAGCTTTCGCAACAAACTGTTGCCTCATCAGGAAAGAGGGAAGGAGAGGGAAAGACGAAAGGATGTGGGTTTTAAGGGAGAGGGTAAGGAGTCATGCCAGTCCCGGGAGCAGAAAGACTTACCTTAGGGGGAAAAAAGGACGGGTATACACTCGCACACACACACATATCCATCCACACATATACAGACACAAGCAGACATATTTAAAGACAAAGAGTTTAATATATATAAATATGTCTGCTTGTGTCTGTATATGTGTGGATGGATATGTGTGTGTGTGCGAGTGTGTACCCGTCCTTTTTTCCCCCTAAGGTAAGTCTTTCCGCTCCCGGGACTGGAATGACTCCTTACCCTCTCCCTTAAAACCCACATCCTTTCGTCTTTCCCTCTCCTTCCCTCTTTCCTGATGAGGCAACAGTTTGTTGCGAAAGCTTGAATTTTGTGTGTATGTTTGTGTTCGTTTGTGTGTCTGTCGACCTGCCAGCACTTTCATTTGGTAAGTCACATCATCTTTGTTTTTATATATATATATATATATATATATATATATATATATACACAAACCAGTTGGTTCTACTGAGAAATTCATCAATGGAGTAGAAGGAGTTGGCCACCAATAAATCCTTTAGGCTTCTCTTAAACTGAATTTTATTGGTTGTTAAGCTTTTTATGGCTGCTGGCAAGTTATTGAAAATGTGTGTTCCTGAATAATGCACACCTTTTTGTACAAGAGTAAGTGACTTTAAATCCTTGTGAAGATTATTCTTATTTCTAGTATTGATTCCATGAATTAAGCTGTTGGTTTGAAAAAGTGATATATTTTTAATGACAAATTTCATTAAGGAATAAATAAATTGGGAAGCAGTAGTTAGTATTCCTAGTTCCCTAAAAAGGCTTCTGCAGGATGTTCTTGAGTTCACACCACATATAACTCTTACTGCACATTTTTGTGCCCAGAAGACTTTAGCTTTGCTTGATGAATTGCCCCAAAAAATAATCCCATATGACATTATGGAATGAAAGTAAGCATAGTATGCCAAAGAAATAATAATACATGCTTCACAAGATCGATTTATAACAGGCAGGTCAATACAGTTGTAATTTCATCTAGGAAGTTAAAAATAGCTTCCTAGGTGAAATTACATTTGCAATAGATAATACACAACATGTTTTTTACATATTCCTTGAAATTAGTAAATCTTTTGATGTAACTGAACATGACATTCTATACCACAACCTAAGTAATTATGGAATATGAGGTCTACTGCAGTGGCCCGGTGTAATGTTAAGCTCCCTCTAGACAGCTTAAGCATTTTCGTGGACTTACTTGAAGAATGCTGGTTCTGCTTTCTTGCAGTGCCGATGTCTTCTCCTAGCACCAGACGCTTCTCCAAAGATTTCACTACTAGGAAGGGGAAATATTCACTCTCTCGTTCACTCTCTCTCTCTTCTTATTTAAAAATACACTACTCATGGAATGTCATTCAATGCACCAGAACATATTTATTTCCACTTTGTACAAAAAAACAACTAAACTTTATGAAGTAAGCCCACACATTGCTGGGCACCCAAGATCAGTTAATTACACATTTTTGAACACAATTAATACATAAGCTTTTATCGTGGCTGACTATCCATGTCCAGTCCATGTACTCTCAACAGCAGTTCAACGTCTACTAATAAGTCACTATCTCGAGTCACTCCATTTATTTTTCAACAATACAGAGCTACATTACTCTTTGCAGCCGGCCATGGAGCTTCTGGGCCATAGTTATTCATTCTTGGCAGGTTGCTCTGAACACTTGTCAGTGCCGATGAATTATCTCCCTTCCAGTTTTGCCTGCACAAACAATAAATGGGTGCAGTAACCCATGCTCATCCTTATGCCCTGCTTTAAATTAACACGTGTTCGAAACAGTTGGAACACAAGTGTCTCCAGACTTTCGTAAAATTCTGGGGGCACTACACTACAAAACCAGTGAATCCACTCTTACCACCACTATCATCAACAGAGCACTCAAATAAAATACAAATACACAAAAGTTTTAATGTTTATACTAATGCATTAAAAAAAATCAAATATGGAGTCCCTGAAACGTCAGTCCTTGGGATCATTCTTTTCATTCTTTATTTTAATGTTCCATCAGCAAAATCAACTAAAGAGACAATAATACTTTTTGCAGATGACACAAATATCCTAATTAAATCATGTGGTGATGACAGCTACAAAAAACAGCTGCAGATTTAACACAGAGATTAACACAATGGTGCAAAACAAACAAGCTAATAATAATTTCTGAAGAAACAGAGACAGACCACTTCTAGACTTCATAGAAACTCCACCCTGCAACACCAGTGAATAATACTGATGGAAAAACTGTCTCGTCTGTGAGCATGACAAAATTTTCAGGTATACATATCAGGATAACGTGAGATGGAAAACACGTCTGAATAATGTAAATAGAAAATTAAATACACTTACATATTCTGTAAGAATCCTCTTACAAAATACAAGCTATGCATCAGTGGTCACAATGTACATGGCAGTATCTATTCACTACTGATAAACTGAATTATCTTTTGGGAGAATTCCATACGTAGCAGAAAAACATTTAGCTCAAAAAAAGATTGTTGAAGAATAGTAAAACATACCTAAAACAGGGACTCTAGTAGATCAATATTTAAAATTCTCAGTAAACTTCCCATTCCTTGTTTATATGTCTGAAAAGCAAGAATACAAATTTCCTTATGTGGCTTATAAAAAAATTGAATTCATGCATAATACAATTATCAGTATTTATTTTCCAAAACAGACACTTCATGGAGCATCATATTGCTAGCAGGGTAGGCTCCAGTTGTGAAACAGTGAAGAACAAGCTAACACCTAATATGTGCATATTATTCTGTAATAATGTAAGCTTCTGCCCAGAAGGCCTTCCTCTGATATAGACAACATATACTCATTCACGATAATGGAGCTCTCACACACATGACAACTGTCTTGTGCTGCCAAGGCCAGACTGCGAGCAACTGTTACTGATGGGAGAAGCAGTCTGGGTGGTGCAATAAGAAGGATGCTGGGGTGGGGAGGAGGAGGGAGAGCAGGGTATGGGTTGGGGACAGTAAAGGAATAGAATCACATTTTCTGCCATGGTTTTGACCATTTCTCATCATGCCCTGAAATGAGGAATGTTCTACCCAATATCCTCCCCACATTTCCCTGAGTGGTGTTCTGCCATCCACCAAAACTACACAATATCCTCCTGGTCTCAATCTTTGTTAGTCACTGTATTTCACCCACCTATCTCCTTCGCTGTTCCTGCTCCACAGCCTTCAGTTCCACAATCACACCCAGACTCTGTTTACTTCTCTCCATTTCCATTCCCTCCATCCCTCCCTCCCTCCTCTCCCCTCCCACATCCTTACCTGCTGTCTAACTTCCTGACTATATATAGCTGCCATACCCTCTGTCCACCTCATCCGTTTATACTCCTACAAACAGTACTTTACCATCCCCCACCTGTACACCACTCTACTTCCAACTCCCTGCCCTACCCTCCCCATCTTCCTCCATCACCCAGACTGCTTCACACATCATCCACAGTTGCTTGCACTCTGGCCTGAGGCAGTTGCTTTTGTGTGAATGTGTCTGTATATGTTGTCTATTTCAGAAGAAGGCTGTCTGTGGCTCAACATGTCTGCTATATGGTGAGTAGCACTCTATTCTTTTCATAATATTATCATTGTTCCATCCTGGACTTTCAATTGTTTGATTTTACCTAACAGATTTTCTTCCATCAAGAAACCCAATGCTCTTTTCCTTTGTCACTGTTTTCTAACGCTACCATATCCAGTGTGCATCCCTTATTTTTTCTTCTTTCCTGCATTGTGCATGCTGCCCTCCCAACTACGCTGTGCACTCTTACTTATGAGCCACAGTGCATCAACCATCTTGTCTTTGCACAACACACGGATACAATACTGCACTAATTGTAGGTGCAGGATCTCACATTCCACATTACTCCTGCTGATATCATTAATCCTAGACCTTTAGACTGATCATTCTTTTCGCTTAACTCTCACGTATTTTCATGTGTTATTTCCCATACCTTCCTGTACCACATCAACTTGTACTTTGTCCTACCAACCTCTCCCTGGTCCCCACTCTTTCTCCACTCTTATTCCAGTTCGCACATACTCAATTGCACCTGGTGTAGACACATATACTGTCCATCTTCTTCATACCTCTCTGCTCACAGATGTGCAACCAACCTTACAATATTTTAATTTATTTATTTCTCTGATCTCCTTCTTTTATGTCAACTTCACTTCATTTTCCATTTTTCCTTTCAGCCTACTCCCTCAGGCTTCTCCTTGTTTCCCAATACTTCATCCGTTCCATCTTTTTTATGATATTTTTCCATGTTACTGTGTTTCTGCAAAAATTTTCACCACTATTTCCACATTACTTACATATTTTTACACATTTTCATCCTCCTCCATGGATCTTGCTTCTTCCATCTGTATCATACAGACAAGTTTCCCCTCCCTAGTCAGAACCCAGCTCCACATATTGTTACTGCATTGTTGCTTGGCTCATGGGATCCCCCAAAATGGCCATACCATTAAATTACCCATCTCTGGCTGCAACTCGTCCTTCCATAATGACCTTCATATGTTCAGATTCCGCCAATCCTTAACCCTCACCAACATAGTCCTATAAAACCATGTCAATCAATCCCAAACCTCCTTGCATTACCTGCTCTCCATCCACAAAATTCTCTTGCTGTGCAATCCTAAGTTCCTGATCTCATCCCACACACAGAAACTCTTGACCTCCAGGAGCTACAGCAGTATGCCCAATGCCACCTCAAAAAACCCTTCTGCCTGTTCACTTCCTACTCTCACTTTGGACTACCACAAAACATCTCTACAACAGACTCCAAATGTGCACCATACCCCCTCACAGCTGACAAACACTGCCTCGAGAACCTACTACATTTATCCTACTCTAGAAAACTTCCTCCTGTCACCATACAGAAGCCATAACCTAAACGGACCTAAAACACAATCATGAATTTTCCATCCAAAAGCCTTAGCCTCACAAGAGTATCAGTGTTTTCCAGTGGCCTTACCTACTGCCTACTCGCAAATTCAGTCATGATGGACTTTTTGAAGACCACCTCTTCTTCTCCTGGACCATACAGTGGAAACACTTTTTTGCCATCATCCCTAGCAGTCAGACTCAGCCTAAGACAATGTTCAACCCTTCCTGACTCAGTTCACTCCCCCTTTCAACCTTGATCCACTCCCATTGCCCACAAATCATCCCTTGTTAATTTTCCAGAATTTAATAACCTCAAACCTTGCCACACCATAATTTCCTAAATCCCTCAACATGCAAGCTAACCTTACATCCACAGAATGAGCTCCACCAATCTACCACCTAAATCTGATCCCAACATTAATATTCTACCTGCTGACAAAGACTCCACCATTGTTGTTTTGAATTGCAAGGCTTGCATGCCAGAAGGGTCTCTCTGTCTCCTCACAGGTACCAGTCCAGAAGCTTGTACCTTCTACATGCTTCCTTAAGTCCACTAACTCAACCACCCAGGATGTCCCATTGTAGCTGTTTACTGTGCCGCTACTGAGAGAATTTCTGCTGTCATATACCAACACCTTCAACCTATTACGCACAACCTACCCTCCGATATAAAAGATACCAACCATTCCTCCTCCAGCTCTCCACAATACCTGTTCCTTTACCACACAGTGTCCTACTCATCACTACTGATGCCACCTCCCTTTACACTAACATCCCTAACACACTTGACCTAGCTGCTATGGAACCCTACCTTTTCCAATGACTGATGGCTTTCAAACCTACTAACTCCTTCCTGGTCACCATTACCAACTATGTCATCATCCACAATTAGCTCTCCTTTGAAGGCATCACTTACAACAAATAAGGGGTACGGCACTGGGCACCTGCATGGCACAATCCTATGCCAACCTATAAGTGGGCCTTCTGGAGGAATCCTTTTTAACCACCCAGAATCACAGTTCCTTTACCTGGTGCAAATTCATTGATGACAACTTTGTGACCACAACTGAGAGTATGGACACCCTATCCACATTCCTCCAGGACCCTAACAACTTCTCCTCAGTTCGTATCACCAGATCCTCCTCATCCCAACAACCCACTCTCCTCAATGTTGATGTCCATCTCAGAGACGGCTACATCAGTACTCCATCCTTATCAAACCTACCAACCATCAGCAATACCTCATTTTCCAATTCCATACCAAGAAGTCCCTACCATACAGCCTAGCTACCCATGATCTTCACATCCATAGTGGTGAGCAGTTCCTCTCTAAGGCCTTCTCAGACTATGATTACTTTCCCAAACATGTACAGAAATCTCCCAAAATCCCACCATCTGGCCACACATTAGCATTTCCTCATGACTCAGTACTATCCAGGAGTGTAGCAACTGAATCACATGATCTGCCAGAGTTTTGACAACCTCTCATCATGCACTGAAATGAGGAATAACCCACCCACTGTCCTCACCATTCCCACAGTGGTATTCTGCTACCCAGCAAACCTATACAATACCCTCTTTCATCCATACATAGACCCAGCTCACAACAACTGGGCTCATGACTCATACGCCTGTTATATGACTGGATGCAAGACCTGCCCAATACATCTTCCCAACACTACCCAATCAAATCTGGTCTCAAACATCACCTATCCCATCAAAGTCAGGGATACATGTGAAACCAGCATGTGATCTATATGCTAAGCTGCAACCACCGTGTTGCATTATACATAGGCTTTAGAAGCAACAAGCGATCTGTCAGCACGAATGGCCACCAAAAGGCCATCAAACAGCTAGACCACCCAGTTGCTGAGCATGTTGGCCAACACAACATTCTTCATGTTAATGACTGCTTCACAGCCTGTGCCATCTGAATCCTTCCTACCAATACCAACTTACCAGAATTGCATGGGTAGGAACTCTTCCTGAAATTTGTACTATGTTTCTGTAATCCTCCTGGCCTCAACCTTCGTTAGTCATTATCTTTCACCCACCTATCACCTACACTGTTCCCACTCCACAGCATTCAATTCCACAACTGCATGAACAGTCTGTTTACTTCACTCCTTTTCTGCTCCCCCCTCCCCCCCACCCCACCCCACCCATCCCCCTCTAACCTTACATCTAACCCGCCCTGTCAACTCTCAACCTTGTCACTTTATGTTCCCACAAACAATACTTTACTGTCCCCCAACTGTACACTGCTCTCCATCCAACCACTCATCCCAGCCTACCCCTTACCCCCACTACACACACTGCTTCACCCACCATGTACAGTTGCTCGCGACCTGGCCTCAGCAGTCAGAGGCAGTGGTTATATGTGTGTGAGTTGACTTTGCATGAATGTGTGTGTGTATGTTTCCTATTTCAGATGAAGTCCCTCTGGTTGGAACTTTATGTTTTAGTAGTCTTCTTGTTGCCCCTGTCTGTGACTCAACATCTCTGCTATATGGTGAATATCAATCTATCCTTTTCATAATATTTTCATTATTCCATCCTGGCTTTTCAGTTGTTTGATTTTGTCTCACAGTATTCCTTCACTCAGTAACTCAGAGCTGTTTTCCTTTGTTACTGTTTTCTAACACTACTATACCCAGTGTCCATCCTTTTCTTTCTCTTCTTTCCCGTGTTCTACATGTCACCTTCCAAACACCACTGAATGCTCTTATGATTCACACTGTACCAGCCATCTTGCCCATGCACAACATATGGCTACAAGACCACGCTAATGGTTGGTGCAGCATCTCATGTCCCACATTATTCCTGCCAGTATTTTTAATCCTAGACCTTCAAATTGATCTCTCTTTCTGTGTCACTCCCATGTACCTCATTCTACCAACCCCCCAAACACACACACACACACTTTCTACACTCTTATTCCAGTTCGCACATACCAGTTTCACCTGATATAGACACAACTGCTGTTCCCCTACTTCATACCTATCTGCCCACAAACCTGCAGCCCACATTACAATCTTAATTTATTTTTATCTTTGATCTCTTATAAGGTAGGAACCAGGACACAAGGCTGCTGTATTGGAATGCTGAGCCACAATTTGAGGATACAGTAAAAAAAGGGGTTTATTTGACAAAACAGATTCAAATATTGGTAACAATGCAGTTACAGAATAATACTATCATAAGCAACTAGTAATGTACTCGTGGCTACAGGATTAATTGAAACAAAATTTTAAAAAAGAGTTACCAATCATGTAAGCTAACAATTCTTGAAGGAGTGAAAGATAAACAGCCTTATGGCCTAAAATTGTAATAAAAACATTGTTACTGTTACATAAAATTAACTTCACAACTAAAATTAAAAAAAAATTAACTATTGATGTAAGTTGAATGAACAAATTTTGACCCAGGCAAATGATAGTCCCTTATGAATGTCAATATGGTAACACTGTTTATAGCAAGCCAGGTTTCACACTTTCAAACATAAATTGTCTCAACAGAAAAGTTCTCTATTAGATTTGAGCAACCAGATTAATAATCAATGAATCTGCAGCTTACAGAGAAAAGCATAACAACAATTATCAGATGATCATTACAGAATGCAGTAACATGAAAAGAGTAAACACAAATTAGCACATTATTGATGGATAGTGTTCAACATCAGCATAAGGTTCTCAACAAGATACCACTGCCCACAGGCAGAAAATGTCACAGCAAAATCCCACTTAAGTTGGAAGTTTACCTTTAGCATGCAGGCAAGAAATTCACTGACAAATTCTGGAAGTATCAATTCACTCAGATGGGATACAAATATGCCAAATGTATGCCACAACTGACAGCAATCAACAACTAACAGCAAAATCAACCAGGGCGCATGTCAGTTTATTCCACTCATGATTAACAGCACTGCAAAATCAACAATCAAGTGATTCAGAATAACATCCCTCAAACAGATAGAGTGGCCACATGGAAGTATCATGGTTTGAAAATGATCCACAAGGCACAATCTCCCCCCTCCACCATTAATGCAGAACTGGTTGGGAGTGATTTTCATTCACATCATCTGCATGAATTACTTTAATTTGGCTGAGATGTGCACTTGTTTGTTTCCCTGATTTCAGATTCTTGATTAGAATGTTCACTGGTGATAGCCTTCTTACACTCACACATAGTCCCACAAACCTTGGCAATAATTTCTTGGCGATGCCTTCGCTACCTTGGCTTGTCTGTGGAAGTTCTTCAAAAACACTGTCTGCCATCTCCAGTCCTACTGCCTGCCTGCCTCTATTATAACTCACCAGGACTAAATTTCTTTAGTAACAGATCATGGAGCATCCACAGGTCAGCCAGAGGTGAATTCAGGCTGAATGAAAACATCAATCTGCCAGAAGTCATCACATGCGGCCCACGATTGGCAATGTTGAATGTGAAGACCAACCAATTGAGGGATAAATCCTACCTCTTCTGCAATCCTGAATGATATGCAATTAAGGCCACCTTAAGATAACAATTAATCATCTCAGTGAAGGAGGTGTTGTCTTCATGTGTTTTATGCTTTGATCAAAACAGAACTTCAGAAATTCTTTAGAGATGAAAGCCAGAGTATTTTCACTCAACCAATGTCTTGTACAGCCAAAAAACTAGCAAATATTCTTTCCAAATGCTGGATACTTGTGGCCACTGTGGTACTATCACTTGCAATGAGCCACACAAATCTGGTAAAGGCATCTACAATGACAAATGTGAAACGGTTCCCCCTTTCCAATATGAGTCAACTGTCCCATGTAATCAATGTATAATTTCTCCATAGGTTGAAATTCTCTAGTGGACTGCAGGAACTCTCACCTATGTCCATTATACAGCTTGACAACTTTACACAGCTCACACTCGGCAACCATCTTATGAATATCCCTGTCTGTGCCCCTCCAGGTCAATTGCTTTCTGACTTCAAGGCAGGTCTTATTAAATCCCAGATGCCTTCCACACAAGGACTGATGAAAATACCTGAACACCCCAGATATTAAGCTCTCAGGCACACACAATTTCAGCCTTTTATCTCCGCATCCCTGACAGCACAAGAAACCTTTCTGCAAGCTTTGTTTGAACAGACTCTGATTCCAGGTTCTGCCATTGTTCCCCTTTGAGATTAGTAAATAGGGAATAATTTTGGTTAAGACCCCCATAATATGACCCCCTTCTACCTGGTGCTCCATCCCCTGTTCCTTCTTGGCTCATGGAACATCTAACTCACGCCATCGGCAGCTTGATTCTGCCACCCTCTTATATGACTGTCCTCAAACTGAAAGGCTGATATTCTAATCACCCATTGTGCTATCCACCTAATTTTGTGGGGATGGGTCAATACCCAACTTAAGACTTGGTTATCTGTCTTAAGATAGAATTTCTGGTGCTCAAGATAAAATTTGAACCTTTTCAGTGCAAATGAGACAGCTAATAACTTGAGCTCACATACCAAATGTTTAGATTTGGTCACTGACAATGTGTGTGAGGCACATACTAGACAATGTCTTTCCCTGTTCTGCTCTTGTAACAGAATGGCTGCCTGCCCCCCCCCCCCCCCCCCCCCCCCCACACACACACACACACACTGGACACATCAGTGTCTACGATAAAGGGCAAATTGAAGTCAGGTACATGGAACTCCAGAGCAGTACTTAAGGCCTGCTTTAACCCCTCAAAGGCAGCTTTCTGGGATTCCCTGAA
Organism: Schistocerca cancellata; assembly: GCF_023864275.1. Taxonomy (NCBI): domain Eukaryota; kingdom Metazoa; phylum Arthropoda; class Insecta; order Orthoptera; family Acrididae; genus Schistocerca; species Schistocerca cancellata. Next base: position 339,144,376 of record NC_064632.1, read on the forward strand.
GATAAATTTTATGCTCTTTTTACGTAATTGATTGAGATGTGCCACCAAGTGTGCAAAATTAGAAATAAATTTTCGAAAAAAATTTACCATGCCAATGAAGAGTGATGCTCTTTTTATCCTGCAGCACCAGAAACTGACTTAAGGCTTTAGTGCAGCTTTGGTCCAGGTAATATGCCCATGAGTTAGAGTCACCTTAGTAGATTTTACAGTGAACCCTGTTTCCTTGAGACACAAGAAAATTTCCCTAAGATGTTCAAGGTGTACCTCAAAACTGGCACTGTACATTACCACATTGTCTAAATAATTATACACTCCTGGAAATGGAAAAAAGAACACATTGACACCGGTGTGTCAGACCCACCATACTTGCTCCGGTCACTGCGAGAGGGCTGTACAAGCAATGATCACACGCACGGCACAGCGGACACACCAGTAACCGCGGTGTTGGCCATCGAATGGCGCTAGCTGCGCAGCATTTGTGCACCGCCGCCGTCAGTGTCAGCCAGTTTGCCGAGGCATACGGAGCTCCATCGCAGTCTTTAACACTGGTAGCATGCCGCGACAGTGTGGACGTGAACTGTATGTGCAGTTGACGGACTTTGAGCGAGGGCGTATAGTGGGCATGCGGGAGGCCGGGTGGACGTACCGCCGAATTGCTCAACACGTGGGGTGTGAGGTCTCCACAGTACATCAATGTTGTCGCCAGTGGTCGGCGGAAGGTGCACATGCCCGTCGACCTGGGACCGGACCGCAGCGACGCACGGATGCACGCCAAGACCGTAGGATCCTACGCAGTGCCGTAGGGGACCGCACCGCCACTTCCCAGCAAATTAGGGACACTGTTGCTCCGGGGGTATCGGCGAGGACCATTCGCAACCGTCTCCATGAAGTTGGGCTACGGTCCCGCACACCGTTAGGCCGTCTTCCGCTCATGCCCCAACATCGTGCAGCCTGCCTCCAGTGGTGTCGCGACAGGCGTGAATGGAGGGACGAATGGAGACGTGTCGTCTTCAGCGATGAGAGTCGCTTCTGCCTTGGTGCCAATGATGGTCGTATGCGTGTTTGGCGCCGTGCAGGTGAGCGCCACAGTCAGGACTGCATATGACCGAGGCACACAGGGCCAACACCCGGCTTCATGGTGTGGGGAGCGATCTCCTACACTGGCCGTACACCACTGGTGATCGTCGAGGGGACACTGAATAGTGCACGGTACATCCAAACCGTCATCGAACCCATCGTTCTACCATTCCTAGACCGGCAAGGGAACTTGCTGTTCCAACAGGACAATGCACGTCCGCATGTATCCCGTGCCACCCAACGTGCTCTAGAAGGTGTAAGTCAACTACCCTGGCCAGCAAGATCTCCGGATCTGTCCCCCATTGAGCATGTTTGGGACTGGATGAAGCGTCGTCTCACGCGGTCTGCACGTCCAGCACGAACACTGGTCCAACTGAGGCGCCAGGTGGAAATGGCATGGCAAGCCGTTCCACAGGACTACATCCAGCATCTCTACGATCGTCTCCATGGGAGAATAGCAGCCTGCATTGCTGCGAAAGGTGGATATACACTGTACTAGTGCCGACATTGTGCATGCTCTGTTGCCTGTGTCTATGTGCCTGTGGTTCTGTCAGTGTGATCATGTGATGTATCTGACCCCAGGAATGTGTCAATAAAGTTTCCCCTTCCTGGGACAATGAATTCACGGTGTTCTTATTTCAATTTCCAGGAGTGTATATGAACTTAAATTTCAGAACACCCAACACAGAATCCGGTAACAAAATGGCTCCACCAATAGCCAACCGAAAGGGTACTCCATTGAAATAAAAAAGGTTGTAACCAGTACAAAAGGTGGTAATAGGTGTTGACTTTCTGCAAGGGGAATTTGATAATAGGCCTGGTTTAGTCAAGGAAATTGAAAACCTTAGTACTCACAAACCATGCAAAACAATTATGTATCTTGAGAAGTGGAACAGATTCCAATACAATCTTCTGATTCAAGGCCCAACAGTCAACCATGAACTGAAAAACTTCACCATTGCCCTTTGGAACAGGAAAATCTGGGCAGCATAGGGCGAGATGGGAGGTCTAATTACACCATGAGTAAGAAACTGATCAATGATTTCTCACAGCTTTTGCATCTTAGGAAAAGATAACTACTATGGTGTTTGGCGTACAGGGTTCCAATCAGTGAACTGAATATTATATTGGATTTTGTTAGTAACACCTAACTGTTCCACGAACAATTCTGGGAATTTGCCCAATAGCTCAACAATCTTAGAAGCCTGTGTTTCAGAAAGATAGCTGACATCTCCCCTGCTCAACTGAACATTCACTCTGTAATCCCTCACCTCACCATTATGAGAACATAAGCTAATATTCTCACCTGGCTTAAAGTTGAAACAAAACCAACCACCCACATAATCCACTAAACACTGCATTAAGTGTATAAATTTAATTGATAACCCTTTAACAACCAGACATTCAAGGGACCATGTAAAGCCTTGAATACTCAATTTAAAATGGGCATGGCCTACTATTTGAAGAGGCCACCTATACACAGAACAACAAGAATGATTGACTAGACCCAACTCGAGTAACCAAGCTACATATTGGTATCTGGTGTACTGATAATAATGAACCAGGAAAATACTGTTTCCCAAATCAATTAGAACATAAACAGGATCCATACCCAGCATCGCACACACGCAAGGTAACCGCTCATGATTTACAGTACATATTCTACAGGAGCACACTGGAAGGTTTTTAAGGAGAGTTGATGGAGCTCCTTTCTTTGATGTCAGTACTTATCCACCCACTCTTCAGAATCGGACAGTGCTTAATAGAATTCCCTGGTTTGTTACAATGCTGGCACACTAATTGACAAACTTGGCTGATGATACTGAACATTAAAATTATTTACTGTACCCTCTCCACAGCCTGCTTCTAATTCTCCATGCTTACTATCACCATAACAAATATTTTCAATTTTAGTAAGCAACTCATTTAAATAAGCAAAACATGACGGTTTATCACAATCAGAATCCTGCATCTGTCAGTAGATCACATACCTTACAAGATATTTGTGACCACCTCAGCCTCTGAGATCTCAACACACAAAGCTAAGATTAGAAGACAGACCTAGTTAACATAATGGGACAGTACTTTATTTCTTCTTTGTACCTGATAAACATGTTTATCAATTATGTCTTTCTTCTCACAAGTGCCAACACACTTATAAAAGAGCATTTTCTGAAAATCCAGAGTGTTTCCTGATTCTCTAATGCTTCTGCAACTATCCTCACTAAACATCCCGTGCCCAATGGGTAAATAAGTTGCAATGCTACACTATGATTGATACACAACATGTTGGCTTGCTCATGCAACCTAATTAACAACCACAAGAGTTCAAGTAACCTGTCAGTATTTTCCATGAACAAATTTGAAACCCCATTAAGGATAGCCACTATCATGTACGGTAATCTCCCAGATGCACCTAACCTAATTAACAACCACAAGAGTTCAAGTAACCTGTCAGTATTTTCCATGAACAAATTTGAAACCCCATTAAGGATAGCCACTATCATGTACAGTAATCTCCCAGATGCACTTTCTTGACTAACACTACTATCAACATTTTGCTCATCCTCACACCAGTTTAAATATAACATTTGCTACTGTACAGCTAAAACTTTGTCCTATAATTTTTGAATCTTGGGTAACACTGGAGAATCTTAACTCACAGCATGCATATCATGCATTGTATTAAAAGATCAAGTAGGGCCTGTACCCAGCTAATTTGCCTTCTTGATGGGGAGGCAACCTCAAGAGTTATCACATCATCCTGAAGATCTCCTAACAAATTTCACAAAAGAATATGGCTTCTCTCACCTTCCTCCTTGATTCCGTCAAAATATTTACTTAGGAAGCCCATAAGGATTGTGCAAGTTCCATTTCACTTCCTTCCTCACCTTGCTTGCAAATCTTGAGCTCATATGGTAAGTGAGGTTTTCTGAGACAGGCTACACCAATGACCTTCCTCACTTGTGTGGAATCCATACTGCAACAAAACAAACAAAAACAGAACAAGACCCAAATAACAAGCAATAACAGGCCCAATAAAAATAAATAAAAAGTTTTACACTAGCCACTATGTTTCTACCAGTAAATTTCAATTAGCATTCCATCAATCTTGCTCCTTCCATCTGTGTCAATACAAAAAGTTTCCTTACCTTTAGCCAGTACTCAGCCCCACATAGAAATTCTTGCCCTCAAGGAACTAGAGCAGCATGTATAACGCCACCTTAAAAAACTCTCCAACCTATTCACTTCCTACTCTTGTCTCGGACTACCACAAAACACCTCTACAACAGAGTCCAAATCTCCCCGACATCCCCTCATAGCTGACAAATGCTGCCTTGCAGATCTACTGCATTAACCCCACTCTCATAAACTTCCTCCAATCACCATACAAAATCGTGTACCTAAACAGACCCAAAACACATTCATGAACCTGTCCTCCAAAAGCCTTAGACCCACAGTAGTGTCAGTCCTTTCCAGTGGACTTACCTTTTGCCTCAATCCAAGTACAATCACAATGGACTTTTTAAAGATCTGTTCTCCTTTTCCTGGACTGTAAGTGAAAACACTTTTTGCTGCCAACCCTACCAGTCAGGCTTGACCTAAGACAAATGTTGAACCCTTCCTGTCTCAGTTGACTCCTCTTTCCAACTGTGATCCACTCCCACTGCCCTCCAAATGAACACCGTTAACTTATAGAATTCCCTAGCCTTGAACCTTGCTTCACTGTCATTCTCAAAATACTTCAACATGCAAGACAATCTTACATCTGCAGAAAAAACTACAACCCACCACATAAATCTGATCCTGACATTTGTAATTTTACCCTCTCTGACTTCATTTGTTGATTGTCACTCAATTCAAAATAAAATCATTTAATAAGCTTTGAGAGGAGTAAGATTTACAGATAACATTTTTACTTATCTTATTTTCTCATAGTTGGCTCCTTTTCTTCACGTCTAGGGATTTATTCTTGAGGCTGAAATTTTTGACTTTATAGATTTTTTATGGTTCCAAATGCATGATAACTACTGAACAAATGCCTGTTTTTATCTTGATTTTTATTTTTTCACGTTTTTACATCTCCCACTGTCTTTAAAACTTCCACTTCATTATCAAAAATTACATTGTTATCGCCAAAAATAGAAACACATCCAATCACATTAGAGGCATGCCCACTTCTACTTCATTCTGCAATACTAACAATATTCCAGAGTGTATAAATTTTCTTGCCAAATGAATATCCACCAATTTATGTCATTATTTTGTAAATGAATCCAGAAATAAATTTAGTAATTAGCATCAGATTGTGCAATTAATAATAGGAATTTTAAGTGTGCCAGATATTTTGTAATTTCAAATAGTGCTAAAAAGAAAGTAATTCCAACTGTACATATAGAGCTAGTACATATCAATTGTTACAAGGAAAATAAATTTATATCTTTTTATACATTTTAGCCTGAAATGTAATTCATTGTGTCAAAAATCATATGAATTTCTGTTAGTTAAACTGCCAAGATAATCTTAACCTTTTTAAAAGGTACAAAGTATTTTGGTATGAATAACTTCTGTTGAATGAAGATAATGTTAGAGGAGGGTGTCCCTTTACACCTTATTATTCTACCTGCTAACAAAGGCTCTACCACTGTTTTGAACCACAAGGATTATGCGTCTGAAGAACTCCACCAGCTGTCAGATTTATCCACCTATAAGCCCTGCCACAGTGACCTCGCACTCTTACCTTCTACAAGTTTCCAAGATCCATAAACACAACCACCCAGGATGTCCCATTGTGGCCAGTTACTGTGTCCCCACTGAGAGAACCTATGCTCTAATAGACCACCAGCAATACTTCCACTTCACAGCTGCTACCCATTCCATATTAAGAAGTCCCTTCCATAAACCTATCTACGCATGGTCATCACATTTGCTGTGATCAGCAGTCCCTTTTGAAATACACCAAGGGTCTCACTGAAGCCTTCAAATACCATAATTACCCTCCCAACACTCTACAGAAACAGATTTCCTGTGCCTGATCTCTCCAGTCACCCAACACCTCCCAAACTTCCACCTTCTGGCCACAGAGGACCATTACCATCATAACACATTACCACCTAGGACTGTAGCAGCTTAATCACATTCTCCACCAGAGTTCTGACTACCTCTCGTCATGCTCTGGAATGAGGACTGTCCTACCCACTATGCTTCCCAAACCTCCCACAGTGGTATTCTGCTGCGCAACATACCTACACAATATCCTTATCCATACCTCCATAGGCCCTGCTCCTAGCACCTTGCCCCTTGCCTCATATCCTGTAATAGACACATATGCAGGGTCTATCCTACACATCCTCCCACTGTCACCTATTCCAGTCCAATCATGGGCATCACTTATTCCATCAAAGACAGGGTTCCTTGTGAAACTAGTCAAGTGATTTGCATGCTAAGCTGCAACCATGGCGCTTCATTCTTCGTGGATGTGAACCAATAAACTGCATCTCCACATGAATGATCACCAAAAAACTGTGACCAAGAGACAGTTGGACCATCCAGTTGCTGAGCATGCTGCCCAAAGCAATATTCTTTATTTTAATAGCTGCTTCACAGCCTGTGCCATGTGAATCATTTCTATCAACACCAGCATTTCTGAACGGCACAGATGGGGTATACACCTCATTCCTATATATACCTCATTCTTGTAACGCTCCTAGCCCTAGCTGTCATGAGTCATAGTCCTTCAATCAGCTATCCCATTCCCTGTTCCCACTCCACAGCCTTCAATTCCACAAGTGCACCCACAGTCTTTTTACTTATCTCCTTTTTCATAACCCCCTTCCCCCTTTCCTTCTAACCTCCTGACTGTACCTAACTGCCCTGCCCTTTCTCCAGCTCATCCCTTTATGCTCCCACAAACAGGACTTTACCATCCCCCAGCTGTACACTGCTCTCCCTCCAACTCCATGTCCCAACCTCCTCCTTATTTGCACTGCCCAGACTGCTTCACCTGGTTGCTTGCTGTCTGGCCTTGGCAGCCAGAGACAGTGGTCATGTGTATGTGAGCTGCATTTGAATGAATGTATGTGTGTATGTTGTCTATTTCACATGTAGGGCCTCTGGCTGATAGCTTACATATTTATGAGCCTTTTTGTTGTGTCTGTCTGTGACTCAGCATCTCCACTGTATAGCGAGTAGCAATCTATCCTTTTCATAATACTGTCACATGTAGCTTCACTTTACATCTTGCTTAATATCGGTTTGCGGATTATTGCAAAAAATACACCATCTCCTTTTTCCATAATTCTGTTCTTTTGATATGCATTTAAATTTATTGTAAAATCTTATTACTTTCACTTCTGTGTTTTAACCAAGTTTCTGTACCCATTATTTGTTTTTAGGAGTGCTTAAAAATTTGGGGTTTTGTTGTGAGTGTTGGAATTTGATCACTAGGATTTTAATTGTTTCTCCTGTGATGACCATTTCTTTTAACTTTATCTGAATACTTAAGAGTCTCCTATAGCTGCCACTTAATGAAACTGACACACAGTCACCTACGCCAAAAAACATCTAGTGTGCGTTCCAAACACAGTCAGTCATCTGAGTAGCCTCAGAATCAGATGAACCCAATCAGTTCTGGGGACAATGCTTCATTCACACTCCCTGTGCAAAGATGGTCTCATCAATCCACTGTGTCAGTTTCTGGATTGATCCAAGTAGGATATCAATTTCCAGATGGCAGGCATAATTTGTTATGTGCATTCTTTAAACTTAATTCGAAACTGACCATGAGTGAGAAATGTGGGTGCTGTTATAGGGTACTGAGTAGAGGGATTTGGTGCCAATCTTGTAGGAAATATCTTCACTCAGGGGGGATGCATGGGAGAACAGAAGAGGCTCTCTCATGGAACTGCAGAGTATTTAGTAGGAACATTTTGGTTGGGAAACAGGAAAGGAAAATCCGTGCCCTTCAGGCACACTTGGAGGAGGCAAGGAAGGAACTGATAAGGATCAAGGGAGATAGGGGGAGGAGGGTGGTTGGGAACTGGCAGCTGGCAAGAGGATAGGAAGAAATTGAATGCGATCTGACAGTTTTATCATCAACACCAAAAACGGGTATCTACCACTGACAGAGTTAAGTGGAGAAGAGCCTCAGGTAGAACGAGGAGCAGGAAATGTGCAGCACACTTCAACCGAGGCCAAGAAGCCTAGGAATGTACAAAGTGTTAGGAAGAAGAAAGTGCTGCTGCTAGGTAGTAGCCATGGGTGAGGTGTAGGCCCTCAATTACAGTAACGCTTAAGGGCAGCGTACCAGGCCACCAGCATCTTCAAGCCAAATGCAGGGCTAAGTCATGTAATAGAGGACCTAGCGTCTTCATGTAAGCACTTTACAAAAGAGAAGCATGTAGTGATAGTGGGTGGGGCAGGAGACAGTTTGAACAGGGATGGGGCATGTGACATAGGTGGTGACCTGGACAAGATAGCCTCCCTCACTCATGGCACCAACGTACAATTTGTTGAGTTATTCTGGTGTCATGATCAACCACACCTTGATGGAGCTGTGAGGCAAATTAATGTGGGGTTAGGAATGGCTCTGAGGACAGCCAACTTTGCTCATGTTTCTCTGGTGCCTGTCAGGAGTATCAACAGAGGGGTTTCACTAGGCATGGCCTACACCTAAACAGGACTGAGAAGGGAACAGGTACAGCTGCTTCATGAAAGTATAAGGGATGGATTTTGGACCACACATGGTCAAATATCTGTTGTCATAGGAAGGAAAAGTAGGTCTCTTTTAGGGTAAATCCAGACAACAGGTTTCCCTACCTAAAGAGTAACCCCAGCAGTTTAAAAAATGCAGAAACGAACACTCACAAGACAGATTTCAACATGCATACCAGATGTCACATAGAAAAACATACTATTGAAAAGAGTAATATGGGGCATTTCACAGACTTAACAATCCTCCATCAAAACATGCAATCAATAAAAAATAAAATAAAAATATTAGAAGTTGAGCAATCTTTGAACTGCACAGTAGTTTGTATTACTGATCACTGGTATAGAGACACAGAAATCCAACATGTAGTATTACATTATATGAAAGGGCAAACTCATACTGCAGAACTACTTCAAGGGGTGGAGGATCATGCATTAAATCAGGAAAGGAACACAGTTCACATCAAGATATGACCTCAGTACAGTAAGTGAAGACAAAAACTTTGAAATATCAGCTATTGAATTAACAGGGCTTGATATCACCAAGAAATTAATCATTTTGTGTATGTATAGATCTCCCAGTGGCAGTGTGGACATGTTTTTCAACAAATTAACAGAAGTTCTACATAAAATATCAAGTACAAAGGTCAACATAATTCTATATGGGGACATTACTATCAACACTAATATCATAAATGAATCTAGCAGCACCTTCATGAACATCCTTCAGAGTTTTAGCATGTCCCTATTGGTCAATAGTGCAACAAGGTTTACTGCAATGACTGCATCAGTGATTGACCACGTGGCCACAAATATGGACAGTCAAAAATGTGGTGTAGCTGTAAAAGATCTCGAACTATCAGACCATCTCTGTCAAATAACAACAGTAAAATCAGGCATCGAATCATTCCCTTAACTACAGGCCTTCAAACGGCATCTATCAGAAATGAAATTAAAAGATTTTTCAAATGAACTAGAAAAACAAAGCTGGGACGAAACGTATAAGGAAACCAATATGAATATGAAATTCTCTAAATTCTCCACATTGATTAAATTGAACTTTGAAAAGGCATTTCCAAAAGTATGTATGTCTGTATCAACATCTCACAAAAACAGATGGATAACAGCAGGTATTAAGAAGTCCTCCCAAACACGTAAACACCTCAGTTCAATAAAAAAGATTCGCAATGATCCAGAATTCTTAAATTTCTATCATAGATACAAAAAGGTCTATAGGAAGGTGCTGATTGCTGAAAAAAAGTCATTTAATGACAAAATAATATATAATGCAGAGAATAAAAGCAAAGCAGTGTGGGATGGTATAAAAAAAGGAAACAGGGAGAGGCAAACAAACTCAGAATAACATACTGCTAAGGGAGAGGGATAAGGTAATAAGTGATCCACAACACTTAGCAAAGTATGTAAATGAGCATTTTAAAGTATTGCAGAGAATTTACAGCAAAAATTCCCCAAAACAAATATAAAACCTGTAAATAATGTTGCACCAAATACAATGATGCTACTTAAAACTACATATAATCAAGTAAAAAAAGTGTTCAAAAAGTAAAAAGTCAGTAGGCTTAGGTGAAGTACCAATGTGTGTACTGGAACAATGCATAGGGATTATACAAGGCCCCTTAACAAATATAATAAATGAATCCTCCACATCAGGGACATTTCCAGAGCATTAAAAACAGGCAAGAGTTGTACCTTTGCTTAAGAAAGGTAATACAGAAGACATAGAAAATTACTGGCCCACATCCCTGCTGTCAGGATTCTCAAAAATAATAGAAGTAATTATGAAGACAGATTAATGAATTACCTGAATAAATACAATCTTTTAAGCGAATCACTGTTTGGTTTCTGAAATGGCAAAAATACAAAGTCAGCCATAGTAGAACTCATAAAAGTAGTACTTGATGCTCTTAATAAAGATGTGTGTGTCACAGGCATATTTTTGGATCTTTTTAAGGCCTCTTATACAGTTGGCCACAAGATTTTACTAAATAAATTAGAAGCATTAGGAATAAGAGGGGTAGCTAATGACTGGTTTTGATCATACCTAGCAGATATGGTACAAAGAATAGAGATAACACATATTTCAAATAGATCTAAACAATTAGTAAAACACTTATCAGAACCAAAATACATTAATATAGGGGTTCCGCAAGGTAGCATATTAGGACCAGTACTGTTCCTGATACACACCAATGATTTTCCCAGTAGTGTTACTCATGGTGAAAAAATTCACTTTGCTGATGACAGCAATACTATAGTCACTGAGAAAACAAGAGAACTGATTGTTGAGAAAGAAAATGAAACTCTGAAGGAAGTTTATGATTGGTCAATAATCAATAAAGTGTCATCGAACATAAAGAAAACTAATGCCATGACTTTCAGTTTGAAGAGGAAAAATGACAATGTTAAATTAAATGTAGATGGCACCTCTATAGATTGTGTAACGAATGCAAAATTTCTAGGAATGAATATTGATTTTCAGTTGAAGTGGTGTGAACACACAAAGGTACTTGCAAACAGAATGTCATCAGAATGTTATGCCCTTAGAATCCTATCATCAACGTGTAACATGCAGTATCTTTTAGTTATATATTATTCATATGTACACTCAATTCTTTGCTATGACATTCTTTTTTGGTGAACAAATGCACAAAATATGAACACAATTTTCAAACTCCAGAACAGAGCCATAAGAATAATAACCAAAAATACTAGTCGAGATCATTGTAAAGATCTGTTCAAAACACTGGGGATTTTAACTGCTACATGTGAATACATTTACCAGTCAGTTGTACACATCAAAAATAGCATTGGTAATTACTGCACAAACAGTTCTGTCCATGACCATGCAACAAGAGATACACGCAACTTACATTTACCAAGAAAAAAATAAACATAACACTCAAAACAGCATTTTCTACCAAGGAATAAAACTGTACAATAAATTGCCAAAAGAGATTACAGAAATTTCAAAAATACACTTATTTAAAAAGGATTCTAAAAAGTACCTGTTATGCAATACATTTTATACATTGAAGGATTACTTAGATAAAACAGAATAGGGGTTTGATAAAAAAAGCAATACAAATAAATAATAATAATAATAATAATGATGATGATGATTATTATAAAACATTCAACATTCCACATTATGTTTTTTTTCTTCTTTTTTTCCTTTCTAGAAACACTTACCACCCAAGCTACACATAGCACAATACTAACACCTCTTCCACTTTCTGAGCTCAACATCTCACTCATTATGCAGGGATGCTGACTCAGTGTTTCAGGATAGCAAATGGGAAGTTGTGGTACAGAAAATGGCCCATGATCACCAGTGTGTGTGTGTGTGTGTGTGTGTGTGTGTGTGTGTGTGTTTGCGTGTGTAGTGAGTGAAGTGTTATGAAACACTGTGTGTATAGTGCATGCAGTGACTGATAGTGAGATATGAATGAACAGTGTGGCATTACATTATTTAATAAGTCATCTGTAAAAATAATTTTGTATACCAGGAGTAAATCTAATGATTGTTCTAACTAGAAGTCTGTAAATACATGTGTATTCAAATTAGCTTATTTTAAATTGGTCTAAACTTGTAAATACTTTGACATGTCCTATGTCCTTGTAAAAAGAGATATATGGATGAATGAAGCTACTACTACTACTACAGTTTGTTGCACCTAGTTCCATCAAAGACTACTGGAACAGCTTCTTCTGGATGTGCCCTTCTGCCATTTTCCTAATGGGAACCATTATGCACCATACATCTGAATGGAGTGGATGGTCTCTTGAAAAGTGAATATCAACAACAGTAAAACAAGGATAATTGTATGTGAATTAAATCAGCTGATGTTGAGGAAATTGGCTTAAGAAATTAGACTCCAAAAGTAACAGATGAGTTTTAATATTTGGACAGAAAAAATAATAGCCTGGGCCCAAATTAGAGATGGTATAAAATTCAGACTGGTAACAGCAAGAAATTATTTCTGGAAAAGAGAAGTGTATTGGCATCTAATACAAATTTAAGTGTTAGTACATTTTTTTCATAGTACTTGCCTGATGTGAAGCCTTGTACAAAAGTGAAACATGTCCAATAAGTAGGGAATCAAGAAAACAGTAGAGGGTTTAAAAATTTTCTGAAGATGAGAGGGTGGCCGGGGGGTTGTGGTAGGGGTTTCGGACCGGGGGGGGGGGGGGGGGTAACACAATGTGGAATAGGATACACATAGCTATAAATGTAATTAAATGTTGGAAATATGTCTGAAGACAGGATCTAAAGATGGAAGATAGTGTGACCAAAGAAACAGTTTGTTTTACAGAAGCACTTGTGCAGTCGAGAGAAACTGAAAATAAGGAGAAAAATGCTTTTGGCATGGGTCATGAAATAGACATTAAATTTGTCCCTGTTGTGATTCACAACAGACTCTAAAACAAGCAGAGCACCTTGCTGTTTCTGTGTCTATCCACTGTCCAGTATTTGGTCTTTGTGGTGACTGGCAGTTTTCAATAATAACATTGTTTATACTTCCTCCAAGTTTTTCATTATTGTATAAACTAATTCATTATTTGTTACTATTGTTTAATTTCATTGCAGGTGGTAACAATCTTACCTTTGAAATAAATTAATTTCTTCTTAACCCAGTACCTTATCAAGTACACTTTTACTTTCTACATTTGCTCTTTAAACAACTAGTAATCTATAAACATTGATGCTTGGTATTTACTGTACTGCATCAGATGTATTACTGGTACAAAGAGAGTCCACAGAAACAAACATTGTTAGCTTAGTTGTTAATTTGTTGTGAAACATTTAGTGTCAGAATTGGTGAGTGCTAAATTAAAATGTGAAATATGTGAATACTCATGGCAAGGTGAAAAGCAAGGTAATCAGTTGATATATACAGTGTTATGTACAACTGCTGCAGTCTGCATGATATTTAGTCTTATTAACAAGTTCTGAGTCAAGTTCTGAAATAATAAAAGATAATTTAAAACAAATACAAGAAGAAAAAGTAATTCTTAAAAACTGTTGGAAAGGGCAGTTGCCTTGAATACAGGAAACTTTCAGTTAATATGAACGCCATAAATAATGAGTGGACAGACAAGCCAATGAGGAGTGGAACTTAGTGAACTTGGGTGGAGCCTACGAAGGATAAATGGATTCTGTTAGTAATGGCCGAAACTTTAAATTTTGAACAGTGCAACTGTGCACTGATAATTGTTGTAAGAATAGTAGTTGAGTATTTACACAATATAAACTGTTTATTAGAGGTCTGGTATCACAGGCTAACAATTTTGACAGCCTGCCAGAAGACATTGACATAGACGATAGCCACTAGGCAGCTCCCCTATAACCTGCAAGCACTGCTGTTGCTGCCACAGTGCTATGTGGGGGCCACGTCTGCTGAAACGGCCTGTCGGCACTCATGGTGGCTCTATGAAGCTGGTAGCATGGAGGCTCAGACCACCATCATGTTCTGACAGCACTCATGATCATCATTCTATTGATTGTTGCTCAGGTCATTGATAGTTGCTATGTCTTTGTATCTTATTTGATTTTGCTCTCTGATCATGGTATTTCACTATGTAGTCTGTGTTGTCAGTCATCCCTGCTGTGTGTGTCTGCATTGTACTGGCAATTCCATATTGACACCACTGGCCTGTCAGCTTGTGCACCCAGGTCACAGTCGATTTGGTTTACTAAAATAGGAGCCTCCACTATTTCTCAGGTTGTGATGTCGACAGTTACACATGCTAAAGAACAGTGAATACAATGTGCTGCATTTCCAAGGCAATATGAATAACCAAAATTTAGGACATTTAGGGCTGATGGAAAAATAAAACAAGTACATCATTTTTAGGTGGAGTTGTGAGAACCCAGACTTCGTCAGCACTGGTCCCTATGCTGCTGGGAAGGGGGTGAGCAAACGACTCTTTGTCACCCCTCCCTCCTGGATCTGACTATGATGATAATACACTCATGCCCTGAACATTGACACATGGTTCTAACACTGAATTATTAACAATCTTCTAATAAGAGGTGACAGATACTCAGTACATGCAGTGTCACCAGTCAGACCATGGGAGCAAAAGAACATTCTCAAAAACCTATCCCTTCTGCATGGAAACAAAGTACAAAGAAAGAAAGTGTTACTTTGGAGAGAGATTTCTCATGTAGTCAACAATTACAGAGTATTAAAACAATTATATAAAGTACTATGTAATGACAGAATGGAAATTATAATGAGACAGTTAAATTATATGTAGCTTCAGCAATTTCCTTTTAAAATAACAGGTGGCTGGAAACTTCTCTTACATTAATAAACTCTGCTGTGTCTGCATCCAACCTACTACGTTCTTACCTTTGCACACTGATTCCTTTAGAATCTGAAAATATAAGTGCATGAAAGTTTTTTGTTCACTTATATTTGTATGATGAATGGCAACATACAATTAAAGCAAAATAGTATTATATGAGGGCATGCTGAAAAGTAATGCCACTGAATTTTTCATGTGAGAATTCTTAAAGCTTTTTAAATAAAACCAAATGTTATCAACATCCTACATCTTTATTTTTCACGCCTACATATCTCCAGCTCTCTGTCACTAGAGGGATCCCAATTGTAGCATGTAACATAGTGGAGTGTAGCATAACTATGTCAGTGTGTGGAAAACAAATGCTGTAAACGAGTCTTGATTTTAAGAGTTCTTCCACACATGGAGCATTCTCTCCCTGAGCACGATAATACCAGACCACACACAAATGCTGGGACATCTGTAACAGTCTCCTTGGGATCACTGCCACTGATCATTCTTCATATAGACCCGACTTGATCCCATCCAATTTTCATCTGTTTCCAAATTTAAATAACACCTTCATGGACTTCACTTTGATAGTGATGACACAGTGCAAACAGAGGAGAGGTTGTGGTTCCATCAACAGAGTCATGTATTCTACAGTGATGGTATCAATGAATTGTTTTCTCATTGGGAGAAATGTGTTTGTTGCTAGTTGAGAAATAACGATGCAGATTTGAAGAATAAAGATGTGGTTGGTTGGTTGGTTGATTTGGGGAAGGGGACCAGACAGTGAAGTCATTGGTCCCATCAGATTAGGGAAGAATAGGGAAGGAAGTCACGCATGGCATTTCAAAGGAACCATCCTGGCATTTGTCTGAAGCAATTTTTGGGAAATCACAGAAAACATAAATCAGGATGGCCAGATGCTGGTATGAATGATTATGATGCATCGTCCTCCCAAAAGTGATTCCAGTGTGCTAACTACTGTCCCACCTTGCTCAGTAGTATAAATGTGGAATGTTAATAACATTTGTTTTACTTAAAAACCTTTAATATTTTGCTTGCAAAAAATTCAGAGGCATTGCTTTTCAACACACTCTCATAGAGTTGTGATACTTCATTCCCTACAGTTTCCAGTGGGAAGTATCACTCTTGCCTCCTTAAGCTTTCAAATAAAAAGAAAAAAATCACAAGAACTAGAAAGTGTATTGTATGTACTACTTTTTTTAGTAATGGTAAATGCAAACTGTAGCTTTAATTTGTAGGATGTGAGGTCCGCCAGTATTAAAGTAAATCAGTAAAATATAATTTCCTCTCACTTACATGAGGCACAATATCTCCAACAAAGATTTTACTTTATCACTGTTCTGCTCTACAGTGAACAAGTAACACAAGTCAGCATTAGTCAATGTACAGATGTGAGCCATAATTTCTCATATCACATCAGTATAATCCTCTTACACATATAAAACTATAACACTTGGACAAAGAAATGATATTGGATAGTAAAATCTTAACAATTTTCACAATACATAATAAAAAAACTTACAATAAATAAAACACAAATAAAGCTTTTACTAACAAAATTTTGGCAAGTATGTGTCTCCTGCTTGGTAACTACGTGAATCATCAGCACTTAAAGGACTAAGGTGTTGTAGTTACTACCTAGCAAAATTTAAGCATGTGAAATAGCATACATATATCCAAATGCTCTGTATTTGAAATATTAGAGCCTTATTTAATTTCTATGGCACTGTTGAAAACTACTGTATTTTAGCTGTTAACTTTCCTGTTACTTCACAATGTAGTGTTTGTTTCACAATATAAATTTCATCCCAATTAAAAAATAAACAAATAAATTAGCTGATAAGAAATCATCACAAATAGATAAGGCAGACAATGTCACATTTGATGCAATAAAACACCAGAAAAAAATAAGGGAAAGTTAGAGGATTAAACAGCTTGTGGACATTAATGTCATTATAAAGTTAATAAATATCCAACTGGACAAAGATGGAGAAGTATAATGTGGCATTATCCTGGGATTTTTCAGATTCATTCATTTGTCTTGCACCATAAACCCCATCATGAAGGCGAGCCCCTGAGAATGTTGAACGAGTCAAATGAAACATTAACTGGAAGAAGCAGCCACTTTAGGCCACTTGTGTAACAATGAATTACAATTATTATTAATCTAGTCACACTGATAATCGAGCCTCTTAGAGTGCAAGTGCATTAACTCACATTACTCTTGTTTTGAGATAGTTAATGACTTAGTAGGATTGTTAGAATAATTGGGAAGTGGAACCAAATACACCGAGGAAGGGCCACTGAATGCATACAGAGCAGGGCAGCATGAATTGTCATAGGTTTGTTTGACCTATGGGAGGGTGTCAGGGAGATTCTGATGAAGCTGAACTGGCAGGCTCTTGAAGAAAGGCATAGACTGTCTTCAGAAAGTACTTACAAAGTTTCAAGATATGGCTTTAAATGATGACTCTAGGAATATACAACAACTTCTTACATCTCACTTCTGTTTAGATTGTGACGGCAAGATAAGTTTAGTTACAGCCTGCAAGGAGGCATTTAAACAGTCATTCTTCCCCTGCTCCATACATGAATGGGATGAGGAAAAAACCCTAATAACTGGTGCAATTGGATGTACCCTCTGCCATGCACTTCACAGTGGTTTGCAGAGTATAGATGTAGATGTAAACGATTATGTAAAATTCAGCAGTATCAATACTTGATGTATTACGTTTTCATCACATTCATTATTAAAACAGTGTTTCCTAACATGAATTTTGATTGATTTTATCCAGTTATTGACCATGATACAAGGGATTAAATGAATTTACATTTGTTATACAAACAGGCGGTAAAGGGTTTTATTGGCTGTAAAGATATACATGGCTGTCAATAGCACTGTATATACATAATTTTACATCTTTGCTACTTATCATAAGTAATATAATTTTCACTTTGCTTCAGTGTCTTCAATATTCTCAGAAGAAAGAAGACTGTGAAAGTAGTGGTGATGAATTGGTGGAATGATGAGCAAAAGTTCCTTCATGTCCTTCTTCTCCTCTTTTGTAACAGCCCATGGTCCTGTGTACAGTTTTCCTCAAGGTATGTTGCTCAGACAGATTGTGCATCCTTCATTTGACTTTGGCTTGGAATCCATTTTGTGGAATTCAGTGTCCACTGAAATAATTTCCTTGCAAAAGAGTGTGAATGGATCACTCTTATGGTACTGAATCCACTGCATCTTAGCCATGGCACTGCATGTTTCCAGAGTCCATCTTCCTTTTGGTGACTGATTTCAACAAGTTTTTCACAGACAAGAAGTCATTGTTTAACATTACACTAATATGAAGGAGAACTTTTTTCCTCAACTTGACAATAATATCATACCAATCATTTGGACAAAATATCTGTTGTGCCTTGCTGTAGTTTTCTATTGTGGCACTATTACAACCATTGCAGAGATAGGAATGGCTACTTGTTATTTTTCTGTTATGTAAAATTTATCTACAGCTTTTATGTATTAGATGTTGTACTTTACATTGGTAAAAGAAGCCAAACACAACAGAGTATTAAGATAATGAGGAAATATAAAAACTGACCAGCACAGATGACTCTGAATGTACTGCAATATATCTGTCACTGTGCTAATTATCATGTCAAATAATTGGTTCTCAGGCATTGCTCTTATTACTATTTCATGGTGAATCAAACTGAATACAATTCAGACAATTAAGCAAAAAAAACCTATTTACTTGAACAGTCAGAAGATGAAACATTCATGGTAAACGGAGAAAACTCAGAACAACAGCAAGTACAGTGGGATAACACCAAACCACACCACTTCAACTGTCAATAGATGGATGGTCCCACTTATAGTGGAAATTTGTGCCAGTACTTGAGCAGTTGC
This sequence comes from Schistocerca cancellata, assembly GCF_023864275.1. NCBI lineage: Eukaryota > Metazoa > Arthropoda > Insecta > Orthoptera > Acrididae > Schistocerca > Schistocerca cancellata. The sequence goes on from NC_064632.1 coordinate 339,163,412, forward strand.
TATGCAAATTTTAATTACACAACTTCTCTGTCAACAGAATACCACTTGCTGAACAAGATACTGTCCCCATTTAAAAAATTAAGAAAATTGGAGTTATATCGGCTGGGCTTTAATCAGTTTAATTATGGGCATTAGTTCTAAGTACTGTGTATATTGTTCTAACAAAAGAGAAGCTGCTTTGGAAAAGCCACTGCTTTTCTGTAGCTGTTTTTATCCATTACTTCAAACTAAATATGTATGTAGATTTTCATATGACACACTCATCTGTAGATATACTGATTATAATGATAAACTCTGTTTGATGTGAACGTAGTGTTAACTGGAATTTACATCCTAAAGTCAGAATAGTCTCATGTATTATAGGTGAGGCTTTTAAATATTTGGAGATCAACATTATTCCAGCTGCATGTGGGCACTGATGAAAATCAATGGGGAAAGTTGAAAATTTGTGGTGGATCAGGATTCAAAGCCAGGTCTCCTTCTTGTTAAGACAGTTGCTCCGACCACTAAGCCAGCTTAACACAATGCATGTACTACCCTATGCGTGTCTCCTATCAGCCCCAGATTCTCAACTTACACATACACTATGAATGTAGTGCTCCTTACCTGTTATCCTCATGACCTGCAGCATTTCACTGATTCCCATAAGAATTCAAACCCGGTGTGCATTCACACTGAAGAGATCATTGCCCTTCTTTGCCTTAATTATATACATGTAGTGTCTGCTCTTTTGGACATGATCCAGCAACCACCATGAATTAAGACACAAATGAATTACAGACAATGGCTGCAAATGAGCATTGATGTAAATCAATGATGAAAGTCAAAAATTGGTGCCCGTTGGTACGGAACCTGTGTCTCCTTTGCACTAGGCAGTTTTTCTGACCACTAAGCCATCTGGAGACAGTGGTCATTGCAGCTGTGTGGACTGCATTAGCACATCTCCTTTCAGACCCAAATTCTCAACTTATCCACACATTACGAATGTAGTGCCCCTTGTCCATTATCCTCATCACTCACAGCAGTTTTGCGATTCCCATAAGAGTTTGATCCTCGTGTGCACCAACACTGAAGAGATCATTGGCTGACTCCACCTTAATTATTTACTCCTTGTACATATGTGGTTTCTGTGCTTCAGGCATGCCTGAATGAACAGACACCACATGTATGTGCTACAGTAGACAACAGTGAATTTACATCAATGTCATAGCAGTGACAGCTTGTGAAAAATTTTACCAATTCATTTAACATTTTGATAAATAAAATAAACTGAAAAAAGAATGTTTGTAGCAGCAGGTTCAAACCCGAGCCAATGAATTTCCACTTGATGTGCTTGACTGCTAGGCTACTGCACTGTTACAATGATTGCTGCTCAAAAATCCCACATACTCTATGCCTAAATCCTTAGAGCACATTTTACCTTTTCCAATGGTATACTAAGGTGAAGTGGTTCAGGGACTTGAAAGAGACATCTACCTGCTTCCATTAACATAGTTTGAGCCAAATTGGTGAGCCTCATTCAACACCCTTCTGTTGCTAGATTTACATTTGGAGTAGATCTACCTAACTCTTTAAACCTCACTATCTCCTTCAAAGAAATACTGGGAAAGGGCTGCTATACCTTCATCCCTTCTTCACAGTGGTTCACAAACTATTTCAGATATGTCTGACTCCATTCAAAGTGTGTCTCATACACTGGTAACATGCTCCTGTAACATCTGCATATTGTCATTGAGCTAGGCAAACACCAGTCCCTTTAAATGTCTCCATAGCCATAAATCTCATAGATTCAAGTCCAGTGTAGGGGAGACCATACTATCAGACCTCCTTGACCAATCCATCACCCACAAAATGTTGCAGTGAGGTACTGTCACATGATCTGTAAAAAATGGGGTGATGCTCCATCCTGCATAAGCTGCAGTTGTCCTTCTACACAGGTAAGCTTTTCCAAAAATGCTCGTGATTCAACAAGCATAAATCACTGATACACAGCACCGATTAATCTGTTTGGTAAAATTTTCTGGACATATAGTTATAGTAACTTTTCTTCTAGTTTTGACTAATATCACCTCCTAGAGGAATATGTGACACATTTTTAAACACCTTGTATATTACTTGAAATGTTGAAATATTACTTAGAATAAAAGCTAAATCAATGGGGTCATGCTCTGACTTGGATGTTTTCATGCCATGATCTCATTCAGCAGACTAACTTCTTGTGTGCCTTTTTTGGAATCATGTAAAGCTCACACTCTCCCCCAGCTGACAAGGCGTATCTGTGCCACCTGATTTTCAGTCCAGCAGAGATAGGTAAGGACACAGTTTGATATGTGGTGGTGGTGGTATCAGTGTGTAAAGACAATGATTTTTACAAGGCAATGAAGGAAGGCAAAAGTGTAAATTTGTGATGAATTAGTGGAACGAGTTGATGACTTGAGGCCTAGGATGGAAACTAACCAGTAACTTGACCTGTAACCAAGAAATAAAAAAAGGATAACTATTGCAATAGAAACTTCTTACACAAGGAGTATTTTCATTTGTTCAGTAAGTAAAAATTAAGGAAAGGATTAGGTAAGTGTTTGTATAGATTTTTGCTCTGTATGTTGTTGACATGTGGACACTACAGTGGAGAGAGGAGATATGCATATGCTTTTGAGATGTGAATCTGGAGAAGGTTGCAACATGTGAAATGAACAGATAAAATAAGGAATGGGGTTGTGCTATGCAGAAAAAAAGGCAAATATTGGGAACAATTAAAAGGAAGAAAAGAAACTGGCTGGGACACTTGATGAGAAGAGACTGTATAGCAAAGGATTCTCCAAAAGGAACGAGAGCAGACAAAGAAGATATTAATTTGGCAACATCAGTATTATTACATCACATGCAGCTACAGAGAGGATGGCAGAAAAGCCAGAAGATCATCATCATCTTCTTCTTCATCACCATCATCATACAGTTTTGGTGCCAATTGTCCTCTAATGATCACCACAATTTTGACAATGGAAATCTTAAGGATTTTGCTAACTACTGACAGATTTACAGTGGCATGTATTAATAAAGCTACCAACTGGATATCTTTATGAGACATCATCTGTGAAGTGCAGCCTTACAGGGGAACCGGTAAGCAATAAGCAGGCACACAACTGAAAATTCAATAAATGCAATGACTATTTCCTATAGGTGGAGCCCCAACACTTTTGAAACGTGAACTTGTGCAGCAACCCATTTGTTGTATGTATATTAGACACAGCTTCACATGTTCCTGAATGAATATTAGAAACATATGCCAAATGCAACAATATTGTCTGTTAACATGTTGTTGGTTTGGATGCCTGCCTATAAAGAAAATGTATATCTGATGATTGTGTATTGTATTATAAAATGGTTCAAATGGCTCTGAGCACTATGGGACTCAACATCTTAGGTGATAAGTCCTCTAGAACTTAGAACTACTTAAACCTAACTAACCTAAGGACATCACACACACCCATGCCCGAGGCAGGATTCGAACCTGCGACCGTAGCAGTCCTGCGGTTCTGGACTGCAGCGCCAGAACCGCTAGACCACCACGGCCAGCGTATTGTATTATACTGTGTAAAACTAATGAAGCAGTTCTTCATAGAACTTCAAAATTGTTCTAGTTTTATAAACATGCATTTTTCTATCTTCATTTGGTCACTAGAAATCATTCCTCTAGTAGCCTGCAGAAAAGTTTTCATAAATTTCCACAGCCATTGCTCTTTTATTCCATCCAAAAACACTGGATGTGCTCATACAGCTTACCTGTCTTGGCGAGCAGAGGTATGACGCAAACCTGGATCGAGCTCACCATCTTTTTTTTAGTGACCATTGGTCTTGTACACAGGCCACATTGAGTCTTCTTTTGGTAGATAGGACCCCCATGTCTGCTTCAAAGGTACAATACATTAATAATTAAAGAATGGCTAAATGCAGAAAAAAATTTGCAATATTTAGGACAGATGAGGTACATGACTTTCCTGCCTTTGAGTGTGTATTGTGTCCTCCCTTTAGAGAAATTGATGATTATGGAGAGAACGGCATCTGGCCACGTAGTAAATGATGATAATGTTGATTGTAACTACACAATTATAATTACTATATTGATTACCAAATGATAGGTGAGTGACTTTCCTCCATTGGGAAATCCTGCCAATGGAGCAAAAATACTGAAGAAAGGAGTATTTACCTTAAAACATAATGAACAGAAAATATTCGTTTTTTTCCTCTTGACACGCTTTCTTAATCTGCAATATTCAGAGTTTACTTATAAGCACCTAACTCTTATATATATTCTACTGAGTTTGTAACATTAAAGCAAAAAGAACTATGGTACATGAGTGAATTCTGGTTGTGAAAACTAAGATGTAGGTGTTCATGTCAGAATAAATAAGAGATCAGAGAAACTTTAGTAGCAGTTTAGTTGAACAAGCAGTGAGTAACACAACACAATGCACACTGCATAAAAGGAAAGTTGATAAACACATTTCAGTTACTTTGTTTTTAAGATTACATTTCGTCATTTAAACTACACCCTGTGAGAGACCTGATCTATTAGTTTCTGCTGCTTCCAGAAAAGTTTAAGATGTTGTAATTATGTTTTTATGCAGATACACTTTAAAAAGTCTTCAATAAATGTCAAGTAGCTCTCAATATTGGCAACATTAGTTTCTGAAATATCACTTTTTTCCCTTTACTGTTATTTCATACCCTCACCCCTATCCATAGGGCGTGGGCTGCCAGTGGTACAATATCACACTCTTCAGCCCAGAGCATTTACAAAAATTAAAGAGTATGTGACAAAAATTATGTGGATGCAGAAGATAAAACATTTTAAAATATAGTTTAGAGGTGGTTACAGATATAAAAAGTGATTTTCTTGATTTAAAGTTTAAAAAGAAAATTAGAGGTAATGATAAAAAGACAAAAATGGAAATTTAAACTTTAAAATGGAAATGAAATAGCCATGTCCCTTAAAATGAAATGGCCATGTACCTTAAAATGAAGCAATGTAGTTTCACTAAAGAGCTGAAGTACCTGTGCTGCAAGAAGTAACAATGGGGAAATCAATAGTCTGAATGAAGGTGAGAATAAATTTAAATTACATTGTATGGTATGTGTAGAAAGAGGGTGGGTAGTAAGGTGGGTGTTGGTAAAGCAGAAAGAAAGGATGAATCAGGTGGGTGAGCAGAGCCATGGTATTGGAAGAGGAAGGGAGGGAGTGAAATGAAGAGGGAGGAGAGAAGGGGAGCCCTTATGTGGACTGGATATAAGTGGAAAAAGTTATGGTTGGTAGGATGGACAAATATTGGAGTGGATTTCATTGTCTGGCTGAAATCAATTGAAGCTACATTGGGATAGGATATGGAGCGTGTATAGGTGTAGAGAGAGCAGGATGTGTCTATAAAGGTGCAGCAGCATACCAGGGTTGGTGATCAGAGGGGAGACAATGGGGTTATTGGAATCTAATTTGCAATTAGTATAGGAGATGTGGAGGTGTTTGATGTGGGTGAGGAGGGTTGGGAATGTGATGAGATGGTAGAGGATCCATGTAGGGGAAGGCAAACAGACGCAAAGATGGAGTGCATGGCATTCAAGGATTTGGAGGAAGTTATTGGTTTGGAAATATCACTATGGAATTTCATTGTTTTAATGGAAGTATAGTAATCTCTTCCATTACATAGTAATTTCTTTTGCTAATATTGGAGGTGTGAAGGTACGATTTCAACTACGTCAAATTCCATTAAGTAGTTCCTCAGAAATCATAGAATTTTGCACTTATGATTTCTCTCTTCTGAAGTCAAACCTGCAGCTCTAAGAACATGTAAGTTTGTGAGTACATAGTCAAATAAGGAAATAAATCATTTCATCTGTTTCTTCCTTCTCTGACAGGATGCTTTTTCTTATTTCAGTCTGACACCATAAACAGCCAATACTCAGTCTCATGTTCAAAACAGAAATTCTAATTTCCAGATAGGCTACCATATTTTTTCTGGAACTACTTATGGGATTTTGGAGAGTGAAACATTACTGAGTTCATCTGTTCCAGACCTACAATACCAGTAATGGGAAATAACTATAGTTCCACTTCAAATAAACAGCTAATAACAGATAGGCTATCTCCTTGATTAATATATGTACAACAAGAGGTTGTTCATTATCAAGTGAGAACTTAATTAAAATCCATCTGGCTGAAAACAGAATTGTAATGTAGTAAATATGTATGGAAATATTTGAGATTAGCAGTTTAGGTGACTCACTCCGTATAGAAATAAAACCTTTCCTAATTTTAGTGACAAATCAAAGAAAAAATAAACTAGTGATATGAATATAATAGAGGGAAACATTCCACGTGGGAAAAATATATCTAAAAAGAAAGATGATGAGACTTACCAAACAAAAGCGCTGGCAGGTCGATAGACACACAAACAAACACAAACATACACACAAAATTCTAGCTTTCGCAACCAACGGTTGCCTCGTCAGGAAAGAGGGAAGGAGAGGGAAAGACAAAAGGATTTGGGTTTTAAGGGAGAGGGTAAGGAGTCATTCCAATCCCGGGAGCGGAAAGACTTACCTTAGGGGGAAAAAAGGACAGGTATACACTCGCACACACACACATATCCATCCGCATATACACAGACACAAGCAGACATTTGTAAAGGCAAAGAGTTTGGGCAGAGATGTCAGTCGGGGCGGAAGTACAGAGGCAAAGATGATGTTGAAAGACAGGTGAGGTATGAGCGGCGGCAAATTGAAATTAGAAATTAGCGGAGATTGAGGCCTCGCGGATAGCGACAAGAGAGGATATGCTGAAGCGCAAGTTCCCATCTCCGGAGTTCTGACAGGTTGGTGTTAGTGGGAAGTATCCAGATAACCCGGACGGTGTAACACTGTGCCAAGATGTGCTGGCCGTGCACCAAGGCATGTTTAGCCACAGGGTGATCCTCATTACCAACAAACACTATCTGCCTGTGTCCATTCATGCGAATGAACAGTTTGTTGCTGGTCATTCCCACATAGAACGCTTCACAGTGTAGGCAGGTCAGTTGGTAAATCACGTGGGTGCTTTCACACGTGGCTCTGCCTTTGATCGTGTACACCTTCCGGGTTACAGGACTGGAATAGGTGGTGGTGGGAGGGTGCATGGGACAGGTTTTACACCGGGGGCGGTTACAGGGGTAGGAGCCAGAGGGTAGGGAAGGTGGTTTGGGGATTTCATAGGGATGAACTAAGAGGTTACGAAGGTTAGGTGGACGGCGGAAAGACACTCTTGGTGGAGTGGGGAGGATTTCATGAAGGATGGATCTCATTTCAGGGCAGGATTTGAGGAAGTCGTATCCCTGCTGGAGAGCCACATTCAGAATCTGATCCAGTCCCGGAAAGTATCCTGTCACAAGTGGGGCACTTTTGGGGTTCTTCTGTAGAAGGTTCCGCGTTTGAGGAGATGAGGAAGTGGCTCTGGTTATTTGCTTCTGTACCAGGTCGGGAGGGTAGTTACGGGATGCAAAAGCTGTTATCAGGTTGTTGGTGTAATGGTTCAAGGATTCCAGACTGGAGCAGATTTGTTTGCCACGAAGAACTAGGTTGTAGGGAAGGGACCGTTTGATGTGGAATGGGTGGCAGCTGTCATAATGGAGGTACTGCTGCTTTTTGGTGGGTTTGATGTGGACGGACGTGTGAAGCTGGCCATTGGACAGGTGGAGGTCAATGTCAAGGAAAGTGGCATGGGATTTAGAGTAGGACCAGGTGAATCTGATGGAACCAAAGGAGTTGAGGTTGGAGAGGAAATTCTGGAGTTCTTCTTCACTGTGAGTCCAGATCATGAAAATGTCATCAATAAATCTGTACCAAACTTTGGGTTGGCAGGCCTGGGTAACCAAGAAGGCTTCCTCTAAGCGACCCATGAATAGGTTGGCGAACGAGGGGGCCATCCTGGTGCCCATGGCTGTTCCCTTTAATTGTTGGTATGTCTGGCCTTCAAAAGTGAAGAAGTTGTGGGTCAGGATGAAGCTGGCTAAGGTAATGAGGAAAGAGGTTTTAGGTAGGGGGGCAGGTGATCGGCGTGAAAGGAAGTGCTCCATCGCAGCGAGGCCCTGGACATGCAAAATATTTGTGTATAAGGAAGTGGCATCAATGGTTACAAGGATGGTTTCCGGGGGTAACAGACTGGGTAGGGATTCCAGGCATTCGAGAAAGTGGTTGGTGTCTTTGATGAAGGATGGGAGACTGCATGTAATGGGTTGAAGGTGTTGATCTACATAGGCAGAGATGCGTTCTGTGGGGGCTTGGTAACCAGCTACAATGGGACGGCCGGGATGATTGGGTTTGTGAATTTTGGGAAGAAGGTAGAAGGTAGGGGTGCGGGGTGTTGGTGGGGTCAGGAGGTTGATGGAGTCAGGTGAAAGGTTTTGTAGGGGGCCTAAGGTTCTGAGGATTCCTTGAAGCTCCGCCTGGACATCAGGAATGGGATTACCTTGGAAAACTTTGTAAGTAGTGTTGTCTGAAAGCTGACGCAGTCCCTCAGCCACATACTCCCGACGATCAAGTACCACAGTCGTGGAACCCTTGTCCACCGGAAGAATGACGATGGATTGGTCAGCCTTCAGATCACGGATAGCCTGGGCTTCAGCAGTGGTGATGTTGGGAGTAGAATTAAGGTTTTTTAAGAAGGATTGAGAGGCAAGGCTGGAAGTCAGAAATTCCTGGAAGGTTAGGAGAGGGTGATTTTGAGGAAGAGGAGGTGGGTCCCGCTGTGACGGAGGACGGAACTGTTCCAGACATGGATAGTGTCTTGGGGAGTTGGATCATTAGGAGTAGGATGAGGATCATTTTTCTTCGTGGCAAAGTGATATTTCCAGCAGAGAGTACGGGTGTAGGACAGTAAATCTTTGACGAGGGCTGTTTGGTTAAATCTGGGAGTGGGGCTGAAGGTGAGGCCTTTGGATAGGACAGAGGTTTCGGATTGGGAGAGAGGTTTGGAGGAAAGGTTAACTACTGAATTGGGGTGTTGTGGTTCCAGATTGTGTTGATTGGAATTTTGATGTTTTGGAGGGAGTGGAGCTGGAAGTGGGAGATTGAGTAGATGGGAGAGACTGGGTTTGTGTGCAATGAGAGGAGGTTGAGGTTTGCTGGAAAGGTTGTGAAGGGTGAGTGAGTTGCCTTTCCGGAGGTGGGAAACCAGGAGATTGGATAGTTTTTTAAAGTGGAGGGTGGCATGCTGTTCTAATTTGCGGTTGGCCTGTAGGAGGATGCTCTGAACAACCAGTGTGGATGTGGGAGAGGAAAGATTGAGGACTTTTATTAAGGATAGGAGTTGATGGGTGTGTTGATTGGCTGAGTGGATGTGTAGGTGAAGGATTAGGCGGGTGAGGGCAATGGATTGTTCGGTTTGGAACTGGTATAGGGACCGATGGAAAGAAGGGTTGCAGCCAGAGATGGGAACTTTAAGTGTGAGGCCTTTGGGGGTGATGCCAAATGTCAGACAAGCCTGAGAAAATAAAATATGGGAGTGTAATCTGGCTAGGGCGAAGGCATGTTTGCAGAGGGAATGTAAATAAAACTTAATGGGGTCGTTGTGGAGGTGTTGTGAGGGTGACATGGTACGAGAAGGTGGAAAGTGGAACACGAGGCTGAAATGAAAATGAAAATAAATATAAAAATATATGGGGAGAGATAAAGGTAAAACTAGAAAGCAAATGGAGATCTGGTGTGAAAAAAGGCGAAAAAGGGTTGGTTAGAGCTGGGCTATGTTGATCCTGTGGTGAACTTGTGTAGGTAGATAATGATGTGCATAAAGGTTTGGTGGTTGTGTTGCCGCCAAAACACGTTAAAGGGTGGAGAAATACGGGAAAATTTCGAAAAAACTACGTGAGGATGTATTAAAAGGAGTGGTTTGGTGGTGGCAGATTGTGGAAATGAAGATAACAATTGTCTGATGAAGAAATAATGACGTTAAAACGTGTGGGAAGCGGCTAAAAATGATCGGTGATGTGAGAAAAACGGAAATGAAAAAAAGTAAAAGTTATTAAAACTAGCCGAAAAGGTTGTTTAATAGCTGAAAGGAACTGTTTGTGAACTGGAAACGGTGGATTTTATAGCAGCGGTAGTGTTGAAAGCGGAAAAAAATTTTTTGGTTATGGTTTGGAAGTGGGTTACGTATTATTACTTATTATTGAGTATATATCAGCGGGATAAAATTGTATACTGCATTATGGTAAAAAAGGAGAAGGTGAATAGAAAGTGAAACTGCTGGCAAAAACAGAAGGAGGAAATAAGACGACAGAAAAGACTACGAAATGTAACAGTGACAATAACAATAACAAACGTGATTGTTGGGTACAAATTAATGATATGAATATAATAGAGGGAAACATTCCACGTGGTAAAAATATATCTAAAAAGAAAGATGATGAGAATTACCAAACAAAAGCGCTGGCAGGTCGATAGACACACAAACAAACACAAAATTCTAGCTTTCGCAACCAACGGTTGCCTCGTCAGGAAAGAGGGAAGGAGAGGGAAAGACAAAAGGATTTGGGTTTTAAGGGAGAGGGTAAGGAGTCATTCCAATCCCGGGAGCGGAAAGACTTACCTTAGGGGGAAAAAAGGACAGGTATACACTCGCACACACACACATATCCATCCGCATGTACACAGACACAAGCAGACATTTGTAAAGGCAAAGAGTTTGGGCAGAGATGTCAGTCGGGGCGGAAGTACAGAGGCAAAGATGATGTTGAAAGACAGGTGAGGTATGAGCGGCGGCAAATTGAAATTAGAAATTAGCGGAGATTGAGGCCTCGCGGATAGCGACAAGAGAGCAAAAGCTGTTATCAGGTTGTTGGTGTAATGGTTCAAGGATTCCAGACTGGGGCAGATTCGTTTGCCACGAAGACCTAGGTTGTAGGGAAGGGACCGTTTGATGTGGAATGGGTGGCAGCTGTCATAATGGAGGTACTGCTGCTTTTTGGTGGGTTTGATGTGGACGGACGTGTGAAGCTGGCCATTGGACAGGTGGAGGTCAACGTCAAGGAAAGTGACATGGGATTTAGAGTAGGACCAGGTGAATCTGATGGAACCAAAGGAGTTGAGGTTGGAGAGGAAATTCTGGAGTTCTTCTTCACTGTGAGTCCAGATCATGAAAATGACATCAATAAATCTGTACCAAACTTTGGGTTGGCAGGCCTGGGTAACCAAGAAGGCTTCCTCTAAGCGACCCATGAATAGGTTGGCGTACGAGGGGGCCATCCTGGTGCCCATGGCTGTTCCCTTTAATTGTTGGTGTGTCTGGCCTTCAAAAGTGAAGAAGTTGTGGGTCAGGATGAAGCTGGCTAAGGTAATGAGGAAAGAGGTTTTAGGTAGGGCGGCAGGTGACCGGCGTGAAAGGAAGTGCTCCATCGCAGCGAGGCCCTGGACATGTGGAATATTTGTGTATAAGGAAGTGGCATCAATGGTTACAAGGATGGTTTCCGGGGGTAACAGACTGGGTAGGGATTCCAGGCGTTCGAGAAAGTGGTTGGTGTCTTTGATGAAGGATGGGAGACTGCATGTAATGGGTTGAAGGTGTTGATCTACGTAGGCAGAGATGCGTTCTGTGGAGGCTTGGTAACCAGCTACAATGGGACGGCCGGGATGATTGGGTTTGTGAATTTTGGGAAGAAGGTAGAAGGTAGGGGTGCGGGTGTTGGTGTGGTCAGGAGGTTGATGGAGTCAGGTGAAAGGTTTTGTAGGGGGCCTAAGGTTCTGAGGATTCCTTGAAGCTCCGCCTGGACAACAGGAATGGGATTACCTTGGAAAACTTTGTAAGTAGTGTTGTCTGAAAGCTGACTCCCGACGATCAAGTACACAGATGGGCACGTGCAAATCCTTGAGCAGTCATGGAGTTGAGGCAACATGATTGCTCCAGTATTATTAAACATTATTAACAGCCTCATAGGACTACATATCTTACCAAACCAGTTAACAAGTGCTCTATATAATTTCTGCACAATGAATTACAAGCTCTACTAGAGATCTATACCATTGCAGCAATACGGTGACTATGGTCTACAGAAGACGGAGCACTGCACCATTTTCTATGGATCACTGATTCATGCTCAATGAATTTCCAGGACTATTGGAGAATATTACCCTTACAAAATAACAATGATTGTACTGGATGCACAACAGGGGAGCATCCAATTTTCTACATACTGTGCATTAGTACCTCACCACAATGAGGAGGTCTGGTAGCATGGCCTCCCCATTCACTGGACCTGAATCCATTGGATTTACTGTGGTGGGGACATTTAAAGGCATGGTGTATGCCCACCCATCAACAATTTACCGATGTTACAGAAACACGTGACCGATGTATCTGACAGAGTTTGGAGTCAAGTGTATTTGAAAGAGTTCATAATTTACTATGGAGAAGGGTTGAAGGATGCATCACCAATGCATGGTAACCACATGCACCACTGCTTGTGTCTACTTTTACATAACAGATGGATAGCAGTGAGAGGACAGATTGGTCCTAACCTCAAGAGGATTTGGTTTCTGGACACATAATTATAGGAACTTTTCTTCTAGTTTTGAGCAATACTGCCTACTGTAGGAATATGTGAAAGTTTTAACACCCTGTATTTCTTTTTATAATGTCAATCCCAATGACATTAAAAGAGCAGTAGCTACTCGTAATTCGCGTGACAATGTGAACAGTGTGTGTGTGTGTGTGTGTGTGTGTGTGTGTGTGTGTGTGTGTGTGTTCTTGTAGCTAACTGAGTTTTTACATCAATGAAGGGAACATTGTTATGGACCAAAGATACAATGAACTCAGATTTATTTAGAAACTGTTTTATTTCAAGAGCCTTATTCGTCATAGTGTTTAGCCAAGGAAGGACATAATATGTCGTATAGTCTCACAATCAGGCTTTATTACTGTGACACACATGTGTACCTGAGCAATAACTCTGGCTGGTAATGCTGCCTACAGATAACACGATACTGAGTCAAGACAACAACAAACCATAAGTGAAGCAAAAGAAAAGTAAAACTGAGTTGTAAAAGTGACGGTACATCTCACAACCTTAATCAAATTTACCGTCATTCACAGCTAGCATTTAGTCCTTTTAACATGTGAGTAACTGAGAGATTGTCTGCTGCAGATTGTATTCCATGACTGTCCAAAAAATCTGTACTTTGAGGGACACATTAGGGGCCGTTTAAGTGATTTTCTCAATGAATGTGGAAGTGTGTCAGAGTTTTGGTAACGAAAATCTCAGAACATAGCTCTTGTTGGTTTCTTTTTCTTCTTCACCCTAACATGATTGGATAAACAAAACTAATGGAACTGCTGATTCGATCTCGCTCAGAGTTGCTCAATGATCTCGCTCAAAGTTGGTCAATGATCTTCATTTGGGTTTATAAAAGTATGCCTTCATGGGAGAAAGTTTTGCGTCATCCATTGTAAATTCAGAAGCCATTGTCTTTAACAGCTATGTACTTCATCAGCCACTTTATTAATATTAGGTTTATAGTGACCAGAATCTGACAAGACTGGGAATGACTCTACAACTTGCAGAAACTGGCCAACCAGCAGAAGGCATCTATAGCAAATTGCTGATGGTAAATATGACAACGATGAGGCAGTGCGTGAATTCGGATTTTGAAGCGTCACTGGACTCTGTCTGTCTGACTTGATAACGATGATGATGATGATGATGATGTTTGGTTTGTAGGGCGCTCAACTGCCCTGTCATCAGCGCCTGTACGAAGTTACAGTTTTTTACACAGTCCAATTTTTTACTCCGTCCAATTTAGCCACTGCCACGAATGATGATTATGATGATGAAATGATGAGGACAACACTAACACCCAATCCCAGGGCAGAGAAAAATCCCCAACCCAGCTGAAAATCGAACCTGGGACCCTGTGATCCAGAGACAGCAACACTAGCCACTAGACTACGAGCTGCGGACTGGCTTCATAATGCACTTGGGGTTCAAGAAAATGGGGGTCGGAGATGTGTACAAGTGTGTTTAATGTAAATGTTTGTGTTTGGTGTCTGTATGTAAAAGGCAAACCTACGTTTCTAGCATTTGTAGACTTAGAAAAAGCTTTTGACAATGTTAACTGGAATACTCTCTTTCAAATTCTGAAGGTGGCAGGGGTAAAATACAGGGAGCGAAAGGCTATTTACAGTTTGTACAGAAACCAGATGGCAGTTATAAGAGTCGAGGGGCATGAAAGGGAAGCAGTGGTTGGGAAAGGAGTGAGACAGGGTTGTAGCCTCTCCCCGATGTTATTCAATCTGTATATTGAGCAAGCAGTAAAGGAAACAAAAGAAAAATTCGGAGTAGGTATTAAAATTCATGGAGAAGAAGTAAAAACTTTGAGGTTCGCCGATGACATTGTAATTCTGTCAGAGACATCAAAGGACTTGGAAGAGCAGTTGAACGGAATGGACAGTGTCTTGAAAGGAGGATATAAGATGAACATCAACAAAAGCAAAACGAGGATAATGGAATGTAGTCAAATTAAGTCGGGTGATGCTGAGGGAATTAGATTAGGAAATGAGACACTTAAAGTAGTAAAGGAGTTTTGCTATTTAGGGAGTAAAATAACCGATGATGGTCGAAGTAGAGAGGATATAAAATGTAGACTGGCAGTGGCAAGGAAAGCGTTTCTCAAGAAGAGGAATTTGTTAACCTCGAGTATAGATTTAAGTGTCAGGAAGTCGTTTCTGAAAGTATTTGTATGGAGTGTAGCCATGTATGGAAGTGAAACATGGACGATAACTAGTTTGGACAAGAAGAGAATAGAAGCTTTCGAAATGTGGTGCTACAGAAGAATGCTGAAGATAAGGTGGGTAGATCACGTAACTAATGAGGAGGTATTGAATAGGATTGGGGAGAAGAGAAGTTTGTGGCACAACTTGACTAGAAGAAGGGATCGGTTGGTAGGACATGTTTTGAGGCATCAAGGGATCACAAATTTAGCATTGGAGGGCAGTGTGGAGGGTAAAAATCGTAGAGGGAGACCAAGAGATGAATACACTAAGCAGATTCAGAAGGATGTAGGTTGCAGTAGATACTGGGAGATGAAGAAGCTTGCACAGGATAGAGTAGCATGGAGAGTTGCATCAAACCAGTCTCAGGACTGAAGACCACAACAACAACAACAACAACATGTTATCACTGCCTAAATTGCCGCGTTAATTTTGGACGTTTATGTAAAGCTTCATATGGCTCTTGGCCTAAATGTTGTATGAGGAGGTGGGTTGATGTCAGGGTTCTTTCGTAAAATTTAGCTGATTTATCCTTTATGAGTGTGTAAATGGTGTGCAGATTCAATTGTGTGTGTTTGGGACGAATTATATGCTTGCGCCACATGAGGCGCTTGTCTATTTCGGGGCCCAGGTAAGTGGATGAGTCACACCAGGGCAGGTCTCGTCCGTCATTGGTGAGTTACGGGTCGGGAAGCTTAATTTTCGTCGTATTATAAATGGCCTGGCATTTGATAGGCTTAATTTTTACTTGCCAAACATCACACAATTGTGTGATCTTGTCTAAATGTTCCTGTAGTTTGTC
This sequence comes from Schistocerca cancellata, assembly GCF_023864275.1. NCBI lineage: Eukaryota > Metazoa > Arthropoda > Insecta > Orthoptera > Acrididae > Schistocerca > Schistocerca cancellata. The sequence goes on from NC_064632.1 coordinate 339,178,999, forward strand.
GTATATGAATAATAGGTTGCGGCTGCTCCTGCAAATGGCAGTGCAATCAGCGTAGCCTATAGGATATTTCACCACAGACTTGCTTTGGTATGCCGTTGGTGTAATGGCGTATAGGACAGGATCTAAGACAGAATCTTGCGGTACTCCTGCCGCAGTCGGACGTGTCTGGCTGGATTGTGTTCCGTTTCTTTCGAAAAACTGATGTCTCACAATAAACGAATCAATGATCCAGTGTCCTGGAGAAGGACAACAAGAGGAGGAGAGACAATGGAGACAGCACGGCAGAATAACAATTCCAATGAGTAAATCGAAATCACGAACTTAAGGCAGAGAGAATCCAGAATCAAAACAACGATGTGTGGCGAGATCAATAGAAGGGCACAGTGAAATCACGACTGACAGAGCTGCTGCACTCCTAGCTTTAAGCGGCGACTCTGAGTGCTAATAAGACATCAAGTGTGCCGTGGTTCCGTAGCCAATGCTGCAGCGGTGACAACGGCACTCACAGATTATAGCAGTGACGTCTAGTGGCTATCACTGAGGTCCATGTCTTCCAGCGCGCTTTCAGTTTGGCTGGGGCAGGGTTCCAGATCCCTTCCCCAGCTGAAATGACTGTGAAGCAACCTGGACAATGTTTCAGAAGGCAAACTGGGACATGGTTATCTGTACCAGGTTTCTCTGGAAGACTACCACAACAGAAGAGATCCCTGAGCAAATACTTGGATCTGTGTAAGCCGAAGGGAGCGTTGATAACCATAACGCTTTGTCATTCTTCGTCCAGTGGGACCTGCAAATATACGTCAGGCAAGTCTATCTCAGAAAAGTATTTGCTCACGGCCAACTTTGTGAAGAGATCCTCCGGACATGGTACAGCCACTGAGTGTGGATGTAAAGTGTCCACTTAGCCAGAGAGAGCTACTGAGTTCCTTGACCACTTCCAGGAGTGTGGCCCAAGTGCTGGTTTTAATGCATTCAATCACCCCAGCTTTGTGAAGGCGATCGGGTTCCTGCTTAACAGCCATCTGGAGGGAGATGGAAATGGGCCATGTTATGCAGAAATGGAACACTGTGTCTGGTCGCAAGAAGGTATGATTCTGGAAATCTGTGATACACCCCAGGCCATTTTCGAATGTAAGGACGAAAGCGGCACAAAGGTCGCGGAGTTGCTGGAAGCGTACCTAGTCAGAGACGACCTGAGTCTCATCAGTGATAAAGAACTCAAACAACGAGAAGGCACCCAGACAGCAAATGTATCCGGCTAAGTGATTATCGAGAACAAACAGCATCATCTGCCATGCGCGTTTTTTGCATGCGGTGGCAGTGTTCAGATGGACGGGGCAGACTGAGGGTAAGCAACGCCAGCATATGTGTGAAAGTCTCGATAAGGAAATGGCAGCTACTGTATCTACCTGGAAACCAACGTCTTGATTCGCAGTAGAGGTCGATAAACATCTTAGTAGTGCAATGATCACCCTGGGGAACAATTATCTGAACTGTCCCTTGACACAAGTGGGGAAAGGTATCCAACTGCCCCAGTGGGTTATTGTAGGTAGTTCAGAGGTGTCCATCGTTCCCACAACGGTTGCAGTGCGCCCAGCAGTCTAGGCAGTCCACATGTAGGTGCATCCTGAAGCAGTCAGGAGCGTTCAGAAACTATCAACACATCAGAAATCGATGACTCGTGACGTCGCCTCCAGGAAAAGACTTGAAAGTATTCCACTGCTGCCTCTCGATGGGCTAGGCGGCGCTTCGACCACTGCTACTTGTAGTCGAGCCATGCTTTTATTTGCTCCCAGTGCAATCTCGAAGGAGTGTGCGAGTTTCAAAGTACCGCCCGTGGAAGGCTTGTCCAGTTCGATGGCTGCAGTGTATGCTTCCAGATCAGGAGCCAATTGGACCACTACATCTCGACTCAAAGAATCTGCATATGAGGTTTTGCAAGCTGGGTTCACAATGCCAACTCAACCCTTGCAAATCCATCATCCACGAGCAATACGACTGACCAAGTAGCTTGTGGTATTGATTGATCTTGAGGTGCCATGCGACCACATGGAATTTCTGCAAATAAAAATTCAAAAGTGAAAAAGCATCTTCTAGATCACGAGCGTGACAGGATTTGAGAATGGAGCCAATTCCTTTAGTAAGAAATCTGTCTCCAGGTGAGCCCATGAAAGATAGAGGAATCGTTCCAGAGCGCCATCAGAAAAAAGACACCTGGCTGAAAATGACTTAAAAGTTCGTGGCACCCTCCATCGGTGATGCTGGAATTCAATATGGTCTTCGGTGATGCTGGAATTCAATATGGTGTTGGCCTACCCTTAACCTTGATGACAGCTTCCACTCTCGCAGGCATACGTTCAATCAGATGCTGTAAGATTTCTTGGGGAATGGCAGCCCATTCTTCAATGAGTGCTGCACTGAGGAGAGGTATCGATGTCGGTCAGTGGGGCCTGGCACGAAGTCGGTGTTGCAAAACATCCCAAAAGTACTCTGTAGGGTTCAGGTCAGGACTCTGTGCAGGCCAGTCGATTACAAGGATGTTATTGTCGTGTAACAACTCCGCCACAGACCATGCATTATAAACAGGTGCTCGATTGTGTTGAAAGATGTAATCGCTATCCCTGAATTGCTCTTCAACAGTGGGAAGCAAGAAGGTGCTTAAAACATCTATGTGGGCCTGTGCTGTGATAGTGCCACGCAAAACAACAAGAGGTCCAAGCCCCCTCCCTGAAAAACACGACCACACCATAACACCACCGCTCCGAATTTTTCTGTTTGCACTGCACACGCTGGCAGACGACGTTCACTGGGCATTCGCCACACCCACACCCTGCTATAGGATCGCTACATTGTGTACAATGATTCATCACTCTACACAACGTTTTTCCACTGTTCAATCGTCCAATGTTTATGTTCCTCACACCAAGAGAGGTGTCGTTTGGCATTTACTGGCATGATGCGTGGCTTATAAGCAGCCACTCGACCATGAAATCCAAGTTTTCTCACGTCTCGCGTAACTGTCATAGTACTTGCAGTGGATCCTGATGCAGTTTGGAATTCCTGTGTGATGGTCTGGATAGATGTCTGCCTATTACACATTACGACCCTCTTCAACTGTCGGCGGTCTCTGTTAGTCAACATATGAGGTCGACCTGTACGCTTTAGTGCTGTATGTGTCCCTTCACGTTTCCACTTCATTGTCATATCGGAAACAGTGGACCTAGGGATGTTTAGGAGTGTGGAAATCTCGCGTACAGACGTATGACACAAGTGACACCCAATCACCTGCCCACATTTGAAGTCCGTGAGTTCTGCGAAGCGCCCCATTCTGCTCCCTCACGATGTCTAATGACTACTGAGGTCGCTGATATGGAGTACCTGGCAGTAGGTGGCAGCACAATGCACCTAATATGAAAAGCGAATATTTTTGGGGTGTCCAGATACTTTTGATCACATAGTGTACGTGTCTCAGTCTTCTTTGGTGTTGTTGAACGGTGGGAATGCGGATACAGGGCTCTCTGCCTGGATGGAGATGGGACCATGAACCTGTATTTGATCCTCCAAAAGCTGAATTTCCTGGCAGAGCAAGTCAGTTTGCTGCTGCTGTTGTTGAAACTGCTGTTGAGACAGCTCTTGCAATTCCTGCTGCTGCTGTTGCTGTTTTACTAGTTGTGCAAGTGTGACGTCTACTAACCTTTTTCCTCGTCGCCAGTTATAGTGACTAGAATCTGACAAGACCGGGAACGAATCGAGAACATGCAAAAACTGGCCGACCTGGTCGAGGCCGTGGACAAGTCGCCGAAAGAAAACAAAAGGACAATAACAAGAGAAGGACAGACAATGGCGTCTGCACGGGGAAATAACAACTCCAGTTTGTAAACCAAGATCGAAAAATCTAACAAGGGAAAATCCCCATCGCAGAATTAGTAGTAGTGGATAGCCCGTCGAAAACCGAACACAGATCAAGCCTGAAGACGGGAAGGACGTGTATTCAACTGTGAAAGAAAGCAAAATAGAATCAGTGAACGGTCAAAGAACAAGAAGTGCAATAAAGAACAGTCGTGGGTAAGTGGTGCCGGCCGCGGTGGTCTAGCGGTTCTAGCCGCTCAGCCCGGAACCGCGTGACTGCTACGGTCGCAGGTTCGAATCCTGCCTCGGGCATGGATGTGTGTGATGTCCTTAGGTTAGTTAGGTTTAAGTGGTTCTAAGTTCTAGGGGACTGATGACCACAGATTTTAAGTCCCATAGTGCTCAGAGCCATTTTTGGTAAGTTTAAATGTTTGTTCTCTTTATGTAGTCTTGGCAGCATTGTCACACTATACATTGGTTGTAGAATACGAGTCATGCGGTAAGAATATGCTACCGTCGCAAGTAAAAGTTATGAATAGTGAGAGCAGGGCGATACAACATAGGGGTTCACAGAAATGAAAACAACAAATAAGCGGGTGTGAATTATTTGTATGTTACAACAAAGGAATTAAATAGTTGAAGGCTTCCAAAATGGCACCCAACTTCAAAAACGTTAAAAACATGTTTTGACAGAGCACAGGGAAACTGTGTGATTGTGAAAGTGTTACCTTCGTTAATTGCAGCTCATGAGACAAAGTGTTATGTTTTAATCATTTCTTTGCAAGTGATCACATGCACACTCATGCGAACACTTATATCGTTCAAGGTGGCATATCATACTCACCAGTCGTACAAATTAGGCGTGTTGATAAGAAATTCCTATCATATGACACACGTACTGTCACTAATGCCGTGTATGGCACACCAGACGTGTTTGCTGGTGCGAGATTCGGTTGACTTGTCCCCTTGTCATCAAACGTTTGCGGTTCCCATTCGAAAGCCATTTCCTTTCGGTTGCTAATAAAGTAGTTGTGCAGAATCAACTGTCATTATAGGTTCCTGCCTTACACATCGCTGTTGGAAACGGACGTTAAACCACGACACAAATTTGAAGCGATTTGTAAGGGGAAAAAGAAAGAAAAAGAAATTGGCACTTGGGAGGTCTGAACTAGGCTGCCCCGCTTAGCATTACAACACCGTAACCATTAACCACGACGCCATTTGTCTCTATTGCTGCTCTGTATTGCACTTCTTGTTCTTGGACCGTTCACTTTTCCTATTTTGCTTCTTTTCTTTCACAGTTCAGTACACTTTCTTCCTGTTTTCATGCTTGATCTGTGTTCAGTTTTTGACGGGCTGTGCACTTGGCCCTCTTACCACTACATCTGAGGGGGATGCGATGGGGATTTTCCCTTGCAAGACGCAGCGAATCCAAAACCAAAACAATGCTGTGTCATGAGATCAATAAAAGAGCACAGTGAAAACTTTACAGGGCAGCCGTGATCTGTGGCGGAGTTACAAAAAGACCCACTAGGCACAGGCCTACGGACGGCACCTTAAGGGGGGTGACACTTTTTACTCTGTACTCGTTTTGACCTTTTACGTTTTAAAATAACTGAGCTTACAAACGACAAAAAATTTTAATGTTGTTAAACAACTTGCTAGTTTAAATAAACCTTCAGAATGAAATTCGACAATACAAGCTAGGAAATATACATAGTTTACTTGGCGACTGAATGGGAATTTAACATTGGGTTTCTATCTGCTATCATCTTCATGATTGTTCCAAAAATTATGAAGTAAGCTGTCAGGACGGCAATCTACAATACATGTTTGAAACGTTATTATTATGAGAATGTTGTCGGCTTCTACTTAACCCTACCATAGTTTCCCCGTGAAAATACCGGGGCCGGCCGCGGTGGCCGTGCGGTTCTAGGCGCTCCAGTCCGGAGCGGCGCTGCTGCTACGGTCGCGGGTTCGAATCCTGCCTCGGGCATGGGTGTGTGTGATGTCCTTAGGTTAGTTAGGTTTAAGTAGTTCTAAGCTCTATGGGACTGATGACCACAGCAGTTGAGCCCCATAGTGCTCAGAGCCATTTGAACCATTTTTTGAAAATACCGGGGCCCCTGAAGAGCTATGATAAACTAATCAGCAGATTCTTAAATACTGTAACATGTGTGGGCCTCAGTATGTAAAACCCGACTCGACTTAAATTTCCTGTAGAAATTACGGGGATGTATCAAGTCAACCCTCCATTACTGTAATTAATGTGAAAGCTCTGTGGTCTTCAGTATCTGAGCTTTTATTTAATGACAGCCATTTAAGAAAACATGTTGATACTGGGAATGTTTAACGTTTTTAAGCACATGTTTATACGAACATAAGCAGAATATCTAATAATGTGTAAAATACACTTCACAGCAGTTTAGAAATTTTATTTTTTTATTTACTTCGTTACTTTTTTTGGCGAAAACAGAAGAAGAAACCAACTTTCGTTTGTCTCAATTACTGTGCTGCAGCCTGCCGCGATATTAAAGTTCCCACTCTGTGCAATCGAATATTTTCTGGCATTGCAAATTTTATACTAAACTTCTTAACTAACCTTGTTTCTTTGAGGAAAGGTTATTTTTATTTTATGTTGGAACAAAAGGTGCATTTGCGTGTAGACATAACAGCAGTGTTCACACAAATGACAACACATCACATCAACTACCAACAAGACTACTTAAACATTGTAGTCTGTCTTCTCTGCCCATAGAAACGGCTAACATGTTATAAGAATAAGTGGTATAAGAGTCGATCCAGCACACCTCACTGCAAGAAATTGCAAAAATTATTTGTTTTCTAAATTAGAAAGACAGTGTCAAAAATATTCGTAACATATTTGCATCCCAGCTAAAATTCCGGTGACGCGGGAAACAAAGCCACAAAACTGACTGTCCATTTTCTTTAAGAGACGAATTCCAACAGGCAGGTGTGCTTCTACTGTTCACTGACAACAGAGAAACAGGCAACAATGAAATTAAATTATTCTGCATTGTCGTCCTTTCATAGCACAGTTAAGTCGAGTAATCCGAGTTGGTCAGTTCATCGTTCCGTGCTTAAAGGAAAAATCTTTGCGCTCGTGTTCCGTGTTTCCTGCAGAATGGTCTGTCTCTTACAACTTGGCATTAATCAAAACTGTAACGGTTGTTTTTCTATTTCAAGAAGATCTATAGGCGATAAAAACAGATGATATTTCTGGCACTGCAGATGTTGTAAAGGAAGTAAGTTAAAAATGCAGAAAAGCAATTTGTTCCTGATTTCAAGTTTCACGAAAAACTAAGTGTCGAATCAAACGTTACAAAAAGAAATAACCTCGTTATTGATGATCCTGCAGAATGGTCTGTCTCTTACAACTTGGCATTAATCAAAACTGTAACTTGTTTTTCTATTTCAAGAAGATCTATTGGCGATAAAAACAGATATTTGAATAAAAATGTATTTTACCGTAAACTTTTAAATGGTGAATCAACTTTGCGTGATTTTCTAGTATACTCCTGTAGCACTTGCATTGTTTTTTGGACACCATGTAAATTTTTCGGCGGTAAGGCCGTGATGGTATTGCAGATTGGAAAAATATTTCTTGAACTTATAGCCGAGTTTGATCCGTTTCTCGCAAAGCACATTGAATGATATGGAAATCCAGGGCAGGGCCATACAAGTTATCTTTCTTCAACAATCTGTGATGAAATAATAGAGCTTCTTTTTGAACGAATAAGTGAAATAAAACAGGCCAAATGTTTTTCTATAATAGGAGATTCTACTGTGGAGATTTCACATATTGATCAATTAACTTTCATATTAAAATATGTGAACGAGAATGGTGAACCTGTTGAACGTTTCCTTCTGTTTTTACCAAACCCTGGACACAAGTCCGAAAACTTAGCTGAGGTCATACTAAGTGTTCTGTTTACAAATTCCATTGATATTGCTCACTGTAGGGGCTAGTCATATGACAATGCAAGCAATATGTCAGGAACCTACACTGGTTTGAAGGCCCGCATTGAAGAGCGAAATCCGAAAGCGCATTATGTGCTTGTGCAGCACATTCTATGAATTTAGTTGGCACTAGTGCTGCAAGCTGTTGTCGGGGAGCATGTTCATTTTTCAATGTAGTGCAAAATCTTTTTAATTTTTTCTCTGCTTCTACGCAGCCCTGGGATAAACTTCTTTCTTTCATGGAACCAGGAAGGAAAACGGTAAAAAAATGGTTCAAATGGCTCTGAGCACTATGGGACTTAACATCTGAGGTCATCAGTCCCCTAGAACTTAGAACTACTTAAACCTAACTAAGGACATCACACACATATATGCCCGAGGCAGGATTCGAACCTGCGACCGTAGCGGTCGCGCGGTTCCAGACTGAAGCGCCTAGAACCGCTCGGCCACACTGACCGGCCGAAACGGTAAAAAATTTATCAAAAACACGTTGGTCTAGAGGAAGCTTATGTAAGTCTATATGAAAACTGCGAGGGCGTTATCAGTGCCTTCACACATATTGCCAATAAAACGTTGAAAAACCACTTGTGCGAAATGAGGCTTCAGCTTTATGGAATTGACTCAGCAGACTAGATACAGTATTCATGATGACAGTTTGGAAGGGCATACTCCAGAGATTTAATAGTGTAAATCTGAAATTGCAAAGTGTAAATATTGATACTAAAATAGTGCATGAAACATTTGAATCACTTGTAGGGTTTATTGCATCTATTCGTGGCATGTTCGACTATTATGAAAATAAATCCATGGAGATTGTGACTGATATAGCCTATGAATGCCCCTATAAAAGATCACGAAAACGCAAACTTCATGATGACGAAGAAGCGGGCACTGATGAAGTTTTTCTGACTGGAAGGGAAAAATTTAGATTTGAAACATTTCTCCCAGTACTTGACAACTTGTACGCCGAATTAGTGAGGAGGAGGGAAAGCTCTAGAACACTGATGGACTCCTTCACAGTTTTCAGTAATCTTATGAACGGTTCACTTGACGATATTGCTGGACGTGCAGCAACGTATGACACAGATTTAAACCTTCCTCCCCTAGTGAATGTGTACATTTCGAGGAACTTTTCAAATCTTCTGAGATTAGTAATATACCAGTTGAAATGACTAAATTTTTACGAAAAGAGAGGCTACAGTTCTTGTTTCCAATGTTGACGTTGCTCTTAGAATATATGTATGGCTCTTACAAATTGTTCGGCAGAATGCTCGTTTTCGGCTCTTAAAGGATTGAAACCGTACCAACGTTCTGCGTTGTCTGAGAAGAGATTGAACGCCTTGTCCATTATTCACATCGAAGCCGACCTTCTAACTGATAACTGAACTATGAAGATATGATCAACGAGTTTTCTGCCGTCAAAGCCAGACGCTAACTTTGGTGGTTTGTGAGTTTGTTTATTTATTCATATTAGTTTTAAAATTTAAGATTATAATGTTATTTTTATTATAACTTAGAGCACATTCATTGGATTTACAAACTACGTATTACCTGTTTATCTTACAATTGCCGATGGCAGAATGCGGAATTAAACCTCGTTTACGCGCAGACGTGCCGCGAAGGCGCCCGACAGTACTACACAATACCCGAATTAAAAAAATGGCTCTGAGCACTACGGGACTTAACATCTGAGGTCATCAGTCCCCTAGAACTTAGAACTACTTAAACTTAACTAACCCAAGGACATCACACACATCCATGCCCGAGGCAGGATTCGAACCTGCAGCCGTAGCAGTCGCGCGGTTCCAGACTGAAGCGTCTAGAACCGCTCGGCCACACTCGCCTGCATACCCGAACGACCCAGGTCGCTCGGCGCTGTACAGTCAGGTCATACTGATACTGTAGTATATTTAACAACTGATTCGTATTATTGGCGTCTTTTGAAATGTATAGTTATCGCGGAAATATACAGGAGCGTACCTACAGCTTTTGCATGGGGGGCGGGGGGGTCCAACACTATCATTTAGAAAGGTAAACCTGTCTTCGCCCACCACATAAAAAGGTTTTGCTGTTAACGCCAATAGAGTCAATCAGGCAGAAATTTAAAAAACCACAAATACGTTAGGATCCATATTACACGCGGGTAAAACTGTAGAGAAACACTAATTGATCCAAGCGTCTTTAAATAAAACATATGTATTGTAGTTGTTGAGGTATTTATTTATGAAAAAGCTACTAATTGTAAGCTAATATTGGAGGTAATTATATACTTTTGAATATCATTATTAATAATTTATATTAGGCAATAATATTATTATATTAGTCTTTGTATTTAAATTGTGACACTGGCATTTTGCTGTAACTTCAGGTCGTAAGTTAATTTAAAAATAAACATTAATTACTTTAATTTAAAGAATTATATTTAGCCTTTTACGTCTTGCTGCTAACTTACTAATAATTTCTTCACAATATAGTTGCGCTGCCAGGGGTGCAAAATTTTTTTATCCGCCACTGCTTGTCACATTTACTTTTCAGCCAATGAACAGTCACCATTTTTGCTGGCAAATAAAAGCTACTTCAACATGGACAAAGTTGCAACCATTATTCAATATTAAACTTTATAAAATTATATCACACTGTACAGTCTCAGTGATCGTAGTTTCAAGATTAGGTACCACAAAAAGAAACCTCCAAAACAATCACACTCTATGTTTATATTGGCCATGGAAAAATTTATTTTAGAAAAATTATATGAAACTTTCAATAAGTGATTGAATACTTCCGTAAGTTGGGATTTACACTGTTAATACATGTGCCTGTAACCACATGAAATTTCATAACATCAGACTAACACGTTTCAAGAGTTTTGAAGTGAGTAGTTCCTAGGGAAAACGCCCATAATCCAGACAATTGTTACTATACATTATAGCCAAATTCTCTCACATAATAGCCTAACGCAGAATTAAACTAGAAAAAATTGGTATAACGTATTTTGCGACAGGCCCATTTGTTAATTTGTAATTAAATGTTAAACTAGAAGGTTCTTCTTTATTTTTGACAAAACTGCGGCCCAAAATCATGTAACCCTTTTTATAATGGTAAATAGGAGACTCACCCTTCTTTGCTTCATCCTCAGTTTTCCTGGATGGTCCCGCTTCTTCATGCTGGGATTCCGCATCACGTGGTGACGTGCCACTCTCTTTCGAAACAAGTGCATCAGAATACTGTGTCTCTTTTTTAGAAAAAAAAACAGAAGGGATTTCTGTCTTGTCCGTTTCATAGTGGTTTTTTTTTTTTTTTTTTTTTTTTTACACGACTCATTTTAGCAACTAAACACACGCACGCACAGTTTATGCTGGCTTAACACACAACGCCCGAAACTTCGTCACTCTAATTGTGACTGCCCAAGGGGAAGCGACAGAACACACTGGATTGGTTCCGTTCAGTGTTGCCAGCCAAAAATAAGTTAATTCCACTACTAGCACATCCAAATTCCACTACGGTTTCAAATGTAATTTATGATATAGTCTACATAATTTCTGACGATATACAGGCTAAATAAATAATTTAAGCTATAAACAAATATATTCCATATCTTTCCAGCTGTGGCATTTAACGATCAGCGACAGCTAGGACGACAATGTCCTGTGATGGACCTGAATATCGTGCACCATTCAAATAGTTGCTGTTAATATAGTAATTGTAGTTTGATGCGACAGGTAATTTTCCTCTTTATATGAAATTGAACTGGCTAAGGCGTAAGGAGTTAATTTACAAGGTTCTTTTTAGCATTGTGTGTGTGAAACGTTTCAATGTTCATTAAAATCACAGTGAAATGCATGAATTTATTGATGCAGCAATATTTTGATCATCTTCAGTTCTCAGATAATAATCGATACGTTTTTCAAGCTTACGGAAATGTTCCTCCGTAATTGTGTACGAAATATAATAATGATAAATAACGGTTCTTGTTTTGGATGTCTAGTCATACTTTCAACAAATCACTTAACGTTTCTGCGAGTAGCTTAATAAATCTTTTAGTTTTAATGTCTGTCATCATGGAGAAATTCTGTTCGGTAGCTGCATTCCCGTGCATATATTACATGTTTTGTACTTGGCAGTGAAAATTTACGAGGGTTTTACATTTCGACAAAGAAAGTTGAATTCCGCTACATTTTTAACAATTTCAGAATTTCGCCGCTACACCACGAAGGCCAAAATACTCCGCTACGGTTGGCAAGATTGCACTCACTTCCGTTGCACACATAGTGAGGGTGGGGGTAAACGCCCCGCCGGAGGGCACAGCTATTTTTTGCAGCCTCATTCCTCCATGGCTTGTCACTACGTCAACCAAGCGCAGTGCGCGACTATTTTATGGCACGGGGTTTCAAAAGCGGGTATTCTTCTAATATTGGCGTTTTTTGTGTACACTAAGGAAGGGGCGGGGGTTCCGGACCTCCTGGACCCCCCCCCCCTTATATACGTCCGTGGAAATATACGTTATTGGAGAGTACTCTCAGATGAAAAAGTGTTAATAAATAACGAAGTTCAGTTCTGTCGATAAATACGTAAAAGCTTTGCTGATGCCGTTAGAAAGAGCTATGGTGAGAGCAGTAGCTGCAGTACAAAACTGCTTTACACGTTAACTATTGGATTATAAAACAAATTTAATTTTTCCGCACTAGTCTGTAAAATTATGTAATAGCAAATCCAGTTCTGTATTTGTCCGTCTGTATTTAGTTATTAGTTCGTGCACCGAAATCTCTCAAATGTTCAAATGTGTGTGAATTCCTAAGGGACCAAACTGCCGAGGTCTTCCCGAAATCTCTATTTCATTTTCATTTCTTACACTTTCCTATAGATTCACGTAGAGGTAAAGGTGGAAAAATGGGCCCCTGCTGGTATTATGGGCCCCCTACATATTTGGAAGTACAAGCCACGAATTCTAGCGGAGAGCACAGGAACTACTATAACTAGTTGCCAAACTTCACTGTAGAGTGCGCAGACGTAGTAGCTGTCATGGTTTGTGAGTAGTTGTGCTGTGAATTTTTTCGCTGTCTATCAAAAGTTTGAAAGGTTAGTGTTTACTTGAATAAAACTCAAATTTCTAAAATGTTATTAGTAAAACTAAGGTAAGGTACGTATTTGGCTTGTTGTTGGGATGCCGTTTTACATTATAATAACGTCGGTTGCGAACCAAACTAACCGTAGGTAAAATCGTTTTTTCCAAGACGGCGACGGTGGAAATATGGGCTGGTATTATGGGCCCCGTAAAATCAAGCAGATTTTATGGGACCATTTACAAATACTGCTACTCTTTATGTTTCAGATGCCTCGAAGACATCTTGTACCTACAAAAAAATCGAAACCTCAATCGTGGGACAAAGCAAATATAGCATTTGCCATTGTAGCTATTAAAGAGAAAAAAATGGGGTTGAAAAAAGCGGTTAATGTGTACTCTGTCCCTCGTTCTACGCTCCTAAGGCTTTCACGAATCGATAAACCGGTCGAAGAAATAGTTAATATTAAATTGGGCCGTCCACCAGATTTACCACAGGGACTTGAGGACGAACTGGTTAAATATCTTCTCATTATGGAATCCAAATTTTACGGCCTTACCAGAAATGACGTCAGGCTAATGGCCTACCAGCTTTGCACAAGAAATAAAATACCTCATCCATTTGTAAAGGGCGAAGTTGCTGATCGAACTTGGTTTGACCATTTTATGACATGGCACAAAAATATTCTGTCAATTTTGAAGCCATCCGCAAATTCGATTTCACGTGCTAATGGGTTTAATAAAAAAGCTGTTGACAATTTCTTCAACTTACTTGAAGCTGCGTTCAGTAACTACAACTATCCTACGGACAGTTTTTAATGTAGACGAGTCAGGCCTTAGTGTTGTTCAAAGCAAAATTTCTCGTGTCATCGGCCTGAAAGAAAAAAGGCAAGTTGCTGCATTATCTGCAGCTGAAAGAGAATCACTTGTAACGTGTGTGGTCTGCATGAGCGCGTCTGGTACTTTCGTCCCACCAGTGCTAATTTTCCCCAGGAAAAATATGACGGATACACTGATGAAAGGGGGCTCCGCCTGGTTCTGTAGGAAAGTGTCATCCCTCTGGTTGGATTCAGAGCAACCTTTTCACTGATTGGTTAATCCATTTTATCTCTAAAACAAAGCCATCAAAATATGATCCTATTTTGCTTATTTTAGATGGCCACCATACCCACACAAAGAATATTGACATAATTGACATAGCTCGTGAACACCATGTTAAAATAGTTAGCTTGCCTCCGCACACTACACACAAGCCGCAACCACTAGATAGGAGCTTCATGGGACCCCTTAAGAATCATTATAGTGAATTCATAAACCAATGGATGCTGCACAACAATAGGCCTCTTGGGCCATACGATATTGCTGAGCTACTTGGGAATGCATTCCTGAAATGTCAAACAGCTGAAATAGCCATTTCAGGATTCAGAGTCACAGGAATTTTTCCTGTAAATCGCTAAGTGTTTAATGATATTGACTTTGCTCCCTCTGAAGATACTTACGTTCAAAGTCTGACTGTAGATGCTCTGAAAGCCAGTAAAGGGCGAACTCCTAAGGACACGTCTTCAAGTCAATCAGCTCAATGCATTCATCCTGGCACATCATCGACATTAACTACACCATCTGCAAGAGACGTGGCAGAAGCTAGGCCCTCAGGATGCTCTTCTCAACAACATTTTGGTCATGTTTCTCCCCAAGACGTATTGTCGATACCAAGACAAAAAAGAAAATTGACAAACAAAGGCCCTAAACCCATTACTTGTGCTGTTGTAACTTCTCCTTATAAACGTGCACTAGAAGAGGCAGAAGAAAAGAAAAATAAGAAAATTAAGAAGAAACAAGACGGAAAAGAAAAGAGCAGTACAATGAAGAACGGCAACAATGAAAAACAACCAAATTCTAGAAGAAGTAGGAGAAATAAGTTAGTGTATGAACATGAATCAGATGAAGAAGGTGAAGAGGCAAGTGTAGGTTTTGATTCGGGAGAATTCCTCCCAGACATTGAAGTTGGTGTTTCTGTCCCTGATGTTGACGACGCTGTATGTCTATTTTGTGAAGGGGTTTTTTCAAAGGACATAAAAGGTGAACTTTGGGTCCAGTGTATGGCCTGTGAGATGTGGGCTCACAACGAATGCGATGGATGCGAAAAAGATGTCCGACCAGTAGACTAATTAACAATGTCCAGAGTGAATCTTTCTTTCATTATACATAAAAATTAAATAAAATTATTTTTTTCAAATATTTCTTTTTATTGCAAACCACCTTGGGGCCCATATCAACAGCACAAATTCTTGACACAACAAAATGCAGACTATCAGGAAAAAAATAAAATTTTGTTTTAAGTATTAATAAGTTGAACCAAAACATGTAACTATTGCAGGACAAACTAGAGAAATGTTTTATGTTAATTTCAGGTGATTATACTAAAAATAAAAGGTGTTATATAAAAGAAACAAAGTGGGGGCCCATTTATCCACCTTTACCTCTATTAATACAGAACGTGTTTTCTTATGTGCTACACATTCAAGTTATTATATCGTAAAACTACAGTTTAATTTTGAATGCATCCATGTAAAAGTACGTATTAATATCTAATGTATGACACTTTCGCTTCATTTTATAGATCGGAACACAACCTTTTTATTTTCATTTTCAACGGGGTGTAAGGCTAGTTCGCGTCCGTAGTAGAATACTACACGTGCACCCTGGGTAACGCTAAATGAACTAGCACTAAAGGCAACCAGATAATCCAGATAATCTTGTGCTGGATCTCCTGGTAAACACATCATGAGTGATACCGACCAAATGAACGATGAAGAATTGACTAGAGCACTCGGACCGTGCCTCCGAGTCTGCCACCTAAACATTGAAGGCATAAGTAGGAGCAAATGTGAATTTCTCCAGAGAGTTCTCACTCAGAACAAAATCGACGTAGTCGCGATACAAGAGACTCATGCGGAAAACATAGATCAGCTGGCCTCTAGAGGAAAAATCCCTGGATTCGAGACACTGGGAGCCACCTATCACCGCAATTACGGTGTGGCAACCTACATACGAAATAAGATAGAAAATGCTTCCCTGTGTAAGATATTTACAGACAACAGCATACATGAAGTTGCTGTCAAAATTGGCGAGACCACTATAGTTAACATCTATAAGCCTCCCGGCTGTCCATGGCCTCCAGAAGTACTCCAAGAATATCCCCACCCTGCTATCTACGTAGGAGACTTTAATAGTCACCATGAGAACTGGAAGTACGCACGAAACGACCAGAACGGTGAATCCCTGATGAGCTGGAGTGAGGAGACTAACACCCACCTGATTTTCGACGCTAAGGACCGCGGAACATTTCGATCGACAGCATGGAGACGAGATTATAACCCTGATTTATGTTTTGTCACTAAAAACAGAAACAACCAACCGCTAGTCGCAACTCGTGAAGTCCTGTCTGATTTCCCACATAGCCAGCATCGCCCTGTTATCTTAGAAGTCGGAATTAACATCCCAATCATAAAATCTTTTCCTCGGCCACGATGGAATTTCCAGAAGGCAGACTGGGCCACCTTTGCAGAAAACCTTGACAAGTGTCTAGGTTGGATACCCCCGACTAGGGACAACTATGACAGATTTGTGGGAGCAGTCATCGCCACTGCTAAGAGGAATGTACCCAGAGGCTACCGGGAAGAGTACATCCCAGGCCAGGGGCGGGCAGGAATCCTGCACGTGTGCGGTGCACTTGCACGCGTGCAGTTAACAGTCGTTCTGCGTGCACACAGGGGCAAGCTGGCCACCCGCGTATCTCCCCTCCCCACCATACCTTCTGTCCGCTCCTTCCCCTGCAATGCGTTTTGTTTCCTAGCTTGCTTTATTGAATGATGGAATAAGATTAGTAGGAGTGCTTGAAAGATATCGTGGTTTGAAAGAGTACCTATTACCTACGATACGTTTTATTTAATTATCACAGGTGGAGTGGAACAAAATAAGTTTAGTAGGAGTGTTTGAAAGATGTCGTGTTCTGAAAGAGTACCTATTACGTTTTATTTAATTATCACAGGTGGAGTGGAACAAAATTTCTACATACAGACAAACGCAAACAGTTACTTAAATTTTCATCACTGATGTTTCCTCTTAACCGACACTTACTAATTCAGCAAATGGTTTTCCTGCTCTCGCTATATTAAGCGTAATCTTAACTTGCACGTACCGCTGGGCTATTATTGTTGTCGTCCTGAAAAATTGAAAATAGTGTTCCATAAAATGTTAAATCAGTTAGATGAGAGACATGACGATAGGAGGTCGCAGATCTCTCGTGACCACACCAACTACGACAGATTCATCTAGTATCGTCAGATCGCTCTTCTTAAGCTCAGTCAATTTCCCCATCCGCTCAGAATCCGACAATAAATTGTACTCGTCCTTGTGAAATTTATTATAATGGCCTTTAATACTAAACTTCCGCTGACCAGCGAGAATACTGCCACATATTAAACAATTCGAATTTTCACGTTTTTGCACAAAGAAAAAATGATTCACCCATTACTTTTTAAAAGATAGCAGATCTCCGCTTCTCCGTTTCCTTGTTTCACTCTGCATTTTCCGGTTCTTGAAATACAACGTTCACTACGTAGTGGTCGCTACGCATCGAAGTCCGCAGCTTAGCCTGGCACTACACTGCCGCAACCTGCCGGCTGTCGCCACTGCCCCATTCGACGATTGCACGAGAGCAGCACACGTGCAGCGCTGTGCGGTCATGAGCCGCGTGCAACGTTTGCCCGCCCCTGTCCCAGGCTGAAATGAGAGATGCGAAGACCTGTACCAGGAATTTACCGAAACCAACGACCAAGAAATCGCGGACGAACTGTTGCACAGCTTAGACGCAGCTCACGGGAAAAATGGATGGACACCGTGGAGAATCTAGATTTCACTAAATCCAGTAGGCTTCGTAACCTGGGAGGCAGTAAACGTAAAATAAAAGACGCCCACCCGATAACCCGTAAGAATGTGGCCGCACACATAGTTAGAACCTCAAGAGCACCAAGGGACAGAACACACACCACGACCGTCAAACGGGAATTAAGATCCTTAAAACGAAGGGCATCGCCTACCTCCAAATTTTCCCAGCGTATCACAGCGGAAGAAGTTGCAGCAGCCTTGTCAAAAATCAAAAGTGGCAAGGCTCCCGGCTTCGAGGGCATCCACCCGGAATTCCTACTTCACTGTGGAAAATATACTAGAACATGGCTCGCAAACTTCTTAACAGATATTTTAGAATCGGGTAATATCCCACACCAGCTTAAACGAGCAAAGATTATAGCGATACTAAAGCCAGGCAAACCTAATGACATGCCCCAAAACTACCGCCCTATCGCTCTGCTGAACTGTGTCTATAAACTGCTGGAACGTATCATCTACAACAGAATAAGCGGAAAAATTCTTGAAGTGGTACCGATTGAACAGGCAGGTTTTCGACCCAACCGCAGTTGCACCGACCAGACCCTCTCCCTAGCAACTCACATAGAGGCGAGCTTTCAGAAAAAATTCAAAACATCAGTAGCCTTTATTGACCTATCAGCCGCTTATGATACCGTTTGGCGACAAGGCCTGATATTTAAGTTGCTGCGGGTCATACCATGTAACAAGCTGGCCAACCTCATTGATAACATGCTCACAGATAGAAGTTTCAGAGTCATAATGGGCGACTTAAAAAGTGACCAAATGAAGCTCAACAATGGTTTACCACAAGGCTCCGTTCTGGCGCCATTGATGTTTAACCTCTACATATCTGACTAACCTGAAACCACTTCTCAAAAATTCGGATATGCCGACGACTGGGCAATAGCTGCAAGAGGCAGATCAATGGAGGCAACGGAAAACAGATTAACTGCGGATCTAACAAAGCTGGGAGATTACTTCCGAAGGTGGAGATTACGGCCAAACGCGACAAAAACGGAGGTGACATGCTTTCTCCTCGACAATGCCCAAGCAAAAAGAAAGTTCAACGTTCATTTCGAAAACAGGCTGCTAAACCATAATAATTACCCCAGATATCTAGGCGTCACCTTTGATAGAACCCTAACATTCAAGGAACACCTACGTAATTCAGCCGCAAAACTTAAAACTCGAAATAATATCATACAGAAGCTATGTGGGACTACGTGGGGCTCTTCCGCGGCTGTACTGAGATCTTCGGCTCTGGGACTTGTCTACACAACAGCAGAATATGCCGCACCGGTATGGCTAAACAGTAAACACACAGGCTTGATCGATGCTCAGCTAAACTACACAATGAGGATGATATCAGGAACAATAAAGCCAACGCCTTTACACTGGCTACCTATACTGAGCAACATTCCCCCACCGGACCTGCGCAGAGAGAACGCTCTCTTACGCGAGTATGGAAAAGTGCTGAACAACGAGAAACTGCCAATCCATAAGG
Organism: Schistocerca cancellata; assembly: GCF_023864275.1. Lineage (NCBI taxonomy): Eukaryota > Metazoa > Arthropoda > Insecta > Orthoptera > Acrididae > Schistocerca > Schistocerca cancellata. The sequence continues at coordinate 339,198,321 of NC_064632.1, forward strand.
ATGTTCCTGCCCTGGAGATGAACAGATTGCGCTCCAGACACCCCTCTTTAAAAAAGGCAAAAAATACGCATCCTCTCAACCCGGATTATGGCAACCTCTGGAAAACGCGGTGGAGAGAATCTGTGCCCCAAAACCTGCAGAATATGCCATGTATCGATGTCCAACCACCAGGATTCAATTTGCCAAGGAAAACTTGGACGACCTTGAATCGAATTCGGACAAATAACGGCAGATGTGCAGACAGCCTCCACAGGTGGGGTAAAATCACCACCCCGAGATGTGACTGCGGTGCGGACCGGCAGACGATTCGTCACATCGTGGAAGATTGCCCTCTGAGACGTTTTGCAGGAGACCCCAATGAGTTTCTGACCGCGACTGAAAGTGCAATAGACTATGTCACAAATCTGGATGTTTGTTTGTGAACTTTTGTTTGTTATATACACTATTTTAAACACTTTTATATCTACAACTATATGTTATACACTGTGACTACTCTTTATTTCAGTGTCTTATGATTTTTATGTCTTTTTTTTATATGATGTGTTACATGCCATAAGCCAAATAAATAAATAAATTTCAACGGTTTCGTGTAAAAAAAATATTAAAAGTGAACGTATAACAAAAATCTGTTGTCTCCTACACGCTCTGCTGAATTTTTAGGTCATAAAAGAAAAGTTGTTTTTCTTGTGAAACTTCCTGGCAGATTAAAGCTGTGTGCCCGACCGAGACTCGAACTCGGGACCTTTGCCTTTCGCGGGCAAGTGGTCTACCATCTGAGCTACCTTCCTTGTGTTCATTTCTGTTGTCTTTCGACAGAAGATTGTGTTAACATAATGCAGTTTTATCCACTTCCGTACACCAAGTACAGTTCAGGAACCATATTACGTTTTGACTGAGCACGACTAGACCGCTGACGTGTCCTTCAGAACAACGAATAGCAGAGTACGGGGAACAGCTCACAGAGCTCCCACCCACAACGGAAATTGTGAAGTTATCGGGTAGTAGTTATTATTTAAAACATGTTTTTTTTTGGGGGGGGGGGGTCGCAAGAAGCTCTTTTTTATGTTTCTATCCCTCTGTTATATTATTGCCTTAATATTCACTGTCTTAAAATGACGATGGGTTTTGAGACGCAATTTTTTTATTTCTCACTTATTTCATACTATTACAATTTCGGATTTATATCCATAATAAAGTGTAAATGACAGAAACATTTGAACGATATATCGTCGTCGATATAGTGGCTAAAAACAAATTTCTCATAATGAGAGATAAGAACGAGCTAACCTATCTGTAATTGCTTTGCAGAAAATTTAATAAACAAGATCGCATTCAGTACTATTTAAACCTGACTGCAGGTTTCAATAGTTAAAATTTTCACCTTCTGATCTTCAAAAGAGTTGTTGTAATACGTCCTGTTCCATTATGACTGTTTCACATACCATCTCGATATATTATGTAGCACTTTCCACGTGGTTTTGTTAAAAAATAGATAAAAATTGATTTGTCACAAATAAAATCAATACAGTTCAATGACACATTTTTGTAACTAGAAATGTATTTGTGACAAATCGGTTTTTATTTTATTTTAACAAACCTGTGTGGAATGTGCTACATAATACCCACTAGAATGTCGGTACGGCATGTCTGATACATTCGTAATGGAACAGGACGTATAACAACCAGATTTTTTATAATGATTGGAAGATGACAGTGTTAACTGTTGATACCGGTAATCAGAAATAAATAGTACTGAATGCGATCTTTGCTATTACGTTTTTTCAATGGCTATAATACCGAAATCGTGGTAGCGCGAAATACATTAATGTTAAAAAATCTTACAGTCTTCAAAAATCTTACAGTCGAATGGCAGCTGTTTCACTCAATAAGTACATTATGACTGTGGTCCGCAACGTCCTAAAAACCAATGTATACGTATTTTTATGAGTGATCTGAGGATGAGAGGGCATGAAACGTCTTCTGGCAGTTCAGAGGAACGGATAGCCCTCGTTACAGAAGCTGTTGCGATTAGTCGCGCAACTCCTGCTCCTTTTGAGCGAGTTTGGAAGCAAATAATACATAAATGCCGCTTGCGTATTTGTCTCTATCACAACCCAAAACTCAACTCCAAGCAGTTATAAGACAATCTCAAAGCACCAATTATCGAAATTGGAAATTTGTGGTAAGGTCTTATGGGACCAAACTGCTGAGGTCATCGATCACTAAGCTTAAGCACTACTTAATCTAACTTACACTAAGGACAAGACACACACCCATGCCCGAGGTAGGACTCGAACCTCCGACAAGGGGAGTCGCACGGACCGTGACAATGCGCCTTGGACCATACGGCCACTTAGCGCGGCCAATTACCGATGCGTAGCTCTCTAACTACTTGTCTCCGAGATTTTAGCTACAAAAATGAAATGTGCATTTTTATCTTACCGATCTGGAGTAACTGTAAATGAGATTTTATACCAAGCGTTTGCTTGTCTGTTATTGAACGAAACATCTTAAGTCTTCTAGCTACACACATCTATCATTGATCATAAGGCTGTGATGACAACTATGACTCCAGTTGTTACAAGGAATATTAAGAAACGTAGGATAATATTTTTCTTTAGCAAGAATGACAGTAAACAAATTGCAGAGTATCTGAGTAGTCAGTATCCAATATTCAGTGCTGACGACGAAAATGTGGAGCAAAAATGGAAAAAATTCAAAAGCTTCGTTCAATATGATTTAGACAGGTTGCTCCGAGCACGGTCTTTAGGGATGGAAAAGACCTACTGCAGTTTAATAGTTGTTTAGAAAACTGTTAGGTAAACAAACAGAACTTCGTGACACATGCAGAAGAAGTGGAATTCCAGCAGACAAACAAAACATCAACGAAGCAAAGATGAGCGTAAAGAGAGGAATGAGAGAAGCGTTAATGATTTTGAAAGTAAAATTTTATCAGCCGGTATTGTGGAGCCATCGTCGCCAAATGTGAAGTCTTGCCCACTCGTCTCGTATAGGGTGTCTAAGGGATGCTGCGTTCTCGGAATGGTATACAATTCAAGCAAGTAACATTAATAGTTTTTTTGCAGGTAAGAAATGAATTTGGAATGACAGTGGTGTCGCAAGCGATGGGTGACATGCAAGCAAGTAATGATCTTCGCTATATGTCCAAACAAGCAGTGGATAAGGATCACTAATAACTGTTCTCATAGCACTCTCTGATAGCCGTGCGAATCCTGTCCACTAATGTCCGGCCGAGGCTGGCAGGAGCGGCGCTTATATTCACTTCGGCTAGATGCCGCTCCTATCGTGGTGACATCCTGGTCAGCGCGCTACTGGCTGACGTATCACTGCCTTCTCTGGTCTTGCGTTCTTCTTCTTCGTTCCGGCGCTTGTGGTTACGCCAGAACAGCTCTGACTAAAGTGCGCCTCATTTACGACGGCGACCGAGTTTAGGTTCGTTCTGCGCATCTGACGTCACAAAACACAGTCAGCCAACGAACAGAGAACGAGGTTGCCAGAGCTCGACTGCAGTGCAGAGCACGGACTAGTGCCTTCAGTTTTAGAAACGTTCAGTCATAAATAAAGTAATTGAACAAAAGCAATGTCTTGATAGCAGACTATCTATAAAAGAAAGTTTGGAAAAAGCATTCTTTATACCAACTGCTTCATATTCTATTAACTAATTAAACCAAACAAGCCATAAACCTCCTAATTCAGGCGATAGTAAGGAAATTCGTTCTCACTAACCGCTTTTTTGCAATAAAGAACAGCGGTAATTGTTTATTTACTATTGTACTTCGACGAAACGTGAGTAATTCGTAGTCATACCAACACTGTTTGTCGGTATTTAGCGTGATTCTTTAAAGTACTTCAGGAATTTTACTAAACAACGAGCTGCATAAGTGTAATGGGTAAGGTGTTTGGCTGCTAAACAAAAGGCTCCGAGTTCAAATCTTGTTCGGTGCTTAATATTTTCTTTATTTAAAATCAATATCAAAGTGTCTTACTTCATGAATTTTATTTGTTTGAATATAATGTTTTGAAACTTCTAGTGGCAACTAAAATCGACCATACGGAAAGTATACTCTGTGGACTTTTACCTCTGCAAACTCTTCAAAATTTCGTGCAATGGTTTACTACATTTAATGCTGCACAATAACTGCGTTGAACATCGAAACAAAATTAAGTCATTTATGGGGGGAAGGTATCAGTCAAGAAGATGTGTAAAAACCAAATTTTTGGGCCAAATAGTTTTTGTGAAATCGAATGATAAGTGTGTCAAAGCAGTCGGAACCATGTGTCAGCACAGGCGAGCAGTGCAGTGATGACAAAATCGGGCACAGCGCGGAATGCGTGGAGCACGCCTCTGAAGCAGCGAAAGGGTTAATGCGGCCGTGGTGGCTTTACTTCATAAACTGCGCACTCCCCCTCCCCCCCCCCCCCCCCCAAACGTAAGTTGGAGTAAACTATACTATACTATGGCGCTACTTCTCTTGGCGCGTGCAACTGGCAACGCAGCAATCTCCCGCGTCTGGGCGGGCATGCGCGAGCCGCCAAAATTAAAGAATTGAACTATAGCACCCTAAGACCCCTTTCACACATGCGATTTCCGGCAGCTTCACCTTCTACACTTGCAAACAATTCAGCGAATTTATCTCTGATAACAGCGGCTGATTTGTTCCTTGTTCTCGGCATTAGGGCTTACTCGACTCCATGTAGTACAAGGATGTTCAGTGTGTCTTCAAGTGTATACCCATCTCTACAACGAACGACGTTATGTAATATGCAGCATGTTTTTTATTATATCTGAGGCCAAATCAATTGAAATATTGAGTGGAGGATGGAATATTCTCCATTTGTTGCTGAGTATTCCAAATGTACTCTCTAAGAAACGACTCGCTCGTGATAAACGATAATTGTATATCTTTTTGGTGACTGGCAAATTATTTCCACCATAGCGTCTTTGCATATATTCTGTCAAACCAAATGAGTCGTCACCAACGAACAGTGTGCGATTTGCAGGGGGGGATGGGGGGGATTTCCCCCCCTCTGCATCAGATCATCCCCTCCTCTGGTTTTAGTTCATGCATCCCAACCTGGGATGTTTATTTCCCACGCATTGGAGTAAAACTTTACATATAATTTAAATTTGTGGAGCCAAACAGTGAAAGTTTACTATTAATATGTTTGCTTATTAATTTGGAAAAAGTGTTATGTAGTAGTTAAGCATTTCAAAACATTTAGAACTAAATGACAAGACGACGCACGCCACATTTCCGTAGCATGCCACAATGTTGCAAGACGTCGCCCCAGCGTAAACGAGGCTTTAAAGCCAGGTCTATATTGTATGGTGGATGTGATGTGTTGCGTACGAAACTAAAACCTGCAATCAGATCCAAACGTCGTGGAAAACTGTGAAGAGGTGTCATCCTGCAGCAATATAACGCTCGCCCACTTTCTGCCAAACGGACAGCCGACGCAATAAAGGAGTTCAGATTCGAGGTGCTGGAACATCCACCATACAGTACAGACCTGGCTCCAAGCGATTTTCCCATGTTTCGACCCTTAACGGAAGCACTACAGGGAAGAAGATTTGAAAGTGATGAAGACGTTATTGCTGCGGTGCAAAATTGGTTGCAGATGCAACCGATAAACGCATTATCTGATGAAATAAAAAAACTCGTGAAACGTCGGGAGAACTGCATTGAAGTCCAGGGAGGTTACGTAGCAAAATAACGCATGTTTCAGTTTCATATCATCCGAATAAATACAGCTTTTCACAAATGTGCCTTTACTTTTTTAATTCCCCTCGTATACCTGTATGTAGATGATTTTGTAAATAAGCTTTACCTATAACGCACTTTTAAAGATACAACAAGGGATGGCTTTTCTGATAGTGCATACGCGTGAATAGTGAGTTTCGGCCTTAACATCTATTTATAAATAACTGTTTAACCATGGGTAACGCCACGGTCCAACATATATAATTATACTAACTCCCACTGGTAAAACCACAAATCGCACACTGCCAACGAATGTAAATGGCAATGGCACTCCTCCAGCACATATTGGTTTAGGTCTTGGAATGTTCAGTTTGTTGTCTCTTATCATATTGAACAGCGTACTGTTTTTAAAGATTTGTGTATCTGAACGTTTGCCGTAAGACCCGACATCTATGTAAACGAAATTATAATTTGCATCACAAACTGCTAATGACACAATTGAGAAAAAATGTTTGTATTCAAAGTAAAGTGAGTCACTATGCTGGGGCTTAATCAAACTCTATTACTCCTATACAGTTTGGAAAATCTGCATTTGTCTTGAAACCTTCCGCAATATTCAACCAGTCCTCTTCAGTAAGAATCGGAACATGCTTTCAGAACATTCCAAATATTTTGACAAGTGTCCTTTACTATGCTTGAGATGGTAGAAACTCCACATTTACTCGTATATGTGAAACGTAGATGTGTGAATGTATTTCCTGATGCAAAATACCTGAAATCAGAAAAGAAATCTCTTTATTTCAGCAACACAGCTGCAAAAGAGTGTACACTCGAGAGCTGCAAAAACAGAAATGAGCGATCAGTGGTTTAGGGGCAGATGCTAGAAAGCAGTACATTTTCTTCAAGCAACTTTCGTTTTTAGCGCCTGTATGGGAAACTAAATCTCCTGTTGAGAAAGGAACAGACAATATGACAAATGAGGAGTCAAGCACTTATCAAGAACCTCTCTTACTGTCTCAGGCTGTAGCGTTCCCAAAACGAGACTTGTAGAAGAGCAGAAATTGTTTAGGATACGTGCAGAAAGTATTCAAATGAAATCAAAATTAACGGAGGAAGATCCTGATAGATAATTTCTCTTGTCTTTGCCACCTCATTTCAAGACCATACCTGAATAAAAGACATTTAATGCGTAATTCGAACGTATGAGTGTGCTGCAAAAATATATTACAGACGATACTGCTCTTGGAAACGTGGCTGTATCACAGGGAAATGTAAGTGGAATGCACTTTGTGGAACATGGCTCATCTGCTTCCATGGTCACTTATGAGGAACAGCTGGCTCAGCCGGCAGAAAGTGCGTTGGAATCACCATCTCAGTTTTCTGATACATCAGTGTACGAAGATTTGTTTTAGGATGTCTACACGTATTGTGATTTTCTTATGTAACACTAAGTGCTAAATCAAAATCATTTAACATCAGCTATTTGTATTTACCTTAATGTGATGGCCAACCTTTCCTTTGCAGAAATACTGTTTCTCATGCAAGTGTCCAGGCGTGAAATATGTTTTCAGCAAACGTAGTTGTTCCCCAAAGATCGGTACTCACATCCTGAAGTAGATGAAGAACTTGGCAGTGTCTTCACGTAACTCACTATACGAGGTGTTACAAAAAGGTACGGCCAAACTTTCAGGAAACATTCCTCACACACAAATAAAGAAAAGATGTTATGTGGACATGTGTCCGGAAACGATTAATTTCCATGTTAGAGCTCATTTTAGTTTCGTCAGTATATACTGTACTTCCTCGATTCACCGCCAGTTGGCCCAATTGAAGGAAGGTAATGTTGACTTCGGTGCTTGTGTTACATGCAACTCATTGCTCTACAGTACTAGCATCAAGCACATCAGTACGTAGCATCAACAAGTTAGTGTTCATCACGAACGTGGTTTTGCAGTCAGTGCAATGTTTATAAATGCGGAGTTGGCAGATGCCCATTTGATGTATGGATTAGCACGGGGCAATATCCGTGGCGCAGTACGTTTGTATCGAGACAGATTTCCAGAACGAAGGTGTCCCGACAGGAAGACGTTCGAAGCAATTGATCGGCATATTAGGGAGCACGGAACATTCCAGCCTATGACTCGCGACTGGGGAAGACCTAGAACAATGAGGACACCTGCAATGGACGAGGCAATTCTTCGTGCAGTTGACGATAACGCTAATGTCAGCGTCAGAGAAGTTGCTGCTGTACAAGGTAACGTTGACCACGTCACTGTATGGAGAGTGCTACGGGAGAACCAGTTGTTTCCGTACCACGTACAGCGTGTGCAGGCACTATCAGCAGCTGATTGTCCTCCACGGGTACACTTCTACGAATGGTTCATCCAACAATGTGTCAATCCTCATTTCAGTGCAAATGTTCTCTTTACGGATGAAGCTTCATTCCAACGTGATCAAATTGTAAATTTTCACAATCAACATGTGTGGGCTGACGAGAATCCGCACGCAATTGTGCAACACGTCATCAACACAGATTTTCTGCGTACGTTTGGGCAGGCATTGTTGGTGATGTCTTGATTGGGCCCCATGTTCTCCCACCTACGCTCAATGGTGCACGTTATCATGATTTCATACTGGATACTCTACCTGTGCTGCTAGAACATGTGCCTTTACAAGTACGACACAACATGTGGTTCATGCACGATGGAGCTCCTGCACATTTCAGTCGAAGTGTTCGTACGCTTCTCAACAACAGATTCGGTGACCGATGGATTGGTAGAGGCGTACCAATTCCATGGCCTCCACGCTCTCCTGACCTCAACCCTCTTGACTTTCATTTATGGGGGCATTTGAGGGCTCTTGTCTACTCAATCCCGGTACCAAATGTAGAGACTCTTCGTGCTCGTATTATGGACGGCTGTGATACAATACGCCATTCTCCAGGGCTGCATCAGCGCATCAGGGCTTCCATGCGACGGAGGGTGGATGCATGTATCCTCGCTAACGGAGGACATTTTGAACATTTCCTGTAACAAAGTGTTAGAAGTCACGCTGGTACGTTCTGTTGCTGTGTGTTTCCATTCCATGATTAATGTGATTTGAAGAGAAGTAATAAAATGAGCTCTAACATGGAAAGTAAGCGGTTCCGGACACATGTCGACATAACATATTTTCTTTCTTTGTGTGTGAGGAATGTTTCTTGAAAGTTTGGCCGTACCTTTTTGTAACACCCTGTATACAGTATAGAAGCGTCCGTATATTGTACGGGTGGTGCACATTGGATGTTCAGTATTTACGTTTACGACGTTGGCGCCTGAATTTTCTTTCGATCAACAAAGCAGAGCCAATACTTCGCTGAGTCCATATTATTGACGGAGCGGGATGTACACGGCATGAGCAGCGCCAGTTACGCGTAGCAGCAGCGCTGCTAAACACAGCAGCAAAATAAAAGAAGGACCGCTACTCAGCAACGTTGCTGAAAATCGCCCGCGTGTAAGAGGCCCAAGAGCTTTTGGTCTTTTGTAAGAGGAGTAGGTGGTTCGAAATCAGCTATTCAGTCCCTCAGAGCCCGTACTGGCACCGAAGCGGAACATAATAGAGAGGAGGCCTATATACTGAATTCGGTCTTCCGAAATATTTCACAGCGGAGAATCGTAATACGGCCCCTCCTTTGAATCATCGCACGAACCTCGAAATCGCAGAAATTGAGATAACCAATAGAGGAATAGAAAAGCAACTATAATCAATTAGTAGTGGAAAGGCAGTTGGATGAAATAAGTTTCTACAAAGACAATGTGAAAGAATTCGCTTCCCTTCTAGCAGCTGTTTATCACAGATCTCTGGAGCAACGTAAAGTACCTAGCGACTGGAGAAAAGCGAAGGTCATTCCCGTTTTCAACAAGGATCACAGTACAGATGCAAATATTTACAGGCCTATAACCGATGGCGCCAGTCTGTTGTAGAATTATGGGACGTGTTTTATGCCAAGGACTGTAACTTTTGGAGAACGAAAATCTGCTCTATTAGGATTCGGCAAACAGAGATCCTGTGAAACTCAGCTCGCTCTGTTCCTCCGTGGCATCCATAGCGCTGTAGACAATGGCGCTCGTGTTGATGCTATGTTCCTTGACTTCACGAAACTATTTGGCATGGTCCTACACTGCCATCTAGTGAAAAAAAGAAATAGGAGCTTACCGAGTATCGGACCGTATTTGCGACTGGATTCAGGACTTCCTTGCACACGAAACTCAACGCGTCCCTCTTAACGGAACAAAATCGACAGATCTACATCTACTTGGATACTCTGCAAATCACATATAAGTGCCTGGCAGAGTGTTTATCGAACCACCTTCACAATTCTCTATTATTCCAATCTCGTATAGCGCGCGGAAAGAATGAACACCTGTATCTTTCCGTACGACCTCTCATTTCCCTTATTTTATCATGGTGATCGTTCCTCCCTATGTAGGTCTGGTCTACAAGATATTTTCGCATTCCGAGGAGAAAGTTTGTGATTGGAATTTCGTGAGAAGATTCCGTCCCAAAGAAAAACGCCTTTCTTTTAATGATGTCCAGCCCAAATCCTGTATCATTTCTTTGACACTCTCTCCCATATTTCGCGATAATAGAACACGTGCTACCTTTCTTTGAACGTTTTCGATGTACTCCGTCAGTCCTATCTGGTAAGGATTCCACACTGCGCAGGACGGACAAGCGTAGTGTATTCAGTCTCCTTAGTAGGGCTGTTACATTTTCTAAGTGTCCTGCTAATAAAACACAGTCTTTGGTTAGCCTTCCCCACAACATTTTCTATGTGTTCCTTCCAATTTAAGCTGTTCGTTATTGTAATACCTAGGTATTTAGTTGAATTTACGACTTTTAGATTAGACTGATTTATCGTGTAACCGAAGTTTAACGAGTTTCTTTTAGCACTCACGTGGATGACCTCACACTTTTCGTTATTTAGGGTCAACTGCCACTTTTCGCACCATTCAGATATCTTTTCTAAATCGTTTTGCACTTTGCTTTAATCTTCTGATGACTTTATTAGTCGATAAACGACAGCGTCATCTGAAAACAACCGAAGACGGCTGCTCAGATTGCCTCCAAAATCGTTTATATAGATAAAGAATAGCAAAGGGCCTATAACACTACCTTGGCGGACGCCAGAAATCACTTCTGTTTTACTCGATGACTTTCCGCCAATTACAACGAATTGTGACCTCTCTGACAGGAAATAACGAATCCAGTCACATAACTGAGACGATATTCTATAAGCACGGAATGATACTACGAGCCGTTTGTGTGGTACAGTGTCAAAAGACTTCCGGAAAGGTAATTTCTCAAGTACCCCAAGGAAGTGTGATAGGAGGACCGTTACTGTTTACTATGTGTACAAAAGAACTGGAAGAAAGCGTCGAAAGCTCTTTAAGTCTGTTCGCAGATGACGCTGTTGTCTATAACAAATTAGCAACGCCAGAAGACAGTATCGATTTGTAAAATGACCTGTAGAAGATTGATGAACGGTGCAGTCTCTAGCACTTGACCCTGGACGTAAATAAATGTAACATACTGCGCATACATACGAAAAGAAGTCCACTGTTGTACAGCTACACTATTGGTGACAAATTGCTGGAACCAATATCTACCGTAAAATATCTAGGAGTAACCGTCCAGAGCGACCTTAAGTGGAATGATCACATAAAACAAATCGTAGGAAAAGCAGGCACCAGACTGAGATTCACTGGTAGAGTCTTGAGTAAGTGTATCTCATCCTCAAAAGAAGTGGCTTAAAAGGCGCTTTTTCAACCGATTTTTGAGTACTGTTCATCAGTCTGGGACCATTACCAGGCAGCGTTGGTAGATGAGACACAGAAGACCCAACGAATAGGGCGGTCCGTTGCTTCACGGGGTCGTTTAGTCGGCGTGACATCGTTACAGAGATGCTCAACAAACAACAGTGGCAGACGTTACAAGAGAGGTGTTGTGCATCACGCAGAAGATCACTACTGAAATTTAGCGAGAGTACTTTCCAGGTAAAGTCGGACTACTTACAACTTACTCCCACATACGAGGGGCGTTTGAAAAGTCCGTGCAATAATAAAAACTACTTACGTGTTTGGGGTAAACCTTTTTTATTTTTCGACTTAGTCTCCTTTCAGACTTATACACTTCGTCCAAAGCTGTTCTAATTTGTTGATCCCTTCCGAATAGTAGAAATTGTCCAAGACTTCAAAACAGCTATTTGTTGCTGCAATCACCTCCTCATTTGAATAAAATCTTTGTCCTGCCAGCCATTTCTTCAAATTAGGGAACAAATAGTCGTCCGAGAGAGCCAAGTGTGAAGAGTAGGGGGGATGTGAAACGAGTTCTATTTCCATTAAGTTGGCGACCACAACTGCTGAGTTGTGTGCTGGTGCAATGTCGTGATGGAAAAGGGCTTTTTTGCGGTCCAATCGCCGGCGTTTTTCTAACAGCTCGGTTTTCAAACGATCCAATAACGATGAATAATATGCACCTATAATAGTTTTACCCTTTTCCAGATAGTCAATGAGGATTATCCCTTGTGAATACCAGAAGACAGTCGCCATAACCTTTTTTTGGTGCAGATTCTCCCTTGGTAACCCATTGTTTAGATTGTTGTTTGGTCTCAGGATTATACTAATGTATCCATGTTTAATCCACAGTGACGAAACGAAGCTTGAAGTCCTGCGGATTCTTCCTGAACAACTGCAAACAGTCCCTGCAACACTTCATACGATTCCGTTTTTGGTCAAGTGTGAGCAATCGCGGAACCCATCTAGCGGGTAGCTTTCTCATGTCCAAATGTTAATGCAAAATATTATATACCCTTTCATTCGAGATGCTCACAGCACTAGCAATCTCACGCACCTTAACTCTTCTGTCATCCATCACCATATCATGGATTTTATCAATGATTACTGGAGTCATAATCTCCACAGGGCGTCAAGAATGTTCAGCATCACTTGTGCCCATATGGCCACTCCGATAAACTGTTCTAATCGAAGGTGCAGAGTCACCGTAATGTTTATCAAGCTTCTCTTTAGTCTCCTGAGGTGTTTTGCCTTCCATAAAGTAATGTTTAATCACCACACGAAATTCTTTTTGTCCATTTTTTGACAAACACTCGACTTCCTTGATTCACACGAATGCCAAACACAAATAAATAGACCAATATGGCTGAAACTTGGTGTGCGTTCTTTCCAAAGATGCTACTAACTAATCATGACCTCGATACGCGCCGGTGGTGCCATTTCTCGGACTACGCACGGACTTCTCAAACGCTCCTCGTACATCTCTCTAAATGATCGCGACGAAAAAATTCGAGAAATTAGAGCTAATGCAGAAGCTTATCGACAATCATCTTTCCCAAGCTCCATTCGCGAGTGGCACAGGGCAAGGGGGACCAGTTACTCGTACCGCACGTACCCTCCGCCATACACCATCAAATGGCTTGTGAAGTATTGATGTAGATGGTTTATTCGGTAAAGAAAACACCTCCATTTTGTTTCTAACGGCACTCCTGTAGCGGCCGAGGAGATGTCATAGAAATACTTCCTGTAGTTTTCTATATGCTTTCTTTATTTAATTCTATTCGACAATCAATTTCTTTTTTTTTTTTATATAATTTTGAATCCACAGTTCCAGACTCACAGTTCTGTCGGACACCAGACCAGACGTTGTGTCTCGCTGAACCTATTTGTACATTAACACTGTGTTGATACACCTGTTCCGCTTATGGACACACCGGTGAATGTACCCGCATGCTCTGGTGACCGCACTAATGACGGGCCTGTAACGTCAGTCTGGGCCAGCACGCTTGGCTCAGGGCGTATAAACGGCAGACTGAGGAGTGGTTTGCTAGAAAAATGCCATATCTTACACATCATTCACTCTTCAAAGCCAGACTGGTTTTATAGACTTTGAGAAAGATTTTAATCGAATCGATGGACATAAACTGTGGACAGTAATATCTGACAGCGGCTACCCAGCACACTTTGTAAGGGGAACCAAGGGCTTATATTGTGAAACAAAAATAGTAGGCCTAATAAGCTTAGAGAAGGAAAGAATAACTGAAATATGAAATCAATCAAGGTCTTAGGCAAGAGAGTTCTGTTGCAGTCACCCTTTTTCTTATTTTTATAGTGAAATTTTGATTAAAAAACTTAGATAAATGCATTAACCTACAGCGTGACAATTATTGAACTGCATGAAATAAAATCGTCATAGTTTCTGGACGGTCTGCGTTAGAACATTCAAACTGCGCGGTTGGCCAGGGGGCATGATGGGAATTACTATGCGCATGCATGGTTTGGTTTAGCGACGAAGCACACTTTCATTTGGATTGGTTCGTTAATAAGTTAAACTGTCGCATTTCGAGAGCTGTGAATCCACATTTCACGATCGAAAAGTCTCTTCACCCTCAATGAGTGACTGTTTGGTGTGCAGTGTCCAGTCACGGAATAATCAGTGCGATATTCCTTGATGGCGCAGTGACTACTGAACGATACGTGAAGGTTTTGGAAGATGATTTCTTCCCCATTATGCAAAGTGATCCGGATTCCGACAAGATGTGGTTCCTGCAAGACGGAGCTCGACCCAATCGAAGAAAGGAGAGTGATGTCCTGGAGGAGCGCTTTGGGGACCGCATTCTGTCTCTGGGGTACCCAGAGGCCACTGGCGTGGGCTTCGATTGGCCGCCATATTCTCCGGATCTGAACACATGCGACTCGTTTTTGTGGGGCTATATTAAAGACAAGGCGTACAGCAATAGCCCCAAAACCATTGCTGAGCTGAAAACAGCCATTCAGGAGGTCATCGAGAGCATCGATGTTCCGACACTTCTGCGGGTCACGCAGAATTTCGCTATCGTCTGCGCCACAACATCGCCAATGATGGCAGGCATATCGAACATGTCATAAACTGAATCCGAATACCTGTAGCGATTTTTACATGTTGAATAAAGTGTAGGCACGCCCTAATTTGCAACTAATTTAAGGATTTCTTTGATGTAGTTCAATAATTGTCACCCTATAAATACACTAATGTTTGCGGATGATAAAGTAGTAAGAAGCGGAAGAGGAAGTGACGTCCAGCCGGTAGTACAGTGGATAAATCAAATTTGTACAGAATAAAATCTTAAGATTTCTTTAGATAAGACGAAAGTTACTTCCTTTTTAAGGTAAATACTCACTGTAGTCGAATATAAACAAGCAAGTGTCACATTTAAGATATTTTGAGTGTGACACGACTTTTGATTATGGTCTCTTATAGACGAGAAGCTGCACAAAGTTCGTGCAATATGTGGAACAACAAACAGATCAAGTAACTAAAAATCATAAAAAATTTACAAAATTATAGCGATGCGATCACTGTCGTGCGGAATCCAGAACTGGTTAAATAAAAAGAAAGATGACAGGAAAATACGAGCAGCTAAGATAAAATTTTTGAGAAGTGTGAAGAGCAGCAATAGAAGAGATCTGATTAAAAATGAAAACGAGAGGTGAATATACATGCTACTGAAATGATGCAGAGAGAGATGGAAACGCTATTCAGGTGATGAATGACCGCCTAGTAAAACCCTGAAGTACATTTGGAAACGAAGGAGAGACATAGCTCGACCAAGGAAACTGAGATCAATAACTCTGTAAAGACGGAACACACAGATGCCTAATCCCAGATGATATCATATCCTGTAACAGACATTTAGCTGACAGTCTTTCGTTAGACAACTTGGGTCACAAACTAAGCAACAAAAAGAAATAAAGATCCGAAGAGGTGAAAAATAAGAAGCAGAATGGTGATGGCATCGAAAACAATCGATAAGGATGGACAAAAAGGTCGAAATACCGCCAGAAATGCGTGCCTGAATATAACGCTGCACGTTGCACAAACGAACATATATCTGCAGGTCGCACGAAGAAACATAAAGTCCAGTTTACACGACACTAGGTTGCAGGCAACTGCGCTACCGGCCACTGCGCATGCGCGCGCGCGTTTGCCTAACTCCTTGGTGAAACTACACACTTTCGGCGTATCCCAACTTTGGCGACACTGGTTGCATGAGTTCTTCGGGAACGAAGAATAGTGTTCGCTTTTTGGATATCTATGCTTTAGATAGGTGTTTGTGGGATTTCAGTGATGCTGATTACAAAAATAAGCAACATATTGGTGCCGCTGAGATCGTCATGTGCGATCATAACATAGATGGTTTGACAGTATCTGAGCTGCAGGGCAAAATTTATTGAGTTGGGAGCACATATACAACAGAATTAAGAAAAATACAAGCAAGTGTAATGCTATCTGTGGCAATGCTCACGTCTACAAGACTAAAATCCCATCGTTTGAGTTGGCAAACTCTTTGTTAAGGAATGTTGTTGACAAGAGGGAACGCTATACAAATTCAAGAAGCTGCATTCTTTATTCAATATTTATCTATTCTGCAGTGCTCCACTTTCACATATGTTACAATTTTGAAATATTGCCACTGTACAGATCTATCTTCAAGAGAGTGGTCTAGCGTTAAAAGGTTTTTTTTTTTGTTTGGCTTTTCACATTTAACCAAATATAACATTGATGTTGATAATTCATGGCAATGTTTGCCGACAAGATAAAGAATGCAACCTTTTAACACTAGATTGCGTACTCACGGCAGTTCTCCTTGGCCGTTTCTTGGTACGACTTGGAAAAAGAGAAAAATTAATTAATGATCGATGATGCGTCGGTTCTCGATTGTGTTTAGGAGACGTACGGATTGATTGCGTGAAAATAGTTTCTCAAATGACCTCTTAACCCGGATTGCTTTCACGCAATCAGACTCTTCAATGAAATTACCTAAGGGACCTATTTGAATAATAAAAAAAAATTGGAAATGAATGCAAAACAGTGAAATTTTGTAAAAAATGTTGTCAGATCGTAAATTGAACACGTTAATGGTCTCCCAAATACAATCGACACACCGCGATAAAGAGCGAACCTGTAACAAAGTTCATTTAAACATAAACATTATTTGTGGGTAATTTAAAGAAAAGAATAAGCATAGATTTTCTGTACAGTGGAGGAAAAGTATATTTTTAAAGAAGAAAGGCGTTAAACTATAAACATTACCAAATTTACAACGAATACAAAACTTACATTTTTATGTTTCTCTCATACATGGAGCAGTCCAACAATCGCTGCTTCTGTATGTGTGATATTTTGTAAAAATTAAATGTCCTGGCGTGCGCGTAAGTATTTTTTATCGTCACAAAGTTTACAAAAGCGTTTTTGTTTTCTTGGTGATAACGTGGTTTTTCACACCAAAAGAAATATAACTTGTAGCGGTGCTACACAACACGTCTTAACAAGTCGGCAACCAAACATCAAAGGTAATGAAGTACATGTTAACATATCGGCGACCAGAAGTACAACTAACTATGAAGACTAGAATTTTCCTAACAAATGATAAATTGTTCTTTCTTCTGTTTCGCAGCTTCTTGCTATCAAGCGCTGCGGCAATGATTTTAAATATCTGCGCCCAGCGAGTCATAGTATTTAAAAGTACCTTTTAAACGCTGGCCGCGCGTCTTGGTGTAGGCGAACGTTATAAACAGATTTCGTTTCTTAACTCTCGCGTTGTTATGCTTAGTATCATTACAAACTACAGCTCGATGGCTGTCCTTTTCTCATATGCAAAATGTCTGAAATCCAATAATATCACAGTGGTTAGCAAACCATTCTCTTCTTAATGCAGCCTGCTTCGAATAATTATTGTTGCTAATGTTAATAATTGCTACTGTTAATGTTAATTATTGGTGTTAATGAAAAAGCGTCACCAACTAAAACCGTATCTTATAGAACGCCGCGTGTTCTCGAGTGTAATGCACGCAATATGATACGTAATTTCAGTTCAGGTGACAGTGATTCATGCATTACAGTACCTTTATCCCTTATCGCAAAACTAACTCTGTTTAGAAGAAACGTGAACAGTTCTGGTGACATTCTAATTAAAAGAACTTCTTGGATCTCCCATTATAAATTATTTCAGCAAGGATGCTGAGCTACCGAGATGACGTCTTTTCTTCATCCAGTCACGAATCGAAACATGTTTCTTATTTTTTTATTATACGGCGATTCCACACAACAAGCTTTAATTCCATCACAACTCGTGCGACGTGCAACTGCCAAAAGTTTCATTTCAGACATGACTCAGGGAACCACAAAACGACGAAACTGAAGTGTATACTGGTGTCACCGTGTGTACAGTTATATGTGAAACCACTTGCATGCAACTCATTCCACGCAACGAGTGGCGCAACCCAATGTCGTCGTGTAAACTAGGCTTAAGCCTGCGGGTTGTACTACTTTATTTGACCACTAAAGGCACCTACGCAATGTCATCAATACGTTGCACTGTCAGGCGAGGTCAGAAAAGCGTTCTGTGGAGCATTACGTTGGAACTAAGTGAACTCGAACGTGGGAAAATTGTTGGTGCTTGTATGGTGAGTGCTTCCGTGACCAAGGTGGCCGAAGTGTCCGATGTTTCAAGGGGCACCACGTGGAAGA
Organism: Schistocerca cancellata; assembly: GCF_023864275.1. Taxonomy (NCBI): domain Eukaryota; kingdom Metazoa; phylum Arthropoda; class Insecta; order Orthoptera; family Acrididae; genus Schistocerca; species Schistocerca cancellata. The sequence goes on from NC_064632.1 coordinate 339,216,608, forward strand.
TTTATTCCGCATAGTGGGAAAGCGGAAAGTCAACATCATCCGCTAAGTCACAACGAGAACGGAAGTGTGTGCTGAGTGATTGTGAAGGACGATCATTGAAGAGTATTGTTACGAAAAATAAGACGACGACAGCTGCAAAAATCACTGCAAAACGGAAAGTAGCACTCGCGAACCCTCTAAGCACCAAAACAACACGACGGGAGATTCATAATCTGAGTATTGCAGGCTAGCTGGAATTCCTAAAGTGCTCATTAGTGATGCAAAATGCAAATGCCCGTAACAGGGAAACGTCGTGCCGAAGTCATAAAACCTGAACTGTGGAGTAACGGGAGAGCATCATTTGATCAGATTGATAAAATTCAGGTACGCACACAATTAACCTACCCAACTTGTTGTTTGGTGTCAAATGATTATATTGGTTGTTCATCTGGATACGATCACATGATATGTTGGGGAGGACAAAGAATTGAACTCACCGTTTGTAACTGAATACTTTTAAACCAAAACGCTACAGTATTAAATGAGCCTTGGGTAGGTGACACTGGCAATTGGCATCGAGCATACTCGGGTGTTGTTTCACACTGTTTCCAGATTCTGGCTGAGTTTACCTCGAAAGTGTGAAACGTGATGGGGGTTGGATGATGGTTTGGGTAGCCGTAACGTGGTATTCCATGGGCCCCATGGTTACTATGCAAGGTTGCATTACTGCCAAGGGTTATGTGATCGTTTTGCTGAACAGATCGATCCAATGGTGCAATATTTGTTCCCCGATGGTGTTGCTGCGTTCCAAGATGACAGGGCCCATGTTCACACAGTCTGCATCGTCCATGGCTGGTACTGGTAGCAACAGGATGAATTATCGCATCTCCCCTGGCCATCAGTCACCAGATATCAATATTATTGAGCCTCTGTGCTCTATTTTTGTAGAACAGTACGCGATCGCCATCGATCTGTTTCATCGTTACTTGAGTTCACCACTATTTTGCTGGAAGAATGGCATAAGAGTCCCTTGAAAACTATACAACACCTGTATTCATTCATTCCGAGATGACTGGTAGCTGTTCTAAATGCTGTTTTCCTACACCGCATTAGGCATGGTAATACACGTGTTTGCATGTTTTGTCCAACACCGTGTATATACCTCGTAAGCTACAATAAAGTGTTGGACAGTGTTCTATAATCTTAGCCTTCTTTTCCTTTCCGAATCCACTCGCGAATGAAACAAGTAATTAATAATGGGCGCTTCGACCCACCCTAATCTCTCAACTATTGTAGTTATCGTCGTCCCGATGTATGTACGATAGCGCAAGAAGAATCGTTCTACCCGGATGGAAATGGAAAGCAGTACACCATGAGCACTTTATCCTGACAGTACGAGAACTGATACTCCGCAATTTACATGCCTGTGGGGTACATCAGTTAGAATTCCATCCCTGTGCGAGCTTATTTTCACACATAAGAAATCTGTTCCCACAGGTAAAGTTTCGCATGAGTCCATGAACGCTATTAGGCGTTTCTAATGTTAGTGGAGCTTTTCAGGTGGAGATCACAACACACCATGCCCAGGGGGCGTGTATATACATATTACTGCCATGTTGCAGATCCTGTGTAAGGTCGAATCATTAGTAAAAGGGATGTAGGAGTATCAAACCGACAGACTGCACAGACAGTTCGCTGTAGTGCAATGACGGCAAGAGAAGAGATGACAAGAGAGAATAATAGCGCGACAAGAAAAGTAGCACTGGTTCTTCCAGAAGGACTACCACAAGAGAAGATCGTAGCATTGTTCGGCTGCTTCTGAGGAACAGACGAGTGACAACAGTTGGAATCCAAGCAGATGTTAGAGGCAGAGTGAAACCACTAACATTCGGCAACGTATGACTGGAGCTAGGTTGAGATCTCCAGATGGCATCCGTCATTTACCGCTGACAACATACCAAAGAACACAGAGACTTGTAGGATGTAAAGCCAGAGTCAAATGGAGCACTGAGTCTCTGGTGGTCAGCGATGAGTCTCGGTTTTGTTTGTGGTGGTCAGATTGACGCAGTTTGCCTGTAGACTTGGTGAATGCTCACAGAAGGAACATCAGGATCCTTGACTGTGCTGCCCGTTTCCTTGGTGTGGAGATGCGATGTTTTATGTTCGTCTCTAATCAGCAACCTTCATGAATTTACACAGCATGCCTTTCAAGCATGGCATGAAAGTCTTCAGTGTGTCATTCAGGGGCTGTTTGCTTCTACGATAAATTTAATACGTAAGAGAAGTTCAGACCTCAGCGGCAATCGGTCCTTGACATAAATTTAATGGCGACAAGTGAAAATTTGTGCCAGACCAAGACTCGAAATTGGGTTTCCCACTTTACGCGAACAGTCGCCTTAATCGCTTCGCCTATCTGAGCATGCTTTCTATCCAACGCAAATTCTCTGCCAGTCGTACACTACACATGTAGTGTCCATTGTACATTGTCCTCACTGCTCGAAGCTTCACCTGATTCTCTCAGGAGAAGAGATAAAGAAACTGGTACGTCTGTCTGATATCGTGTAGGGTCCCCGCGAGCACACAGCAGTGCCACAACACGACGTGGCATGGACTCGACTAATGTCTAATGTAGTGCAGGAGGGAGCTGATACCATGAATCCTGCAGGGCTGCCCATAAATCCGTAAGAGTACGAGGGGGTGGAACAGCATGTTGCAAACCATCCCAGATATCCTAATGTCTGGGGAGTTTGGTGGCCAGCGGAACTGTTTAAACTCAGAAGAGTGTTCCTGGAGCAATACTGGAAGTGTGGGTTGTCGAATTGTCCTGCTGGAATTGCCGAAGTCCGTCGGAATGAACAATGGACAAGAATGGATGCAGGTGATCAGATAGGACGCTTACGTACCTGTCATCTATAAAAGTCGTATCTAGGCGTACGACTTACACGCCCCACGCCGTCACATACGATCCACCAGCTTGAACAGTCCCTTGCTGACATGCAGGGTCCATGGATTGATGAGGTTGTCTACGTACCCGTTCACGTCCATCCGCTCGATACAATTTAAAACGAGACTCGTCCGACCAGGCAACATGTTTACAGTCTTCAACAGTCCAATGTCGCTGTTGACAGGCCAAGCGAGGCGTAAAGCTTTGTGTCGTGCAGTCATCAAGGGTACGCGAGTGGGTCTTTGGCTCCGAAAGCCCTTATCGATGATCTTTCGTTCAATGGTTCGTACCCTGACACTTGTTGATGGACCCGCAATGATGTCTGCAGTAATTTGCGGAAGGGTTGCACTTCTGTCACGTTGAACGATTATCTTCAGTCGTCGTTGGTCCCGTTCTTGCAGGATATTTTTCCGGCCGCAGCAATCTCGGAGGTTTGATGTTTTACCGGATTCCCGTTAATCATAGTACACTCTTGAAATGGTCGTACGGAAAACTCCCCACTTCATCGCTACCTGGGAGATGCTGTGTCCCATCGCTCGTGTGACGACTATAACACCACGTTCAAACTCACTTTAATCTTGATAACCTGGCATTGTAGCAGCACTAACCGACCTAACAACCGTGCCAGACACTTTTATGTAGGCGTTGCCGACCGCAGCGCCGTATTCTGTCTATTAACATGTCTCTGTATTTCAACACGCGTGTCTATACCGATTTCTTTGGCGCTTCAGTGTTTAATGATAAAGACAATAGTATATTGGTGCCCGCGGGGGTCTTATCTCGAACTGATGTTGATTTTTGACATTGATTCTGAATGGAAAGAAAATTAATCATTTAATACTCGTCATGTGATCAACATTTGCATAAAGTTTGATAAATCTCGGACTGGGGTTTCATGGTTTAACGATTTCCGTTTAAGTCAGCTACACGGCTGGTCTGCAACTCACACTTAAGTGCTTGGCAGAGAGTGCATCGAACTGCCTTCTGATTATTTCTCTACCGTTTCACATCAGAACACCACGCCTGAAGAACGAAGATTTAAAACTTCTCGTGTGAGCTCTGATATCTCTTATTTTACTACGATGATCATTTCCCCCTAAGTACGTGGGTGTCAACAAAATATTTTCACATTAGAAGAAGAAAGTAGGAGAGTGAAATTTCGTGAAAAGATGTCGCCGCAAACAAAAACGTCTTTGTTTTAATAAGATTTCCATCCTAACTCGTGTATCATGTCCATGACACTATATCCCGATTTCGAGATAATAGAAAACGAACTGTACTTCTCTGAACTTTTCCGATGCCTTCAGTCTGTTATAGCAAGAATCACAAAGAGCGCAGCAATATTCCTGGAGAGGACGTGCAAGCCTAATGTAGGCAGTCTCTTTGATACAACGGTTGGTTCTTTGGTTCGCCTTCCCCACAACATTTTCTGTGGGATCGTTGCTATTTAAGCTGTTCATAACTGTAATCCTTAGGTATTTCCTTGAACTAGCAGCTTTTGGCGGTGATTTGTTGTGTAACAGAAGTTTAATAAATTACTTTTAGTACTCATGTGGCTGATTTCACAATTTTCTTAATTTAGGGTCAGCTGCCACTCTCCGCATCATATAGATGTCTTGTCTAAATAATTTTTCAATCATTTTTCACCTCCTGACAAGTTTACTAGGCGGTAAACGACAGAATTATTTGCAAACAATTTAAGAGCGCTGTGCACATTGTGTCCTAAGTCATTTATATGGATTAAGAACTGCAAGGGGCCCGTAACACTTCCTTGTGAAAGAAGGGTTTAGTTGGTGCAAATGGCTCTGAGCACTATGCGACTTAAGTTCTGAGGTCATCAGTCGCCTAGAACTTAGAACTAATTAAACCTAACTAACCTAAGGACATCACACACATCCATGCCCGAGGCAGGATTCGAACCTGCGACCGTAGCGGTCGCTCGGTTCCAGACTGTAGCGCCTAGAACCGCACGGCCACTTCGGCCGGCAGAAGGGTTTAGTGCAGATGCACATAATTATAGGCCTATATCGTTCACGTCAGTCTGTTATAGAACTATGAAGTTTGTGCTAACGTATTACGACGTTTCTGTAGAATGAAAATCTCCTCTGTATAAATCAGCATGGATTCCTCAAACAGAGATCTTGCGAAACTTAGCTCGCTCTGTTCTTCCCTGAGATCATAGCGTTGTAGCCAACGAGGCTGTTATCTGAAGCCGTCCCTCACTGTCGTTTAGTGGAAAAAAATTCGAACTTACCGAGTATCTGACCAGATTTGTGACTGGAAACATGACTTCCTTACACGTCGCTCTTAACGGAACAAAACTGACAGATGTAAAAGTAATTTCTGGAGTACCCCAAGGAAGTGTGATAGGACCGTTACTGTTTCCAGTGTATATAAATGGTGTAGCAGAAAGAGTCGGCTGCTCTTTAGGACTTTTCGCGGATGGTGTGGTTATCTGTAATTTGGTGGTAAGTTCCTATGGGGTCAAATTGCTGAGGTCATCGGTCCCCAGGCTTACACACTACTTTTTAACTTACGCTAAGGATAACACACACAAACCCACGCCCAAGGGAGGACTCGAACCTCCGACGGGGGGATCCACGTGAACCGTGCCCAAGACGCCTGACACCACGCGGGTACCCTGAGCGGCTTTGTCTATAAGAAAGTAGCAAAGGCAAAAGACAGTGTCGATTTGCAAAATGATCCACAGAGGATGAATGGTACAGGCTCTGGACGGTAAATAGTTTGGACAAGAAGAGAATAGAAGCTTTCGAAATGTGGTGCTACAGAAGAATGCTGAAGATTAGATGGGTAGATCACATAACGAATGAGGAAGTATTGAATAGGATTGGGGAGAAGAGAAGTTTGTGGCACAACTTGACCAGAAGAAGGGATCGGTTGATAGGACATGTTCTGAGGCATCAAGGGATCACCAATTTAGTATTGGAGGGCAGCGTGGAGGGTAAAAATCGTAGGGGGAGACCAAGAGATGAATACACTAAGCAGATTCAGAAGGATGTAGGTTGCATTAGGTACTGGGAGATGAAGAAGCTTGCACAGGATAGAGTAGCATGGAGAGCTGCATCAAACCAGTCTCAGGACTGAAGACCTCAACAACAACAACAGGCTCTGGCATATGATCCTGAACATAAGTAAATGTAATACACTACAGGCCATTAAAATTGCTACACCAAGAATAAATGCAGATGATAAACGGGTATTCATTGGACAAATACATCATACTAGAACTGTCATGTGATTACATTTTCACACAATTTGTGTGCGTAGATCCTGACAAATCAGTACCCAGAACAACCACCTCTGGCCGTAATAACGGCCTTGATACGCCTGGGCATTGAGTCAAACAGAGCTTTGATGGCGTGTACACTTACAGCTGCCCATACAGCTTCAACAAGATACCACAGTTCATTAAGAGTAGTGACTGGCGTATAGTGACGGGCTGCTTGCTCGGGCGCCATTGACCAGACGTTTTCAGTTGGTGAGACATCTGGAGAATGTGCTGGCCAGAGCAGCAGTCGAACATTTTCTGTATCCAGAAAAGCCCGTACAGAACATGCAACATGCGGTCGTGCAATAACCTGCTGAAATGTAGGGTTTCGCAGTGATCAAATGAAGGGTAGAGCCACCGGTCGTAACACATCTGAAGTGTAACGTCCACTGTTCAAACTGCCGTCAATGCGAACAAGAGGTGACCGAGACGTGTAACCAATGGCAGCCCATACCATCACGCCGGGTGATACGCCAGTATGGCGATGACTAATACACGCTTCCGCTGTGCGTTCACCGCGATGTCGCCAAACACGGATGTGACCATCATGATGCTATAAACAGGACTTAGATTCATCCGAAAAAATGACGTTTTGCCATTCGTGCACCCAGGTTCGTCGTTGAGTACACCATCGCAGGCGCTCCTGTCTATGATGCAGCGTCAAGCGTAACCGCAGCCATGGTCTCCGAGCTGATAGTCCATGCTGCTGCAAACGTTGTCGAACTGTTCGTGCAGATGGTTGTTGTCTTGCAAACGTCCCCATCTGTTGACTCAGGGATCGAGACGTGGCTGCACGATCCGTTACAGCCATGCGGATAAGATGCCTGTCATGTCGACTGCTAGTGATACGAGGCCGTTGAGATCCAGCACGGCGTTCCATATTACCCTCCTGAACCCACCGATTCCATATTCTGCTAACAGTCATTGGATCTCGACCAACGCGAGCAGCAATGTCGCGATACGATAAACCGCAATCGCGATAGGCTATAATCCGACCTTTATCAAAGTCGGAAACGTGATGGTACGCATTTCTCCTCCTTACACGAGAAATCAGAACAATGTTTCACCAGGCAACGCCGGTCAACTGCTGTTTGTGTATGAGAAATCGGTTGGAATCTTGCGTTATGTCAGCACGTTGTACGTGTCGCCACCGGCGCCAACCTTGTGTGAATGCTCTGAAAAGCTAATCATTTGCATATCACTGTCAGTTAAATTTCTCGTCCGTAGCACGTCATCTTCGCGGTGTAGCAATTTTAATGGTCAGTAGTGTATATAGCACATACATAGGAAAAGAAATCCGCTACTGTATAACTACACTAGTACGACAAACTGTTGGAAACAGTATCTTCCGCAAAATACCTAGGAGTCAATATCCAGGGCGACCTTAAGTTTAATGACCACACAAAACAAATTGTAGGGAAAGCAGATGCCAGACTGAAATTCATACGAAGAATCTGGTGGTAATGTAACTCATCCGCGAAGGAAATGGCTTACAAGGAGCATTTACAATCGATTCTTGAGCATCGTTCATTCATCTGACATCCTTACCAGGTAGGACAGATAGGAGGGATAGAGAAGATTCAGCGAAGAGCAGAGCGTTTCGTCACGGGATCGTTTAGCCCGCAGGAGAGCGTTACAGAGATGCTCAACAAACCCCACTGGCAGACTCTGCAAGAGAAGCGCTGTGTATCACGGTGGAGGTTTACTATTGAAATTTCGAGAGATCACTTTCCGGGAAGAGTCGGACAACATATTACTTCCTCTCATCTACATCTCACAAAATGAGCATGACGAGAAAATTCTAGATATTAGAGCTAATACAGAGGCTTACAATCGCTCTTCACATGCACCATCCACGAGTGGAACGTTTGCAACGTGGAGTACCTACTGCTACGACACTTACTCTCTTCTTCCATAAATTGAGCAGGTATGATGTTCACTTACTTGTTGAACATTTGTGTGATTTCGTCTTGAAAGGTGATAATGTCAGTGTCATCCTCGACACTGTAGAAAAGTACATTTCTTTTTCGAAGCGAATCATACTAAAAATTACGCACCGCTTCCAGAATTCGCTGCGTTTCATGCATGCGTCTCTTCAGAAACTTGATGAGTCAGTTTCTAAGAAAGTGTCTGCCTAGGCATATATTTTCTGGATTTTGCCTTCCTTTTCACTGCTACAGAGATTTCGTGGGACTCAATCTTAAGACGAACACATGTCAGCACCAACTACTGACCAATGTTGACATGTTCTTGTTATTCGAACGCTGGATTCGTGGGCACTTTGGCAGTGCGTGCACAGGTACGCCAAGGTGAATATCCGTGAATAAGTGAGGAGAAGTAGGGCCATATGATGATTGAAGTTACATCCTTTAAATGGATGTACATCTACAAGCACGCCATGCAACAATATCTACTGTTCGGAGGGTTCTGGTACGTGTTCAAGGAGGAAATTGTCAGATTGTAAGATGAGATCCAAAAACTGATTCTCGTGAGGGACATGTCTTGGAGGCAGAACTGACATATCCCACCCATTTACCTGCGGTGCACAGTGATTTCCATTGCGTCGTGAGGGCCTAGTCCGATGCAATTATTCCACCCCGAAGCTCATGACAACATTGGGAATTAAGAAGAGACACATTTTTCGCTATAGAGAACTCCAACATTGTCTCAGTTTGGTGACGGTAGTTGTTAGAATCGCCTGGGGCATCTCCTACAAGTAGCGTCACTGGTTGAAGGAGTGTTGATGATGAGGTCCCATACTCCGAGGAGCGTAGGGGACGACGCGGGAGATTCGCACTGCTGTACTAGGCATGGTCCTACTGGAGGTGGTTGAATGATGATGATGAAGACGACTCAACAACGCCCAGTCATCTCGAGGCAGGAAAAATCCCTGATCCCGCCGGTAATCGAACCTGGGACCCGGTGCGCGGGAGGCTAGAACGCAAGACCACGATCTGAGGACGTTGAAGGAGTACATTGATGTAAATACCGAACAGAGGGCACTCGCGACCTGTGACTTTGAACAAGATTGTCCTAAAATAATGAATAATTCAATTTTAGGGAAACAATGGAAAATTTTAGAGAATACCGTTAAATTCACTTGGTTTACCGATGGGATGAGCGTTATGCCACAACAGATTAAATCACCAGGCCAAATTATCAGTGGGCCACCATCAATGAATCAAGGACTAGTGGCTGTGGAGATCGTCAAGGTTTGCTTGTAGTTCTCAAAGTCTGTCTATGTAGGTATGTGTGTTCTGGACCTCTCCAGATTCCACATGAACTGATTTCACAATAAGTTTGTGAAGCCAAACTTCGCTGATCCAAAATTACTTTATATAGGTACAGTCGGTTTCATCTACTGGGTGAAAGGTTGCTATATTTACGAAGTAATTAGTTACAAGCCTGATGCAGTCGAAACATCTCTGTGTGTGGCTGATAATCCTTGAGGAATACTACCTCCAGACAAAAACTTTATAGGCTCGACGAAGAGACGAGTGGTTCGACTATTGTAGAGTTTGTTGGGCTATGTCGAAAATGTACGCATACTGTATAGATTCAGATGCCAGGCAGAGATGAGCTAATTGTGTGCACAGTGCGGCCTGAAAGGCTCTCACAATAGAAGATTAGAAGAGGTGTATCCTCGAGCTCGAGGGGGTTGGCGCCCTTGTGCATAAGGTGCGACAGGTAATCTTTGTGGCTGGTTAATTTTTTTTGTAAATAATGGTTGTGTTTGCTGAATAGTTGTGTGAATGACCGCTTGTCATAGCTGCATGTGTATGAGTATGTTGAACGAATGTAAAATATGCATACACGCAAATTATGCACACTATGTGTGTGGGTAAATATTGCATATACAGGGTGTTTCAAAATGAACATACCGGTTTTGAGGCGTTGCAACATTTATTACTTTCAACATACAACTGTAAATAATACACCAAATGAAAGAGAAACGCAAGCAGTTGCGCAATGGGAAGAGTATGGGATGACAAAGAGTGACTGAAAAACGTGTTGAACGAGTGCAAATATTTCACGCTTAGCCCCAAGAAACATACCCGTGCTAAGTTTATGGGCCTTTCTTTTACGGTGAATCAACTGTAACTGACGTTTCTTATCTTGATGTGCTACAGCCTCAATGGGAAGAAGCTGAACAACACGTCTTTATTTGGGAGCAAGATGGTGCGCCTCCTCAGTGGCATAACTCAGTACGCGATTGGTTAAACGATGTTGTATCCGACCGGTGGACTGGGCGCAAGGGGCTGGTTGACACAGTATTTTATGCATGACCTCCACGTTCACACACGATCTGACGCGATCATGTGCATGTGCCTCCGATATCAGGAGATCTACCCGACTTTAGAAACAGTGTTATTGCAACAGTCACTCCTGACACACTGATCAAGGTTTCGGATCAACTCGCCTATCGACTCGATGTGTGGTCGGTGTTCACACTGAATAATTGTAAGAAAAACTGTTTGTGTTTCTCTTTCATTTTATGTATTATTTATAATTGTAAGGTGAATGTAATATGTGCTACAAAGCCTTAAGACCCGTAAATCCATTTTGAAACACCCTGTATATTTGTGTGTGTGTGTGTGTGCGTGTGTGTGTGTATTTCTTCACCTGTTGCTGCTAGTCCTCTTTCCCATATACTGTATATAGAAACGATAAGGAATAAATGATTAAAAATGTATAAACTGTACACAGTACATAAAAAAACAACTACAAAGTACTCTTTCAGATATTATCTTTACTAGCTTTTAGTGCACAAATGTACTTGATACGTTACTAATGTATAGAAGTCATGAAGAAAGATGTAAAAATGTCTGTGTATATGAGTACACGTAATCAGAAAAATAAATTGTGCATTACATTTGTAAATAAATTGACAAAAAAAAATTGTTAATAAATAACAAAAAATAACCTAAAAAGTTGTACTGCAGAAAATTGTTGTTTTTAAACCGTACGTTTATTTGCTGTGCCATTGTTATTATTTCCTGATCGTTCCACTGTGGAACTATAAAGAAAACATTGTTATTGATAATCTGTTTATAACAAATCTGATTCTCTCTCTATGGTGCACAGTCCTCGAACGAAGAGACCCACGCAATTGAGAAGAAATTACCCGCCATTTTAATGTGCTCCCATTGGTTGAGGGAGATAGCGGGATGGGAGGCGTTTACAGCCAATTTTTACTGACACAAGTGCCCGACGACCGTGACCAGTATCAGTGCCTGCCGGAGTGGCCGAGCGGTTCTAGGCGCTACAGTCTGGAACCGCGCGACCGCTACTGTCGCAGGTTCGAATCCTGCCTCGGGCATGGATGTGTGTGATGTCCTTAGGTTAGTTAGGTTTAAGTAGTTCTAAGTTGTAGGGGACTGATGACCTCAGCAGTTAAGTCACATAGTGCTCAGAGCCATTTGAACCTGTATCGGTGACATACTAACCATGAATGTACTTCATACAATTGTATCAGGTGCATGGGCTGGAAGCGCTTCCCCAGGGTGATCTTAAATATAGCTCACCAATCTGCCTCAGATGGATGGGCTGGAGGAGGGGGAAGGAAGGGGGGGGGGCGGTCGATGTCGTCTAATTGATGCAACCTGGCACTCTCGATAGAGACTACTACTTATCAGTGTTATTTTATCACCGAAAGTGATGAACCGCCCGACGTTTACCTCAGCCAGTACGCGCACTACTATCCTATTGCAATGTAACAAGCCCATGTCGAAGCGGAATATGGACTTTTTTTTACATTCTACTGGCACTTCGTGGCCGCCGTTGGAAAAGATAGGAAGTAATTTTTGCCGGTACGCTTTGACAATTTGAGTCTGACGACCAAATTAGACAGTGATCACTTGTTGGAACGTGTGAGGCCACTCTTGGCTCCTTGTCTCCAGTCTCTTGGCTCACTCCGAAGACGAATATGCGCGGCCGACGTATCTGAGAAGGAGTTGGGAATTGCACTAAGAACGTCCGAAATTAAATGAGTCATTCATTACGCCACGAAAGGTGAAAATGTACAATAACAACGGTCCTAGTCTTTTCACACATACCAGCAAGCAATCCTTTAGCTGCTCTCCGAGAGCGAAAAGTCTCCCGCTTTCACCCTTTTACCTCTCTCTTACTTCTACTTGTTTCTCTTTCTTGGTTTTCTTCATCCTTGGATTCAGTCGAGTTAATTTGTCTGTTGTGATCTTTCTCTCTGGAGATTACTCCTGGCCACACCACACACACACACACACACACAGGACTGAGGGACAGATAGCCTCGTAGTTTTGTCCCTTCACCCCTTCAATCCATCCATCCTCTTCCTCGTTTATGAGTCACCCTGTGTCGTTAGAAGAACTGCTAGGAATGGGTCGTCGGTCTGTCGCGTGGAGGCCGCCTGGGCTATTCGTGGCGGAAGGCAGTGGGGAGCGGAGACTGCCGGGGAGCGACGGTACAAGGTCCTCTCAGCAGCCCCAGCGTTCAGTGCTGGTTGTGAAGAGTACCACGCGCTTTCAACGTGGAGATAATATCGCTGCACAATAATGCGCGTCACTATTAATCATAATTTCGTTACCACCTAGGCAACGAACTTCTCAAAAAATGGTTGAAATGGCTCTAACCACTATGGAACTTAACATCTGAGGTCATCAGTCCCCTAGACTTAGAACTACTTAAACCTAACTAACCAAAGGACATCACACACATCCATGCCCGAGGCAGGATTTGAACCTGAGATCGTAGCAGCAGCGCGGTTCCAGACTGAAGCGCCTAGAACCGCTCGGCCACAACGGCCGGCAACGAACTTCTCATACTTCGCAATAAAAAAGAGCCGTGTTCTAGAAGGTTCAATAATGGGTTCACTATTATTTTTCACGTTGTTATGCGTATAGGGGAAGAAAGTACGGTTTAATTACAAGGAAAGCATTTTTCGGAATTACTCAAGTGTTGCGTTCACTTACACGAGTCATACACCAACAGAAGAAACTAAACAATATATTTTAAAGACTTATTGGTTCAGTAAGTACTAAATATAAGTACACCAAAATGTATAAAATCAAGGTAGTCAATAGAGGTCAGAACTGGCTGGAATCTTTTAAGTTGCTGAGTCGACTGAAGAAAATAACACAGTCTGGAGTTTATTAATAAATAAATTTCAGCCAGTTTTGCACCTTTTTTCATTGCAAGACTCGAATGTGTGTGTGAAATCTTATGGAACTTAACTGCTAAGGTCATCAGTCCCTAAGCTTACACACTACTTAATCTAAATTATCCTAAGGACAAACACATACACCCATGCCCGAGGGAGGACTCAACCTCCGCCGGAACCAGCCGCACAGTCCCCGACTGCAGCGCCACAGACCGCTCGGCTAATCCCGCGCGGCAGACTCGAATGAAACGAGCTAGTAACATAAGCGTACTGGACAAAATTTTAGTGACCCCCTTAAGCGAATAGTCGTCTTTTAAAATCTCATTAAATTGGTATTGGTTAAAAACAGTCTTGGTTACAATTTTAGTTTTTTAGAAAATATGACCTGAAGATGCCTAAATAAGGCGAAACGCATAGTTGAAAAATAAAAAAACTAAAGTTGCAACCACGACTGTTTTTAACCAATACTGTTAAGCACTGGTTTCCTGTATGCCACATATGGATTAGAAGAATTTCAATAAATCGTTTTTTTTTTTATTCTTAAAATGTTCTCTGTTATGTGTACTTCGTTGTATTGCCCATTCCAAGTTCGCTAGAAACTCCATTATCGAGTTACAAGGCGTTTTTTGATAACTTCCCCCTGTGACTGATTTTCGGACACACTTGTGTCAGGCTATTACTTTTGCACAAAAGCAGACGAAAAGCGTCTGGAGCAAGCACAGCAGCGGATGACAGAGGCTATCAAAGAGGCCAGCAGGACCATCACAGCCACGAAGGAAATGGGGGAGGATCACCTTTTGCACCTGGAAGTACGTCTGTATAGTCCATGTATCGATGACTAGAGCTATGTTTCACTAAAAACGAATGAAACCCAAAAGTTTCAAACACGTTTTTCTCGAAACAGTAATTATCAAACTAGCGAGAACGATAGCTAGGGAACAGTACACACAATTCTGATCAGCATCTGATGCCGGCATTCTGCATTGGATTCTCTATAAGCGTAGGTAGCCGTTTTTCGATATTTTTGAAGTCTATTTTCTGTGCACGTTTTTGTCTAAATTTTGCTGGCAAAGAGAATGACGTTTGTTTCAACACGTTATCATTTATTTATAACTTAATATTTTTCAGTTATCTTATCTTTGCTGGTGGAAAATATATTGAAAATGTCTTATATAAAATTATGCTGTTACACGTCCGACAGGTGGGCTCCGGGAATTCCTGCCGACGACCAGTGTTCCGACAGCAAGGAGTCCTTCCATATGGTGCAGCGTTTACAGGGAGTGTCCGATGTGGACACAAAAATGGTTTCTTAAAGACAAAAGTGCAAGGAATAAAACCAATCATCAGCTTTAGTATTACTTCTTAGTTTACCTATTAAAAAATCACGACGTGGACTGGGCGGTTTTTTAGGTTAGATGGCCTCGGGCAAGTACAGAAAGGGCAACAGCCTCAAAGGGTGCGGGGCAAAGTCAGGACATGCGGGGACCAAGCAGCAATCGTTATTGTAATTGTAAACTGTCGAAGCTGCATTGGTAAAGCACCGGAACTTCAAGCGCTGATAGAAAGCACCGAAGCTGAAATCGTTATAGGTACAGAAAGCTGGCTGAAGCCAGAGATAAATTCTGCCAAAATTTTTACAAAGACACAGAAAGTGTTTAGAAAGGATAGATTGCATGCAACCGGTGGTGGCGTGTTTGTCGCTGTTAGTAGTAGTTTATCCTGTAGTGAGGTAGAAGTGGATAGTTCCTGTGAATTATTAAGGGTGGAGGTTACACTCAACAACCGAGCCAGGTTAATAGTTGGCTCCTTTTACCGACCTCCCGACTCAGCAGCATTAGTGGCAGAACAACTGAGAGAAAATTTGGAATACATTTCACATAAATTTTCTCTGCATGTTATAGTCTTAGGTGGAGATTTCAATTTACCAGATATAGACTGGGACACTCAGATGTTTCGGACGGGTGGTAGGGACAGAGCATCGAGTGACATTATACTGAGTGCACTATCCGAAAATTACCTCGAGCAATTAAACAGAGAACCGACTCATGGAGATAACATCTTGGACCTACTGATAACAAACAGACCCGAACTTTTCGACTCTGTAAGTGTAGAACAAGGAATCAGTGATCATAAGGCCGTTGCGGCACCCCTGAATATGGAAGTTAATAGGAATATAAAAAAAGGGAGGAAGGTTTATCTGTTTAGCAAGAGTAATAGAAGGCAGATTTCAGACTACCTAACAGATCAAAACGAAAATTTCTGTTCCGACACTGACAATGTTGAGTGTTTATGGAAAAAGTTCAAGGCAATCGTAAAATGCGTTTTAGACATGTACGTGCCGAGTAAAACTGTGAGGGACGGCAAAAACTCACTGTGGTTCAACAACAAAGTTAGGAAACTACTGCGAAAGCAAAGAGAGCTTCACTCCAAGTTTAAACGCAGCCAAAACCTCTCAGACAAACAGAAGCTAAACGATGTCAAAGTTAGCGTAAGGAGTGCTATGCGTGAAGCGTTCAGTGAATTCGAAAGTAAAATTCTATGTACCGACTTGACAGAAAATCCTAGGAAGTTCTGGTCTTACGTTAAATCAGTAAGGGTCTCGAAACAGCATATCCATGCTGGGATGGGGATGATGATGGCATTGAAACAGAGGATGACACGCGTAAAGCTGAAATACTAAACACCTTTTTCCAAACTTGTTTCACAGAGGAAGACCGCACGGCAGTTCCTTCTCTAAATCCTCGCACAAACTAAAAAATCGCTGACATCGAAATAAGTGTCCAAGGAATAGAAAAGCAACTGGAATCACTCAATAGAGGAAAGTCCACTGGATCTGATGGGGTACCAATTCGATTCTACACAGAGTACGCAAAAGAACTTGCCCCCCTTCTAACAGCCGTGTACCGCACGTCTCTAGAGGAACGGAAGGTTGCAAATGATTGGAAAAGAGCACAGGTAATCCCAGTCTTCAAGAAGGGTCGTCGAGCAGATGCGCAAAACTATAGACCTATATCTCTGACATCGATCTGTTGTAGAGTTTTAGAACATGTTTTTTGTTCGCGTATCATGTCGTTTCTGGAAACCCAGAATCTACTTTGTAGGATTCAACATGGATTCCGGAAACAGCGATCGTGTGAGACCCAACTCGCTTTATTTGTTCATGAGACCCAGAAAATATTAGATACAGGCTCCCAGGTAGATGCTATTTTCCTTGACTTCCGGAAGGCATCCGATACAGTTCCGCATTGTCGCCTGATAAACAAAGTAAGAGCCTACGGAATATCAGACCAGCTGTGTGGCTGGATTGAAGAGTTTTTAGCAAACAGAACACAGCATGTTGTTATCAATGGAGAGGCGTCTACAGACGTTAAGGTAACCTCTGGCGTGCCACAGGGGAGTGTTATGGGACCATTGCTTTTCACAATATATATAAATGACCTAGTAGATAGTGTCGGAAGTTCCATGCGGCTTTTCGCGGATGATGCTGTAGTATACAGAGACGTTGCAGCATTAGAAAATTGTAGCGAATTGCAGGAAGATTTGCAGCGGATAGGCACTTGGTGCAGGGAGTGGCAACTGATCCTTAACATAGATAAATGTAATGTATTGCGAATATATAGAAAGAAGGATCCTTTATTGTATGATTATATGATAGCGGAACAAACACTGGTAGCAGTTACTTCTGTAAAATATCTGGGAGTATGCGTGCGGAACGATTTGAAGTGGAATGGTCACATAAAATTAATTGTTGGTAAGGCGGGTGCCAGGTTGAGATTCATTGGGAGAGTCCTTAGAAAATGTAGTCCATCAACAAAGGAGGTGGCTTACAAAACACTCGTTCGACCTATACTTGAGTATTGCTCATCAGTGTGGGATCCGTACCAGATCGGGTTGACGGAGGAGGTAGAGAAGATCCAAAGAAGAGCGGCGCGTTTCGTCACAGGGTTATTTGGTAACCATGATAGCGTTACGGAGATGTTTAGCAAACTCAAGTGGCAGACTCTGCAAGAGAGGCGCTCTGCATCGCGGTGTAGCTTGCTCGCCAGGTTTCGAGAGGGTGCGTTTCTGGATGAGGTATGAATATATTGCTTCCCCCTACTTATACCTCCCGAGGAGCGCGCACGGAGGCTTTCAGACAGTCGTTCTTCCCGCGAACCATAAGCGACTGGAGCAGAAAAGGGAGGTAATGACAGTGGCACGTAAAGTGCCCTCCGCCACACACCGTTGAGTGGCTTACGGAGTATAAATGTAGATGTAGATCGGCGAAACTCTAGTAAGCGGTAAACTTCCTCCCTTTCATCCTTTTGTGGGGATTGTCACCGAGAAAAAGTTTCGTAAAGATCTGAAAATACACTCCTGGAAATTGAAATAAGAACACCGTGAATTCATTGTCCCAGGAAGGGGAAACTTTATTGACACATTCCTGGGGTCAGATACATCACATGATCACACTGACAGAACCACAGGCACATAGACACAGGCAACAGAGCATGCACAATGTCGGCACTAGTACAGTGTATATCCACATTTCGCAGCAATGCAGGCTGCTATTCTCCCATGGAGACGATCGTAGAGATGCTGGATGTAGTCCTGTGGAACGGCTTGCCATGCCATTTCCACCTGGCGCCTCAGTTGGACCAGCGTTCGTGCTGGACGTGCAGACCGCCTGAGACGACGCTTCATCCAGTCCCAAACATGCTCAATGGGGGACAGATCCGGAGATCTTGCTGGCCAGGGTAGTTGACTTACACCTTCTAGAGCACGTTGGGTGGCACGGTATACATGCGGACGTGCATTGTCCTGTTGGAACAGCAAGTTCCCTTGCCGGTCTAGGAATGGTAGAACGATGGGTTCGATGACGGTTTGGATGTACCGTGCACTATTCAGTGTCCCCTCGACGATCACCAGTGGTGTACGGCCAGTGTAGGAGATCGCTCCCCACACCATGATGCCGGGTGTTGGCCCTGTGTGCCTCGGTCGTATGCAGTCCTGATTGTGGCGCTCACCTGCACGGCGCCAAACACGCATACGACCATCATTGGCACCAAGGCAGAAGCGACTCTCATCGCTGAAGACGACACGTCTCCATTCGTCCCTCCATTCACGCCTGTCGCGACACCACTGGAGGCGGGCTGCACGATGTTGGGGCGTGAGCGGAAGACGGCCTAACGGTGTGCGGGACCGTAGCCCAGCTTCATGGAGACGGTTGCGAATGTTCCTCGCCGATACCCCAGGAGCAACAGTGTCCCTAATTTGCTGGGAAGTGGCGGTGCGGTCCCCTACGGCACTGCGTAGGATCCTACGGTCTTGGCGTGCATCCGTGCGTCGCTGCGGTCCGGTCCCAGGTCGACGGGCACTTGCACCTTCCGCCGACCACTGGCGACAACATCGATGTACTGTGGAGACCTCACGCCCCACGTGTTGAGCAATTCGGCGGTACGTCCACCCGGCCTCCCGCATGCCCACTATACGCCCTCGCTCAAAGTCCGTCAACTGCACATACGGTTCACGTCCACGCTGTCGCGGCATGCTACCAGTGTTAAAGACTGCGATGGAGCTCCGTATGCCACGGCAAACTGGCTGACACTGACGGCGGCGGTGCACAAATGCTGCGCAGCTAGCGCCATTCGACGGCCAACACCGCGGTTCCTGGTGTGTCCGCTGTGCCGTGCGTGTGATCATTGCTTGTACAGCCCTCTCGCAGTGTCCGGAGCAAGTATGGTGGGTCTGACACACCGGTGTCAATGTGTTCTTTTTTCCATTTCCAGGAGTATATGTGCAAAGTATGGTGTAAATCACTAAGTGCTCCACTCTCACATACTGTATGACTAAATTAAGGTTACTCGCTCGTCGTTAGCTACGCTTCTTTTTCAGTCGCACCCCCACTCCTTTGACAGCTAGGTGGTTATTACCCCATCAGCGATTCTTTCCTGCCAGTAAGTGACTTGTGTACCTAAGCTTTCCAGTAGTTTATAAGGAAATGTGGAACACACATACATACAGAGATACGTTCATCCATTTTTATTGTACGTATGGATTCTCTGTGACCAGATGTTGCCATTTTATCTATTTTTTCTTGGTGAGTATGCTAGGACACTCCCCTCTTAGAAGATGGTAACAGCCCCGCTCAGTACTGTAGGCATACCTTCCGGTGCGATAAACGCTGACACCCTCTTGCATGTCGGTTGGCCCGCTTTATCATGCGATCTCAGTCACATCAGCTGGATATGGCACACCTTAAGAAATGTCTGACCTCTCTTCACCGCCGATTGAGACCATAGACAAGGTTAAAGTCGGTGTTATCCTGATAACATGATTTCTACTGGGGATGGCTAATTAATGGCCAGTGTGCCTAAATGCTATGCTGAATATTTACGCGTTCTGCTCTTCTTTGTTTACAGGGGCGATCAAGGAGAGGGTCCATTGGAACTTGTAGCTGAAGCAGAAATTAGTAAGTTTACATCTAACATCTGCCATTACACATTTTACCTAAAGTGTTTTTGTCGAGTCTCTGTGTAATACAGTATCCCTTAATTAACTGTATTTCTTCTTCAGATTCAGAAAAAAGAGGAAAGCGAATGAAGTTGCTACATGAACAAGATTATTGTAGAACAGAAGAGAGACTCCTGTCAACATCACAAACAGCGGAGAAAATGCGCGTGTAGTAAGATACAGTAATAAAACCACTGAAGGAGTTTCAACTCGTCAAAAACAGTATCTCCTACTTTACAATCCAGAACAGTCGTATATCCTTGATTAAAGCACATGTACCCTGTGAGGACAAGTAAAACTTCGTAAAGGAGGGATTTTACACTGACTGGGATTGTGTGTGTAACTCGTTGCTAAACCATATTGCCAAAGTAGCATTTGGTGATTTTAACGCCAAGCTGGATCAAGAAGACGTGATCGGTAATTAAAGCCTACCTCAAGAGAGCAGTGACAATGGCACTCGTTTGATCAATTTCGCAATTGGCAATGATAGCTGCATCAGGAGTGCGTGGTTTTAACATAAGACATATATAAAGGAACATGGATAACACCAGAAGGACAAATCATAAATCAGATAGACCACGTAAGTATCTAGAAGTGGCATGTAAACAGCATCAGAAATAAGCAAAACTGTAGAGGAGTAGGTTGTGACACTGATCATTTCCTGGTGGTAAGTAAGATGAACATTAAATTTAAGAAGGTCTGTAGAATGGCTAAGCGGGCTAAATCTTACGATATAAACACATTAAAAGAGACAGAGATTAAAAGAAAATATGAGTCAACACTAACAAAAAACGTAAGTAAACGTGAGGAAAAGGTAGGAGACTGTGATATCAGCAACTACTGGTCTGAAATTATGGAAACAGTGAACAGGGTAGCATCTGAAATTGTAGGCAAACGAGAGGTCAGGTAAGGTGTCGTCTAGTCAATTACGTAGGCAATAAATTTAAGAGAGAAGACTGGCTGCATAGAGGTGCTTAGAAAATATGAATGATCAGAAGTTAAAAGAAGAATAAGGAAGGAAATAGAAACTACATTAAGGCAGGAGAAAGGGAAATATTACAAGGAGCTAACAGAAGAAACCGAAGACGACTGTATTCCCCATAGAACAAGATAAATATACCAACAAAGAAACGCAGGAAAAATAAAGTATTTATTAAAGACACACAGGTGGTGATCCTCACGAATGAAACTGATGTATAACGATGATGGCCAGAGTACTTATCAGAATTACTAAACTTTGGTAACCTCATTGAGTCGCTCCCAAGTGAGGTACCAGATGTGATAGACAGCAAAGCAGAGACCCCCAATGAAAAAAGAATTACGGCAAATAATTAGAAACATAAAAAACAAAAAGGCTTTCATCTAGGATCAATTTGCAGGAGAGCTAATAAAGAATGGAGGACCTGTACTAGTTAAAATAATTACGAAACTCCTAAAGAATGTTTGGGAGTATTATCAATTGCCTGATGAGTGGAAAATGGCCGTAATCAACCCTATACTAATAAAGAACGAACCCCTAGTATATGATAATTATAGGGAGACTGCTCTCCTTCATGTAAGCTAAAAATTCTGTGTCAATGTCTATTGAGAAGAATGATCCCAATTGCAGAAGGAATTATAGGGGTATAATCAATGTGATTTCAGGAAGAATATATCAACTTTAGACCATCTTATTACGCTCAGACAGGTAACAGAGAAAGGTTGGAGCATAAGGCTGATGTTCACATTGTTTTCGTTGACTTCAAAAATAGCTTACGGCACATTCTGTAGAGCACTTGCCCAAGAAAGGAGAAGATTCCGAATTCGAGTCTCGGTCCAGCACACAGGAAGCTTCACATCAGCACGCACACCATTGCAGAGTGAAAAATGCATTCCCTAAACATGTTTTCTGCCATCCAGTGCACATGAGTTCCTACACATTTCTAAATGGTCGCCTTATCCTTTTTGGAAAGCGCAGGTTAATTGTCTATCGGCCAGACAGAGAACAGTGCCAGCTATTGTGTTTACTGTCATTTGCGGAGGAGATTAACGTTTAGTGTACCGCCGACAACGATGTCATTAAAGACGTAGTACAAAGTCGGATTAGGGAAGGATGAGGAAGGTAATCGGCCGAGCCCTTTCAAAGGAACTACTCTGGCATTTGCCTGTAGCGATTTAGGGAACCTAAATCAGGATGGCCGGACGCGGGTTTGAACCGTCATCCTTCCGAATGGGAGTCCAGTGTCTAACCACTGCGTCACCTCCCTCGGTGCTTTCATTTGTTAAAAGTATGTCCCACAGAGAAACTCAGATCATGAGAGACAGGCCAAACTCATTGCTGAAGAAGCGCAACCAACGTGATTCTTTGTTTGATGGGTAGAACCGATCCCATCCCTTGTGAAGTTCCATACATTGTCTGACAGCAGCGATTATATATCACTGTTGAGTTACTTTAGTACTTTCTTCGATAAGAATAGAACCTGAAGTTGAGACTCAATGTATCTCCAGGAAAATGTAATAACACCAGATCAATAGACTTAGTACTTCCACTTAGTTCGATTTTGATGTCAGATAAAGATGTCCACAGGAAGATAATTTGTGCAAAACTATGACTTATCCCTAAAAATTGCCAACCGGCCTGCATCTCAACCACTGAAATTACTTGCTAATCCTGACTTAGGCTTTCAGCAACAATTGTAGCAATAGCCATAAATGCTCGACTCTTCAGATTACATGACGTTATACCCTACCAATTATTACCTCTTTAGGAACCCTAAGGTTGTAGGTCGCTGAAAAGCAGCAAGCCGTCTGGATATCCCTTTTCATTTAACGTGAGAATAACACTCTACGTAGTGGGTAATGAGAGGGCAGAATACGGCAATAAGGCTTATAAAACCGAAGTGGACTGCAGTGACTGACTTCTAACTTCAAATCTTAACTACTTTTAACATGGTGTAGGTTTTATTTTCGTTTTACTTTTGAGAGTGAGTAGAAACGGGGCAGAACACTGGATATGGGACAGCCACAGCTGTGTCCAACGTAACGAGAAAAGTGGCATCTGGCATCCGCACAGGCAGGCAGCCTAAGGCATTGTCTTCCTGAAAGTTGCCTCACCGTGTGAGTTCCAGGGAATCGGAGCTATTGTGCGCTTATGAGCCATTCTCAGCCCAGCAGCCAAGCAGAGGTGAAGGAAGGAACTTCTTCAGTGAGACGCCGGCGTTTTACTGTGTTTTGAAGAGTTCCTTCAGCAGATACGAATCTTACACTTTTCAAAAGAACCAGGGCTTGCGAAACAAATAAGAGCCTAGCCTCACGAGCAGTTTTTTTTTCAGAGGACATCTGATGTGAGACTAGTTGCTGGGCACGATTGGTAACAATGCTTGTGATATCACAAAGACAGAGCAGAAGGACTAGCTTTTGTGAGAAAGAAGTATGTTGGTCCGTTTTTTGTGCAAGGAGGAATCACGCCACTGGCCAACTCAGTGTTCTAATTCAGTGATTGGCAGGCATGTCCTGTTTGGCGGAAAGAAAAGAGCAGGCTGTACGATTCAGCCAGAATATAGAGAGTCGGATGTGGGACAGAACCACAGACGGATCAAAGAGTTCATCCAGAGATGAGGACGTGTAGATCTGGTGCACTCTTAGTAGCTGATTGAAGTCCAGACTTCGTGTTGATGTAAGCAGGACCCTCACCCTGTGCCACGCAGACGCTACAAGTGAGGCGTTGTGCGGTTTACTACTGAATTTTCAAGAAAACACTTTCTTTGAAGAGCCGAGCCACATGTTACTTCATACCACAAACATCTCGCAGAATTACTACGGTAAGAAAATTCGATAAATTATAGGTGATGCAGAGGCTCACCGACAATCATTCTTCCGACGCGCCATTCGCGAGTAGATCACGGTAGTAGTATCAGAAATACTCTCCGCCACACACCGTTTGGTAGCTTACGAAGTATGATGTAGACGTAGTCAGGGCCCAAAGAACACCAGCGATAAAAATGTCTACACAGGCTCATCCTATAGTCGAGTTGCTGTGATAAGATACCTTGCAACTGCAGTGGGCTGGGTGCAGCAGCTCCATGTGTATCCTGCAACCAATCACGATACACGATTTTGTAAACGTCCCTATTGGTAAGACCCCAGTGTATCCGGAGTTCTTTCTTTTTTTTTTTTTTTTTGTCATCAGTCTACTGACTGGTTTGATGTGGCCCGCCACGAATTCCTTTCCTGTGCTAACCTCTTCATCTCAGAGTAGCACTTGCAACTACGTCCTCAATTATTTACTTGACGTATTCCAATCTCTGTCTTCCTCTACAGTTTTTGCTCTCTACAGCTCCCTCTAGTACCATGGAAGTCATTCCCTCATGTCTTAGCAGATGTCCTATCATCCTGTCCCTTCTCCTTATCAGTGTTTCCCACATATTCCTTTCCTCTCCGATTCTGCGTAGAACCTCCTCATTCCTTACCTTATCAGTCCACCTAATTTTCAACATTCGTCTATAGCACCACTTCTCAAATGCTTCGATTCTTTTCTGTTCCGGTTTTCCCACAGTCCATGTTTCACTACCATACAATGCTGTACTCCAGACGTACATCCTCAGAAATTTCTTCCTCAAATTAAGACCGGTATTTGATGTTAGTAGACTTCCTTGGCCAGAAATGCCTTTTTTGCCATAGCTAGTCTGCTTTTGATGTCCTCTTTGCTCCGTCCGTCATTGGTTATTTTACTGCCTAGGTAGCAGAATTCCTTAACTTCATTGACTTCGTGACCATCAATCCTGATGTTAAGTTTCTCGCTGTTCTCATTTCTACTACTTCTCATTACCTTCGTCTTTCTCTGATTTACTCTCAAACCATACTGTGTACTCATTAGACTGTTCATTCCGTTCAGCAGATCATTTAATTCTTCTTCACTTTCACTCAGGATAGCAATGTCATCAGCGAATCGTATCATTGATATCCTTTCACCTTGTATTTTAATTCCACTCCTGAACCTTTCTTTTATTTCCATCATTGCTTCCTCGATGTACAGATTGAAGAGTAGGGGCGAAAGGCTACAGCTTTGTCTTACACCCTTCTTAATACGAGCACTTCGTTCTTGATCGTCCACTCTTATTATTCCCTCTTGGATGTTGTACATATTGTATATGACCCGTCTCTCCCTATAGCTTACCCCTACTTTTTTCAGAATCTCGAACAGCTTGCACCATTTTATATTGTCGAACGCTTTTTCCAGTTCGACAAATCCTAAGAAAGTGTCTTGATTTTTCTTTAGCCTTGCTTCCATTATTAGCCGTAACGTCAGAATTGCCTCTCTCGTCCCTTTACTTTTCCTAAAGCCAAACTGATCGTCACCTAGCGCATTCTCAATTTTCTTTTCCATTCTTCTGTATATTATTCTTGTAAGCAGCTTCGATGCATGAGCTGTTAAGCTGATTGTGCGATAATTCTCGCACTTGTCAGCTCTTGCCGTCTTCGGAATTGTGTGGATGACGCTTTTCCGAAAGTCAGATGGTATATCGCCAGACTCATATATTCTACACACCAACGTGAATAGTTGTTTTGTTGCCACTTCCCCCCCATGATTTTAGAAATTCTGATGGAATGTTATCTATCCCTTCTGCCTTATTTGACCGTAAGTCCTCCAAAGCTCTTTTAAATTCCGATTCTAATACTGGATCCCCTATCTCTTCTAAATCGACTCCTGTTTCTTCTTCTATCACATCAGACAAATCTTCACCCTCATAGAGGCTTTCAATGTATTCTTTCCACCTATCTGCTCTCTCCTCTGCATTTAACAGTGGAATTCCCGTTGCACTCTTAATGTTACCACCGTTGCTTTTAATGTCACCAAAGGTTGTTTTGACTTTCCTGTATGCTGAGTCTGTCCTTCCGACAATCATATCTTTTTCGATGTCTTCACATTTTTCCTGCAGCCATTTCGTCTTAGCTTCCCTGCACTTCCTATTTATTTCATTCCCCAGCGACTTTTATTTCTGTATTCCTGATTTTCCCGGAACATGTTTGTACTTCCTCCTTTCATCAATCAACTGAAGTATTTCTTCTGTTACCCATGGTTTCTTCGCAGCTACCTTCTTTGTACCTATATTTTCCTTCCCAACTTCTGTGATGGGATTTTTTAGAGATGTCCATTCCTCTTCAACTGTACTGCCTACTGCTCCTTATTGCTGTATCTATAGCGTTAGAGAACTTCAAACGTATCTCGTCATTCCTTAATACTTCCGTATCCCCCGTATTGATTTTTCCTGACTAATGTCTTGAACTTCAGCCTACTCTTCATCACTACTATATTGTGATCTGAGTCTATATCTGCTCCTGGGTACGCCTTACAATCCAGTATCTGATTTCGGAATCTCTGTCTGACCATGATGTAATCTAATTGAAATCTTCCCGTATCTCCCGGCTTTTTCCAAGTATACCTCCTCCTCTTGTGATTCTTGAACAGGGTATTCGCTATTACTAGCTGAAACTTGTTACAGAACTCAATTAGTCTCTCTCCTCTTTCATTCCTTGTCCCAAGCCCATATTCTCCTGTAACCTTTTCTTCTACTCCTTCCCCTACAACTGCATTCCAGTCGCCCATGACTATTAGATGTTCGTCCCCCTTTACATACTGCATTACCCTTTCAATATCCTCATACACTATCTCTATCTGTTCATCTTCAGCTTGCGACGTCGGCATGTATACCTGAACTATCGTTGTCGGTGTTGGTGTGCTGTCGATTCTGATTAGAACCACCTGGTCACTGAACTGTTCACAGTAACACACCCTCTGCCCTACCTTCCCATTCATAAGGAATCCTACACCTGTTATACCATTTTCTGCTGCTGTTGATATTACCCGATACTCTTCCGCCTTTAGGGGCAATTTACCACGCCTAGGACAGGAGAGTGCCCTGAACCTCTATCCGCTCCTCCGCCCTCTTTGACAAGGCCGTTGGCAGAATGAGGCTGACTTCTTATGCCGGAAGTCTTCAGCCGCCAATGCTGATTATTTATCAAAATTTAGGCAGTGGCGGGGATCGAAACCGGGACCGAAGACGTTTTGATTATGAATCAAAGACGCTACCCCTAGACCACGTGTTCAATAGACGGGTATTGATTTCTCCTGCAACCGTTCAGAGCTGGCAACACCGTTACCAGCTGTCAGATATCAACTTACACCGACTCAACTTGAGTGGGTCTCGCTGTCCGGATCTGCTATTAGTTATCCTTATTTCAGGTCGCTAACGATAAGTGATCAATAAAGTTAAGGTCGTAAGCGCATACGGAACCATGTTCTTTTGGGGACAGTCGGTATTTGTATCTGGCAGCGGCTGCCCCCCCCCCCCCCCCCCCAAAACAAGCACGCGTCGTCAGTTCCGGAGGCTGCGGCCCTCCTAAGTGAATCGCTATTTCCGACCCCCCGGCGGGCAGGCTGGTGACAAAGTGATGTGGGGAATCCCCGGCTGCTAATTCAGTCGAGAGCGCAGGGGAAGCTGCCTGGAGCGGCGACAGCGCCCGCGTCTATTTGTGGCCGACGCGGCGTCTAGACTCCAGACAACGGCTGGGCTGGAGCCGAGCTACACCTCATGTCCTCGACGTTCCCTGCCCAAAGTGTCGCGGTGGACAGAATCAGACGAGGAAGACCCAGACAACTGCATCACATGTCGGCCAGCCTGTTGTTTTCCCACAAACTCATGCAATGGGCGTGTACAATATTAAACTTTGCGGCATAATTATGTAGCATACCGAGAAATGTTTATATTCTTGGACTCTGTATATTAGATTCGATGAATTATTAAGTTATTTTCTTGTATAAAACAAAGCAGGCTCTCTCAGAGCCCTTCCTGCGATCCACTTCTTCTGCCTATACAATACGTAAGGTCACCATATTTGGTACCCCTTACATAATGTCAATAATAACGTTATTCTTTGATTATATGAGTTCATACCTTATTGAAGTTGTACCTTAATCATCATTTATTTTACGAGGGTGAGTCAAATGAAAAGCTTAAATATTTTTTTAAATATTATTTATTGTGCAGCATTGGTACAAAGCTGTATGACTTTTCAACATAATCCCCCACACACTCAATGCAAGTCCTCCAGCGGTAACAAAGTGCATAAATTCCTTTAGAAAAAATTTCTTTTGGAAGTCCGCGCAACCACTCATGCACTGCGTGGCGTACGTCTTCATCAGAACGGAACTTCTTTCCTCCCATTGCGTCTTTGAGTGGTCCAAACATATGGAAATCACTTGGGGCAAGATCTGGTGAGTGTGGTGGATTCAAAATGCAGGTCTGTGATTGATGCAACTGTTGTACCGACAGTGTGGGGCCTTGCATTGTCACATTGCAAAAGGACACCTGCTGACAGCAATCCACGTCACTTTGATTTGACTGCAGGCCGCAGATGATTTTTTAGGAGATCTGTGCATGATGCATTGTTGACAGTGGTCCCTCGAGGCATGTAATGCTCCAAATTGACGCCTCTTTTGCCCGAAAAGAGAGTCAGCATAACCGTCCCAGCTAATGGTTCTGTTCGAAACTTCTTTGGTTTTGGTGATGAAGAATGGCACCATTCCTTCCTCACTCTCTTCGTTTCCGGTTAGTGGAAGTGAACCCAGGTTTCGTCCCCAGTAACGATTCTTGCAAGGAAGCCATCACCTTCTCGTTCAAAGCGCCGAAGAAGTTCTTCACAAGCATCAACACGTCGTTCTCTCATTTCAGGAGTCAGCTGGCGTGGCGCCCATCTTGCAGACGCTGTGAAACTGGAGCACATCACGCACAATGTGGTGTGCTGACCCGTGACTAATCTGTAAACATACTGCAATGTCATTCAGTGTCACTCGGCGGTTTTCCTTCACTATGGCTTCAACTGCTGCAATGTCCTATGGAGTCACAACTCGTTATGCCTGACCTGACTTCCACTGAAGTCACACCATCTGCTAATTTCCTACTCCATTCGTAGACTTGCTGCTGTGAAAAACATGCATCACCGTACTGAATCTTCGTTCGTCGAAGAATTTCAATACTGCGACGGTATGTGTGCATCTGCACTATGCTGCCACCTACAGGCCATTCTGCACGCTGTTTGTAGCCCGCTTACCAACTTACAGGATAACGGCGCGAAATTTCGATTTGTTATTACAAATTTAAGATTTTCATTTGATTCACCTTAGTATGTTTCAGCAGCTTAATTCCGCTGGGAAGCAAATGTTCGTTGTTGCGATAATTACGCGTCATCAGCGTTCTATCCCCTGTATATTAGAACCTGCAGTTATTCTTGCTGTACACTGCAACATCGAATTGTACTGCATATTAACATGGTCCGCCATCAGCCAACTTATCGCTCGCCTACAGCGATATCTGCGCCTGGTTTTATCACTACAGGTAACTTAACAGGTAACAAAGCGCAGATTCAGTTTCAATAAGGAACATGAATAAAAAAATAGGAGCGCGGGTACGCTACTACAAACAGCATAGTGAATGCATTATTGTAGCCAAGATAGACACCAAGGCTACACCTACCACAGTAGTACATGTTTATATGCGAACTAGCTCCGTAGATAACGAAGAGATTCAAGAAATGTATGATGAGATGAAAGAAATTCTTCATGTAGTGAAGGGGAACGAAAATTTAATAGTCATGGCGGACTGGAATTCGACAGTAGGAAAAGGAAGAGAAGGAAAAGTAGTAGGTGAATATGGTATGGGGATAAGGAATGAAAGAGGAAGCCGCCTGATTGAATTTTACACAGAGATAACTTAATCATAGCTAACACCTGGTTCAAGAATCATGAAAGAAGGTTCTATGCGTGGAAGAGGCTTGGAGACACTGGAAGGTTTCAGATAGATTATATAAAGGTGAGACAGAGATTTAGGAACCGGCGTTTAAATTTTAAGATATTTCTAGGGGCAGATGTGGACTCTGACTACAATCTATTGGTTATGAACTGTAGATTAAAACCGCAGAAACTGCAAAAAGGTGGGAATTTAAGGAGATGAGAGCTGGATAAACTGAAAGTTTCAGGGAGAGCATTAGGGAACGATTGACAAGAACGGCAGGAAGAAATACTGTAGAAGAAGAATGGGTAGCTTTGAGAGATGAAATAGTGAAGGCAGCAGAGGATCAAGTAGGTAAAAATACGAGGGCTAGTAAAATCTTTGGGTAACAGAAGATATATTGAATTTAACAGATGAAAGGAGAAAACATAAAAATGCAGTAAATGAAGCAGGCAAAAAGGAATACTAACGTCTCAAAAATAGCTAAGTAGGGATGGCTAGAGGACAAATGAAGGGCTTATTTTAGTAGTAGTACAAGTCCATTTTCGTTCATTGTGAGATACAGAGTCTTAAAGTTAAATGAGCGCTGAAAAATCTGCAGTTGAGATACCAGAAATATCGAAGCATATGGCTTCTTGCTAGAGATGAACCTTTGTTTCTGTTTGTTTGGATCATTAATTGCAGAAGCATTATAGGCATAAAAGTGGAGGTAATGGACTTTTACCACTATTGAAATAAGCCCTTCGAATGTAAGGATGTAGAGGCATATTTCACTAGGGGTAAGGTAGACACTGCCTACAGGAGAATTAAAGAGACCTTTGGAGAAAAGAGAACCACTTACATGAACATCAACAGCTCATGTGGAAAATTAGTTCCAAGCAAAGAAGGGAAGGCAGAATGGAGGAAGACGTGTATATAGGGTCTATAGAAGGGCGATGTACTTGAGGGCAATATTATGGAAGTGGAAGAGCACATAGATGAAGGTGAAATGGGAGATACGATCAGTTTTGTTCGAGCGCCGCTCGCGTATGGATGTGATACAGGAGTTTCGAGAAGTCAGCAACCTACCATTTTAATTCGCGATAGCAGTTAGTAAGTATATTTGAAACAGTTTTTTGTTATAGTTTCTTTTCACTCTTATTATTTTAGAAGGTATCAACATATGAAATTTCGTACGTTTTCAGAAACGATATGGATCAGAGGCAAGAAACTGCAGTTCAAGTTCAGGGACACTGAGAATGAGGAAGATATTTCTGACTCGAATTCTAGCTATGAAGACGATGTTATGGAAGGACATGACTGTCAGTCTGAGCCAGAGCAAGAGGACGAAGTTCTGGGTGAGGCAACTGAAAACAGTCCTGAATTTGCCTGTGATAAACTATCCTGTAGATGAAGGCAGAACCTTCGTTTTTTTACATTCATGTGGGCATAAAAAATGTCTTCAAGAAGTCCGTCTTTCAAAATCAAAGAAGTTCTTGACATTCCTCTGATGGAAAGTGAGCCATCAACCTCGGGAATGGCACAGAGGAGTTCCGTGGCTCGCCGCTGTGACTGCGAAAGAACACGAAATATTTAGTACTCGATGAGTGTATAATCAGTTTATTTGACCTGATCAATCTAAGATCGTCCGACTATCTTGTTCCGAAAACTATGGTTACATTAGTAGTTTTCAGAATATGTATCATTTAACTTCAACCAAAGCCAATATTGTCATTTTAGTTAAAATTGTGATATACCATCAATATTTTGTTGTTTTCCGAAATACGTTTACTTTTTTGATAACTTTTAATAAACGTTACTATGGTAAAGAAATCCAAGAAAAAATTTTCGAACTTCAATTTCTTCTTTTCTTTAGCTGATAGAATAGCATAAGCAAGTAATCCGTGATACCACTTAAGTTTCTTTTTATTGCGCGCCTGTAGGATTAATTCTTAAACTACGTTCCTATGTTGTTTTCGTTTATGTGTCAGTTTTTGCGCCCCTTTCTTCGTCTGCGCCTTTATCGGCGTCCTATCTCGCCATACCCTGGGGCTGCCTATCGCCAACAAAAACACCAATTACATTCTGAGCACCGAAAAGTGTTTTGGAATCGAAAGGGTGTCCCATATATCGACGGTATGCCTAGACGGGACACCATAAATTGGTGCAGTGACCTTCACCGATTCGGCTCACACGAATTCGGCAACTTCTACCTGTTGGAGGAAAACCAAAAACTCGCATTCGGTAAATCTAAAAGATGACTCTCCCAACTTCATGAGTTTTTAGTCTTATAGCTGTATACTGACCAGCTCGCTAACATCAGGGACATTTTGGGTGCTTCAGTAAGTAAGTCCAAAAGTGTAGTGCAGCCACTGTCCTTTTTCGCTGTTCTGGTCTTTGTACAACAACGTCAACCCAAATTTTTGTATTTTTCGACATCTGAAACATATAGGATAAAATATTATTTCTGAAAATTTAAAAGACAAAAGCTTTTTATTTAAGGTAAGGTCTGTGACGTAAGCAATGTTCACTATTCCTGGTAGCGCTAAGTAGAAAGGGCGTCAAAGTCGCATTGTTTTAGATAATTTTAGGAATAAAAAGAGAAATTTGTTCAAAATTAAAAAGAAAATGCACGCAAAGTGCGTAAAGTATACTGGAAACATCAACTTGAAGTGCGAGTCTGTGTGGTGGAGGAACAGTTGCGATGCGAGAATTCAGACGAATATACGAAACATCCGTTGTACTCGAGAATCATTTGTCCGTGATATATATATTAGTCTGTGACCAATGTTTTTGGGTTAAAACGCAATAGTCTCGTGCCGTATTTATCATGAATACGTTTCAAAATCTTGAGATACGTTTCTACCTTCGTATCTTTCATGAGGATGAATACTATTGGTATGTAACAACATCCAGAATAACAGTGTGTTGTAAATAGCTGAAAAAAATATTTTGGTGCATATTGAAAATATCACCCATCAAATTCGGGATTTGAGTCGATATAAAAAATATCACGACCATTTTCTGTGTCATTACTGAGGATAAAAGTATCACTTGATGTTGTTATCTCCATCTATGAAAGACAATCTGAATCCCGCGTAGATTTTTGCAGTTTCGGCATATTCTTCAAACGAGCATGAGTAATTTTGATGTGTGTATACTCTGCATCCTTTATGACGACTTTTTTATTCAACGCTTCGTGTTTTCTTTTAATAGAATTTCATAAATTCATTTGATAAATAATCAGCATTGGCGGCCGAAGACTTCCGGCATAAGAAGTCAGCCTCATTCTGCCAACGGCCTTATCAAAGAGGGCGAAGGAGCGGATAGAGGTTCAGGGCACTCTCTTGTCCTAGGGGTGGGAAATTGCCCCTAAAGGCGGAAGAATCAGCAATGATCAACGACATGAGGATGCAGAAGGCAATGGAAAACACTGCATTAAAGACACGTAACGTGTATCCACAGGACATGTGGTCTGTAATTGAAGAAGTCTCATCATGATCTCTCCATTGGCGAAAGATTCCGGAATAGTCCCCCATTCGGATCTCCGGGACGGGACTGCCAAGGGGGAGGTTACCATGAGAAAAAGATTGAATAATCTACGAAAGGATAACGTTCTACGAGTCGGGGCGTGGAATGTCAGAAGCTTGAACGTGGTAGGGAAACTAGAAAATCTGAAAAGGGAAATGCAAAGGCTCAAACTAGATATAGTAGGAGTCAGTGAAGTGAAGTGGAAGGAAGACAAGGATTTCTGGTCAGATGAGTATCGGGTAATATCAACAGCAGCAGAAAATGGTATAACAGGTGTAGGATTCGCTATGAATAGGAAGGTAGGGCAGAGGGTGTGTTACTGTGAACAGTTCGGTGACCGGGTTGTTCTAATCAGAATCGACAGCAGACCAACACCGACAACGATAGTTCAGGTATACATGCCGACGTCGCAAGCTGAAGATGAACAGATAGAGAAAGTGTATGAGGATATTGAAAGGGTAATGCAGTATGTAAAGGGGGACGAAAATCTAATAGTCATGGGCGACTGGAATGCAGTTGTAGGGGAAGGAGTAGAAGAAAAGGTTACAGGAGAATATGGGCTTCGGACTAGGAATGAAAGAGGAGAAAGACTAATTGAGTTCTGTAACAAGCTTCAGCTAGTAATAGCGAATACCCTGTTCAAGAATCACAAGAGGAGGAGGTATACTTGGAAAAGGCCGGGAGATACGGGAAGATTTCAATTAGATTACATCATGGTCAGACAGAGATTCCGAAATCAGATACTGGATTGTAAGGCGTACCCAGGTGCAGATATGGACTCAGATCACAATATAGTAGTGATGAAGAGTAGGCTGAAGTTCAAGACATTAGTCAGGAAGAATCAATACGCAAAGAAATGGGATACGGAAATACTAAGGAATGACGAGATACGTTTGAAGTTCTCTAACGCTATAGACACAGCAATAAGGAATAGCGCAGTAGGCAGTACAGTTGAAGAGGAATGGACATCTCTAAAAAGGGCCATCACAGAAGTTGGGAACGAAAACATAGGTACAAAGAAGGTAGCTGCTAAGAAACCATGGGTAACAGAAGAAATACTTCAGTTGATTGATGAAAGGAGGAAGTATAAACATGTTCCGGGAAAATCAGGAATACAGAAATACAAGTCGCTGAGGAATGAAATAAATAGGAAGTGCAGGGAAGCTAAGACGAAATGGCTGCAGGAAAAATGTGAAGACATCGAAAAAGATATGATTGTCGGAAGGACAGACTCAGCATACAGGAAAGTCAAAACAACCTTTGGTGACATTAAAAGCAACGGTGATAACATTAAGAGTGCAACGGGAATTCCACTGTTAAATGCAGAGGAGAGAGCAGATAGGTGGAAAGAATACATTGAAAGCCTCTATGAGGGTGAAGATTTGTCTGATGTGGTAGAAGAAGAAACAGGAGTCGATTTAGAAGAGATAGAGGATCCAGTATTAGAATCGGAATTTAAAAGAACTTTGGAGGACTTACGGTCAAATAAGGCAGAAGGGATAGATAACATTCCATCAGAATTTCTAAAATCATTGGGGAAGTGGCAACAAAACGACTATTCACGTTGGTGTGTAGAATACATGAGTCTGGCGATATACCATCTGACTTTCGGAAAAGCATCATCCACACAATTCCGAAGACGGCAAGAGCTGACAAGTGCGAGAATTATCGTACAATCAGCTTAACAGCTCATGCATCGAAGCTGCTTACAATAATAATATGCAGAAGAATGGAAAAGAAAATTGAGAATGCGCTAGGTGACGATCAGTTTGGCTTTAGGAAAAGTAAAGGGACGAGAGAGGCAATTCTGACGTTACGGCTAATAATGGAAGCAAGGCTAAAGAAAAATCAAGACACTTTCTTAGGATTTGTCGAACTGGAAAAAGCGTTCGACAATATAAAATGGTGCAAGCTGTTCGAGATTCTGAAAAAAGTAGGGGTAAGCTATAGGGAGAGACGGGTCATATACAATATGTACAACAACCAAGAGGGAATAAAAAGAGTGGACGATCAAGAACGATGTGCTCGTATTAAGAAGGGTGTAAGACAAGGCTGTAGCCTTTCGCCCCTACTCTTCAATCTGTACATCGAGGAAGCAATGATGGAAATAAAAGAAAGGTTCAGGAGTGGAATTAAAATACAAGGTGAAAGGATATCAACGATACGATTCGCTGATGACATTGCTATCCTGAGTGAAAGTGAAGAAGAATTAAATGATCTGCTGAACGGAATGAACAGTCTGATGAGTACACAGTTTGAGAGTAAATCGGAGAAAGACGAAGGTAATGAGAAGTAGTAGAAATGAGAACAGCGAGAAACTTAACATCAGGATTGATGGTCATGAAGTCAATGAAGTTAAGGAATTCTGCTACCTAGGCAGTAAAATAACCAATGACGGACGGAGCAAGGAGGACATCAAAAGCAGGCTCGCTATGGCAAAAAAGGCATTTCTGGCCAAGAGAAGTCTACTAACATCAAATACCGGCCTTAATTTGAGGAAGAAATTTCTGAGGATGTACGTCTGGAGTACAACATTGTATGGTAGTGAAACATGGACTGTGGGAAAACCGGAACAGAAGAGAATCGAAGCATTTGAGATGTGGTGCTATAGACGAATGTTGAAAATTAGGTGGACTGATAAGGTAAGGAATGAGGAGGTTCTACGCAGAATCGGAGAGGAAAGGAATATGTGGGAAACACTGATAAGGAGAAGGGACAGGATGATAGGACATCTGCTAAGACATGAGGGAATGACTTCCATGGTACTAGAGGGAGCTGTAGAGGGCAAAAACTGTAGAGGAAGACAGAGATTGGAATACGTCAAACAAATAATTGAGGACGTAGGTTGCAAGTGCTACTCTGAGATGAAGAGGTTAGCACAGGAAAGGAATTCGTGGCGGGCCACATCAAACCAGTAAGTAGACTGATGACGAAAAAAAAAACATTCTTCTGTTTAATGAGTATTGTGGAACTGTTAAGTGGTCATGCTGGCCTTCCAAACGCTGAAATATATTTTTTCACTACCTCTTCCGAACAATTTCACAAAGCACAGAGACCTGTTACTGCAGCATCGTCATCTACGTTCTTCAGATACTAAAAGCCAATACAAATTAAATCTACATTACCATGATTACTGTGAACAAGTCGAAAAATATGTCTATTTGCCATATTTTTCTCTTCGATAATCTTAATTTGGAGCCCACAATGCAACACTATGTAAGCCTGTACAGACGCTAGCCACTTAATGGCAAGCACGGAACCGACGAGGTATGTTTACAGCCAGAAATTCCATCTCCGGTGAGTCATTCAGGGGGTAGGCCCTTCTGCTACGTGAGTGCGGAGCTGCCTAATTCGAGTGAGGAATTACCTGAAACTTTTCTTGTCCTCATTAAAAGTTGCCGAATTCAAGTGTGCCCACCGACTACGCCGCTCTGTAAAAATGCTGCTGAAACTGTTTTAATGTTGAGAACAGCTTACCATGATGATGCTATGGGAAAAACTCAAGTTAATGAGTGGTTTGTTCGATTTAAAAATGGCGACGTGTCGATTAATGACAAACCTCATTCAGGACGCCCATAAACTGCCCGCAACGACGAAAATATTGAAAAAAATCGAGAGCTTGTGCTCACAGGCTGTCGATGGACAATTGATCAATTGTCAGAGAGTACTGGGTTATCTAGGAGCACGATTCAGCAAATTTTAACGGAATATTTGAGAATCAAAAGGGTTGCTGCTAAGTTTGTTCCTCGCGTTCAGACTAACAGTCAAAACGAACATCGAGATGAAATATGTCGTGATTTGAAACAACAGATTGAAACTGATGCAGATTTTTTTTTCGAAGATCATTGCTGGTGGTGATTCATGGTGCTGTGGTTACGACCCAGAAACAAAGCAGCAGTCAAGCCTATGGAAGACGTCATCGTCACACCATCCAAACAAATGTCGTTAAGTCAAACATCAAAAGAACGCTGTCTTTTTTTATTTTTTTATGCAAAGGGCGTTCTTCATTCAGAGTTTGTTCCCCAGGTAAGACCGTCAATCAAGATTTTTACTTGGAAGTTTTAAGAAGGTTGCGCAACAGTGTTTGTCAAAAAAGCCCCGATTTGTGGCAGACGGGCCGGCTCATTCTTCCACCACGACAACGCATCTACACACACGGTCATCTCTGTTAGACAGTTTGTGGCTAAAATGGCGTGATCCGGCTGCCTGACGCACCCAACTCGCCTGATCTGACTCCGTGCGACTTTTTTGATTTCCATGGATGAAAATGGTCATGAAAGGACACCGATTTCACAACACTGAAGAAGTCAAGGAAAAAACGATGGAGGAACTGTCTGCCGTTTCTAAACATGACTACAAAAAACGTTTCGAACATTGGAAGCACCGGTGGGACAAATGTATTAGTTGCAACGGGTAGTATTTTGAAGGGAATAAGGTTCTTTTGTAAATAATTTGAAATATATAACTTTACAACAAAATTCCTATTTCTTTTGGTTTCCCCTTGTAGTATGCAGAAGACATAGGAAAGCTTGTGAAATACTATGGAAAATGTTTAGATCAGTACAGAGACTACGTTGAAAAAGAGCTAACAAGGGGTCCAGATTCGTAGTATATACATCACCTGGCCAGAAATGAAAGTGACGGAAGTGGGGGTCACAGTTGTCCAAGCGTTTAGCGAAACTAGCGTTCCTGATGCGGGTCGGGCGAGGCATGAGCCATTTATGTTAGTGTGGTTTCTAGACAGCGACTGGCGCAGCAGAAGGCGTACAGAACTGATATGCGATGGTCATGGGATCGAGACCGAATGTGGAAAATTTTGTTTTCAATTTTTGCGTTACTTACACTGCAAATAAAAAGAAGTGTGAACAAATTAACAGAGCAGTATGCTATAATTTTTTCTTGAAAGTTATTGCCAACCGTCTGAACATGCCTTTAAGAGAGTACTGGCTCTTTCCGATCCAGGATTAAAAAACTGTGCTTTGTCATAATCTGGGAAACTTAAAACAGCCTTACATAATTTTTTTTGTTTAATGCGATGAACTGCGTGCAGGACAACGAATTTCTTCAGTGAATTGGGAAAGACAAACAATTCAACGATTACACGATGAGATTTTTCAAGATGAAGAAGGACTGCCATGTGCAGTATTAGAGTGATTAGCCCTAAATACATTCCGCTAGAGCAACCCTATGATGTCTGTTGCTATCGTGAGACACAGAATTTGATCAAAAAGCTTCAAAGCTGTTCCTATATGATCGAGAGAAAGAGAAAAAAATCACGAGCTGAGAATACATTCATTGTACCATCAGCAGCTATCCTTGCCAGTATTTGGCTAAATGGTGCGTGATACATGATTTGCTATCAAACTGTGCCATGAGAGCGAACATTTTACGAATGTAACCCAAGTTTGTTTTTCTGTGGAAACTTTAAAACATAATGTAATTCTAAACATGCGGCGTTTGTAGTGTCTGTAAGATGCCCACAAAATTACTGCTTCTCCTGTTTTTACTATTAATATCACCCCAGTGCCCGTAAAATAATAAATGAATAAAATTTTATATACGAAGTTCTCGTGTACGCCTTGTACTCCTTACATAGAAAATTTATTTCCAGTCCCAAATTTTTCTTTGCCTTTTCTTTTCGTGCCATTTATGAAAATATTAATAAGTTCAATATAGTGATAATGAACTCTGTTCATTTACAGCGTAAGTAACTTAAAAATTGAAAATAAAATAAGTTCTTGCATGGGGACTCGATCTCCTCCCCTACCCTACGGTCATTGTATTGTACTCTTTGCGCTGCGCTATCCGCTACCTGGAATCTACGCTACCACAAATGGCTAATGCCATACCCGACTGTGCCAAAAATGCTGTTTTCCCTAGACGCTTGCCCATTTCGAGCTCTCACTCCTGTCACTTTAATTTCTGGTCAAGCCCTACATATGGGGCTCATATAAATTTACACGAAATCGCTGCTGTAAAATATCAAAGTATATTTTAAAGTAAAGTTTATTTCATTATGTTGAATAAGAATGATCATCGTACATCTATACTTTGCAAACCTCTGCAAAGTGAATGGCATGGGATAGTTCTCCTTGTACTGGAAATTAATATTTCTTCCGGTGCCATTGGCGTATGGAGCGCAGGAAGCATGACTGCTTCTATGCCTAACAGCACGCCGTAAATAGCCTAATCTTCACTTCACAGCCTACGGGAACAATACACATAGGGTTATAGCATAGCTTTGTTTCTCGAATCTTAGCAAGCAAGCTTTTCCCAATAACTTGGCGTCTACCTTCAAGAATTACAGAAAACTCCTGCGACCTATCCTAGACTAATGCCGGTCGCAGGTTAGAATCCTGCCTTGGGCATGGATGTGTGTGATGTCCCTAGGTTAGTTCGGTTTAAGTAGTTCTAAGTTCTAGGGGACTGATGACCTCAGATGTTAAGTCCCATAGTGCTCAGAGCCATTTGAACCATTTTGAGTTGTTTATGAAACAAACTTTTGTTCTTGCTTTTTTATCGGACTTAACAAACCAGCATTTTATTTTGTGACTGACGACAATTATTTGTGCCAGATTTGCTCTTGTCACCAACTGTTACCTAAACCATTTGGATATCTGAGCATGAATCCAGATATGATTTAAAGCTGCAGTGTCACATATGATTTCCGAACAGTGGAACTAGCGATTCTTCTAGCAGTTGTGTAGCAATAGCACCATTGCGGGAACTGAGTTGTTGGACTTGGCTCACTCTGCCACAGAGCGTCCATAAGGTCTCACTATCATTTCAAAAAATCCTAACTTGAAAACTATTAGGCTTAGAGAATCGTGGTTTGTTGTAAAATGTTGAGCAACTCTCAAAGTTTTCTCCCTTTGTCCTTTGATGCACATCCGAATTGAAGTTCATCAAAATGGTGGTAGACCATAAGAACGAACATCTGTGACAACGGTACTGTGGAGGGGGGGGGGGGGGGCAGGAGAGGGCAGCGTAGGGATGAGAGGTCACCACAGACAAAAACAAGCAAAATGATGAAGTGGACGTCCCCCTATGTCTGAAGCACGTCTTGATAGAGTGGAAGCTGCCTTTCAGTGCAGCCCCATAAAACAATTCGTTGCACACGAATTGCAGGGAGCAAGATCAACTACCCACAAAGCGTTACACGCGCGGCTACGGCTCTTTGCTTAGAAAGTGCAAATGGTCCAAGCACTGCGGCCGAACGATCGTCCTCTGCAGTACGCATACGCGTATTTTATGCTGGCTTCCATAGATGCTGACAGTGACTACCTGAAAAAGTGCCTATTTTCAGATGAAGCAGCGTTCCACATTTGTGGACAAGCGAATCGCGACACCATTAGGATCTAGGACTCCGAAAGTCCACACAGGATACTTGAACATACCCGTGGTAGCCTGAAGCATAATGTTTGGTGTGGCCTAATGCACTATAGAATGATAGGGCCGTTTTACTTTGCAGAAAACGCCGTAACTGGAAATGCTTGCTTGTACATACTCGAGCAATCCCTGCTGTCACATATCGAAGAGCTGTAGTCGCTTGTCATCTTCCAGTACGACAGTGCACCCCCACATTGGAGTTTAAATATGCGGGATATGTGCATGATGCATTTCCTGAGAGGTGGATGGGTCACGATGGTACCATCGCATGGCCCCCACGCTCTACCGATGTTCACATCTACACCTACATCTACACAGATACTCCGCAAGCCACGGTACGGTGCGTGGCGGAAGGTACCCTGTACTAGTCTTTTCCTCTCCTGTTCCACTCGAAGGTAGAGTGTTTATACTCGTATGCCTCCGTATGACCCCTAATTTCCCGCATCTTACACGCAATGTATGTTGGCGGCAGAAAAATAGTTTCGCAGTCAGCTTCAAATACCGGTTCCCAAAATTTTCTCAGTAGTGTTTATTGAAACAGGGATTCCCATTTCAGTTCTCGAAGCATCTCCGTAAAACTTACGTGTTGTTCGAACCT
Source organism: Schistocerca cancellata (assembly GCF_023864275.1). NCBI lineage: Eukaryota > Metazoa > Arthropoda > Insecta > Orthoptera > Acrididae > Schistocerca > Schistocerca cancellata. The sequence continues at coordinate 339,257,717 of NC_064632.1, forward strand.
ACCGGTAACAAATCTAGCAGCCCACATCTGAACTGCTTCGATGTCCTCCTTCCGTCCGACATGGTACGAATCCCAAACACTCAAGCAGTATTCAAGAACATGTCACACCAGCGTCCCATACGGGGTCTCTATTACAGGTGAACCACTCTTTCCTAAAATTCTCCCAATAAACTAAAGTCGACCATTCACCTTGCCTACCACAGTTCTCACATGCTCGCTGCATTTCATACCGCTTTGCAACGTTACGCCCAGATATCTAAACAACTTGACTGTGTCAAGCAGGACACCAATAATACTTTATCAGAACATTACAGGTGTGTTCTTCCTACTTAACCGCATTGACTTACACTTTTCCACATCTAGAGCTGGCTGCCTTTCATCGTACCAACTGGAAATTTTGTCTAAGTCGTCTTGTATCTTCCTACAGTCACTCAGTTTCGACACCTTGCCGTACACCACGGCATCACCAGAAAACTATGGTAGATTTGCTGCCCAACCTGTCCAAACGGTCGCGCCGTTGGACTTCTTTTTGTGGGGTTACGTCAAAGATCGGGTGTAGACAAGACCAGTCAGTGTCACTGCTACCATTCGTGAACAAATCAATGAAGCAATCATAAATGTTGATGCTCCAATGCCGACCCGTACATTGTAGAACAATAATATCGCCTTGATGTTCTAGGAGTAACTACGGGGCACATATTGAAATTTTGGCGTAACGGATATAACATACAGCTCACAAACGTTTTACAACGTAACATGAAGCTCTGTCTTTAATGCACTGCTTGACAATTGCTAAGAAACAGAAACATTATTGGACAGGAATAATCACAGGCAATGATGGACGACATGAAATACAGTACATACGTAATGGAGGTGGAGTGATATATTTATAACGAAAAATTGTACAAATCTGAACAGATGTAAAAGCAGGGTAACAGACATAGATATCGTTCATGTTTGACACAGGTCAGGTAAGGAATACACCATCCTCGTGCACTAATTCACATTTTGCACCTGTTACTCATGCTATAGCTACCAAACTGTTGAAGAGGCCTTGGGGGATGTTGTTCCACTCCTCTCTCAAGGCGGTTTTTAATTATGTAAGTCTGCAGGCTTTCGTGGCCATTGTCACTGAAGTTATAGTCTTCTGGGTTATTATGCCGCGTCGTATTTCCTCTAAAATAATCGACGTTTCGACCCCTCTGCTGGGATCTTCTTCAGGATCTTCCGGTGTCCACTACCCCTAGTATTCTAGCACTAGGACACCGGACGATCGTGAAGAACATCCCAGCAGAGGGGTCGAAACGTCGATTACTTTAGAGGAAATACGACGCGGCCTAACAACCCAGAAGATGATTTTAGCTTTGGTTTTTATTTCTTGCAAGGTCGGGGAGGGGGTCCTCATTGAGAAACATGTCTGCCGAGAACATCCCAGGCATCCTCTATAGGACGCATTCAATATTTTCAGTTTCCAGTGTGTCCGACACTTCAGCGGTTCAGTGCGTGTTTGTGTGTGTGTGTGTGTGTGTGTGTGTGTGTGTGTATGTGTGTGTGTGGGAGGGGGGGAGGGCAGCATTACCGACCTTAGACAGGAAATCAGGACCTACCACAGCACTAAATAGACGGACATGATCCTGAGTAATCTCCCTGCAGTACCGCTGTGCTGTAACTGTGCTTCGCACAAGGATTTGCAGCGGTGTTTGCCATTGTGAATAATGACTGTCTACGCCTGTGACGGCAACAGCATACGGATGACATTCATGAACATTCTGTGATGTGTAACGTTTCCCCTCTCACTCTACTCTGACTGGTGCCCAGAATCACTTCCTACAGTGAAGCTGTATTCGTCGGAGGACATCACTCTGGACCGGTGTTGCTGGCCACTACCAACAAGCTCTTTAGACCAACGAACTCTTTCTGGATGGTGGCGAGGTTGAAGTGTGATGTATTGAACAGGCTCCCGAGCATATAAACCACTCTGATTTAATCGCCGCGAAATGGTTCTGGTGGAGACACGTCTCCGGTAGCGGTTGCAAGGTCTACAGCGATCTGCCTAGAAGTGAGATTTCTGTTTCTTTTCGCCACTCGGACTGTGTGTCGATTTCCCCGCGGTGTGGTTCTCCGTCTACGACCGCCGGCATGCTTCCACATAGCATTCCACCTTCAGCAGCCATCTTCAATCGCGAGATGACACGTTTGGACACACCCATTACTGTGGCCACATTAGGGGCAGTCCGGCTTACATCTGTACAGCTACTCGTCCACGATTGTAAGCACTCAAATTATATCTTGCAGACACGTTGCCATACCACACCAACAATTGCACTAATCCGTTCCACAAAAACGTTCGTCAAACATAGTACTGCATAAACTGTCGAATGCATACAGTGTTCGTGCACACACTTCGTTGTAGGTAACACGTCCCACTCTCTATATTTTCTTTCACTATCACTGGCCAGGTGTTCCGTAGCAATTGTCTGTTGTTCTACAGCAACTGGAAGTTGTTCTTTAGCTCCTTAGTAATTGTAAGACATGGTAGTTTACAAGTTACGATTTTTGAAATGGTAACCGGGCTTTGTAGACTATCTATACGTCAGTTGTATTAGATTCACTGAAATTAGATGAATAGATAGTGGGGATGAATCAGTGACGATGCAGTGACATGAAACGGTATCAGCGAAACCTGCTACGAATGCTGAACCAGCTATGAAACGGAGATGTCGCGAGTAATGCAAATCTGCACGAGAATGGGGCTGTAACCCTTGTTTCTTCATTTCATCCCATCACCCACTCCTCTCATTTCAACGAAATCAATTCAGTTGACACCCAGTGTCTCGAAATTCTAACTCTGCGATGCCACGATGGTGTTTGTCGTTGGCATGTTTCAGACCAAACTGCAACATTTATGCTGTGAACCCTAGACGGAAAACAGATGTGCACTTCGTTATCAATAGGCTTCCAGCAGAACTAAAAAAATGAGTGATGAACCCCAAGTATTCAAAGCCAACTCGAAAGGTTTCCTTCTGGCAAACTCCTTCTATTCTGTGCAGGAGTTCCTCGCAGTAGTTGAGAACCCTTTTCTGTAATGTGTTATTTATTGGCAGGCACATTCACAAATTTTTCTTACTTCATTAATTCTTTCGTTCATGAATTTTCTAATCTGCTTTCTGTAAACCGTTAGCCGCCAAATTTACGAATCCTCTGATCTACCGTACCATTTTTAAAACACACTGTGAGCTACCGAAAGAAACTACGACAGAAATAATAGCTTTTAAAAAATGTTATATTTGTTTATTGCCAATAATAACCTGCATGAAATGAATTTTAATTGATCTGTGTTATACGTCTTCACTTCATGTATTGGGCAAACTAGCTGTTATCATACTTCATCTCTTGTATGGTCTTCCTACATTCCTTCTTCCAGTGGACTTATAACTGAGAGCCTTTACCGGAAGTCTTTTTCCGTTCATAAAGTCTACATGTTACTTCCATTTTCTCTTGTTTTCCTATATTTGTTAGTTTAGGTTTTACATTTCTTGTATCCTCATTTTTTTAGATCTTCTCTTTTACTGCCTTCCATTCCTCTTAAAATCTTCATTTCTTGAGCCTGTAGTATTTTCTTGGTGTCTTGTTGCCCAGGCTTCACTTCTATAAGTATGTGTTGTTATTGCCATAGTTCTGTAGAATTTCGGCTGGGTTTCTTTCCTGGCTTTACTCTGCAAATTTTTAACAATGGTTTCACATACGGAAGTAAATTTATTTAATGAGTGGTCCACGTCATGGATATGTTCGTAAGTAATGTTGCATTCTAGATATTTAAAATATTTTATTTGTTCCAAGATTTTGTTACTGAAGGCTAATCTCGTTGTTACTGGTTGTCTGTCCTCGAATGCCATCAGTTCGTTTTATCTGCCGACAACGTTGAGTTGTAACCTGAGGCTATCTTCTGCTACTTCTGGACTCCCATCTGAAGTACGTCTTCATTCTCTCCCATCAGAGTTAGGTCATCTGCGTATAAAATTATATTTAGTCAACTGTTACGATCTAAAGAAACTGCTTTAAGTTCAACATTTTCTATTGGCTGGTAACTTCTAATAAAGTTGGAAAAATACAGCACCCTTGTCGAACACCTTTGTTTCTGTTCATTGGTTTTGTTGTTATATTTCCCGTATCTATAACAATTTCGGTGCTTGTGTATAGATTGTTAATAGCATATTAGAGGTGAGATGGATAACCTCGTTCAGCCATGATAATCCATAGCATCTCTCTATTCACGCAGTCTAATACTTTTTCAAAGCCGGCCGCAGTGGCCGAGCGGTTCTAGGCGCTTCAGTCTGGAACCGCGCGACCGCTACGGTCGCAGGTTCGAAACCTGACTTGGGGCGTGGATGCGTGTGATGGCCTTAGGTTGGTTAGGTTTTAGTAGTTCTAAGTTCTAGGGGACTGATGACCTCAGATGTTAACTCCCATAGTACTCAGAGCCATTTGAACCATTTTTTGAACTTTTTCAAAATCCACAAAAGCTAGATGGGTTTCCCTATTGAGATATCGTCTCTTTTCGGCGTAATTTATTGCAGAGTAAAAGCGCTGTCAATAGTTGTTCGTTCATTTCTAAAACCTGACTAATCAGGTTTAATTAAACTGTATACAGGAAAAAGAAACTGAAACTACATTGTACATAAGAGACAAACTGAAGTGCAGTTAGCAATAAATTACAAATGTAAAAGCAGGTTTACCAGAATTATTAATTTTAACGAATAGGAAGCTACTCTTTTTTGTCATCAACAAGTTTTTTGAGCTTGGGAGACCAGGTTCTGGCTGCCACTCTAATACATTTGTCCAAGTCTGTTTCTGTACTTGTTTTTATGAAACTCGTACTGAAAAACAAAATAAGTCAGTTCCAACTCCACTGCGGCGCTGTCTTCACGAAAATCAAAATGCTCGATGACACAAGATGAGAACTCTTCAGCACCAATCTCAATAAAAGCAGATTTGGCCATCTGTGCAACAACTGAAATGCTTTTGAAATCGTGGAAGCGTTTGTTATATTGACTTCTCCGATCTGAAAGAATGTCAACGTATTGTTTACTGATATAAGGAGGCACTGAAGAAGCTTGCTTGTCGAGGGTTTGTTTCAGACAGGAAAAGCGTCTGTTGCAGTTAGGATGAGATTTTTCCCCACAGTTCCAGATGCTCTGAGAAAGAATCAGAATCTGAAGTTGTTCTGCCCTTATCTGAAAGCTATTTTAACTTTTTGGTGATGCCTGTGAGAGAACCAAAATCCGGCATTCAAATCGAATCTTGGAGTTCATGGAAGGATTCATCTCAGTCTTTCAAAACTTCTGCTAAGGCATGAAGCAAATGTAAAACTCCCTCTACTGCGCCAGCGAACTTCCGTATAAAGAAGGAGATCGCCACACAGGATCTTGGCTGGCTTATCTTTCCTCTCCTTAGAGCAGAATCTAGTGGAAAATCCTTTTCAATCCCTGAGTGGACAGTTCTGAAGGGCCCTTTTTTCTCTACTGGTGCACTTGCATAGCATAGCGATCACACAGATTTGTTCTTTACCTGGATGAAGAAGTGATCCGGATGAAACTTTTTTTGAACACGCCTTCATTAGAATCCTAGCTTTGTATCAGTGCGTGATTCAAGCTATCCAAGTTAGCAAATATCTGATGTAAGCGCTAAAAACATCACGTGCCCAAGATCACGCGTATACAATCCGCTTTGTGGCTGACAATGTAGAATTCTTGACTGAGAATGACAGTTGTCTAGGGCTGGAGAAACAATCAATTGTTGCAGTGAAACAATCGAGGTTTGCCAACCTGAGCGGTACCGAGATCTACCAAAAACTTCTCCGCGGACTATTAGAAGCTCGCTATCGACGAATTGGCGATCACTGTTATAAACTACGTGCTGACTGATTCCATAATCTAGTATCTGTGGTTCATATGGTCCCACGGAGCAATATGTTTGTAAAATAAGTAAATAATTGACAGTGTAAATTCCAGATTCTGCATTAAGACAAAATGTGCGGCTCGTCTTTATTGACTTCTATATTCCCTTGAGACAAGTGAACAAAATCGACTTTTGCTGCTCGCGTCATAGAAGGAGAGCACCGTTTCCACGTTGTCGGTGCCTGAATCTCCCAGAGCCGTAGTGACAGCGTCCTTCCATAGGATTTCCAGATGATCGAGCTACGCGCTCGAGCGTAACTTTCCGCTCGGAGCTCCATCTAACCACAACGACAGGAAACAGGTACTCCTGTTCTGACACGTGAAAGATAAGCTCCTAATTTACGTTCACACCTCAGAAACCACTGCTACGTATTGTGTTCAGTGTTCCACTTACCGTTTGTAATGCTTCTTTTTCTTGTGACGTTTAAGCTGATTAAGATTCGCCGTTTTTGGAAATCATAACGTGACCAATTCAGTCCGTTTGCCATATTTAATGTTCCTGGTACACAACAAGATTATACGCTGCTTTTATTAATCCTTAAGCCGCTGTCTATCAGTGATGGTAACTGTTCTCCACCCTTTTAAATAAAGGATGGGACCACTCCACGCCCACACCAACGTGGTGACCAAACCAAAAGTTCTACTGTCGCCTCCGTATAACATGTTAGTTTTTGAATCAGGAGTCACAGGATGCGGGCTGTGATGTTATCCATGCGTCTGGGTAAGATTACTCACTAACATGGTCCATCAGGAGATAGAAAGTGGCGAAAGCGACCTAAGGGTAACTGGTGTAAGGGCAGAGGAAAAAAAGTGCCAAGGGAAAAAAACCTCTGCGGCAGTAGCGGCTTGCTAGCTGCGACAGTGCATGCAAGGTGTGGTTATGTTAGTGTGAGGTATCGTGCATCGTTACCTTTGTAGTTGCGGAAGTTCCCTGTAGGGCTTGCTGCAGTTGCTGCGTCCCTGTAACAGTTCAGGGTCGTCATACGTTAGTGGGCGATCGGTCGCAGATCAGCTCACAGTGTAGGGGGTGTGTGTGGCTGGTTTGCGTGCTGTGTGAAGTACGGTTTCCCTGCGATTGCCTGTTTTTCGGCGGGTCGAGCATCTGGGGTTACCAGTAGTAGCTGTGTTGCAGGGGCTCGCCAGTACTGTCGTGTTAGCGTGCTATGGACCATAGATGTTTAGTTTCTTGCCAATAGTGTCCCCATCCGCCGATATATCGAACAATAGAGCAGTCTGTATTATTACGGATTGAACGTACATTTCAGCGCTCTATTCTCAAGCTCCTATTTTGTACTGTTCTTGCCACTTCCTTTGCGACGTCTGTCTCATAATTTCGAGACCTGTTGTTGTTTTCAAATAATGTACGTGAATGGTTTTGCTTGGCAATATATGACAATGTCTGTAGACAATACTCTTATTGTGCATCACATTCTATGGTGATGGCGGTTCAGTATCACCGATAAATCGCAATACAGACAGAACGACGTATGATAATCATCGCCTGACTTTATTCGCACATATATTGTAGATCAAAATGTCTAATATCGAATATTCAAATTTTTCTTCCGATTGTGAGGTAGGCCACCCTTCCATTCTATAGCGTCCGCCATCTGCGGGGACTCCAACCGGACTGCCTATAAGATCAGTCCTGTTAATTCGGACTGCTCTGCCTACGCCTTCGCAAACTATGATGAGTGACCGGGTTAAAATTTTGGTAAATTGTGTGATATCGACCGTCCCGTTGGGCGCCAACAGTGTGGTATCTTCTAATTTTTAATGAAGAAGCCGGGAAACATTAATTGATTTTGTGTTTGCTCGTCGCCAGGTTTTATAACAACTAAACCAAAACTCATTTCTTCAGTGGTCGTGAGTAGAACGTCGAAGTGACAGAGGAGAACACAAATGCTACTTATCAAAACAGTTTTTTCTTAATTTATTTGCAATATATTCCATTACAATATTCGTAATACATATGAATGTATTGTGTGTCTATATTTGTGTGCGTGCGTCTATGTGTGTGTGTGTGTGTGTGTGTGTGTGTGTGTGTGCGTGTGTGTGTGTGTGTGTACATGGAGTGCAGCATAATGTTTGTATTGGATACGGTGACGATGACGATGATTATGAGAGAATGAAGAGGGCGAAACCCCATGCCGGCATGTAGCCTACTCCGCGTGAATAGCATCAAGGGAGCTAGCAGGCATAACGTCCCCATCCGACGGTCGGATACCCATCGGCCGGCCGCTGTGGGCATGCGGTTCCAGGCGCTTCAGTCTGGAACCGCGCTGCTCCTACGGTCGCAGGTTCGAATCCTTCCTCGGGCATGGATGTGTATGATGTCGTTAGGTTAGTTAGGTTTAAGTAGTTCTAAGTTCTAGGGGACTGATGACCTCAGATGTTAAGTCCTATTTGAACCATTTTCTGATCACCGTCAACAATGTCACGTGCACTCCATCATGAGACACTGAGGAGAGGTCTGATGTTTAAACCAGAACACTGGCGCAAAGTCTGTTGATCAGGAACCCTACGCGACCACCTCTCATCCCCTTGCCGGAAAAATACTGGCAGTGAAAATGTTTTCCACCTTCAGGATTCTAACCAGCTTACCCCAAGTTCAAAATAGTTTATTAAAACAACAAAAAAGAATCATAATTAAAGCTAGGAAGTCAGAGCGCTTTGACTCACAGACACGACACAAAAGAGTTGTTTGAAAGCTCTGCCTCGTCAGGTCTCACCAAATCGGCCGTGGCAGTGCAGAGTTGGCTGTTAGCGGGCGTCGTTTTGCAGCGGCGAGTATTTGGTCTGTTGTATTGTCCTTCATCAGTGCGAGCAGACGGAGCAATACTGTCGCCTTCAATGTTGTTGACAACGCAACAGAAACAGATGGTAGCATGTAGCTTTAGTGTGGTGATGACCACTGGCTAGTCGTAACTGGTAACAGATGCTCGTGTGATTCTGTCGAAAAACTATAAAAGAATGGTTTTCTATTCTTCTCAAGACAGGGAGAGAGAGAAAAAGACAAGTGTGTGTGTCAAAAACTAGATCGTATTATTCATTACGTACGGAAATTTTTTGGATGATTTTAATTGAGAGACACTTACTTACAATTTATAGTTACTGATTTTTACTGAAATGACTGAGTTTCTTTTACGAGAGGCGTTTGACAAGTCCGTGCGTAGTCCGAGAGATGGCATCACCGGCGATATCGAGGTCATGTATAGTTACTAGCATCTTTGGAAAGAAAGCGCACCACGTTACAGCCATATTGGTCTATTTGTTTGTGTTTGGCATTCGTGTGAATCAAGGAAGTCGAGTGAATGTCAAAAATTGGACGAAAAAGAATTTCGTGTGGTGATTAAACATTACTTTATGACAGGCAAAACACCTCAGGAGACTAAAGAGAAACTTGATAAACATTATGGTGACTCTGAACCTTCGATTAGAAGAGATTATAAGTGGTTTCAAGATTTTCGGAGTGGCCATATGGGCATAAGTGATGCTGAACATTCTGGAAGCCCTGTGGAGGTTACGACTCCAGAAATCATTGATAAAATCCATGATATGGTGATGGAGTTAAGGTGCGTGAGATTGCTAGTGCTGTGGGCATCTCGAATGAACGAGTTCATAATATTTTGCGTAAACATTTGGACATGACAAAGCAATCCGCAAGATGGGTTCCGCGATTGCTCACACTTGACCAAAAACGGAATCGTGTGAAGTGTTGCAAGGATGGTTTGCAGCTGTTCAGGAAGAATCCGCAGGACTTTAAGCGTCGTCTCCTCACCGTGGATGAAACATGGATACGTTACTATACTCCTCAGACCAAACAACAACCTAAACAATGGGTTACCAATGGAGAATCTGCATAAAAAAAGGCGAAGACCATTCCTTCGGTCGGAAAGGTTATGGCGACTGTCTTTTGGGATTCGCAAGGGATAATAGTCATCGACTGTCTGGAAAAGGGTAAAACTATTACAGGTGCATATTATTCATCATTACTGGACAGTCTGAAAACCGAGCTGCAAGAAAAACGCCGGCGATTGGACTGCAACAAAAATCCTTTTCCAGCATGACAATGCACCAGCACACACCTCAGCAGTTGTGGTCGCAAAATTAGTGGAAATAGTATTCCAACTCGTTGCACATCCCCCGCCCCCCTATTCTCCAGACTTGGCTCCCTTGGACTACTATTTGTTCCCCAATTTGAAGAAATGGCTGGCGGGACAAAGATTTTATTCAAACGAGGATATGATTGCAGCAACTAATAGCTATTTTGCAGACTTGGACAATTCCTATTATTCGAAAGGGATCAACAAATTAGAACAGCGTTGGACGAAGTGTATAAGTCTAAAAGGACACTACGTCGAAATATAAAAACAATTTACCCCAAACACGTAAGTAGTTTTTATTTTTGCATGGACTTTTCAGACGCCCCTCATATATGAAGGAGGACACAATGCGAGCGAGGACAGTTCTGCTGGGAGGTCCATTGTCCAGCCGCATTAATGTGATCATCTGTTAAATGCCTCAATAACCACCTTTTGCAGTGCGAGCCTCTGCGAGATGTGCAGGAAGAGACTCAATGATGTTCTGGAACGTACCTACAGGGATGTGGAACCATGCCGATTTCAGTGCCATGACCAGCTGCGCTAGCTTTTGTGGCTGAAGATCCAGGTCGCATACAGCTCATTGAAGGTGGTCCCAGGATTTTGGATTTGGTTTAAATCTGGGGAGTTTGATTGCCAGAGGGGTTCTGTAACCTCATCCTCGTGCTCTTCAAACAACGCATGTACACTGTGAGGTATGTAATACAAGGTGCGACAATAAAGTAATGAGACTGATTTTCTTTGCAAGATGTGGTAATCCTGCAGCCTTGTGCATGCACAATATCTTTGACCTTGGTCTATAAGCTGGTTCTAGTCCAAGTGGCACATCGATGCAACTGCTCAGTCGTGAGTTGTGCTGTAATAAGTTAACACATGTTTGTGTCTCTTGTCACGGAAATAGAACTGCATAATATTGCGCAACGGTATGCCATTTCCTTTCGCGTTAAATTGGGTGAAAATGCGACGACAACTTAGGGTAAGCTTCAGAAGACTTTTGGAGAGGAGGGTATGTCAAGAGCTCAACTTTTTCGTTGGCATAAAATGTTTAGTGAAGGCAGAACGAATATTGAAGATGAAGACCGCAGTGGACGACCATCAACCTCACGGACGGATGTCAACTTGGCCAGGGTGCGTGAACTTGTACGATATGATCAAAGCTTATCCGTGAAAATGATTGAAGAAGAACTGAACATCAATCGAGGAACGGTTCGTCTAATAATACCTGAAGATCTTGGTATGAGAAAGATTTGTGCAAAAATGGTCCCCAAAAATCTCACACCACAACAACGAGAAACATGGAAAAATGTGGCAGTCGATCTGTTAGAGCAATCGGAAATCAATCCAGAATTGTTGAGCCGTGCTATCACTGATAATGAACGTTGGTTTTCTCAGTACGGTCCAGAGACAAAACGCCGAAGTTCGCAATGGTGCTCAAAGGGATCATCCAGAGCAAAAAAAAGCTCACATGTCAAAGTCAAAAGTCAAATGCATGCTTGTGAGCTTCTTTGATTCCAAGGGAATTGTTCATAAAGAGAGGGTGCCTGCTGGACAAACAGTTAACCAATATTAGTACAAAGAAACTTTAGAAAGACTTCATAATAGAATTCTTCGTGTCCATGCCAACATTGCTGATAATTGGATTCTGCATCACAATAATGAGCTATCTCATACTGATCTGTCAGTACAGCAATTTTTAACCTCAAAACAAATTTCAGTACTACCGCAGCCACCTTATTCACCAGATATCGCTCCGTGCGACTTTTTTCTATTTCCAAGAGTCGAAACGGCGGTCAAGGGACACCATTTTCAAACAACACAAGATGTCGAAAAAACTGTAACGAGGGTCTTGGAGGATATTACAGAAGATGATTTCCAGAAATGGCAGAAGCGTTGGAAAAAGTGTGTGCAATCAGAAGGGTACTAATTTGAAGGAGACAACACTAAACTTGACTAAAACGGTAAGCAACATTTTTTTTCACATCAGTCTCATTACTTTATTGTCGCACCTCGTATGTTGCATTGTCCTGCTGGTAGATTGTAATATTTCTGGCTTATTCAGCCATCATATTAGGCTCCAGGAAGCTATTCCCACGGCAGTGGAGATGCAAGATACATAGAGATGACGCAATGTGGGATGAGGTACCAGTGACAGATGTTAGATTCGGTACCATTCCCGTGAGACAGACACTGTAATAGTATTAAGGTTGCCCATAGAGGGCACAACTATTACACATCGTAGTTTACCGTTTTTATCTAAAATATAAATAAGCTGTACACATACTAACTATCTGTTAACCAGACATTCTAAATGAATCAATTTTATGTTATTAGTGTATTTCCTATTTTTATACTTTGACGATGGCGTCATATTATGAACGCTGATTGGCAGTTGTGAAGTAGTGTGACAGAAAGTAGGCGGAGCCTCTGCATATTTAAGCTCGTGCTCTGCACTCATAACTATCAGTTGACTTCGTAGCAGCTGAGGAGAGCTCCGCCTACCATCCTAAGGGAGCCATGGGTATAATTAATTTTATTTTATCTTGTTAAATTTTGACGTCATTAGACACTTTCATTTTATTTAAAGATTGGTTTCTAGTATTTCCTCAAATTAATCCACAGGTCTGATGATGGTTATGTAAAAATAACCGAAACCGGTTACCTATGTCATTGAAACATAAATGGTGTGATCAAGACTGAACTTTAGTCAAAATATAAGAAACTAACTGCATTAGGGGCGAACATGGTCCACAAGGACAGAAGCATGCTTGTGTTCATTCACTGTGCCTTCTAGAATGACAAGATCACCCAGGGAATGCCACGAAAACATTCCCAAGACCATAACGCTCCCACCTCCGAACTGGACCCTTATGTCGACTGTTGCAGAGTGTTTCAAGCTGTACACGGCAACTGCCACCTGTCTGATGAAACCTAAAACGTTATTCGGTCCCCACGACGTCACCCCGTGGGCGTACGGTTGCGGAACTGGCGTGCAAATTCCGGCGTTCGTCGCCAATGAACAGCAGTGACCATGGGTGCTTGAACGACACCTCTGCTACAGAGGGCCACACGCATCAACGTCCACTGAACTGTCGTTGAGGAAACACTGTTGGTAGGGTAGTGTCACCGCAAGGCACCACACTTGCTCGGTTGTAGGCTTCAAATCGGCCGCGGTCCGTCAGTACACATCGGACCCGCGAGTCGCCACTGTCGACGCTAACAGACCCAGCGCCGCCACTCGGCTGGTCTTCTAGTTCTAGAGCCGACGTTCATAGGAATGGTTCACTTGTTACAGCTTCAGAGAACTCATTTGCAGAGACGCTAGTTAGCATAGCCTTCGGCTAAGTCAGTAGTCGTTTAACGAACAAATTAAGAGCATATGGACTATCAGACCAATTGTGTGATTGGATTAAGAGTCCCTAGATAACAAAACACAGCATGTCATTCTCAATGGAGAGAAGTCTTCCGAAGTAACAGTGATTTCACGTGTGCCGCAGGGGAGTGTCGTAGGACCGTTGCTATTCACAATATACATAAATGACCTTATGGATGACTTCGGAAGTTCACTGAGGCTTTTTGCAGATGATGCTGTGGTGTATCGAGAGGTTGTAACAATGGAAAATTGTACTGAAATGCAGGAGGATCTGCAGCGAAATGACGCTTGGTGCAGGGAATGACAATGGAATCTCAATGTAGACAAGTGTAATGTGCTGCGAATACATAGAAAGATAGATCCCTTATCATTTAGCTACAAAATAGCAGGTCAGCAAATGGAAGCAGTTAATTCCATAAATTATCTGGGAGTACGCATTAGGAGTGATATAAAATGGAATGATCATATAAAGATGATCGTCGGTAAAGCAGATGCCAGACTGAGATTCATTGGAAGAATCCTAAGGAAATGCAATCCGAAAACAAATGAAGTAGGTTACAGTACGCTTGTTCGCCCACTGCTTTAATACTGCTCATCAGTGTGGGATCTGTACCAGATAGGGTTGATAGAAGAGATAGAGAGGATCCAACGGAGAGCAGCTCGCTTCGTTACAGGATCATTTAGTAATCGCGAAAGCGTTACGGAGATGATAGATAAATTCCAGTGGAAGACTCTGCAGGAGAGATGCTCAGTAGCTCGGTACGGACTTTTGTTAAAGTTTCGAGAACATACCTTCACCGAAGAGTCAAGCAGTATATTGCTCCCTCCTACGTATATCTCGCGAAGAGACCATGAGGATAAAAGCAGAGAGATTAGAGCCCACACAGAAGCATACCGACAATCCTTCTTTCCACGAACAATACGAGACTGGAATAGAAGGGAGAACCGGTAGAGGTACTCAAGGTACCCTCCGCCACACACTGTCGGGTGGCTTGCGGAGTATGGATGTAGATGTAGATATAGATGTAGCTACGACGTTGCCAGGCGCCACATACAGCTTATGGTTCAAATGGCTCTGAGCACTATGGGAATTAACATATGTGATCATCAGTCCCCTAGAACTTAGAACTACTGCAGTTCAGTTTATAACTGCACTTGTAAATATTGTTGTACAAAGTCAAGATCGACGTTCACCGCTGATGCTGAATTAAAGCTAAGTATTTAATTGTATTCCTGTCTGCTAACTTTCTAATCACCTAAGTTGTTCCAGATACTTCCCGTCAAGTACAGTTCATTGATCCTCACGTCAGCCTATGTGATCAACGCGTGAACTTAATGGCCACCTTTTGTGAGTGACTCAGCCGGGTCACCCCTTTTTCCATGAGGCCCATAGTTCCACCTCATACATAACAAAATGGCGACGAGTCTCCTGCTAATTGGTTAATTGTGATACAAAGATAAAAAGTGTGTTTTTCTTGTCTTATAACGAACTATACGGTTGGACGGATTATTGATGCAGGACAGACAAGTGAATGTGTGTGACTGTGGTTTGCGTATCTCCCATACTGCCGAGTTGAGTTTGCCCTGATTTCATTTGTACAGTGGCTACGCCACAATCATCAGACGTACTGTCAGGATTTTACCGCTTGCAGAATCAGCAAACGCAGACGTTACTGGATGCACTTTGACATCTCGTCCCAGGTCAGCGTGCGGTACAACAAGATGAGACCGCCAGCGCGCCACCGCTATTGCAGCCCCAGCATGCAGTAGCACCTCCGTTTCGAGCCTTTGATTCTGCATTGGAAAGCTGGACGAAGCGGTCGCGACAATTTGGCTTTCATCTCGCCGCCTACAGGGTTCAAGGTAACGAGCGGTAGCCTTTTCTCTTAGCGTGTGTCGGAGTGTTCACATATTGTGTGATAGTCAAGTTGTTTCCCCGACGATAAATAACTACTTTGTCATATGAAGAGATTCTGTCAGCATTGGATGCCTATTACGAACAGACTATTAATGTTGTGGCAAAGAGGTATCAATTTTTCAGGACAAGACGTGCAATGGGACATACTAACCGGGCCGGCACGGTAGCTCAGCGTGTTCGGTCAGAGGGTTAGCTGCCCTCTGTAATAAAAAAAACTGAGTTCACCGTTCAACAACGAACCAAAACGGGTGTCTTATGACGTCCGCCCCGAGCAGATACAACGAAAGTAAGAGAACAAAATGAGATTACAAAAAAAAGAAAACGGGAGTGGGTGGCAAATTTACAAGGCCTCACTCGCGATTGCGCCATTGAATGTCAATGTGGCCTCAGGTACTCGGATACCATGGTATGTGACGCCATTGCACAGAACGTCTGATACACGCATCAGGGAGCAGCCGCTTACGCTACCCTGGCTCTTAGCTACTCCTCCTGGCACTGAGGGAGCTGTAGCATATTTCCTGTGGATTATTTGGAAAAATGCCATTGCTTGCAGTGGTACATCTTGTCTTCTGTGGTCAAAATAACGCAAAACTTGACAGTAGCTGTTTGGATACATGAAACATGGTTTGATGGACCACAGTTTTGTCTCTTTTCCAATGATGAGAAGCTTCGAGTCCACCGACAACGTAAGAAGGCTGTGTCTAGAGGCTGAAGTTCAGGCTCATGTGACGTTGTTGATGTTGTTTTCTGTACCATGACTCGGACCCACTCATTCAGACTATTGTGACCATGAACCAGGGTGTTTAATTACACATTATCAGTGACCATTCCCATGATGAGTAAGCTGTGGACTCTACGTCTTCCAAAATCGTGACACCCGCATTTACATGGCTGCACGCTTACGTTACTTGTTTGGTGAACGATCAAGCACTCTATTGTACCTCGACTGGCCCATAAATCATCCGATCTTAATACAATAGAACATTTCTGGGACTGGGACAGCGGGTAAAACGCAGCAACAAACATCTTCACAATTTGGTAGCTCTGTGGAATTAAATCATCATTGAGTGGCTTCAGCTGGGTATGACTAACTTGGAGAAACTTACAGACCCTCTTCCAAGCTGAACTGAAGTAATTATCAAGGCTAGAAGTGGCGTTAAGCATTATTAGCGTTATGTTTCATAGGGTAGTACACAGATCAAAAAAAATTTGCATCTCCTCGGTTCCGAGAGTTACGGAACCTGTAGATAAAATTGGAATAGAGATCAACGTAAACGTCATTTCCGCCATTTTTACTGCTTATGAAAACCACACATTGCATGTTGTACCACCATGCAGCGAGACCTTCAGAGGTGGTCGTCCACATTGCTGTACACACTGGTACCTCTAATACCCAGTAGCACGTCCTCTTGCATTGATGCATGCCTGTATTGGTCGTGGCATACTAGTTGATCAAGGCACGGGTGGTCCAGATTGTCCCACTTCGCAATGGCGATTCGGCGTGGATCCCTCAGAGTGGATGGTGAGTCACGTCGTCCATAAACAGCCCTTTTCAATCTATCCCAGGCATGTTCGATAGGGTTCATGTCTGGAGGAAATGCTGGCCACTCTAGTCGTGCGATGTCGTTATCCTGAAGGAAATCATTCACAAGATGTGCACGATGGGGGCGCGAATTTTCGTCCATGAAGACGAATGCCTTGCCAATATGCTGCCGATATGGTTGTACTGTCGGTCGGAGGATGGCATTCACGTATCGTACAGCCGTTACGGCGCCTTCCATGGTCACCAGCGGCCCCACATAATGCCACCCCAAAACAGCAGGGTACTCCCACTTTGCTGCACTCGCTGGCAGTGTATCTAAGGCGTTCAGCCTGACCAGGTTGCCTCCAAACACGTCTCCGACGACTGTCTGATTGAAGGCATATGCGACACTCATCGCCGAAGAGAATGTGATGCCAATCCTGAGCGGTCCATTCGGTATGTTGTTGGGCCCATCTGTACAGCGCCGCATGGTGTCGTGGTTGCAAAGACGGAACTCGCCATGGACATCGGGAGTGAATTTGTGTATCATGCAGCCTATTGTGCACATTTTGAGGAGTAACACGACGTCCTGTGGCTGAATGAAAAGCATTTTTCAACATGGTGGCGATGCTGTCAGCGTTCCTCCGAGCCATAATCCGTAGGCAGCGGTCATCCACTGCAGTAGTAGTCCTTGGGCGGTCTGAGCGATGCATGTCATCGACAGTTGTGTCTGTATCTCCTCCATGTCCGAACAATATCGCTTTGGTTCACACCGAGACGCCTGGACACTTCCCTTGTTGAGAGCCATTCCTGGCTCAAAGTAACAATGCGGACGCGATCGAACCGCGGTACTGACCGTCTTCGCATGGTTGAACTACAGACAACTCGAGCCGTGTACCTCCTTCCTGATGGGATGACTGGAACTGATCGGCTGTCGGACCCCTTCCGTCTAATAGGCGCTGCTCATGCATGGTTGCTTACATCTATGGGCGGGTTTAGTGACATCTCTGAACAGTCAAAAGAACCGTATCTGTGATTAAAAAAATCCACAGTTAACGTCTATCTTCAGAAGTTTTGGGAACCAGGGTGACGCAAAACTTTTTTTGATGTGTGTAGTATCTTTTCATTTGGTCAGGCAGTAGTTCGATAATTTCGATGAAGTCCCCTGCACTTACATCTTTGCTGAAATCTGCTCGAATAACTTCAATCGCTTTGACGACAGGGACATTAGTACGTAAGTTCTAGATGTCTAATGAGGCCATACATGATAGATCACCGATTGGTTTATGGAACACCTCGTTAAGTAGAACCGTGTCATAAATGCTGAGTAGTTACTCCCAAAAAAATCGCTTTTATGATGTTGATTCAGTAACTTTCTAATATTATGTGCTGGGATGTTTGTTGGGTTAACAAATTGCCTAATAGAGTGGATATACTTGCGTGTTTCACGAATCGTAGTACCTCAATACTAACTCTCCATCCGAAAAGGCCTCGGAAGGCCAAATGGTACCGACCGACCACCATGTCGTCCTCAGACATAGGTGTCACTGGGTGCGTATGTGACGGGGCATGTCGTTAGCGCACTACTCTCCCGGCCGTTGTCAGTTTTCAATCAAATAGCTCCTCAACTGGCCTCACAGGGACTGAGTGCACCCTGTTTGCCAGTTGTATGGTCACATACCCAAGTGATAGTCAAGCCCGACAGTTCTTAACTTCGGTGATTTGACGAGAACCAGCGTTACCACTATGGCAAGGCAACTGGCTGATGTAAAACTGGCAGCTTTTTATTTAAACTGATACAAAAAAGCTAGATGTTTCAAATTAATTCTCGTTTAGAGTGGTCACCAGCATCATGTATAACCAGTTGCCAGCGATGTGGAAGTCATAGTATGTATTGGGCAGTGGCATTTCTGTTGATAGTTCAAACGGAACTATCTATTGGCCGACGAATTTCTGTGACAGTTTTGACGCCAATGCTAGAAAGTTCTTTTTTCATCGTAGGAATCACGTAGAGGTCAGAAGAGCTTAAGTGCAAGAGTTTAGTGGATGGTACAGCATTCCCCAGCCTCATCCACCGAAAAAACCAGTCAGAGCTTGCTCTGTATATACAGTATCTGAGCACTGTCCAACAATATGACAGGTATCTGTAGGAAACATCGATTCTTCTTTCCAAAGATGGTCGCAGGTTTGTTCCGAAAATGAGCAGTAATACATCTCATTGACGTTCTGCCTCTGGAGAACAGTATGCTTACGATAACACCATCACAATCGTACACGATAATCACCATAGCTTCCACACTGGTGAGGTTCTGACGAACTTAGGGTCGTTGTGGTGTCTCGTAAAAATGCCTTTCTTTTGATTGGTGTTTCAAGTGTGACTCATACGATTGGTTCATCTGTCGTTCAGCGTAAGGATACAACCCCTCATTCGCATTCATAATGTTCCAACACCCGTGGTCTAGGGATAGCGTCTTTGATTATTTGATTAGTAATCGAAACGTCTTCTTTTATGGGTTCGAACCCCGCCACCGCTTAAATTTAGTAAAAAAATCATCAACAATGGCTGCCGAAGACTTCGGGCATAAAAAGTCACCCTCATTCAAATAATGTCGTTAGTACCACGCGTTAGTTACGAATGTCTATCGTACTTCCGAGCAAGTGAACCCTACCACGCACATGCGCCGTTATGAGATGAACAGAAGCTCGTGTAATGGACGGTCGAGCATAGTACTGTTTCGATGTATTGGAAGCATCCAGAACGAGGTTGAATAAACAAAGTCCCAGAGGACGTACAGCACGACATTGTTAACAAGGTCTTAAAGAGGCTTGCGGGGAATCTGTGCAACCTCACAGAATAGTGTCGAGAAGGGTAAAAGCTTTCAAGGAGGTTCGCCAAAATGTGGAAGACATTCGTCGGCAAGTTCACGCCAACGTCCGAAAAGAAGTAATGTCTGTTCTTACTGCGTTACTGGGCAGTGACCGACACCTAAAGATCGGTGAGCTGACCAAAGAAACAGGAATAGTGTGTATGACTATGTTTCACGTCATGGAGGAGCATCTGGCCTTGAAAAAATTTGCATCATGATGAGTTCCGAAGGATCTGACGGCTACGATTCCTTTCCTCGCCTATCCTCCGGAGAACTTCCCCATTCCTTACTATACCAGTCCACCTAATTTTCAACATTCTTCTGTAGCACCACGTCTAGAATGTTAGATGATCATCTTTTCCTACGTTCCCACAGTCCATGTTTCACTACCACACAGAGCTGTCCTCTAAAGGTGCATTCGTAGAAAATTCTTCCTCTAATTAAGGCTTACTAGAAGACTTCTCCTGGGCAGGAATGCGCTTTTTGTCTGCGCTAGTCTGTTTTTTATGTCCTCCTTGCTCCATCCGTCATGGGTTCTTTTGCTGCCTAGGTAGAAGAATTCTTCAACTTCATCTCCTTCATTATTACCAATCCTCATGCTTCTCGCTGTTCTCATTTCTACTACTTCTAACTCCTTTCATCTTCCCTCGATTTACTCTCAGTCACTATTCTGTACTCATTAGACTCTCCATTATGTTCAGCAGATCCTATAATTCTTCTTCACTATCACTCAGGATAGCAATGTCACCAGCGAATCTTATCACTGATAATCTTGAATTTTGATTCTACTCTGTAACTGTTGTTTTATTTGCGTCATTCCTTCTTCGATGTATTGATTGAAAAATAGGGGCGAAAGACTACATCCGTGTGTTACAACCGTTCTAATTCGAGACCGTATGATGTGGAATTGCCAAGTAACACATCTCCATGAAACTTGGGCAACACGTAGAAAGAACTGCTTCTCAAAGAAATACGTAATGAGACGAACAGAAATGATACTTCTATAAAAAGACAATAATTTCTCTGAAGTCACCGCGTTTCAGGATGGTCCCTGGACATTACAAAATTGTGAACACAGCCGTACACTAAAACGCCCCTAGAAGACCGTCCGTATTCACATAATGCATACGGACGAGCCTCAGGGGCCGTTGTAATATACGGCTTTGTTTGCGGTTTGCGTGCCCGAGGTCCTATTCTGCTCTGATATGCCTGTCATCGCCTCCATCAGGCTGCCTTTTACTATGTTAGTATCATGTCTTCTTGACGGATGCTTTTTGGCAGAAAATTTCGGTTTTTTTAACATAACCCGATGATGCCCCATCCGCCAGAAACGCGTCGTTCTTGAGTTGATAAAGAACACTGCGCAACTTACGACTGTCTTTTAAATAGTAGCGTGAGAAGGTTACTGTATCACCACGCCAAGATGGCGTGTACCGTGTTCAGAGATTTCGAGATCAATACCCCCATGCAACATTATGCCTCCCCATACTAGAACACCAGGACTATCAATACAATGATTTGACATTGCTGGATGTACTCTCATATGGCGAGAAGTGGGAACATATAATGCACTCAGGAACTTTCTCAAACATGACCGTTTTGGTATTACAGGTTGGGAAGGCATTATGTTGCATGTGCATACTGACCTCCAAATCTAAGAATATGGTACACTCATTGGTCAACATGTTGAGACATTGCACTCATTTCCCATGTCTTTTCAGGAGTACTTTCGGCCCAGACAGTGTGTGACTACATAGAACTGCGCAGGCGGAGGAGGTCTTGGAATGAGAGGATATTTGGTGAGTGCACTGGCCTGCCAGTTTCCTCAACTTAAATCCTGTCGAGCATGTATTGAATGCATTGGGGCAACATATTGCAGCTGGTCCACATGAACCAATGCCCATGAAGCATTTGACAACTGCTGTGGTGGAGAAATATAATGCCCTACGAGAAATCCTTACCAACCTTGTACCAGCACAGGAGCATGCATTTACACCTGTGGTGATCACATATTCTATCAAGAACCATGTCCCGCCGTTTGTAATGTCTAGGAGACTGTCATGAATCGCAGTACCTTCAGAGTAATTACGAGGGACATTCGGAATGTAAGATTAGGTCGATGGCGAAATGTTAAAGCACAGTGAAAATCAAAGCTGTTTTATTTGCAACAGTTTACAGCAACTTCTGTACGACATAGACATCTGTCGTAGCGTTGTACCAGCTTTGCAATACCCTCGTCAAAGAAGGCAGCCGCTTTTGTTTTCTGCCACTTGTCTAGTTTGGTCTGCAGTTCGTTGTCTGTGTCAAAATGCTGTCTTCATAGCCAGCTGGTCACGTGACCAATGATGAATGTCAGAGGGAGCCAAGTCTCGGCAGTAGAGTGGATGATCACCGTGAATGCTGCAGGTGTATCCTCACTGTCCTTGAAGTGTGGAGACAAGAACTGTCACAAAGAAGGAAATGCATGACAGATACGTTATGTGGGGTTGCATGAAATCAGGCGAAACCTCTCAGCAGGCACCCACACATGATGGGAGACACTGCCGTTCTAGGCGTCTTTACATGCTCACTGTGTACTCATAACTGAAAAGAGCGACACATGACGCGATCGGCTGGCATACTACAGACACTGCCCAACACATCTATTCATTGTTTCATCGGATTTTCGCGACCTATCGGACCTCACATTCCGAATAGCTCTCGTATTTTTCTGCTCGTCTCATAGTGTATTTCTAAGAGTTACCTTCTGTACTGTACTGTGCTGCACTATACTGTAGTGTCTCTTTCGATGTATGACGCAAGTTTAATCGATTGGCAGTGACATATCGTTAAAGTTACTTTCGTCTTCAAGTTTTGAACAGCATTGTATTAACAATCGTTACTTCAAGGGCGGTAGGATGACTGAGATTGAAACTCCGCTGGTGTGATGCTGAACGAGCAGCGGTCTGCGGTGTTATGGTAAGGGTGCGCCGCATGGTTACGCCTGATCGGCGCTGCGGCGTAGCGGCAGCTGCGTGGGAGACAGGTGCCGGCCGGCTCGCGGATCGGTTTTCAGCGGCGCGGCTCGCCTTTCCGCAGGCAGACCACACCGCCCGCACGTGGCGTCCGGTTTTGCCATCACAGATGCGGCCGCGCCGCAACAACGGCTTCCCTTTGTCCAGTCGCGCCACACGACGCATCTCACGAAGCCGAACCCATGTCGGAGCGCGGAAATTGCAATGCGGCTGCAGAATTAGGGTTACTATATATCCGCATTTATGCGAACAAGTCCACATTCTCGACTCTTAATGTAGTGTTTACATACACTACTAGCCATTAAAATTGCTACACCAAGAAGAAATGCAGATGATAAACGGGGTATTCATTGAACAAATATATTATACTAGAACTGACATGTGATTACATTTTCACGCAATTTGGGTGCATAGATCCTGAGAAATCAGTACCAAGAACAACCACCTCTGGCCGTAATAACGGCCTTGATACGCCTGGGTATTGAGTCAAACAGAGCTTGTATGGCGTGACAGGTACAACTGCCCATACAGCTTCAACACGATACCACAGTTCATCAAGAGTAGTAACTGGCGTATTGTGACGAGCCAGTTGGTCGGCCACCATTGACCAGACGTTTTCAATTGGTGAAAGATCTGGAGAATGTGCCGCCGGGCAGCAGTCGAACATATTCTCTATCCGGAAAGCCCCGTAACATCTGAAATGTAACGTCCACTGTTCAAAGTGCCGTCAATACGAACAAGAGGTGACCGAGACGTGTAACCAATGGTACCCCATACCATCACACCAGGTGATAAGCCAGAATGGCGATGACGAATACACGTTTCCAATGTGCGTTCACCGCGATGTCGCCAAACACGGATGCGACCATCATGATGCTGTAAACAGAACCTGGATTCATCCGAAAAAAAAAAATGGCGTTTTGACATTCGTGCACCCAGGTTCGTCGTTGAGTACACCATCGCAGGCGCTCCTGTTTGTGATGCAGCGTCAAGGGTAACCGCATCCATGGTCTTCTAGCTGCTGCATACATCGTCGAACTGTTCATGCAGATGGTCGTTGTCTTGCAAACGTCCCCATCTGTTGCCTCAGGGATAGAGACGTGGCTGCACGATCCGTTACAGCCATGCGGATAAGATGCCTGTCATCTCGACTGCTAGTGATACGAGGCCGTTGGGATCCAGCACGGCGTTCCGTATTACCCTCCTGAACCCACCGATTCCATATTCTGCTACCAGTCATTGGATCTCGACCAACGCGAGCAGCAATGGTGCGATACGATAAACCGCAATCGCGATAGGCTACAATCCGACCTTTATCAAAGTCGGCAACGTGATGGTACACATTTCTCCTCCTTACACGAGGCATCACAACAACGTTTCACCAGGAAACGCCGGTCAACTGCTGTTTGTGTATGAGAAATCGGTTGGAAACTTTCCTCACGTCAGCACGTTGTAGATGTCGCCATCGGTGCCAACCTTGTGTGAATGCTCTGAAAAGTTAATCATTTGCATGTCAAACATCTTCTTCTTGTCGGTTAAATTTCGCTTCTGTAGCAGGTCATGTTCGTGGTGTAGCAATTTTAATGACCAGTAGTGTACATTTTTACGATTTCTGCTAATGTCTTCTTTTTTTAGTTTCGGGAATTAAGATATTGTAATTTTTATTTTCATCTCATATACTCAACAATTTGTATACCTTTTATTTCGGTTCCTGAATTACATGGTTTGTTATTTGCTTACAATTGATCTGTTATGCAAAATATCGATTTATATTGCTTACAGTCGAAATTTCGATCTTTTTAGCTTAGAGACATGTGTGATGTCTATGTTCCGTGCCTGTGATACTGGGCCTCACCTCTGATTTTGAGTTAATTTATTTTTGTGCGATGCATGTATTTTTAGCGAACTAGAGTATTAATCCAGCTGCATTACGTTTGTTTGGCATGTAATATAACCATATCGGAACATAAAATTGAGGTAAACTAGTTTCAGTCGGCAGTCCTATAGGGATTAGTTCAGGTCTCAACAGATAATCATACTTCCATATTCAGAACCAAAAAACATTTCAGTCTAGCCCCGATTACCTGGGCTACGATGCAGATAAGAGCCACGACAATCATACAGTTTTATTTAAAACAAAGATAAAATTCTAGTACCACTATATGGATCCAGACTAGAACCGTCCTAAAATCATTGAGGCCATCCTCATTATGTGGTTTCAGAATATGGTAACCTTATGCAGAATCGAATCCAGATTAGGGCCGTTCTTACTTTGTTGGAACGCACGAGAGAATACTGACCCCCTCAATTACCTTAAAAGATAAATTGAAAATAGGGAAGCCACATTTATAGCATTCGTAGATTTAGAGAAAGATTTTGTCAACGTTGACGGAAAAAGTTTGAAATTATGAAGGTAGCACGATGTAACATAGGAAGCGAAAGGTTATCTAGAACTTGTACTCAAAACAAACTGCAGCTGTAAGAGTCGGAAGGCATGAAAAGGAAACCGTTTTTGAGAAGGATATGAGACAGAGTTTTATTGTACCCTCGGTGTTATTGCATTTCTGCACTGGACAAGCACTGAAGGAAACCAAGGAGAAATGAGGAAAAAGAGTTAAGGTTCAGCGAGAAGATATTAAAACTCTGAGGTATGCGGACGCCAGTTAACGCAGAAGACTTGGAAGAGTAGTTAGAGTGCATTTTGCCAGGGAAAGAGGTTATAAGACTAACATAAAAAACATCGGTAATGGAATACAATCGAATCAGGCATCGTTGAGAAAATTAGATTAGGAAATGAGATGCTGAAAGTAGCAAGTCAGTTTTGCATCAAAACCACTGATAATAACCAAACAGAAATTTGTTAACATGAACTATAAATTTATATGTTTGGAAGTCTTTTCTGAAGCTATTTCACTGGAGTGTAGCCCTTTACGAAAGTACGAGGTAAACAAACACCGTCACAACAGGCCTTTAAGGTCCAATGATACCGACCTGCCGCTGTGTCACCTTTAGCCCTTAGGCGTCACCTGCTGTGGATACGGAGGGATATGTGGTCAACACACCGTTCTCAGTTTTCGTGGCCCGTGCCTCTACTCCTGAATCAAATAGCTCCTCGATTGGCCTCAAAAGGGCCGAATGCATCCTGCTTGCCCACAGCACTCGGCAGACCTGTGCGGTGACTCATCCAAGTGCTAACGAAGCCCGACAGCGGTTAACTTCGGTGATCTGACGGAAACTAGTTTTACCACTGCGGCAAGGCCGTTGGTTTTACGGAAACACGAACAATATAAAATTCAGACAAGAAGAGGACAGAATCTATCGAAATGTGGTGATACAGAGGAATACCGAAGATTAAATGGGTAGATGGAGTAACCTAAACGGAGCTACTGAACCGATCTGAGCATAAATTAACGTTATGATACAAATTGACTATAAGAATGAATCGGTTGACAGGGCACATCTGAGGCAAGAAGGGATCATCCGTTTGTAGATGGAGGGTAGTGTGAAGTTAAAGAATGTAGAGGATGCGAAGTCTTGCACGGCAATAACTACCATAGAAAGCTGCTTCAAACCAGTCTCCCGAATGAACTCAGAGTACTAGCGCTGTAGGCTCTTGACAGGGCGACAAACCAATGCTAAGCACGTGACTGCAAATTCCGAAACAACTATGGAATTTTTATGGATGACAATGCGCCATGCCACCGGGCCACAGTTGTTCACGACTGGTTTGAAGAACATTCTGACAATTCGAGCGTATTATTTGGTCATGCATCGAACATTTATGAGACGTAATTGAGAGGTCAGTTCGTGCACAAAATCCTGCACCGTCACACTTTCGCAGCTATGGACGGCTGTAGAAGCAGCATGGCTCAATATTTCTACAAGGGACTTCCAACACCTGCTTTTAAGAAGAAGTTGAAGCATTTCCTACTATCATCCTCATAAAGTTCTCCACAAAATTAATGTACCAGGCCAATCCTCTCATCTGTCAAATAGCAAAGCTAGCGTCTCCTATCTTGCTCCTGAGATGCCTTCCTCTTCATCTATCTCTATTAGCCACGCAATCTTCTTTTCCTTTATACTTCCTTAATTATGTTTCATCATGTCTCTCTATTCTTCTCCTCCCTTCACCATCAGTCTCCCTCATACTCCCTGCTGCCAGCACTCCTATCTAAAATTTGTCTCTTCAATAATGTCTAATTATAACAGTACTTATGATCTACGAATATAAACTCTATATGTATGTATTTTTCCAGGTGTACCTTTCTAATTGTTTATTTCACTTTTTGTACTAGATGTAGTTTAACATGCCTACTAAAACGTATGAATGTAAAATAAGTAGAATGCCTGGTTAGATGTAAGAGAGGGCCTGATGGCCCTAATCTTGCCAGGTTAAATAAATCAATAAATAAAATAAAAATAAATGAACACCTTTTTGAGTCCGCGCCACTCTGAGCTGCCGCACTAAGTCGGGCAAAAGGAGGTTCGACACGACATTGGGAGGCATCTCACGACTGTTGTCACTTCAGTGTATAAATGACCCCTTATGTTGTTCAGTGTTGACGCTGTTGTGCGCAGTGAAACTGCGATGCTTGAAGGTCGCAACGAAATGCAGCAAGGTCTGCAGGGAAACAACTCTTAATTATGGGATTGGCAGTTGATTCTCACCGTCAACAAATGGAAAGTGTTCAGCATTAATAGACAGAAAGATCAAATAGTCTCTGATTACATGATTACCTATCGGTCACTGTAAGCCATCACAGCAATCAAATGTCTGGGAGGATGGGTGGGGAGCGAAATAAAGTGGGGCGACTAGATAAAATTAATCGTAAGAAAGGCAGACGCCAGACTGAGACTCATCTGATGAATCCTCAGGAGCTGTAATCCACTCACGAAGGAGATAGCGTACGAACCGCTCTTTCCATCAGTACCTGAGTACTGGAACCTTATACGGATGACTTGCCAGAAGATATAGAAAACAGTCGAAGAAGAGCAATGCATTACGTCACCAGTTCGTTTACTGAGCGCAGCAACCGACACGGAGATGCTAATCCAGTGTCCGTGGCAGACGGTACAAGAGAGGCTTTGTGCACCATGGCGTGTTGATCGTTAAATTCAGAGAGTGTACATTCGTAGAAGAGTCAACCATCATAGTTTTTTCCTACATATATCTACATATACAGGCAAACTGGCGAGATTAGAGATCGTATGGAGGTTAGGCCGGTATTACACTATCAAATTTCTTTGTCCAATATCTTTGTCCAATATCTTTGTCAAAGATTTTTGATAGTGTAATAGGGATCTTTGACAAATGTCGTCCAATATTTGATCAAATGTAGGACGAGGCCGTACATTTGATCAAAGAAATCGCTTGTCTTCTGTTCACTGCAATGCGACTTGTTACCACGCGGAGCGCCAGCATCGCTGGAGCGTTCTGTCATCTTTTGTGTTTATAAACATGGCTGCTAAATACAATTGGTGTGTGGCGTCTACCACAAAATTAATAGAGATGTATGAAGCGGATGAGGCACTTTATAATGTGAGGCACCCTGATTACAAAAATAGATTGAGAAGATTGGAGAGCTATAAAAATATAGCGGAGGTCATTAGCCGTGACATACGGCCTGGCTGTACGGTAGAAGACATTAAGAGGAAGATCAATGGCCTCCGTACTAGCTACGCGTGCGAGAAAGCAAAAGTACGTATTGACATATTCATTTATATTTATTTATGCAAGTAAAGTTTACATGTCATACAAATGATTAGCATTAGCATTAATTTGTTCACTGCAGTGACTTGAAGCATACAATAATGTTTACGTAACCTACAAGTAGTTTAAATTACTTTCATTATTAATATTGCAGATGCATAAAAGCAAAAGTGGAGCCAGTGCGCAGGCGGCGTACACACCACAAGTGTACTGGTTCCAGATGCTTAAATTCCTCGACCAGTCTACTGAGGCCGACGATAGTTTGTGCAACCTGGAGAGCCCTGAAAGTGAAACGGGAAGTGAACGTGCCACTCCGACATATGAGGAGATGAGTGCGGTATGTACATTTGTTTACATTTTACGTTACTAAATGTGATTATCTTGCCAGGGCACTTTCCCAGCGCCATTGTAAAATGTCTTAAAGTATTCCCTAACTGCTCTCCCGTGTACTGTACGTCCAGAAGCAGCTTGGCAAGCAATTGGTTCCATTTGCTGTAGGTCCTCAATGCTTTGTGTCTCAAGATAAGTGCAGTCTCCTACTACGGCAGACACTGTTTCCTGACGAGTGTACAAGTGTTTTCTTCTCTCAGTTAACAAGTTGTGCAATTTGCAGGCAGCCAGTGTTATTGTGGTAACTTTTTCAGGAGGCAGATTAATAGTAGTAAGAAAAATCCTGAAACGACTTGCAAGAATGCCAAAGCTGCTCTCCACTAATCTTCTCCCTCGTGACAGTCGGTAATTGAAAACCTTTTCTTCTTTTGTGATTCCTTTTAAGGGGTATGGCTTCATAATGTTATAACTCAGTGGAAAAGCGTCATCTGCCAGTACTACCATTGGAGTTGTAATGTTTGTGTTCCCAAGCTTCCTGCCATCAGGAATGTTGAGCATAGATCGGTCAATAAGACACTCACGTAGTTTGCTTTTTGAAAACACTCCAGCATCACCAACACGCCCATTAGTTCCTACATCTACATACAAAAATTTGTAGGAAGCATCTACCATGGCAAATAAAATGATACTGTTGAAGGATTTATAATTGAAAAAGTGAGATCCACTAGCTTGTGGACATTTAATACGAATGTGCTTTCCGTCCATTGCTCCTATTGTATTATAACAGTTCCACTTCTTCTCGAAATCCTCTGCAATTTGCTCCCACTCTCCTCTGCTTGTGGGTACCTGTAAATAAATAAGATTTATGTATGTGCAAGGAAGTACGTAACAAGCAAAGAGGTACGTAACTAATAGCTTTTTTCTTTTATTTCATAGCATGCGGTACAAGAGCCTGTCGCATGTAGCGAGGCTCAGCCACAGCCCCTGCGTCAAGAGCGGCCTCCCACGAAAAGGAGGAGAGCCACGCCTGACGTGGCCACAAATGTAATGGTGGAGGCCACCAAGACACTTCAGGCTGTGGCTGATGCTGCCAGATCCATGCCTGTCCAAGAAGACCGCTACGGCACCCTTGGCGCCCACATTGCAGCAGAACTGCGTGAAATGGAGAAGGTGGGCGGCAGGGAATACACCACTGTCACTGCGCACAGTCTGCAGCGGACATTAATGGACAGGTGGGATTTGCTGCATGCGACAGCCCGGGCACAACAAGCACAACCGTCCACCTCAGGTTATATCCAGGCTGCCTTGCAGCAGGCTGGAATAGAGGATGAAGACTCGATGTTATAAATATAAATATATATGTGTGTATTATTTTTGTATCTCTCCAATCTTCTTAATCTATTTTTATAATCAGGGTGCCTCACATTGTAAAGTGTCTCATCCGCTTCATACATCTCTATTAATTTTGTGGTATCACACATCAATTGTATTTTGCCATGTAAATAAAGTTACATAAATAAAGTAATAACAATTTATCTTCATGAACATAAAGTGTATCGAACATTTATTTACCTTCAGACAATGGTCCTTTAGTGCTTTATAAATTGCTTCACAAGTTTCAGGTATTATTTTACTTAATGTGCATTGTGGAATTCGAGTGCTGTACTGTAAGCTAGAGTAACTTTCTCCTGTAGCAAGGAATCGTAGTGTTACTGTGAGCCTGTCTTCTGCAGATATAGCAGTTCTTAGGTGCGTATTGTGTTTTGAGATATGAGGAATCACTTCACTGAGAACATACTGAAATGTATGCTCATCCATTCGCAAAAAATTGATGTATGACTTTACGTCTTCCACTATTAGCTCACGTAACAAGTTTTGCTGAATGCTTTTTTCGTCTCGTCGTGAAACCCACGGCTTCACCCAGGTACGTTTCCTTTTTTTCACCCGCTTCTGTATCGCATGTGATTGTGCACTCACAGCAATTGTAGCACAAGCAGCAGCTGCTGCAGTTAATAACAACAATTTGTTTTTGTCAGCCATCTTGAACTTTGACGAAAACTTTGATGATAGTGTAATACCCCTTCTAGCGCTACGTCAAAGATCTTTGTCCAATATATTGGACGGAATATTGGATCACATCTTTGATCAAATATTGGACAAAGAAATTTGATAGTGTAATACCGGCCTTAACCCCCCATGAACCATGGACCTTGCCGCTGGTGGGGAGGCTTGCGTGCCTCAGCGATACA
This sequence comes from Schistocerca cancellata, assembly GCF_023864275.1. Lineage (NCBI taxonomy): Eukaryota > Metazoa > Arthropoda > Insecta > Orthoptera > Acrididae > Schistocerca > Schistocerca cancellata. The sequence continues at coordinate 339,288,757 of NC_064632.1, forward strand.
GATGGCCGTACCGTAGGTGCAACCACAACGGAGGGGTATATGTTGAGAGGCCAGACAAACATGTGGTTCCTGAAGAGGGGCAGCAGCCTTTTCAGTAGTTGCAGGGGCAACAGTCTGGATGATTGACTGATCTGGCCTTGTAACATTAACCAAAACGGCCTTGCTGTGCTGGTACTGCGAACGGCTGAAAGCAAGGGGAAACTACAGCCGTAATTTTTCCCGAGGACATGCAGCTCTACTGTATGATTAAATGATGATGGCATCCTCTTGGGTAAAATATTCCGGAGGTAAAATAGTCCCCCATTCGGATCTCCGGGCGGGGACTACTCAGGAGGACGTCGTTATCAGGAGAAAGAAAACTGGCGTTCTACGGATCGGAGCGTGGAATGTCAGATCCCTTAATCGGGCAGGTAGGTTAGAAAATTTAAAAAGGGAAATGGATAGGTTAAAGTTAGATATAGTGGGAATTAGTGAAGTTCGGTGGCAGGAGGAACAAGACTTTTGGTCGGGCGATTACAGGGTTATAAATACAAAATCAAATAGGGGTAATGCAGGAGTAGGTTTAATAATGAATAAAAAAATAGGAGTGCGGGTTAGCTACTACAAACAGCATAGTGAACGCATTATTGTGGCCAAGATAGACACAAAGCCCATGCCTACTACAGTAGTACAAGTTTATATGCCAACTACCTCTGCAGATGATGAAGAAATAGATGAAATGTATGACGAGATAAAAGAAATTATTCAGGTAGTGAAAGGAGACGAAAATTTAATAGTGATGGGTGACTGGAATTCGTCAGTAGGAAAAGGGAGAGAAGGAAACATAGTAGGTGAATATGGATTGGGGGGAAGGAATGAAAGAGGAAGCCGCCTTACAGAATTTTGCACAGAGCATAACTTAATCATAGCCAACACTTGGTTCAAGAATCATAAAAGAAGGTTGTATACCTGGAAGAATCCTGGAGATACTAGTAGGTATCAGATAGATTATATAATGGTAAGACAGAGATTTAGGAACCAGGTTTTAAATTGTAAGACATTTCCTGGGGCAGATGTGGATTCTGACCACAATCTATTGGTTATGAACTGCAGATTGAAACTGAAGAAACTGCAAAAAGGTGGGAATTTAAGGAGATGGGACCTGGATAGACTGAAGGAACCAGAGGTTGTAGAGAGTTTCAGGGAGAGCATAAGGGAACAATTGACAGGAATGGGGGAAAGAAATACAGTAGAAGAAGAATGGGTAGCTCTGAGGGATGAAGTAGTGAAGGCAGCAGAGGATCAAGTAGGTAAAAAGACGAGGGCTAATAGAAATCCTTGGGTAACAGAAGAAATATTGAATTTAATTGATGAAAGGAGAAAATACAAAAATGCAGTAAATGAAGCAGGCAAAAAGGAATACAGACGTCTCAAAAATGATATCGACAGGAAGTGCAAAATGGCTAAGCAGGGATGGCTAGAGGACAAATGTACGGATGTAGAGGCTTATCTCACTAGGGGTAAGATAGATACTGCCTACAGGAAAATTAAAGAGACCTTTGGAGATAAGAGAACCACTTGTATGAATATCAAGAGCGCTGATGGCAACCCAGTTCTAAGCAAAGAAGGGAAGGCAGAAAGGTGGAAGGAGTATATAGAGGGTTTATACAAGGGCGATGTACTTGAGGACAATATTATGGAAATGGAAGAGGATGTAGATGAAGACGAAATGGGAGATAAGATACTGCGTGAAGAGTTTGACAGAGCACTGAAAGACCTGAGTCGAAACAAGGCCCCGGGAGTAGACAATATTCCATTTGAACTACTGATGGCCTCGGGAGAGCCAGTCATGACAAAACTCTACCATCTGGTGAGCACGATGTATGAGACAGGCGAAATACCCTCAGACTTCAAGAAGAATATAATAATTCCAATCCCAAAGAAAGCCGGTGTTGACAGATGTGAAAATTACCGAACTATCAGTTTAATAAGTCACAGCTGCAAAATACTAACGCGAATTCTTTACAGACGAATGGAAAAACTGGTAGAAGCCGACCTCAGGGAAGATCAGTTTGGATTCCGTAGAAATGTTGGAACACGTGAGGCAATACTGACCTTACGACTTATCTTGGAAGAAAGATTAAGAAAAGGCAAACCTACGTTTCTAGCATTTGTAGACTTAGAGAAAGCTTTTGACAATGTTAACTGGAATACTCTCTTTCAAATTCTGAAGGTGGCAGGGGTAAAATACAGGGAACGAAAGGCTATTTGCAGTTTGTACAGAAACCAGATGGCAGTTATAAGAGTCGAGGGGCATGAAAGGGAAGCAGTGGTTGGGAAAGGAGTAAGACAGGGTTGTAGCCTCTCCCCGATGTTATTCAATCTGTATATTGAGCAAGCAATAAAGGAAACAAAAGAAAAATTCGGAGTAGGTATTAAAATTCATGGAGAAGAAGTAAAAACTTTGAGGTTCGCCGATGACATTGTAATTCTGTCAGAGACAGCAAAGGACTTGGAAGAGCAGTTGAACGGAATGGACAGTGTCTTGAAAGGAGGATATAAGATGAACATCAACAAAAGCAAAACGAGGATAATGGAATGTAGTCAAATTAAGTCGGGTGATGCTGAGGGAATTAGATTAGGAAATGAGACACTTAAAGTAGTAAAGCAGTTTTGCTATTTAGGGAGTAAAATAACCGATGATGGTCGAAGTAGAGAGGATATAAAATGTAGACTGGCAATGGCAAGGAAAGCGTTTCTCAAGAAGAGGAATTTGTTAACATCGAGTATAGATTTAAGTGTCAGGAAGTCGCTTCTGAAAGTATTTGTATGGAGTGTAGCCATGTATGGAAGTGAAACATGGACGATAACTAGTTTGGACAAGAAGAGAATAGAAGCTTTCGAAATGTGGTGCTACAGAAGAATGCTGAAGATAAGGTGGGTAAATTACGTAACTAATGAGGAGGTATTGAATAGGATTGGGGAGAAGAGAAGTTTGTGGCACAACTTGACTAGAAGAAGGGATCGGTTGGTAGGACATGTTTTGAGGCATCAAGGGATCACAAATTTAGCATTGGAGGGCAGTGTGGAGGGTAAAAATCGTAGAGGGAGACCAAGAGATGAATACACTAAGCAGATTCAGAAGGATGTAGGTTGCAGTAGATACTGGGAGATGAAGCAGCTTGCACAGGATAGAGTAGCATGGAGAGCTGCATCAAACCAGTCTCAGGACTGAAGACCACAACAACAACAACATGGAGGTTTAGCAACAGTCACCCTTCCCGCAAAACACTAGCAACTGGAAACACGAAGTAAATAAGGTGCCTTGTGGAGTGGACTATAGCTGTATATGCAAATGTAAGGTACTAGAGTTCATGTTTTCTCCAGACAGGAAAGTTAAACAAATGGAAGGTAGTCCTTCAGGTCGGAAGTAAGGAAGGCGGAAAAGTGCTGCTGAAATCAAAGAATATACGAAGGTATTTGGAAAGTAAGTTCCGATCGGTCGCGAAATGGAAACCATTGTGAGAATCAAAATGTTTTATTTGCAATAGTTTGCCACACTTTACAGCTGCTTCTTTACACAATCATCGTTCCGACTTAAACTGCTCTCGTAGCGTTGTACCAGCTTTCCAATACCCTCGTGATAGAAGGACTGTGCTTTCCGCCAATTCTCTACACTCGTCTCCAGCTCGTTGTCTGTGTCGAAATGTTCATGTGAGCCGAGATCAAACTCAGCCAATCACGGGCTGTGTTGTGGGTGACCAAACACTTCCCATCGAAGACGCTGGAGGGGCATCTTCATTGCCCCTGCAGAGTGCGGGCGAGAATTTTCATGAAGAATGAAACGCATGTCATTTATGTGGGCTGCAAATACTTCACCAGGTCCTCATACTTAGCGGGAGGCACTATTTTCTAGACATCTTTACGTGCTCACTGTGCGCTCAGAATTGAGAAGAGCGAACGTGCAGCGATTGACGAGCATGCTAAGACACTACCCAATACATCTGTTCAAATCTTCATCGGATTTTCACAGTGGTTTCCATTTCGCGCCGATCGGAACTTACTTTCCAAATAGCCCTCGTAGCTTAAGGCCTGCCTCACACGAGGCCACTTTGCTGTGCTGCTCAGTGCTTCGCCAGCAGCGCTTCCACTTGTGTTCGTGGAGCTGCTAGAGAGTGTGAATGGCGCTCCAAACGCTCATTAGTGGCACTGCAAGCTCTGCTCGCCTTGTGTAAAATACTGAGAAATAAGTGGAGAATATTTCATATTTGGCGTAAATTGTTACAGAAACTTGTTGCCTTTTGCGTAATTTCGTCACGGAAATTGATAGGTAAAAGTTTGAGAGCAGAGTTTGTGTTGTTACACTAGGGGATGAGTTATCAGTACACAACTCTCTACATGGAAAAGCTACTAAATGCCCTAACATAATGTAATGAAAATTCATGAATGAAGTGTCATAGGAATGACATCAAATGTACATCAAATCTAAAATCAGGATTAACATGCAGCTAAAATGTTTGCTTGAAATACGACTTTGCATGTACTTAATTTGTAAGATATTTTAGGCACTACAATATTTTCTGTATAACTCATACTAATGGAAATAAACGTTACCTTTTTACCGATTAACTTTTTATTTGTTGTGGACATGCCAGTGCAATGTGTTTCGAATTTCGCTATGATGGATTACCACGCGTTTTTCCTTGCAATCTCGTATTTCACATACCACATGGCAGGCCACTTTTCAACCAGAAAGACAAAATCTTCTGTACTGATCTTCGGCCAGTGTATTCCCGTATCCAACGCTGTTGACTACAACTGTGCACAACCAAGCTATTCCCCTTTGCAGTAAGGACTGTGCTAGGAACAAACCGGCCCAGACTGTTGCTGGTGTGGCTGTGGCGCAGTCTGCACGCTACTGTTACGTTGCTTGCTTAGTCACGAGTGGGGCCGCTTTTTGTAGTCGCCTCTCGCGTCGAAGCAGAACACGGAGGCGGTCGACAGAGCCACAGGTCATTGGTTGCGGATGAGTGTCGAAACGCTCAGAATCGAACGTTTTGTTGTGTTGGGTGCCTGCTTAATACCAATGCAAATGCGTTGTGCTGCATAAACGTCTAGTACGTCCTAAAAACATTCAACAGCCTAGTCGCATAAATATTTTTTTTTACGTAAGACGAACCGTTCGACAGACTTTGCTGTCATGTGAAGGTCTTAAAATTTTTTTTGTTTTGAAACATGTTCATTCTACGTTGGACCTCACGCCGAGTTTTCATGTGGATAAAAATCAGCTCATTACCAAAAGTGAGGTACAACATAAAATGAAAACGTTTCATAACAAAAAGATTTTTTAAGGCCTGAAGATGACAGCAAAGTCTGTCGAAACCGGTTGTGTTAAATAACAAAATATTTATGCGATCTAGGATGTTGAACCTTTTTAGCAAGTAAAACAAATCGCTCCTTCGGTCTTCTCAAAATAACGAAATTCAGTCTAGTACGTATGTTGTTTCCTCATTTGTCTCCTGCCAAGGAGCTCGGTGTCCAACATATGCTCCTCATACACACGTAGGCCGTAACTCCAAAGATATGAGGTTTACGATCAATGTTTGTAGGAACTGTTTTCCTCTGCAGTTATTGGAAGCTCTTTTCCGAACACCTTGTACAAATAATGAAGATGGTCTTACTCCTACCTACATTTTGCGATTGTGCTGACGTGTTAATCGTTTGCATATCCAGGCGTGTACCACATTTAATTCCAATTTGCGCTTCATTGTATGCCCCTTTCATGGTGTCGCTATTTTAATGTCCAGCAAGTTGGGCTTTGCACACCCTCCAATCTCTATACGCCAACTGTACATCTCGCAACCAGCCATCTCATATACTGCGGCGACAAAAATCATGGAGTACCTCATATTATCGTTTCCGACCTCCTTTTGTCCGGCGTAGTCCAGCAACTCGACGTGGCATGGACTCAACAAGTAGCCGGAACTCCCCTCCAGAAGTACTTAGCCGTGCCACCACTACAGGCGTCCGAAATTGCGAAACCGTTGTCAGTGCAGGAGTTTGTGCACGCAATGAATTTTCAATTATGTCCCATAAATGTTCGATGCAATTTATGTCTGGTGATCTGAGAGGAGGGAGGCAAATCATTCGCTCTAACTACCCAGAACGTTCTTCAAACCAATCGCGAACAATTGTGGGCCAATGACATGGCGCATTGTCATGCATAAAAATTGCATCGTTGATTAGGAACATGACATTCATGAATGGTTGCAAACGGTGTCCAAGCAGCCAAACATAATCGTCTGATCGGTTCAGTTGGACCAGAGCACCAAATCCGTTCCATGTAAACACAGCCCGCACCATTATGGACCTACCACCAACTTGCACATGCCTTGTTGACAACTTGGGTCCAAATCTTCGTGGGATCTGTGCCATACTAGATACCTGCCATCAGCTCTTACCTACTGAAATCCGGTCTCATCTGATCAGGACACGGTTTTTCAGTCGTCTATGGTCGAACAGATATGGCCACGAGCACAGGACAGACGCTATAATAATAATGTCGTGTGATGACTGCCTCCTGTCGGGTAGACCGTTCGCCTGGTGCAAGTCCTTCGATTGACGCCACTTGGGCGACTTGCGCGTCGATGGGGATGAAAGAATGATGCGGAGAAAAAAATATCTCCGACCCAGCCCGGAATCGAACCCGGGCCCTTAGGGTTGACATTCTGTCGCGCTGACCAGCCAGCTACCGGGGACGGACAGGAGACACTGTAGGCGATGTGCTACGAGGTGCATTCAAGTTCTAAGGCCTCCGATTTTTTTTCTCCGGACTGGAAAGAGATAGAAACACGTTCATTGTTTTAAAATGAGGCCGCGTTCATTGTCAATACATCCCAGAGATGGCAGCACCATACGGCAGATGGAATTTTACCGCCAGCGGCGAGAATGAGAACTGTTTTAAATACTTAAAATGGCGACGTTTTCCTTACTTGAACAGCGTGCAATCATTCGTTTTCTGAATTTGCGTGGTGTGAAACCAATTGAAATTCATCGACAGCTGAAGGATACATGTGGTGATGAAGTTATCGATGTGTCGAAAGTGCGTTCGTGGGTGCGACAGTTTAATGAAGGCAAAACATCGTATGACAACAAACTGAAACAACCTCGGGCTCACACAAGCCGGTCTGACGACATGATCGAGAAAGTGGAGAGAATTGTTTTGGGGGATCGCCGAATGACTGTTGAACAGATCGCCTCCAGAGTTGGCATTTCTGTAGGTTCTGTGCACACAATCCTGCATGACGACCTGAAAATGCGAAAAGTGTCATCCAGGTGGGTGCCACGAATGCTGACGGATGACCACATGGCTGACCGTGTGGCATGTTGCCAAGCAATGTTGACGCGCAACGACAGCATGAATGGGACTTTCTTTTCGTCGGTTGTGACAATGGATGAAACATGGATGCCATTTTTCAATCCAGAAACAAAGCGCCAGTCAGCTTAATGGAAGCACACAGATTGACCGCCACCAAAAAAATTTCGGGTAACCGCCAGTGCTGAAAAAATGATGGTGTCCATGTTCTGGGACAGCGAGGGCGTAATCCTTACCCATTGCGTTCCAAAGGGCGCTACAGTAACAGGTGCATCCTACGAAAATGTTTTGAAGAACAATTTCCTTCCTGCACTGCAACAAAAACGTCCGGGAAGGGCTGCGCGTGTGCTGTTTCACCAAGACAACGCACCCGCACATCGAGCTAACGTTACGCAACAGTTTCTTCGTGATAACTTTGAAGTGATTCCTCATGCTCCCTACTCACCTGCCTGGCTCCTAGTGACTTTTGGCTTTTTCCAACAATGAAAGACACTCTCCGTGGCCGCACATTCACCATCCGTGCTGCTATCGCCTCAGCGATTTTCCAGTGGTCAAAACAGACTCCTAAAGAAGCCTTCGCCGCAGCCATGGAATCATGGCGTCAGCGTTGTGAAAAATGTGTACGTCTGCAGGGCAATTACGTCGAGAAGTAACGCCAGTTTCACCGATTTCGGGTGAGTAGTTAATTAGAAAAAAAATCGGAGGCCTTAGAACTTGAATGCACCTCGTATTAACAAAGACACTCGTGTCGGTCGTTCGCTGTCATAACACATTAACGCTTCATTTCGCCGCAGTGTCCTAACACATACGTTAGTTGTACGTCCAACTTTTGATTTCTGTCGTTATTTCACGTAGTGTTGCTTGTCTGTTAGCACTGGCAACTCTTCGCAAACGCCGCTGCTCTCGGTCATTAAGTGAAAGCCGTCGGCTACTGCGTTGTCCGTGGTCAAAGCTAATGCCTGAAGTTAGGTATTCTCGGCACACTCTTGACACTTTGGATTTCGGAATATTGAATTTCCTAACGATTTTCGAAACGGAACGTCCCATGCGTCTAGCTCCAACTACCATTCCGCATTCAAAGCCTGTTAATACCCGTCGTGCGTCCATAATCACGTCGGAAACCTTTTCACATGAATCTGCCCTTTTGTACCTTACGTACGCAATACTGTCGTCATATGAATATGTGCACATCACTATCCTGTGACTTTTGACACCTCAGTGTATTTCTTCATTAATAAAGGTCGTGAACGGCGCTTATGTGCCGCAGAGTTTAGTGTATCGTTCCACCGTGCCCGTATCCAGTTTCTCCAGCGTCGGAGAGCCGCTGGGGTCTGGAGCGGTGCCGTTTATTTTTAGCAGGTCCGGCGCCACGCCACCACACAAAGGGGCATCCTCCGTCGGCATTCCCTGGGCTGGCTCCAGCTCTCTCCTATAGTCTCGCCTCTCGCCTCTCACACCATTCTCTCGAACAAGAAACATTAATAATAGATCGGCCTTTGTATGATTAAAAAAAACAACAAACACGTCTTATACAAATAACTATCTTAGGAAGTGACTGTAGTCTGCGGATGCATTCAGTTATGATGGAACAGAGATGCCGCAGCTATTCCCTCCAGGAGGGCCTTCCTAACTCACTTGTCAGACTAACCATAGGAAATACATAGGTCTTTTGACAACAAGTGTTGGAGCACAGTTTGATTGACTATTGCGTCAGTATTGAGTATTTCCATTGTTCTGTCCCCACTTCTCTTTTTCGTATTCTTTGGTTTCGAGCTATCTCCTCGCAGGCTTTCTCATACTATCAATTACGACCACAAAATTCAACAACGAGTAAGCTCGTCACTCCTTTTAAAATGAGCTTAAGTGTTCATATACAATTATGAACCTGATGTCTACCCTGAAATATGCACGGTACAGTCACATCAATGTGACCACTGCCTATGTTCGACTTCAACTCGAAATAACCACTGACAGACGATAGGAGGCAGCAGTGGAGGGCATACAAACCGTATTGGGGGGATGCACTCCTCTCAACAGTGCAGTCGTTGTCATCATGGTGATACTTGGCGATTTATTTGACGTCCATGAACGCATGATCATCGGCTTTTGGGCCAAGGGTTGAACCATTTCCGAAGTAGCTAAGCTTTTAAAGTTTCATGTGTCGCCATTGTTAAAGAATACCGTGTATGGCAAAATGACGCTATAGAAAACCGACGCCGCGACAACTGTGGGCACCATGGGCCATAGATGACAGGTGTGAGATGTGTATGGGCGAACAGACGTGCAACTATTGAGAAAAATATCGGGTTAACTACGGGTCTACCAACGGTGTCTCCTCGACAAATGTTAAGTAAACGATCCTGCGTATGGGGCTCCGTAGCAGGCGCCTGGTTCATGCACCCACGCTGACTGCTGTTCATCGACAACAAAGGCTGGAATTTGCAGGCCAGTATCGTACATCGACGTCCACCGAGTGGTGACATGTGGCCCTTTCAGACGAATCACGTTTTATGCTCCATCGCAAAGACAGTCGTTGGCGTGTACGCCGTGAAACGTCTGAAAGCAAACATTCTGCTTACGCCGGCCGAAGTGGCCGTGCGGTTCTAGGCGCTACAGTTTGGAGCCGAGCGACCGCTCCGGTCGCAGGTTCGAATCCTGCCTCGGGCATGGATGTGTGTGCTGTCCTTAGGTTAGTTAGGTTTAATTAGTTCTAAGTTCTAGGCGACTGATGACCTCAGAAGTTAAGTCGCGTAGTGCTCAGAGCCATTTGAATCATTTTTGAACCACCCTGCTTACGTTGTGGTCTGGGAATGTTTCCGTGGGACTCCCTGGGTGATCTCGTCATTCTGGAAGGCACAAGCGATCTGTATAATTATGTATCTGTCCTTGGGGACCACGTCCACCTACATGCATTTCCTTTTTTCCTCGGCACGATGGCATCTACCAGCAGAACAACGCAACGTGTCACACAGCTCACAGTGTAAGTGCGTGGTTTGAAGTGCACTAGGATGAATTTTATCATACACCCCTAGCCACCAAATACCCCAGATTTAAACCCAGTCGAGGATCTGTGAGACTGTTCACGCCATGAGCTTCTCACACAAGAATCCTAGTGCAGCCAGGCACGGCACCGGAGTCGTCGTGGCTCCACAACCCTGTCGCTTCCTTCCAGAACCTCGCTGACTTTCTTTCAGCACATCTCGCAGCGGCCAGCACTGCAGAAGGTGGTTACTCAGGCTTCTGACAGACGGCGACCAGTGTGTTATCACATACTGAGCTCGACCCATTAACATCGCAATGGGACAACAAATATGTTACGAAGATTTCAGAACTTGCACAAAGCGCAACGAACAACTTGGGGATTACCCTAAAACAACTCAGCTAAGATTTGAGTTAGAACTGTGATTGCAAAAACCGCAATATACTTCGGCTCAAATAAGATAAATTGGGGCTTACAGGCTCAATTTGTACAGGACAACTGAGAGCTTCTGAGGTGGGGACAGCAATTTCCCTTTTCCACCTCTCCGCCACCCCGTATCTCGAGGTACTCCATTTACATCGCCTTACCTGAACTGCTGAAACGTTTTTAAAGAAGAGCAAGTGCTGCTTGCGTAGATAATACAGCCCCTGAACAGGTGGTAATATAAGTGATTGGAAAACAACTTGGTATGAAGCAAACCTTACATATTCATGGAGTCATGGGAAATGTGCTGAAATTTGTGAACAAAGGAAAATGTGCATGATAAACCTTCAGAGAAGAGGGGCAGCAGCCTTTTCAGTAGTTGCAGGGGCAACAGTCTGGATGACTGACTGATCTGGCCTTGTAACATTAACCAAAACGGCCTTGCTGTGCTGGTACTGCGAACGGCTGAAAGCAAGGGGAAACTACAGCCGTAATTTTTCCCGAGGATATGCAGCTCTACTGTATGATTAAATGATGATGGCGTCCTCTTGGGTAAAATATTCCGGAGGTAAAATAGTCCCCCATTCGGATATCCGGGCGGGGACTACTCAAGAGGACGTCGTTATCAATCGGAGCGTGGAATGTCAGATCACTTAATCGGGCAGGTAGGTTAGAAAATTTAAAAAGGGAGATGGATAGGTTAAAGTTAGATATAGTGGGAATTAGTGAAGTTCGGTGGCAGGAGGAACAAGACTTTTGGTCAGGTGATTACAGGGTTATAAATACAAAATCAAATAGGGGTAATGCAGGAGTAGGTTTAATAATGAATAAAAAAATAGGAGTGCGGGTTAGCTACTACAAACAGCATAGTGAACGCATTATTGTGGCCAAGATAGACACAAAGCCCATGCCTACTACAGTAGTACAAGTTTATATGCCAACTACCTCTGCAGATGATGAAGAAATAGATGAAATGTATGACGAGATAAAAGAAATTATTCAGGTAGTGAAGGGAGACGAAAATTTAATAGTGATGGGTGACTGGAATTCGTCAGTAGGAAAAGGGAGAGAAGGAAACATAGTAGGTCAATATGGATTGGGGGGGGGGGAAGGAATGAAAGAGGAAGCCGCCTTGTAGAATTTTGCACAGAGCATAACTTAATCATAGCTAACACTTGGTTCAAGAATCATGAAAGGAGGCTGTATACATGGAAGATGCCTGGAGATACTGACAGGTTTCAGATAGATAATATAATGGTAAGACAGAGATTTAGGAACCAGGTTTTAAATTGTAAGACATTTCCTGGGGCAGATGTAGATTCTGACCACAATCTATTGGTTATGAACTGCAGATTGAAACTGAAGAAACTGCAAAAAGGTGGGAATTTAAGGAGATGGGACCTGGATAAACTGAAAGAACCAGAGGTTGTAGAGAGTTTCAGGGAGAGCATTAGGGAACAATTGACAGGAATGGGGGAAAGAAATACAGTAGAAGAAGAATGGGTAGCTCTGAGGGCTGAAGTGGTGAAGGCAGCAGACGATCAAGTAGGTAAAAAGACGCGGGCTAACAGAAATCCTTGGGTAACAGAAGAAATATTGAATTTAATTGATGAAAGGAGAAAATATAAAAATGCAGTAAATGAAGCAGGCAAAAAGGAATACAAACGTCTCAAAAATGAAATCGACAGGAAGTGCAAAATGGCTAAGCAGGTATGGCTAGAGGACAAATGTAAGGATGTAGAGACTTGTCTCACTAGGGGTAAGATAGATACTGCCTACAGGAAAATTAAAGAGACCTTTGGAGAGAAGAGAACCACTTGTATGAATATCAAGAGCTCAGATGGCAACCCAGTTCTAAGCAAAGAAGGGAAAGCAGAAAGGTGGAAGGAGTATATAGAGGGCTTATACAAGGGCGATGTACTTGAGGACAATATTATGGAAATGGAAGAGGATGTATATGAAGATGAAATGGGAGATAAGATACTGCGTGAAGAGTTTGACAGAGCACTGAAAGACCTGAGTCAGAACAAGACCCCGGGAGTAGACAACATTCCATTAGAACTACTGATGGCCTCAGGAGAGCCAGTCATGACAAAACTCTACCATCTGGTGAGCACGATGTATGAGACAGGCGAAATACCCTCAGACTTTAAGAAGAATATAATAATTCCAATCCCAAAGAAAGCAGGTGTTGACAGATGTGAAAGTTACCGAACTATCAGTTTAATAAGTTACAGCTGCAAAATACTAACGCGAATTCTTTACAGACGAATGGAAAAACTGGTAGAAGCCGACCTCAGGGAAGATCAGTTTGGATTCCGTAGAAATGTTGGAACACGTGAGGCAATACTGACCTTACAACTTATCTTGGAAGAAAGATTAAGAAAAGGCAAACCCACGTTTCTAGCATTTGTAGACTTAGAGAAAGCTTTTGACAAAGTTGACTGGAATACTCTCTTTCAAATTCTGAAGGTGGCAGGGGTAAAATACAGGGAGCGAAAGGCTATTTACAATTTGTACAGAAACCAGATGGCAGTTATAAGAGTCGAGGGGCATGAAAGGGAAGCAGTGGTTGGGAAAGGAGTGAGACAGGGTTGTAGCCTCTCCCCGATGTTATTCAATCTGTATATTGAACAAGCAGTAAAGGAAACAAAAGAAAAATTCGGAGTAGGTATTAAAATTCATGGAGAAGAAGTAAAAACTTTGAGGTTCGCCGATGACATTGTAAGTCTGTCAGAGACAGCAAAGGACTTGGAAGAGTAGTTGAACGGACTGGACAGTGTCTTGAAAGGAGGATATAAGATGAACATCAACAAAAGCAAAACGAGGATAATGGAATGTAGTCAAATTAAGTAGGGTGATGCTGAGGGAATTAGATTAGGAAATGAGACACTTAAAGTAGTAAAGGAGTTTTGCTATTTAGGGAGTAAAATAACCGATGATGGTCGAAGTAGAGAGGATATAAAATGTAGACTGGCAATGGCAAGGAAAGCGTTTCTCAAGAAGAGAAATTTGTTAACATCGAATATAGATTTAGGTGTCAGGAAGTCGTTTCTGAAAGTATTTGTATGGAGTGTAGCCATGGACGATTACTAGTTTGGACAAGAAGAGAATAGAAGCTTTCGAAATGTGGTGCTACAGAAGAATGCTGAAGATAAGGTGGGTAGATCACGTAACTAATGAGGAGGTATTGAATAGGATTGGGGAGAAGAGAAGTTTGTGGCACAACTTGACTAGAAGAAGGGATCGGTTGGTAGGACATGTTCTGAGGCATCGAGGGATCACAAATTTAGCATTGGAGGGCAGCGTGGAGGGTAAAAATCGTAGAGGGAGACCAAGAGATCAATACACTAAGCAGGTTCAGAAGGATGTAGGTTGCAGTAGGTACTGGGAGATGAAGAAGCTTGCACAGGATAGAGTAGCATGGAGAGCTGCATCAAACCAGTCTCAGGACTGAAGACCACAACAACAACAACAAACCTTCAGAGACTAAATGTATAACAAATGCACTATAGTGTGCCAATACTAGGTCAGTGGTCGTAATGTTCTGGCTGATCAGCCACCACACCATAATGTTCTGGCTGATCCGCCACCACACTGACGTGTGAGCAGTGGCTGGGTCATGTTATGCGTTGGATTAAACCTTGATTGCTATTCTATATTTAGTATCCGGCGGTTATCGCGGTTCTGCTGTTATACTCTCTCTCCGCGAGTGGCAACAGCGGTGTGTATCGATATTCGCACGTTGTACTGTCTTTGGCCTGGCGCTGATAGTTTCCAGCTGTGCTGTGTGCGAGCAGTTGGTCGGTTGGCGTGGAGCAGCGAGGAAATCTCCGCGGCGCATAGTTTGGCCTAGGCCGCTGGCGGCGTCCACGCGCGGTCGAAGTGTGTGGTGCTTTTTCCCATTGGTAAGAGGTCCGTGGCTCACCGATCCTGGACACGAAAGTTGAGTTTTGACTTAATCTACGAGCAAGTCATGACTTTTCACATTGTGTCGTTTGGATTTCGTTGTCAGCTGTTGGGACATTCCCGCGAGCAACAACGTGTGTTTTCAAGTTGGCAAATTTTAGCCACCCTCCGGTGGAGTTCAACTGTACTTGATATTTTGAATTGAAGTGCACCACCGGAATCTTCTGCCTTGTGGACGTTAACGTTCCGGTTATCTGCCCTGGTCGTTGACGTAAATTCAGGCAGCGTATTTTCCTCATAGTGTTGTCGCTGTCCAGCACGGTGTGTAGTTTGACAGCTCAGTGTATAATTGGTTGTGAGCGCCAATACCTTCTACATTGTTCCATTGAACTCCCTGTTGTGTGCAGGTCGGGTGGAGTGGAAGTCATCTTGTCGGTGGGTCCGTTGACTGTCTGTCGGTTGGATTGTCCTCGGATCGACAGTGGTTGTACCGACTGCCTGTCTCACCTAAGCGAGCTTAGTGTTTGAATTCCAGGCCGACCCTCGGGAACTTCTGAGCGTCGTTGAGTGTAGTGCCGTTTCTTATTAGTTCTTATTGTTTGTATTTGTATGGCTTGTAGCCGATTTTTAAATTAAGGTTGTATTTTCTTTAAGGCGTAAGATTGTTTGGGCCTTCAGCCTGATTTAAAGAACTGTTTTAAGGTAAGGCCTTTGGCCTTTTGTCTGGAACCGCGCGACCGCTACGGTCGCAGTTTCGAATCCTGCCACGGGCATGGATGTGTGTGATGTCCTTAGGTTAGTTAGGTTTAAGTAGTTCTAAGTTCTAGGGGAGTGATGATGACCTCAGAAGTTAAGTCCCATAGTGCTCAGAGCCATTTGAACCATTTGAACCTTTGGCCTTTTAAAAATTTGTTTTGGTTCAAGTCTTAAATGGTGGGATTTCAGCCAATTTTTAAATTAAAGGTGTTTTGCTCTTAAGGTGTCAGATTGTTTGGGCCTTCAGCCTAATTGAAAGAACTAATTTAAGGCCTTCTGCCCTTTAAATTTCTGATTTTGGATTGAGTCTTAAGTTATTGGCTTTCAGCAGATTTTAAATTAAAGTGGTCTTGCCCTTAAGGCATGAGATTGTACGGCGCATTCAGCTGGTAATTAAGTTCCAAAAATTAATGCTGTGTTTTTTTTAATTTTCTTGGCTCTTGTAATGTTTGGTCAAATAAATAAAGTTGTATGTTCGAGTGTAACTGACAGCCGCTTATTTTGGCCTCTTTCCGCAATTTAAACTACCTGTCCTGTCTTGCGGGTTTAGCAGGGCCTCTCAACGTGTATGCTTCATATGCCAGGTACGTTCCTAAGTTTCACCATGGAGACTGTTTGCAAACAGTCATGATACTGTGTACAGTCAAGCAGCCTCACCGTCTTGGGCGCAAACCTCGCTGATAGGCAACGTGCCTATCAGGGCAGAGTGCGCTGTAGGCAAGGGCACTTTTTCCCTACACTACCTCACGTGATCTCGGAGCGCCACTGAGTATCCTTCGGTGGATGACTACTTAGGCAGCTGCTGGACCATGCTGGAGCAGTTACATCCCCAGGATTCACTCCAGCCGCACCTGCAGCTCGCTGTATGGAATCGTTACGCTGGCCGTGAGCACCTGTCACTGACATTACTCAGGACTGCCGTTTGCCACTCCCACGTACTACGCCACGCCGCACGTCAGCGCACTAGCAGCTATCATTGCCCAAGGCATAGCCTCTGCCGATGCCTGACGTCCCAGGAGTACCATCATCTCAAGGCCTTACTCCGAGCGCCAGGTTGGATCCTAAAGTCGATCATCCTCGGCTCCTGCTCCACTGCCTACAACGCCTCTTGGGCTTCATCGTGTAGGTAACAGTTCTGCTTGTACTTCAGTAGTGTGGCCACGCATTGTCGCGTCCCCGCACTCCAACCGCGTGCTGATAATTGTCGACGCCGTAGAGCTGCTACTGCCACAGCTCTCGCAGTGGAGTTGAGACACGATGCGCGATGACGAAGGTCTCCGTTGGTGAACGGGAGACAGAAATGCGAACTCGTACGATGGATGCTTCTTCTGATTTAAGATTGAATGATTCATTGCCCGGATATGCAGTAGTTGTTAAATCTTATCCACATCGTACACACCACCAATTGCGAGGAAACATTGTAATTATCAGTCTTCCCGTACGTTGTTGGCTCGTTGCTATGGATTTGTTGAACCTGTATGAAGCGAGATCCTCAGATACTCTTTGATCACGTCTGAGTGAACTTACACCGTTATGTTAAAAAAATGTTCAATAGTTCTCTTTTCAATCAATGAAGTAGGTATTTTGATATTCAGATTAAATTGTCCCTGCTGAACAGTCGTTGGTTAACTATCATTGATTAAATCACTTAATAATGTAGTCCACGCTTAATATTTCACTTGGAACGAACAGTTTATTGTTCCTTAGCCACTAAATACTTTATAACTTTCACACCACACGCACACGCAGTTGGTTGGTAAAGTCAGTTCTATTAAAATTAAGTTTCTTGACAATTACGACAACTTGACTCTTCAGCGTAATTGTATTATCTTCGTGAAGTCGTGGTATTGTGTCCAACTCGAGACTAATTGAGTGTAGTCCTTTGATATACTATCCACTCTTCATTTAGTTCCAACTATTTGAAAGTCAAGTCCAATATTCACTAGTTTCGTCAATAAAGTTCAGTTAACCCGTTATGCACGATTAAACGCATCTATCAGTTCCTGTCTCTGCTTAGAAAATCAGTTTCCGAAGTTTGTGAATCACGTAACGCAAGAAACACTTCTGAACGCAAAACAATATCGTCGCGTTCCCTACTCTCAGTAACTAAGACAAGAATTGTTCTCGCACGTCTTTACAGAACGAGAGCCAGCAAGCGACTTCTTCTGTGAAAGAGTGTTGTAGGCGCATTGAATTTCTTCGTTGCGCTTACAACTCTCTTCCACATAAAGTTATCTCTGACTAACATCACCTTGGACTTGGCTTTCAAGATATTAATTGCAATTATCACTTGATATTTGTCCATTAATTAAATCTGAGGTTTCTTCCTCCACTTTTCATAACAAAAACTCTCAGTGATGTATAATGTTGCTGTTATCAAAACTTCTTGGTGTTAACTTATCGGCAAAGATGTCGTATTTGCCAAGATAACTCTTCCATACTTCATATTATGATATTCTGTCTTAATTGAGTTCAATGGGGTCGTTGGGGTGTTAGAGCATCAACGGACATTGTATTTAGTTCTGTTTTCTATATCGCTCCTCAGTACGAGGGCACGTCGATTCTCATGTTCCTAAAATCACTGTAGTTCGAGTCTGGTCTCGTCTGACACATAGCTACGTATCTTTCTTCAAGACGCCAGACCACAGGTCCGATTGAAGCTCCCTTGAATGTCCCACATGGTATAATACTGCCCCCTCCGTCCTGCTGCTGTAGTGCGGTGCATGTTTCGAGCAGCAGGGTATCTAGACACGAACATCAACCTTGTTTCATAGAATGTGGTCGGCCTTTGACTGATCCACAACCACACCCACTCATGCACTTCCTCGCCCGACTTAAACCGACGTCCACGCATATTTTTCTTCATGTCGCCAAAGATGTGAAAATAACATAGTGAATGATCCGGTCGATAGGGACGATGTTAGAGTGTTTCCTGTCGAAGCGTAGCCTTTGTCCAAATGTCAGTGAGGGGGTGGGCGTTATCGTGCAACAGGATGCTTCCATCCTACAGTATTCCTGGGCATTTTGACTTTCTGGCCGCATTGCAGTTTCTGTAAAGTGACTGCGCATTGAAAGTGGTTCCACGCTCGAGGAGCAGAGGGCTCCTGTCATCGAAGGAGCAGCTCATCAACACTGGTACACACTACTGGCGTAAGGTTGCCTAGGAGTGGAAGGATCGGGCGAAATACGGACTGAACATCAACCTATCAATATTTTTACTAACACTCCTCAGGAAAAGTACCTTACCAATCAAATCACCAGGGCCTTGACATATTAAGACAAAACCATCCAGTTAGATAAAACAGTTTAAGAACAGTTACTGATAATCGATCAGACAGTCTCTTCAAAGATTGTTTTCCTTTGTTAAAAGAATAAACGATTAAGTACAAAACTCAACAATGCCCCAAATAATAGTGTTTTACACCACAAGTTAAACATGATAGGAAAACTGTCTTCAAAACAGTCAGACAATAAACATCTTTAGAATGTGTTTGACTAAAGTACATCAAATAATTGAAGTTTACCTAGAGGGAGTCCGTTAAAAAGAAACCAAACCAATTAAAGCTGCTTGATATGAAACCACTACGCATCGGGCAATGTAGTCTGGTCGAACGGCACCGGAATTATTTAGGGCAGACCTGATATGCTGCTGACCACAGTCCTGCATTACTAAGCAAACCGTGGGTACCCGCTCCTAAGGCAACATACAATGATAGCCTGATGAACAGAGAGGTAACCTTTAAGTAAAACGAGTAAAAGCTTAAGTCCTTAGATTACACGCTGGCAGCGTAGACAGAACAGTAGTGATAAGTCGCTAAATGATAGTAAGGTAACTGACCATGCCACCCTCCTCACTTACACCTGATTGTAAAGACGTTAATCGATCAACTGAGATTCAGCTTCAAATCATGCCGTGAGGCGGGAACAGTAAATACTTACCGTCGCGCGGGAAAACAGGTGGAGTGGAGACGCTAACAGCTGGCTGGCGAACCTCACCTACGTTAAACACAAGCTTGGTTTGCAAGTATAATCGATCGAAATACACTCCTGGAAATTGAAATAAGAACACCGTGAATTCATTGTCCCAGGAAGGGGAAACTTTATTGACACATTCCTGGGATCAGATACATCACATGATCACACTGACAGAACCACAGGCACATAGACACAGGCAACAGAGCATGCACAATGTCGGCACTAGTACAGTGTATATCTACCTTTCGCAGCAATGCAGGCTGCTATTCTCCCATGGAGACGATCGTAGAGATGCTGGATGTAGTGCTGTGGAACGGCTTGCCATGCCATTTCCACCTGGCGCCTCAGTTGGACCAGCGTTCGTGCTGGACGTGCAGACCGCGTGAGACGACGCTTCATCCAGTCCCAAACATGCTCAATGGGGGACAGATCCGGAGATCTTGCTGGCCAGGGTAGTTGACTTACACCTTCTAGAGCACGTTGGGTGGCACGGGATACATGCGGACGTGCATTGTCCTGTTGGAACAGCAAGTTCCCTTACCGGTTTCGGAATGGTAGAACGATGGGTTCGATGACGGTTTGGATGTACCGTGCACTATTCAGTGTCCCCTCGACGATCACCAGTGGTGTACGGCCAGTGTAGGAGATCGCTCCACACGCCATGATGCCGGGTGTTGGCCCTGTGTGCCTCGGTCGTATGCAGTCCTGATTGTGGCGCTCACCTGCACGGCGCCAAACACGCATACGACCATCATTGGCACCAAGGCAGAAGCGACTCTCATCGCTGAAGACGACACGTCTCCATTCGTCCCTCCATTCACGCCTGTCGCGACACCACTGGAGGCGGGCTGCACGATGTTGGGGCGTGAGCGGAAGACGGCCTAACGGTGTGCGGGACCGTAGCCCAGCTTCATGGAGACGGTTGCGAATGGTCCTAGCCGATACCCCAGGAGCAACAGTGTCCCTAATTTTCTGGGAAGTGGCGGTGCGGTCCCCTACGGCACTGCATAGGATCCTACGGTCTTGGCGTGCATCCGTGCGTCGCTGCGGCCCGGTCCCAGGTCGACGGGCACGTGCACCTTCCGCCGACCACTGGCGACAACATCGATGTACTGTGGAGACCTCACGCCCCACGTGTTGAGCAATTCGGCGGTACGTCCACCCGGCCTCCCGCATGCCCACTATACGCCCTCGCTCAAAGTCCGTCAACTGCACATACGGTTCACGTCCACGCTGTCGCGGCATGCTACCAGTGTTAAAGACTGCGATGGAGCTCCGTATGCCACGGCAAACTGGCTGACACTGACGGCGGCGGTGCACAAATGCTGCGCAGCTAGCGCCATTCGACGGCCAACACCGCGGTTCCTGGTGTGTCCGCTGTGCCGTGCGTGTGATCATTGCTTGTACAGCCCTCTCGCAGTGTCCGGAGCAAGTATGGTGGGTCTGACACACCGGTGTCAATGTGTTCTTTTTTCCATTTCCAGGAGTGTACATACAACAAGATTTGGCCCCTTAAGATGCACCATCTTGCCGGCTCCAAATAACTAAAGAAAGCGACTTGGGTTTTAGTGCACAACGTATCATGCAAAAAATTTACATAACCGCAAGCAGTCCAATACCCCAATAATTTAAAACATACAACCACATCACAACTGTATGACAGTTCCCGAACTGAAGGTATTATATTTCTTTATACGAGCGGCACGCTCCTCTGGTCACCTGGTCAGATACAGGAACAAGGAACAACAACAACAGGAGGCTGGGCCGCGTCCGATACAGAAGCAGCAGGACGCAACCACGCACAGGAACCGACCCAGTCACAATTATCACGCTCACAGCGGGGAGCAAGATCAGTCTTTGCGAAAGCCATGTGATCCGAACACCGATGTAACGAACCAAACGTAGCTAACCGAACATCCAAAGCCGCTGTGTAGTGACAAACAGTGGATAAACTTGGAGTCGCCAGAAGGTACGTGGATGACGACGACCCATCGCCCGCCTCCAAATCTGGTCGGCCAAAGGAATAATGTGTTCACTCCCGTTTCCGGCACACGTCTCTCATGTGTGGAAGACACTCAGCCAGACAAACTTGGAAGTCACACGGGTGACACAGCAAACAGCCAGCTCGTTGCCCTGCAGACCCGCACTTTTCGTGCTGCTTCACTGACTGTCTTTGCCCAGAAAAACGGCCTCAACGCCACTCGCGGCAAACGTACCACGCTCCCTTCACCCAAAAGATCGTGTTCCAGGAGACGTGGCTCGAGCTGTCGATGGTGTAACGCTTCAAAGGCCTTACCCGAAGTTGTGTGAACAGCTTTGGATTTCTTTGTTGTGGGATGTTTCCGCTGCTGATTTTGCTGTTTGCGCTCGGGCTGTCGTTGGAATGGTTTCAAACAGAGTCGTCCTGTTGTACGATAACGCCCGCCCCCACACTGGCAATCGGACAAATACTATGCTTCAACGATTTGGTTGGGAAACACTGCAGCATCCTCCTTACAGCTTTCATCATGTGATTTCCACATCTTTGGCAACATTTACATCTACATGGATACTCTGCAAATCAAATTTAAATGCCTGGCAGAGGGTTCATCGAACCACCTTCACAATTCTCTGTTATTCCAATCTCGTATAGCGCGTTGGAAGAATGAACACCTATATCTTTCTGTACGAGCTCTAATTTCCCTTATTTTATCTTGGTGATCGTTCCTCCCTATGTAAGTCGGTGTCAACAAAACGTTTTCGCATTCGGAGGAGAAAGTTGCTGATTGTAATTTCGTGAGAAGATTCCGTCGCAACGAAAAAGGCCTTTCTTTTGATGGTGTCCATCCCAAATCCTGTGTCATTTCTGTGATACTCTCTCCCAAATTTCGCGCTAATACAAAACGTGCTGCCTTTCTTTGAACTTTTTCGATGTACTCAGTCAGTCCTATCACGTAAGGATCCCACACCGCGCAACAGTATTCTAAAAGAGGACGGACAAGCGTAGTGTAGGCAGTCCCCTTAGTAGATCTGTTACATTTTCTAAGTGTCCTGCGAAAAAAAACGCAGTCTTTGCTTAGTCTTCCCCACAACATTTTCTACGTTCCTTCTAATTTAAATTGTTCGTAATTGTAATTCCTAGGTATTTAGTTGATTTACGGCTTTTAGATTGGACTGATTTGTCGTGTAACCGAAGTTTAACGCGTTCTTTTTAGCACTCATGTGGACGACCTTACACTTTTCACTATTTAAGGTCAACTGCCACTTTTCGCACCATTTCGATATTTCTTCTAAATCGTTTTGCAGCTTGTTTTGATCTTCTGTTGACTTTATTAGTCGATAAACGACAGCGTCATCTGCAAACAACTAAAGACGGTTGCTCAGATTGTCTCCCAAATCGTTTATATAGATAAGGAACAGCAAAGGGCCTATAACACTATCTTGGGGAACGCCAGAAATCACTTCTGTTTTACTCGATGACTTTCCGTCAATTACAACGAACTGTATCCTCTCTGACAGGAAATCACAGTCACTTAGCTGAGACGACATTCCATACGCACGCAATGTCACTACCAGCCGCTTGCGTGGCACAGTGTCAAAAGCCTTCCGAAAACCCATAAATACGGAAAGTAAATTTCAGCCAGACAAGGAATTGCAGAGTGGATACGGTTATGGATCCGTCACGAGCGACCACGTTCTACGATACAAGAATTCATAGTTCCGTCTCCCAGTGGGATAAATTTCTTAATGCCTGGAGGGCAGCGTGGAGGGTAAAAATCGTAGAGGGAGACCAAGAGATCAATACACTAAGCAGGTTCAGAAGGATGTAGGTTGTAGTAGGTACTGGGAGATGAAGAAGCTTGCACAGGATAGAGTAGCATGGAGAGCTGCATCAAACCAGTCTCAGGACTGAAGACCACAACAACAACAACATGGTGGTTACTTTTGAATGGAACTATCCCATGGTCCAACTGTGGTGGGTATTCGGTGTTCAGTTGACTGACTCTCGTATCTGTCGTAAGATCTGTCACAGAGCGAAGAAGTCTCTGACCACCACATTCCATGATGAGGTGCGGACACCTGACAGCTTATCACCAATTTGTTGCCTCACTACCCTTCAGCTGCTTTCTATAGATCCTCATGACAGTCGTACGTGAACGACCCACCAGCTACCCTTCTTCCAGGATGCTCGTTCCCAGGTGATCGGCCTTACCAGTCTGCCCTTTGGCAGTTGATTTGTATCAGCGGATCTCCCCATTTGCGGCCTGTACCGTCGCTAGGATGATTTCTCATTCGTCTCTGACCCGCGTACATATTTTACATATCATGACACATCCCCCCGACTCCACTAGGCGGCATTCATTCTCACGATGGATAGTGATCATATTTTGGGTCATTAGTGCAGAAAGGAAACACAAGCAACAACAGGCGACCTCTTCGACCGAGTACATCCGACTAATCCCATTTCACTGGGACACATCCGTCAGTTTACTTCTATATCTGTATCTTTAAATGACAGGCCACCCAACGATATGTTGCAGGGGTATTTCGTGTACTGTTTTGGATGAAATGTATTCGGACCTGCAAATACAGTTGGACTTCAGCTGCAACATTTATTTGAGACAAATTAAAATTTGTGCCAGACCAGGTAGCGAACCTAGATTTTCCTGTTTACACCAGCAGTTCCGATAAACACTTTGGCTCTCTGAACGTGCCTCCTGGATTGACACAGACTTCCATATGTCTGATTGTCCACGTTCTGCGCTCAGACGTTTGCTGTGATTTCCGCACAGGAACAGACTTTATTATTATTATTGTCGCAACCTGTCTAGGCATGTAATACAGGGTGTCCCCTCGGAACAGGCCGCACAAACCTGAGTTGTAAATCCGCTGAAATAGCATTGTGAAATTGGTGATGCTTGACGTCGCAACACTGCCCTCTGAAACATCGTTCGTTGCAACTGTCTGTTTCCACGCGTCGCTGTGGTTGGAGCTCTGTGGCTAGTGTTCAGTGTTTAATGACAATTTATCGCTATTCTGTCTAAAAGCGCGTGTGGTTCCATTAAGACATGTCAGCGAATGTTTGTTGAACGGTTTGGTGGCCAGCATGTACCGTCTAAATAGTGCATATAAAAGTTAGTGAACAAAGTGGAACGGTGTTCGATCTTCGTGGCGTGGGACGGCCGCCATTATTGGATGAAAAAGTTACTGACGTGAAACAGCGATTGTTGGCCTGTCCTGAAAAGTCTGTTCGCCGTTTATCCCAGGAATGTGGAATGTCACAGAGCACATGTCACAGAGCTGCGAAGAAAGCCAGCATGTATCTATACAGGTTTACAGTTATCCAGGAACTGAATGTCAATTAAAGACAGACGCATTACATTTTGCCATTGATTTCAGCTATTTATTGCTCAGAGACCAGAAATATTGCCGTACACGTGGTCCATTGATGAGTCATAGTTCCACCTCTCTAGCTATTAACCTCTCAGAATACGCTTTTTTGTGTAATGAAAACCCACATGAATTGGTCCAGCACCTCCTGCATTTGCAAAAGATTGACGTGTTCTGTGCAATATCACAGTGTCACACCGTGGGACCAACATTTTGCAAGTTACTGTATCAAGTGTAGTCTACATCGAAATGCTTCAGGAATTTGTGAACCAGCTGGACGATGAAATACGTACCTTCAGCTGATACCAACAGAATGGCGCCACATGGCACAAGTCTTTAGTGACCATGGCTGTCATCTGATTTAACACCACCTGACTTTTTCTTCTGAGGTGGCAGAAACGGCAATGTCTACAGGAACAAACCTCACAACCTGGAAGATAAGAACATCATCCGTGAAATCCGGGCATGAGCAAGGTAAGACATGTTCATTTAACCCTGTAAATGTAATTCAAGCAAATGTATGTTTGTCGGGCCTCTTTCGAGTGGGACATCCTGTAGTATATGCAGTGTCCGTGTTATACACTCTACTGTGCGATGTCCTCCAGACATCCACGTCTAAGGCGGACGCTCGCAGTTCAGTAGAACGCACTATGTCTTTAACCATGAACGGGACAATGCCGCCTCAGACACTGATGAGTCAGTTAACATACCTGCAAGGTTCGCTTCGAGCTTAGGCTGTGAGCCCATTGTCACTTGACGGCAAGAATAGTTGTCAGAAAGGAAAGTTGCCTGTCGAACTGGCGTATAGTACAGTGACATCATTCGAACGTCAGACAGCTATCGTGAAACACAAAACTTTCAAAATTATCTCCTTAATTGAGGTCGCCAACAGTCAACAACACCAGCTGGCAACTGCTTCTTACAAGTAATGTCTGGTAGGTAACCCAAGGAGAATTGTGGAAGGGAGACAGGACGACTGTATGGGCAAAGAAAGTATGCAACTCTCTCCATGTGGTTAATTTGGTTTCTAGCCGCCCATTACTTGGAATAATACACTCTCTCCCCCCTCCCCCCCCCCCCCCCCCATCCTCCATCCCAGAATCGTAAACTGAGAAGATGATTAGTAAGGAAACATCTGAAATAAAACATGGATCAGTAATATCGACTGTCTTCACTGAAGAGTATATGATATGTGTCGTGGCTGATGATCGTTGTAGAAGAGTTAGAAGAGATCTGGTATCAATGGACGTCTTAGGGCTGCAGTCACACTGATGCCTCTGTCACATTCAAGGGTAATATGAAGGATGTGCGGTATCGGGACTAGGCACTGCAAGATTTTACCCAACCCTACAATGTCTCGTTGTTCGTTGCGTTTTTAAAGGTGACAATGCACGAACACAGGCACTTAAATAGTACACACTTGTTCCAGAAGGGCAAGAATCGACCTGGTGGAATCACCTGCAGCAGCTGCTGACAAACTCGATTGAGCATGCTTGCGGCCAGTTGAAACTTTAATGTGTCGTTACAGGTACCCGCCTCACACATTGGATGATCCCAGCAGGGTTACCTTCGAAGATTGCGACAGACTTGAGCCATGAAAAAAAAGAAATCAGGCATGTCGCAATGCACGGGACGGAACAGCAGAATTTGGAATGCTGACCAGCAACAAATGTTCATTTCATAGATTTTGTTCGAACAAACAGCTTTTTATTTTATTTCACAGCTCTTTTTTTCTTTCGGTCTATTCTTTGGCGCGATGGACCTATTGCTACGCGATGTAGAGAAGTGCCTGAACGAGGACGATTGGTATTACGTTATGCGACTTTACAGATACAGATTCTTTGTAAATCTGAGCGCACACACGATCGCATTTGTATTGGTGTCGCAATTTTCTTTTGTGCAATAGGAACTGGCCAAGAATATTACGAGAGTTTAGTACTTTGCAGCTACTCTCCCGTGAGGTAAACATATCTCTAATATGCGACGTGCAGCAGTGGTAAAGACATTGGAATCGTGTTCTAAACGAGTATGTTTGAAATGTACATCCAGAAAGTCTGAGTTAGTGCGTAGTTTTCTAGAGAGATATCAGGCGAATGCAAAGTTGCTTCCTTGAAAAGAACTACACTACATCATCTCACGCCAGCCGTCGTCAATAAAACCAGGACTTCGTTCCTAGTGGTCCTAACGTCAGGGAGACAAAGTCGTTGTGTTCGTCTAGCGCATATTAAATACTAAATACTGATAGTGATATAATTTCTAGGAAGCAGTGGTTATTCGCACGAATTTCGGTACCATAAAGACGTAGAAGAAGTTAGTAATCGATGTTGCAAAGAGCCGGCCGCGGTGGCCGTGCGGTTCTGGCGCTGCAGTCCGGAACCGCAGAACTGCTACGGTAGCAGGTTCGAATCCTGCCTCGGGCATGGATGTGTGTGATGTCCTTAGGTTAGTTAGGTTTAAGTAGTTCTCAGTTCTAGGGGACTTATGATCTAAGATGTTGAGTCCCATAGTGCTCAGAGCCATTTGAACCATTTTTTTTTTATGTTGCAAAGTTGACTCACTCTTCACTGGAGTGTGGTATGTGAAACGAGGAAACGTGGAACAGCCGATTCGACTGTTACGTGTGAGTTCTGCGGAACACAATGGGGTGTACACCTGCTGTTGCTCGGATGACTCTTGACAGGGCGATAAGCTTAGCGTCATGGCTGTGAGTCAACACGGCAGCACGACTTGAAGTGAATCAGGTCAGCGAGACAAGTTACGCTTCAGTTCAAGACCGCAAACGCGCAAATAAGAGGCGCGATGGACCTATTGCTACGCGATGTAGAGAAGTGCCTGAACGAGGACGATTGGTATTACGTTATGCGACGTTAAAGATACAGTATGACGTTATTGTCACATATCTCTATGAGACATTATTTCCTTTTTCTGTGGCTTTTTCGCAACTGTGAGTACAGTCGAACAATGTGCATGAGGAGGCGGCCCTGTGCTCGCTACGTTGAGTGGTGTGCCTCCGCAAGCGTCTCTATGACCTCCTTTGTCGGCAGAAAGTCGCTGAATTTCATTACGTCGACTGGGCCTATGATGTGGGAATCGGCAATGGGCAGTTCATGAAGCTCGTTCCGGTATGCAACTATCGAAAGCTGGGCTGGCGTCTCCACTCCTGGTATTAGCGTGTGCCACAGCTTGCAGTTGTTTGGGCCATCATGCTGTTCTGGTCATATTTATTTGGCAACTATTCAGTGTTGTGATGGATCAACATTCCCTATGCTGGCTGACTAGCCTGAAGGATCCATCAGGCTGTCTAGCGAGATGAGCACTGGTACTTTAGGCGCACGACATCACAGAGGTATACAATAATGGACTCGAACACAAGGACGATGCGAGCGGTCCAAAGCGCTGCAGTCATGAACTGTGCGGCTGGTCCCGGCGGAGGTTCGAGTCCTCCCTCGGGCATGTGTGTGTGTGTGTGTTTGTCCTTAGGGTAATTTAGGTTAAGTAGTGTGTAAGGTTAGGGACTGATGACCTTAGCAGTTAAGTCTCATAAGATTTCACATACATTTGAAGATTTTTGAGCAAGGACGCTGACTGCTTTCTAAGGAGTCGTTTGAAGGAAAACTGAATTGTGGATGGAATCTCAGTGAACGCTGCATTAAATGACGTAGTTTCTGAACCGAGCGATGATCACGTACTGCTGAAAAAAAGCCACAGGAGTTTTGAAGGTGCGGAACCAGCCAAAGGAAATTCCTGTTAACAAAGGGAGCACAGTATAAGAAGAACTACGATTCCGTGGCATAGAAGTGATTGCCCTTATCCCAGCTCATCTGCGGATAGCTGTTGTGAAGTAGTACCGTAATGCACCAACCTCTGATCACCTGGGTTTCGTGAAGACCCTAGACAGAATGAGACGCAGTTACCACAAGCCAGCTATTCGTGAAGACCCTAGACAGAATGAGAAGCAGTTACCACAAGCCAGCTATTCGTGAAGACCCTAGACAGAATGAGAAGCAGTTACCATAGGCCAAAATTCCTACCAATTCGCTAGACTCGACACCAACTACGGTAAGGAATGCCAGTCATGAAAGCATATGCCACAATTACCTCCAAGACACCTGGTACCAATCCTGTCTGCAGCAGCGCCGTTCCACCGAATTTGAATCAATATCAGAGTGGCTCTCAGACTCGATAAACAGGAATCACTCGATAATTTCTGCACTAACAGCCTCACCCATTACGCAGTGGCGAAGCTCTATAGACTGCACAGTTACTTGTAGAAGACATAATTTTGTGTCAGGGTGATTAAATTTAGTACATCACCCGCTGGACAACTGTCTACCACCTAAAGGCAAATGTTCTCACATAACGCTTTAATAGGACTTTGACAGACATCATCTCGATGTATGGCGTTGTCAGAAAGATTGAGATCCAACACTGGTCGTCACGAGATTCACATACAAAACACTGAAGCAAGACACTGCTGTCTTCTGCCCCATGGTCGCGAGGCCGAATCGACAGTGGATCAACCGTTCCCGTTTCATCAGGACTATACTCGGGATGACTCATAAAACACTTCATTACCAGGACCGAAACCCTCATGTGCATCCTGGACGCCCAGGAGAAAGACATAATACTATAGCATCAAGTACCAGTCACTGACATACAGCCCAGATTACTTGGAATGGATTTTTGTACCTGTGCGAAAGGTGAGACTATCGGCACAGTTAAGAAAGAACTACTCCGGGCCATGTCGAAGATCAAACCTACAGCAAAAAGGCGAAAGACAAAAGCCAAAAGCCTGAATATGAAGCCCTACTACAGTTCAGAGGCCCAGATTGATAGTGACAAGTACAAGGAAACCTATGATCCACTCAACAATCGCGAACCACTGACGTCAAGGATTACCTTCAATGTTCATCATGCTGCAGAGGATGTAACATCTCCGCAAGACTGCGGGGATCCACTAGTTCCACCACACAGAGGACCATTGACGAGATCCAGATCCTAGGTGCTGTAGTCGAGTCCAATCAGAACTTCTGAAACAGCACATCGCTGTTGCTCTCGGAAAACGGGAAATACCGCGAGCTGGGGTGTATGTGCGACCAGGAGGTCAGTTCTGTTCGGGCTTTATGTTAGTGTTCGTAATAAATGTGCTTTCAATGTTAAGTGCTGTGTTTCATTAACAACCTGTTTTTGGATTTTGAACTTGAGTTTGGTTACAAAGTAACAATATAACGGAATTTATTCTTTTTAACACCACTGCGTAATCTCTCCCTCTATCCTTAATTTTCATTAGCAGCTTGACCATAGCCACAATGATTAAGCAAGACGCTAAGGTCTGTTATACCTCTATGTACGAGGGGAAGTGAATCCCTGGGTAATGGTCAAGACAGGTTGTACACTGAAGCGCCAAAGAAACTAGTATAGGCATGTGTACTCAACAACAGACATACATAAACCGGCAGAAAACGGCGCTGCGGCCGGCAAAGCCTATATAAGACAACAAGCGTCTGGCGTAGTTGTTAGATCGGTTATCCTACAGTGGCACGTTTGAACGTGGTGTTATAGTCGGCGCACGAGCGATGGGACACAGCATCTCCGAGGTAGCGATGAAGTGGGGATTTTCCTGTACGACCATTTCACGAGTGTATCGTAAATATCATGAATCCGGTAAAACATCAAATTTTCGACGTCGCTGCGGCCGTATAAAGATCCTGCAAGAACGGAACCAACGACGCCTGAAGAGAATCTTGCTGCAGATTTCGATGTTGGGCCATCAACAAGTGTCAGCATGCAAACCATTCAACGAAAACGATATGACTTTCGGAGCCGAAGACCCACTCGTGTATCCTTGATTGCACAACACAAAGGTTTGCACCTCGCTTGGCCCGTTAACACCGACATGGGACTGATGATGACTGGAAACATGTCGCCCAATCGGACGAGACTCGTTTCAAATTGTATCGAGCGGATGGACGAGTACGGGTATGGAGACAACCTCATCTTGCATTTCAGCAGGGGACTGATCAAGCTGGTGGAGGCTTTGTAATGGTGTGGTGCGTGTGCCGTTGGAGTGATATGGGATCCCTGATACTTTTAGATACGAATCTGACAGGTGACTCGTACGTAAGAATGCGGTCTGACCACCTGTATCCATTCATGTCCATTGTGCATTCCGACGGACTTGGGCAATTTCAGCAGGACAATGCGACATCCCACGCGTCCTGAATTGCACAGAGAACGGCTCCAGGAACACTCTTCTGAGTTTAAACGCTTCCACTGGCCACCTAACTCCCCAGACATGAGCATTATTTAGCATATTTGGGATATATTACAACGCGCTATTAATAAGAGATCTCCACCACCTCGTACTCTTACTGATTTATGGACAGCCCTGCAAGATTCATGGTGTCAATTCCATCCAGCACTAATTCAGACAGTCGAGTCCATGCCACGTCGTGTTGCGGCACTTCTGCGTGCTCACCGGGGCCCTATACGGTATTACGCAGGTGTTCCAATTTATTTGGCTCTTCAGTGTATTAGCAACAGATAGCAGCAGGACAAGTAGAACATCGCTGTACGAAGCCGAATTCTTGTGAATATTGATGGCAGCGCAGATGAAATCGTTGCTTCGGGCGTTTTTCGCGGTTATGACAGAAAAACCAAAGAAAATAAACATAGTCTTACTTGTTCGTAGTATCTTTGCTTAAGAAGCCAAAACGAAGAGTACAGTCACATTAATGTGGTCACCACCTGTTTTCAACGTGCACTGACCATTCATTCACAGACGGTAGGTGGCAGCACTAGCAGCAGAGGTCATACGAAGTACATCAGGGGGGTGTAGAGAGGGGGGGGGGGGGAGAAGGCAGTGGGAGGGGGGAGGGAGGGGGGAGAAGGGAGAGCAGTTCAGCTATAGTCGTAATACGGATATGAAGCGATTTATTTGATGTGCTAAAGGACATGTTCATTGGCTTTCAGGCCAAGAGTGGAAGCATTTTCTAAACGGATAAGTTTTAAATCCTTCGTCTGCAAGCATAGCAAAATGACAGTCCGAAATCGGTGCTGAGAAAAGGTGAACCAAGGGGGTACAAACAGTCTCTCGGCGAATGTTGCTGCACATGGGCCCGCAGCAGGCGCCTTGTTCATGATGTTCATCATGGACTGTGCGTCCACTGTGTGACAACAGTGGGCCTTATATGAATCAAGCTTATACCCCGTTGGTTAGACAGCTATGGCTTGTACGATGTGGAACGTCTGAAAGCAAACACTCCGCAGAATTCGTCGGAAAGGTCCAGGCTGGAGGAGGGAGAGTTATGATCCGGGAGATATTTTCATTGCATTCCCTGGGCGATCTCGTCATTCTGAAGGCGCATTGGATCAACAAAAGGATGCATACATCCTTGGCGGCCATATCCACCCTTACATGCAGTTTATTTTTCGTTGGCAGGAAGGCGTCTACCAGCAGGACAATGCAACGTGTCTTCGCAGTGTGTGTACGTGGTTAGCAGAGCACGAGGTTAAATTCACCGTTCTCCCCTGCCCATTAAACTCCCTGGATTTAAACCCAAACGAGAACCTGTACTATCACCTCTACTGATCTGTTTGTACCATGTATTCTCAGACGAGAAATCTTGCGTAGCTGGACACAGCGCTGGAGTCGTTATAGCTTCACATCCCTGTCAGTATCTTTCAGAACCTCATTGACTCTTCCTGCATGTCTCGCAAAAGCTGGTTATTCAGGCTTTTGACACGTGGTCACATAACTTGACTGGACAGTGTACAGTGAGCATGATTTGCTCACTGAAAAACCATAAAATTTCTTAACTGGCAGCTCTTCGCTCTCCTTAAGATTAATGTCATGTTTGAGTTGTTTGGCTGTCGACTGGCTTCTGACTTGTAAATTTTGACAGCATAGGAGAGCAGAATTACGTCCAAGGTTCACATACCAGTTTATCAAAACTCCCAATCGTGCCCCTACCTGTCTAGGGTTGCCGGGACAAATACAAAAGCCTGATTCAACAATAGGTTTGTCCAGACACTTTGCCCTAAAAGCCGGCCAGCTTTTTGTAACTACTAGTAGTGTATTGGGCATTCAGTCGCATATTAATAATTAGTTTTTTGCGATACCACCCTTAAACGGGTTTGAACTAAAAGATAAACTACCAGTAAATAGCCTTAGAGCTTCGGAACTGTGATAGCAACTAAGTATTCAGTCTTCTTAATTGCTTTGTTTTCAACCTAAGATAATACGCCAGTCAACTAAAAGTTCCTCACTAAACAAAATAAACGATTACCTGTTCTTCTGGGAAAAACAGAAACATACTGAATAACCAGTTGGAATGTATACCGCAGAGACAGGCTGAACAGTGAAGGCGGAGGCGTGTTTATAGCGATAAGAAGTGCAATAGTATCGAAGGAAATTGACGGAGATCCGAAATGTGAAATGATTTGGGTGAAGGTCACGGTTAAAGCAGGCTCAGACATGGTAATTGGATGTCTCTATAGGCCCCCTGGCTCAGCAGCTGTTGTGGCTGAGCACCTGAAGGATAATTTGGAAAATATTTCGAGTAGATTTCCCCACCATGTTATAGTTCTGGGTGGAGATTTTAATTTGCCGGATATAGACTGGAAGACTCAAACGTTCATAACGGGTGGCAGGGACAAAGAATCCAGTGAAATTTTTTAAAGTGCTTTATCTGAAAACTACCTTGAGCAGTTAAACAGAGAACCGACTCGTGGCGATAACATATAAGACCTTCTGGTGACAAACAGACCCGAACTATTTGAAAAAGTTAACGCAGAACAGGGAATCTGCGATCATAAAGCGGTTACGGCATCGACGATTTAGCCGTAAATAGGAATATTAAAAAGGGTAGGAAGATTTTTCTGTTTAGAAAAAGTGACAAAAAGCAGATTTCAGAGTACCTGTTGGCTCAACACAAAAGTTTTGTCTCAAGTACAGATAGCGTTGAGGATCAGTGGACAAAGTTCAAAACCGTCGTACGTTATGCGTTAGATGAGTATGTGCCAAGCAAGATCGTAAGAGATGGAAAAGAGCCACCGTGGTACAACAACCGAATTAGAAAACTGCTGCGGAAGCAAAGGGAACTTCACAGCAAACATAAACATAGCCAAAGCCTTGCAGACAAACAAAAATTACGCGAAGCGAAATGTAGTGTGAGGAGGGCTATGCAAGAGGCGTTCAATGAATTCGAAAGTAAAGTTCTATGTACTGACTTGGCAGAAAATCCTAAGAAATTTTGGTCTTATGTCAAAGCGGTAGGTGGATCAAAACAAAATGTTCAGACACTCTGTGACCAAAATGGTACTGAAACAGAGGATGACAGACTAAAGGCCGAAATACTAAATGTCTTTTTCCAAAGTTGTTTCACAGAGGAAGATTGCACTGTAGTTCCTTCTCTAGATTGTCGCACAGATGACAAAATGGTAGATATCGAAATAGACGACAGAGGGATAGAGAAACAATTAAAATCGCTCAAAAGAGGAAAGGCCTCTGGACCTGATGGGATACCAGTTCAATTTTACACAGAGTACGCGAAGGAACTTGCCCCCCTTCTTGCAGCGGTGTACCGTAGGTCTCTAGAAGAGCGTAGCGTTCCAAAGGATTGGAAAAGGGCACAGGTCATCCCAGTTTTCAAGAAGGGACGTCGAACAGATGTGCAGAACTATAGACCTATATCTCTAACGTCGATCAGTTGTAGAATTTTGGAACACGTATTATGTTCGAGTATAATGACTTTTCTGGAGAGAAGAAATCTACTCTGAAGGAATCAGCATGGGTTTCGAAAAAGACGGTCACGTGAAACTCAGCTCGCGCTATTCGTCCACGAGACTCGGCCATAGACACGGGTTCACAGGTAGATGCCGTGTTTCTTGACTTCCGCAATGCGTTCGATACAGTTCCCCACAGTCGTTTAATGAACAAAGTAAGAGCATATGGACTATCAGACCAATTGTGTGATTAGATTGAGGAGTTCCTAGATAACAGGACGCAGCATGTTATTCTCAATGGAGAAAAGTCTTCCGAAGTAAGAGTGATTTCAGGTGTGCCGCAGGGGAGTGTCATAGGACCGTTGCTATTCACAATATACATAAATGACGTGGTGGATGACATCGGAAGTTCACTGAGGCTTTTTGCAGATGATCCTGTGGTGTATCGAGAGGTTGTAACAATGGAAAATTGTACTGAAATGCAGGAGGATCTGCAGCGAATTGACGCATGGTGCAGGGAATGGCAATTGAATCTCAATGTAGACAAGTGTAGTGTGCTGCGAATACACAGAAAGATAGATCCTTTATCATTTAGCTACAAAATAGCAGGTCAGCAACTGGAAGAAGTTAATTCCATAAATTATCTGGGAGTACGCATTAGGAGTGATTTAAAATGGAATGATCATATAATGTTGATCGTGGGTAAAGCAGATGCCAGATTGAGATTCATTGGAAGAATCCTAAGGAAATGCAATCCGAAAACAAAGGAAGTAGGGTACAGTACGCTTGTTCGCCCACTGCTTGAATACTGCTCAGCAGTGTCGGATCCGTACCAGATAGGGTTGATACAAGACAGAGAAGATCCAACGGAGAGCAGCGCGCTTCGTTACAGGATCATTTAGTAATCGCGAAAGCGTTACGGAGATGATAAACTCCAGTGGAAGACTCTGCAGGAGAGACGCTCAGTAGCTCGGTACGGGCTTTTGTCAAAGTTTCGAGAACATACCTTCACCGAAGAGTCAAGCAGTATATTGCTCCCTCCTACGTATATCTCGCGAAGAGACCATGAGGATAAAATCAGAGAGATTAGAGCCCACACAGAGGCATACCGACAACCCTTCTTTCCACGAACAATACGAGACTGGAATGGAAGGGAGAACCGATAGAGGTACTGAAGGTACCCTCCGCCACACGCCGTCAGGTGGCTTGCGGAGTATGGATGTAGATGTAGAACTTTCATCATTTCTATTAGACGCCTACAGAAATAGCAATGGAATAGTGAAGCTGCAGTGCACCACGGGTTGGTGCTATCGGCGAGATGGGGTATTGGTGAGGGGAGGGGGGGAGGAGAAGGAAGGGGTGGGTGGGTCAGCATCGGCTGATCTCTTTCGGTAGATATACAGAGGAACCTACGCAACAAGAAGCTACCATTTCGGCTGTATGGGTCACCAAATATCCATAAGAATAACGTCCCACTACGACCGACTGTCAGCGTTCCTGTCTCACTGACGTATAAACTGACGAAGCACGTGGCCTCACCGCTCTAGCCGCACGTATGGAAGACTGACACGTACATAAAGGACTCAGGACATGTCACAGAGAAGCTGGAAAACAAACTTTGATTAAAGGATATCCTGTTCAGCTTTGATTTTGTTTCTTTGTCTACTAAAGTGCCACCCAGTGACACTCTGGAACACATCAGTTCAATTTTCCCGCAAGGCATCACCGAGGCATTTCATGCATGGCTCACCACGAGCCATTTCAGGTGGAATGGCAACTTCTACGAATATCTGGAAGGCGTCACCATGCGTAATACATTTAGCCCAATGGTGGCCATCTTCATGCAAGATTTTGAAGCATAGGCACTGGATTTGGTACTTCGTAAACCCAAGGTGTGGTACAGATACATCGATTGATACCTCCGCTGTGTGGAGTCATGGTAAAGAACAGCTAGGTGACTTAAGACACTTGAACAATCTCCATGCCAGCGTAAAATTTATAATGGAGTTAGGAAAGGGCAAACAGCTACCCTTTCTGGATGTGCTGGTCACGAGGTGTAGTAAAAACCTGAGTCACAGCATGGATCGAAAACAGACACACACGGACCGATACCTGCACAAACTGTAAAACTATCACCCGAGACAGAGAAGATGAATGATTAACATGCTCGTAACGCGTGCAAGACGAATAAATGGGGCAGGCACTTCAGACGCGCCGGCCGGAGTGGCCGAGCGGTTCTAGGCCGCTACAGTCTGGAACCGCGCGACCGTTACGGTCGCAGGTTCGAATCCTGCCTCGGGCATGGATGTGTGTGATGTCCTTAGGTTAGTTAGGTTTAATTAGTTCTAAGTTCTAGGGGACTGATGACCGCAGCAATTAAGTCCCATAGTACTCAGAGCCATTTTGAACTTCAGACGCCAAATACAACACCTGGAAACCTTTCTGAGGAGCAATGGGTACTCCACCACTCCCATAATAAGTGCCACAAAGTCAGTGAAGTGACAGAAAAAATTCCGGGTCAGCCTTTCTGCCATACATTCCCAGTGTGACAGACAACCTGCCTATATTGCGCAAGCGCGGCGTATAGGCTATTTATAAACAGACAAAGAATATCAAAAAGTGTCGCAGAACGGCAGAGGAGAAAAGGGACTCACTTGCAATGCCGGGAATGTACCGCATACCGTGTACATGGTGAAAAGTCCATGTTGGAATGTCCAGACAATCAGTCAACAGCAGGATCACTGAATACAGGCGGCATTGCAGGTTGCGGCAAGTAGCAAAATTGGCAGCGGCAGAATACGCGCTTTGTGCGACTGACCACACTGTAGAAATAGCTGACACAGAAGTTATTGCTGAAGAGATGAGCTATGAAACCCTATTATTATTATTACACAGTGTAATTTTTTTTCACAGTCCAATCTAGCCACTGTAACGAATGTTGATGAAATGATGAGGACAACACAAACACCCAGTCCCGGGCAAAGAAAATTCCCAAGCCGGCTGGGAATCGAACCCGCGACCCTGTGATCCAGAGGCAGCAAGGCTAGTCACTAGACCACGAGCCGCGATCCCTTGTTCAGGGAAATCATAGAAATATACAACCACGACAATAGCTTCAACAAGAAAGAAGAAAGCCTGAAGGTGAACGGATCATGGATTTCTGTGATGCAGGTGACAAGGAGAGAACAGCACCGCAATGACGGTGGGGAAGCCCTTGGACGTTTGCTCACCAGGTACATACAATCTGCAGCCGCAAGCTCGACACCAGTGGGTGAAGCTTTGACCGTGTTAGCATCTCGTGCTGGCGAAACTTCAGACAAATGTCAAACGTACGTCTGCTGAAGAGCCCAAGACAGAAGCCAACAGGCAGTTTGTCAACAAGTCTCCTTGAATGCCTCAACAATTTTTTTACTCTAATAAATTTTCTTTAAGCACAGACATTACGTTCCCAGCTGACCGCACTGCACTATATCATCCCCATCATTCGCTTAACCTTGTTCTTTTTGAGTTTGCCACTTTTAGGTATTTTCTGATCGCCAGTTAATTACGCAATAACGAAAGTAAACCCGATCTTCAATTTACAAAATTTTATACGCATTCCGGCACCTGTGACCCATTTGGTCTGCTGGTTTGGACTGGATCGGTCGCAACTATCGGCAGGCGCCCTGCTTGCAGTACTGGGCATCCCGAAGTCACTGATACTCCTCCACTGGAGCAGAGATGAGGAAGGGCAGATTTGATCTACCAGGTGAAAAAGAAATAATCTTATGGCATTTAATGGTCGGGAATCCCCTTTAGGGTTCGGCAGCCGCATTGCAAGTCTTTTTAGTTGACACTCAACAGCCAGTCCCCTACCGGAAATCGAACCCGGGCCCCGCTTGTGTGGTAGGCCGTAATGCTACTGCTGCACTACGGAGGCAAACGATCTGCCAGGTACGGATCGATATTTGTACCCTTACATCATCTTCCTAGGTTACTAGTGTAGGTCTACACTTTTTTTTGGGCGGGGGGGGGGGGGGGGATAGATGTTTTGTTAAATATGCGTTAGGAATGAAACTTAAGTAAATGCTTCCTTCTTTACATCCATCAGCTCCATCACGTACATTTTTATTAGACAGTTTTGGATGTTATTTACAATATGAATCACTATGTTAACAACAATGAGCTACAGATTGCAGATAATGCATTTATTTTATACGTGGAAATGACACATTGCATCAAAATAGAAGCGCAAATAGCCTTAAATTTTTGTTTTAATCATTCCTGTAGCTAATTCTTGAGCTAGCACACTACATATATCTGAAAACTTAAATGTTCCGACACAAAATAAGTTTAATATGTTACGTGGAGTATGAATCGCTGGTACAATATCAACATTCAGATGAAGCACAAAATCCAAAATGGGAACCAATGGGAAACACTGGCGTACATTGTGGAATAGTAAGAACCATCATAAATAGTTTTCTTGTTTCTTCTGCTGAAGTTCTCTTTAGGATTATCTATTAATCAACTCATTCAGTTTTGATATGTCTACTCGTGAAATTTTGCAGCAAGTTTCTGGAAATAGCTTCTACATATTACTTACATACTCAGTAACATTGCTTTTGTGCAGCACACTAAGATGTTCAATAAATAGTCAAAATGTACAAATTAGATAGTGGAATGTCTTCAGTTGTTCTGAAGTGTAGTACAATAACCAGGTAATTTGTGGCAGTGTTTATGTTACTACTGTCCTGGTGGAAGAAAAAATTGTTTTCAAGTATATACCCAGCACACCACCATTCATTCATTCATTCAGTGCATGGCAGAGGCCACTTATCATATCATGTGTTCAAACCAAACGTAATTTTTATCATACTCGTGCAAATTTGCCTTCAGTATATTGATACGGCATGTTACCCATTATTCCTCCAGTTCAAGCTCAAATTCTTATCCACCCCCAAAAGTAAATGAAGACACCTCCATACTTCATGGATGAATTATTGTATTTGTTTAAACAGCAGATTTACATGTGCTAAAATTAGAGCTACTGACCTGGATACTACCTTTTACTTTAAAGGTGAATAACCTTTATTCTCCTATTATTTCTTAGTTTACATACAGTGAAAACTCTTCTGTTCATATCTGTGTAGCATTGTCATTTTCAATACAAGTGGAAGAGCAAATACAACTTGATTCAGTGGAAAACTACCTGTGGACTAATTGTTCTGGGAAAAGCAAAACTGCAGCCATTTGAAGGTGCATATCGCTACATGAAAGATGGTGTTTAGTGCCCATAACAATTACATTTGTTACTTCAATATACCAGCAATTAGTAGATACGGCACTAAACTACAGCTCCGAAAATGTGGTTTTTGGTCTTAACTTTGAAACCATGTTCCTAGAGACTAATGTTTACAATTATACTTCAGTTTGTGCAGCTGATCAACAGGGACCAATACAGTTCAATACACTGAAAGGTCTTGTGAGATTATCAAGGAATTGTTTATTTTTTCTTGAACCTCTTGGAAAAACCAAATTCCCAGTGCATGTGTTTAGCATTTCTGCTATCAGTGTGTCTCAAATTTTAAGATAACACCTGCCATGAAAATGAAATAGAGGATTCAGTTTCACGTATTTCTGAGTCCCATTCATCTCCAATACCTTGTTTCCTCTGTCAAAAGTAGAGTTATGCAAGAAACATTCTAGACCCACTTAGCTACTTAGATAATTTGGAATAGACTGATTTAGGCAACATGATATTGGCCAGTAAGTATTAAGTTTTTCATTTATTTGAACAGCTATGAAAGATGAGGCTGAACAATGGCCTTTATAACTCGAGTTTACAGCATCTCATTCTCTCTATCATTAGTTTTTTGGTCACTGAAACATCAGAGCAAACAAATTGGTTTATAGAACACAGGTTACCAAATTCACTAGCCTTCCATTCTTCTGACTAATAAACTAAACACATGATCTGTAATACAAGACACTACAAATTTTCAGTTTAATAAAATTTATTTAAATAAATCTGTACATTGTATAAAAGATTTTTCTAGATGACTTACTATAGCTTAGAAACGACAAATATTTACTTTAAAAATTTTTATTTAAATAAATCTGTACACAGTATAAAAAAATTTGACTGAAAGCTTACAAAAATTGCATTATGTGCTCCATACATTTTCCAGGTGCTTTAAGCTCAGTATCAGAGAAATGTATGAAGCCAACTGAGAAGGAAGCAGTGTGTTGTAGAGGAGTAGAGTGACAGTCTACTTTAGCAGTCTTATGTAGGCACACCGCCATGGCGTGGCTAGCCCATCACCCGTGTCTCCTCCATGCCATACGAATCGCCACCTGCACCAGCATCCTCAGCAGCCTCTTCCTCGTACTCCTCCTGGTCCTCATAGTCATCATCTGCTGTGGCCTCCTGCATGAAAAATGGTACACCTCGCATATATTGCAACAGTAACATCAGTATAATTACTCACATCTATTTATCACAGGTATCTAAATTTTTGTATAACAATTTTTTGGTCATATTTGTGAAAGCAATGATTACAGTGAGTAAGTACTTGTACGATTTGCTTTTCACCAAGAAACTGAATGACACATACCAGTTACTTCTTTAATACCATTGTAACAGCTGAAGATACCTTCATAAGACTTTCAACCAGTTACTGACAACCATGTCGTTTCGGCAAGAGTGAACAGAATAGAGCTCAGTTGTTGAACAGTACTATAGTTTTAAATTTGAAATCTTGATTCTGCTTGGTCTTCAGTGAACTTTATGTATACCACCACCAATTCTGATCATGATTCCCTCTAAAATCAAGATCTTATCTACTAAAATAAAATGAAAATTGCAAAAACTAATAAAATATAACACAGACTTATAACAAAAGAATGAATTCAAAAGCATCAAGACAAAATTAAAATAGCTGAACATGTCAAATGGACAAGTATCTATAGGAATCAATAATATTGTACAGAAAACATTTGGCTCAGTTAAAAAAAAATGAAATATGTGCAGAAGCTTTAACAGAAAATCAAAAACTGGAAAACTTGACATGATTATGAAAAATTGAACACTGTCATCAATTTAAACCCAAAGAAAACAGCAAGAATAATTAGAACTAAGAGATTTTGAAAAGAGAAAACTTGCAGAAAATTAGGAAGGCTTTTCAAAAAAGAATGACCATGATTTTTATCATTGAATGGCATGCTGAAGGGATATGAGAACCCACGAGTGTGGAACTGGCAAGCTTAGATATAAAATTGCGGAAGATGTGCAAAATATTTTTATTAGCTCCTTAACTGGCTAGAACAAATCCAGAAGTTGAATTCTAGAAGACACATGAAACTTTAGAATATTTACCTCCAACAATCAAAGACATTGAAGAAGTTTCAGCTAATAAACATAGCAGGCACTGACACAAAAACCCAATTAGTTGTGCAACTCAGTTATTCATTCATACCTCAAACACACAACCAAACATGTGCATATACAGAAATGATTCAAAGTAAACTAAAGTCAATGATCTTCATTTCCTTTTGTCGAAGTTGTTTGGTTCGCTGTCAGTAGTCACCACAAAGTAATTAAATCCTTAAAAACCAATAAATCTTGTGGAGAAGACTATTACGAGCAGGCTTTTAGGAATGGTCTATGCCAAAAACAGGAAGTGGGTAAAATTCACCTTTGAGGAAATCTGGAAAACAGGACAAAATCTCAGGCGAGTGGAAGGTACCCATTGTGAATCTATGTTATATGTAAGGCCCTAAACAAGATGGTAACAACCACAGTGCATATAAAATACATTCAAAGATTTTACTAAACAAAGTAGAACCAATATTGGACAGCCATTTTGGTGAATACCAAGTTGGTTTTAGGAAGGGTACGTCTGTTCCAAATACATATTTATCCTGAAGTCAATCATTCGCCATAGATTACTGAATTTGAAACACAGTAATTTTTTTTTGCTTTCAAAAAAGTCTTTCATTCAGTTGACACCAACGCTGTTTGTTAGCAGCTAGTTCTTCAGGTTCATGGAACAATCGCTACTAACCTGGTACTGCTGGTACTCGCTGACCAAATCATTCATATTAGACTCTGCCTCAGTAAATTCCATTTCGTCCATGCCTTCACCAGTGTACCAATGCAAGAACGCCTTACGCCGAAACATGGCGGCGAACTGCTCCGAGATTCGCCGGAACA
This sequence comes from Schistocerca cancellata, assembly GCF_023864275.1. Lineage (NCBI taxonomy): Eukaryota > Metazoa > Arthropoda > Insecta > Orthoptera > Acrididae > Schistocerca > Schistocerca cancellata. Next base: position 339,331,444 of record NC_064632.1, read on the forward strand.
ATTCCTGAAACAAATTCATACTTGCATCAAACTTCCTACAGAACTGAGAGATAACATCAGACAGAACAGGTCACAGAGCCAGTTTATGCACAAATGGAATAACTGCCTCGGTACCCAGAGAGAACGAGAGAGAGAGAGAGAGAGAGAGAGAGAGAGAGAGAGAGAGAGAGATGTATCAAACACACTGCAATGCAGTTTTTTTACGGTAGCAGCAGTCTGTTCAACTTCCAGCTGGTAGTGTGCATAATTATTGCTTCATTTAGACTTAGAACCCTGTTTCTCTGCCACGGCATCATTTCTTTATCAAATAGCGCACAATCCACAACGTTTTCCGGCATTACTGCTTTAGATTATTTTAATTTAATTTTCTTTTCTTGGCAATATTGTACATGGTAGAATGTTCAAATCTACTCATACTTGAGGTGTGTGGTGTTTGTTATACTTCGTTTTAATCAATAAAATTTGTGAGTTGTAATTAAGTTGTTACCTGCAGATGATTTATTTGTGTCATCATTATAACTGGCTATGTAAAACGTTTTCTCCAATGTGACATTTGATTTATGTTTTGAGTAATTAAGTCAGCAACCAGCTTCATATTGAATAATAACCAATTTGTCAACATATAGAAATTTTCCAAATATAAAATATTTTATGCACCTTAATACCGAGAAATTAACTCGCACGAAATTAAACAGCAGCGTTTTATTTCCACAGCTCACTCAATATTTAAAAGTCGTGATTAACTTCATGATTTTTGTGATTTATAGGTGTACATGAGAGAATTTTGAGTTATCTTGCCGACAGTTGTGTGAGTGAATATATTTCACTTTCAGTCAATTCTTTTTCACAGGGCAGTGTTTGCATTCAAGTGATTGTGCAGTGTTTTATGAATAAATGGCGTTGTAATCTGCGTTCCGTAAATTAACAGTGCTATAAGCATTTGTCTATGCAGTGTTTCATTCTATTTTCGAAGTTTGTCGACATTATTTTTAGGACAGGATTAATTTTATTTACTGCGTTTCCACAGAGTAATGTCAAGTCCTAGCCACGAATAGTCTGATAGCCATTTACAGCGTATTTCAGTTTTATCGTGGTAGGACTGAAAACAAGTAAGTTTGTTTTGAGGAAGAAAAAAATTTATGAGAAAATCTCTCTACAGACCTATTTTGCGTAACATAGCCTAACGAAAACGTTTAGTGACAATGTAGAATTGGTACTCATTTAAGAATAAAAACTCTTCCCTGACAAGATTCCTGGCACCAGGTGCATAATACTTTTGTGGACGAACAGTGACCAAAAGGAATCCAACGTTTGAAAGCCACCTCCAAGTTAGCAGTGGTTACCCTTGAACTAAATTTGCTGTCTAATGTATTTACAGCGCACAGCTTTGTTGTGAAATAGACCGACATCAGAAACAGTTACAGAATTACGTTTGGAATTGTATATGTAAGAGTAAGCTTTTATTCTATCGTGTTTCTCCTTTTTTTGGTTTCTGGTGTGGTTGGGTGGACTTTAGTTGGCGTAAAATTTAAAGAAATATGATATTTTAGTGGTCGATTTATAATTTTAGTTTACGGTAATAGATGTACTTTTCCGCCATAGTGGAATATCTCAAAAAGTAAATAGTCAAAATCACTTTCTCCTAGTACAGTCTATGGTTACCGCGAATCGCCAGCACTGCTTCACACCTGCAAGGCATGGATTCTGTAGAGTTATTGAAGAATTCCTTTTGGACCTGCCCAACTTCAAGAAGAGCTTTGTAGCTCCAACAGTTATTGTAGGAGCTCGACTGTCTGCAGTGTGTGTTTCAAGCGCCCTATGTTTAGCATTCTAACCCTGGGAATAAACCAAACAAAATGGTCAAGTGAACCCCGCCCCTACAAACATCTTGGCGTGTTTGAAAGTAGTCTATACTTGTAACTTCGCCAGACTGTAATTTGAAAATCGTTAGCTTCAGTATCGCCATAACGAAAGATAGGCATTATTATGAAAAACTTAAGCACGAGTTATTACTGTTCCCGATATTGCGCGATTCTTAATTCACTGCAAATAATTTTACATGTAGATGTTAGTAATGACTTCTTAAGAAGTCCAGAACGCGAGCAGCCCTACAGCTGGGTATCAGTAAGTGGCCGTTCCCACACAGTCACGGACAGACATCTGTTGCAACAGATGTTACGTCTGTGACGATGGTCCTCGTGGGAAGATCGGTTGAAGCTAGTAACTTGGAACTCGCTTGCAGTTTGAGCGCCCGAGTAGAAGAGTTTGATAAATACTGAACAAAAGACAACCACCACATATCGGCCAGGAAATAAACGTAAATTTCTGGCATTAATTGTGTTCTTAATCATGTTAAAAGTAAATGCACATCGAAAGTAATTTAATGTAATGTATCTACTGTAACTCATGGTAGATGTAAGTGAAGTCTCGAGATACATATTCAGTTCAAAGAATTAATATCCATTAAGGCAGACTTTTTCATTCAAAATAGCTGTATCACAGTCCATTAATAATTACCCTAGAAGGACATAAGTTCTTTTCGTCAATAAGCGCTCCGCCTGCAAAGGCTAGTGACGAACTGAACATACTTACGTCGCCGACACCGACGCCAGTTCGGGGTTAATTACAAGTAAGCACTGCAGGTAAACACCAGCTTCCTGATCGAAGTACCCAAGTGATTATGAATTAAGATTGGCAATTATGACCAAGCATAAAGGAATATCGCAAAGCATTGCTGTAGCGCTCAATAATCTTCACTGTCAACGACATTTCCACTACCTTTTTGGTTTAATTTAAACCTCATTGTGATTTAACAGTTCACAGCATTCTATTGGACTCGTCTTTCCAGCAGTTTATTGCTTACCTGTATGGCTGTTGTGTTGCCGATAAACGTGGAGGACATGCTGAGGCCCTTGGGCGGAATGTCGCACACGGCCGTCTTCACGTTGTTGGGAATCCACTCCACGAAGTAGCTGCTGTTCTTGTTCTGAACGCTCAGCATCTGCTCGTCCACCTGCGAACAGAATTCCATGTTATTTTCCTGTGACAACACTAATACTTTACTGAAATTTTTGCGAGTAATGTTTTAATTTAACGTTTAAGAACATGAAACCCTCTGAGAGATGAAAGAAACAGGAATGTAAAATCTACCTTCCGTAACGTGGGCTAATACTACTCAAGTTCTCTCTGTCCTATGTCAACTGTCTACTTGATCCCATTAAGTAATTTATCGAAGTTCTGCCTTCAGATTCAGCAACTATTTCTTGAGTAAGCTGCACTTTTGCAGCTGCATTGCTGGGCCACATTATTGCAACCGGTACAGGAAACCAGGGGAATAGGTCAGCCTAAGTCAGAACACCGAGAAAGGGGAAGGAGGTGGCAACGGGGAAGTAGCGAGGATAGGGAGAGAGGGGGCAGGGAGAAGGAAATGAAGAATGAGCTGCAATAGCTCAGGCCCCCATGTGAGTCACATAAGAACTCACGAAAGAACCGTGAGCCCCCGGGGGGGGGGGGGGGGGGGGGCAACTGAACGGTATGGACAGTGTCTTTAAAGGAGGCTAGAAGATGAACAACAAAATCAAAACGAGGATAATGGAATGTAGTAGAATTAAGTCAACTTAAAGTAATAGATGAGTTTTGCTGTTTGGGAAGCAAAAAAAGGTCGAAGTAGAGATGATGTAAAATGTAGACTGCAGTGGCAATAAAAACATTTTTGAAGAAGAAATATTTGTTAACATCGAATAGAGATTTTTAAGTGTCAGGAAGTCTTTTCTGAAAGAAATTGTATGGAGTGTAGCCTTGTCTGAAAGTGAAACATGGACGATAAATAGTTCAGACAAGAAGAGAATAGAAGCTTTCGAAATGTGATGCTACAGAAGAATGCCTGAGGATTAGATGGGTAGATCAAGTAACTATTGAGTTACGGAATGGAACTGGGGAGAAGTGGAATTTGTGGCACAACTTGACTAGAAGAAGAGATCGGCTGGTAGGATACGTTTTGAGGCAACAAGCGTGGAGGGTAAAAATCGCAGAGGGAGACCAAGGGATGAATACACTAAACAGAGTCTGAAGGACGTAAGTTGCAGTAGGTACTGGGAGATGATTAAGCTTGCACAGGATAGAATAGCATGGAGAGCTGCATCAAACCAGTCTTTGGACTGACGACCACAGCAACACAAATCTGAACAGGGACATTGAAAGGGTTACAAGCAGACGCTCGCAACTCTTAATGTTGCCCCTGTTCTTGTGTATGTGAGATCTGCCCTCCAACTAAAATTTCCAATACCTGCAGTTAAATGTTTCGACACTTAATGTCCATGAAATATTAGACAGTGGGAATGAAAGCTTAGAAGACACATGCACAGCTGGGACACCATTACCTGTGGACCAGAGTTAAGCTGGAACGCAGGGTAGCACTGCACTGTGTTACGCGCAAATTGGAGGCATTTTGTTTGGCGTCTTTTTCTTCACTATACTGGCCTGCTACTTCAAAAGGCGTCAGATCTGTTAACGTTATCATTCGTTGACATATAGGTGCGGTCTAACGCACGGCTTTCTGGGAAAGGAGCGCCTGGTCCCCAGCACGAATCCGCCCGGCGGATTTGTGTCGAGGTCCGGTGAACCAGCTAGTCTGTGGATGGTTTTTGGGTGGTTTTCCATCTGCCTCGGTGAATGCGGGCTGGTTCACCTTATTCCGCCTCAGTTACACTATGTCAGCAACTGCTGCGCAAACAACTTCTCCATGTAAGCGTACACCACCATTACTCTACCACGCAAACATAGGGGTTACACTCGTCTGGTGTGAGACATTCCCTGGGGGTCGACTGGGGACCGAACCGCACAATAACCCTGAGTTCGGTGTGTGGCGGTGGAGGGGTGAAGTGGAGTCGTAGGGTTGTGGACCACTGCGGCTGCGGCGGGGATGGAGCTCTCCGTCGTTTCTAGGTACCTGGTTTACATACACACATACATACGGGTGATGGGACGTAACCTACCTCCTTCATGGACATGCGCCCACGGAAGACGGCGGCGACGGTGAGGTATCGGCCGTGCCTGGGATCGCAGGCGGCCATCATGTTCTTCGCGTCGAACATCTGCTGCGTGAGTTCTGGCACTGTGAGCGCGCGGTACTGCTGTGAACCGCGCGATGTCAGTGGCGCGAAGCCCGGCATGAAGAAGTGAAGGCGCGGGAATGGCACCATGTTCACCGCCAGCTTACGCAGGTCAGCGTTCAGCTGCCCGGGGAACCTGTACAAGTGGCAGCGATGTAATCTTGCGAGAAACAACTCTTGCGAGAAACAGCATCTATACAGGGTGTCTAGAAATGTATCGATTTTGCAGAAAAGGGTGGTGCAGCGGTAAGATGTGGGTGGTTTCATTAAAGTGAAACCACTCACAGAGGTCCAGCGTGGGCTGTAATTTTACAGTAGCAAAATTTGGTAGGTATGCTAATACGTTAGTGGGGAACCGATTTAAGCTGAGAAAAAATTAGTTCCAATTTTGGCCGCCAGGTGCAAATGTGGCGCTGTAGAGAAGTGGCAGCGAATATTAAATTCAATATTACACCTTTCTCACCTGTTTGACCTTTCGGGCCAACATGCCATTCGTAATCAATCACATAGGAAACATTTCTATACATCTTTCTCGCATTCGTAGCGCCAAATTTGCACCTGGTGGCCAAAATTAGAATTAATTTTTTTCCAATGTAGATCGGTTCCGCATTAACGCATTATAATGTGTGCAAGTTTCTCTCCATACGATAATTACAGCCAACACTGGAGATATGTAGTAACTGCACTTTAAGTTTGACCACCTGGTACGCGCTAGTGCATTGCAGATGTGAAAGTAGTTGTTGAAAATCATGAATTAGCTTCATGGCACCGCTAACATTTGTTCTGCCATTATAGGTATCTGAATAATCTGATGTTAGCTGTACAGTGGAGGACAGCCATTGTGATGTGCAGGTCGCACTGGTTTTCGTATGATGAAATTCGAACGAAGTTACATCATCGATATCACATCTGAACCTAGTGATAAGGCAATTCAACAATTAGTAAGCAAACCTGAGTGCACTGCAACTGTTAAGAACGAGCCCAGTGAAGTCCACCCATTATCTCAATTGAAAACTTCAGAACATTCCATGATCGTTGGGCCATCTGCAGGTTCTCCACTAGTTACATGACGGGGATTTGACAGATCCTATGAACATGTGTGAGGATTAGCTTCAAGTAGATGAAAATCTCAACGTCCTCAACCAAATGCCCTTCACTGGCGAGGCAACATTCTCAATTTATGGAACGGTTAGTCGACATAACTGCATCATCTGGGTTCACGTACCAACACTGGTGCACCTGGATTCGAACGAAAGTCCCCAAACGTTAATATTTGGATGGAAATTTTCACTGAGAAGTCTATGGGCCGTTCTTCTTCGTCGAAAATTTCAGCAAAGGCGCATGTATTCGGATTCGCTGTAACAGTTTCTTTTATCACAAATTGTGCTGGATGAATGTGTGTATAACGTTGCAACATGACAGACTACCATGGCGTTATACCAAAGACGCGCGGTTTTCCTGGAAGATGGACTAGGCGTGAAGGATCCAAGATCTGGGTGCTGCGTCTTCCCTGCCTCATGCCCAAAACTTTAAGGACGGGGGATTTATCAAGCGATATTTCTTTCGCAGACACCGTATCAACTCATTCGCAACGCCGAGACCAAATTGGACAAGCTGCTCCAAGTCTTAACACCACAAACGCTCCGCAATATCTTTCTCCCACACCCAGCAGGTGGGAACTGTGTTGGGACGTAAATGGTGCTCGTGTCGAATGTGAGGAACATATTCCTCTATAAATTTAAATACAATAATTACCTTAACAACCCAGTATTCATGCATCGACAAAACGCTATCAATATTGACAATTAACCATCAACATTTCCCCCTCTCTGTTAAGAGACGTACCTAAGACACGTTGTGACTCCAGACATGGTGAGCGAAACGAGATGGTTGAGATCGCTGTAGCTGGGATTGGGCAGCTTGAGCGTCCGGAAGCAGATGTCGTAGAGCGCCTCGTTGTCTATGCAGTAAGTTTCGTCTGTGTTCTCCACCAGCTGATGCACCGACAGGGTCGCGTTGTATGGTTCCACCACAGTATCTGACACCTGCAACAGGAACAGCACGTAGCTACATTACCAGCTGAATACGTTACACACTTTATGACATACATATTGAAGCCGGTATCAATGAAACTGGAAGCAGCTGCATTTGACTTAACGCTCGTCCGAGCACCCGATATTCAGTGGTCCCACTGTGTAAATCCCGATTGTTGCTCAGTTGCCCGCTGCTGGAAAAAGGCTTGTGAAAATTTTTTAAATTGTCTCTCATCGATTCTGCTATGACTGGTGATGGCGATGTCAAGTGTCCACACTTTCTTTTTCTCAATAGCTGGATGTTATATTCCAGGATTCGTTGAGTGACATCAAGTCCCCCAGTAATTTGGTATGATCGTTTTCGATAATTTCCTTTGGTTTGCGACCGACCACCAGTATTTGGTAATTTTGGCGTAAGTTTCACTGGATCATTCGTACCACGTCGTTGTGCCTCTGCTTAATCACTCTCACCAATCGTTTTACAACAGCTCTAGATATGATCAGTTGTTTCCTTGACTTCTTTATGAAGTCTGCCTTTTGTGACCTCTGCCGATTTCATTATTCTGGGCTTTTGAGTTAGTTCTCATAGCTTGTTCCAGCACAGCTAAACATCAGTCTTTCAGTTTCCTCCGTTAGGGTTCCATTAGTCATCGAAGATCCGGCCTTTTCTTTATCTATAGTACCTTTAGTCTTCTCAAATGACTTTCCATTCACTCCATTATTATTACACTTTCACTATTTCTATTACTGCTACTATTATTATTTATCACTATTGCTATTATTTACTATAAACCCATTAGGACTACGCGAAGTACTCGCAGACTGGCATTTGCCTGCCTTTGTGCCCCTATTTCCCACATTCTCTTCCTATGGTCTTTTCTTCCCTTCAGATCTTGTTGTCCCAGTCTTCTTCGGATTTTCCTCTTGGTCAGCTTACCATTTGTGAATTTTGGATCTGAAAATTTCACGGTTCTTGATATCTTCTGGAGTAATTCTTGCCGATTTCGGGTCAGATTCGATCTCGCCAACAATTTAATCGGTCCTTTTCGGCTCTGCTCCTATTGTCAGAAAATCTACTTGTTTTGTAAATCTATGAGTTGATTCTTTTAATGTGTCCATAGAACTAACTTGAATTTTTTTCATATCACTATCAACGTGTGTATTTTTTGATTTCCTAATTGCTTCTGAGTCTGTATTATTCGTCTATAAGTTTTTGGGCTTGGAATTTTTCTTACGATCTGGGTTCCTGTTTCTCAATGGTCTCAATGTATTTTTTCCAGATCAAAAAAAGTGCTTCAGGTTTAATTACTGATTTGCAGCGTCTTAATTTTGTGTTCTTGGAGATATATTTCGTTCTAAATATTTTTCGTATGGTTTTGGATAGATCCATTTTCCTGAACCCTTGCACCGAGATAGATTGTGAAACTCTTAATTTTGCCATTTTTTGTCTCCACGAATATTTATGCTTTTTTGTTGCGGGTCATATACTCAGTCTTTTCAAAAGTAGCTAGGGACAGACATTCTGCAATTTTTTACTTCAGAAGTCAGATCTGTCTCTGGGATAATGTAATGTCCCGAGTTAATACCGCTAAATCGTTTGCAAATGCTAGACAACATATAGATAACTTGCCTCTCCCTAAAGTGACTGGTCAATTTTGAGGATTGATTTCTGTTTGCGGCATTTTTGTACAACTTTCTCAAGAACATAGTTTAAAGGAATGGGGACAGCCCATCTCCTTGTCTTATTCGCATCTTACTGAGAGTTCTCCGATAAATTTTATCTTTGACTTTGTATCCGTGCATTATGATGACTAGCTGTTTCAAATCTGTATCTTGTTCTTTTAATATCTGGAAGAGTGATTCTCGGTCAACTGAGTCATAGGCTTTTTTCAGAATCAACAGATCTAATTTTTTGCTACAAACACAGTGTTTGGTTGTAGTTGTTTCTGTGCTCTATTGTTAAGAGCATAACTTTGCATGCAACTGATACTGGTGAGATTTCACTAATTATTTGTCTGTTCTGTGTACCTCCCTGTAATTATTTATATCTTTTCTGTGAATCTCCATGTGTACTGTACGAGTTAATGCCTTTTTCCAGTTTTTTTTGAAAAGTTATGTTTGCCAAATGTCTTGCATGATTTTTTTATAAGATGTTTGAGCCTACTGGTTTGATGATTTATGCTAAGATTCAGTCTTCACTCGATGATTTGTTTTTGCCGTTTTGATCTCGCTGGCTGTTTTGTTCTCCATTTGACAGTAATTAATTGGGATTAGTGTCTTCAGGTTCTTTTGCTTCGTGTTGTTTTTGGGCAGTGAAGTAGTTCCTTGCAGTTTCCTTTATTGTTTGGAGTCAATTGTCCAATTTCTTTCCTGAAGAAACTTTCTAGTTTATATTCTATGAGATTAGTTTTGAAGTTATCACAGTAATATCTGTTTCTTTTGAGATTGAGTGGAATATTCATATTCGTCATTCCACCACGGGTACTGTTTTCCGTTCTGCGCAAGAATTAGTGGCTGAGCTGTTTAGATGAATTTGCTTTCAAGTTTTTGCAAATTACTTGAGTCGTTCTCTTTTTCTTCCTTAACAGGACTCTTGTTCATCTTCATCATGAAATGATGAGATTCCATCTTTCTGATTTGGACGTTCATAGGTTCTCTGTGGTTTGAATGACAGATTACATGGTCTATTTGGAATTAACTGATGTGGGAGTTAATCAGTGTTGGTGGTTTCTTTGTGAACTGTGTTCGCATTATTTTAAGGCTCAATATGCCGCAGAGTTGAACAAATCTTCGTCTATTTTGGACGGTCGATTTCTGTGCTGGGAATTTTTGAAATATTTTCTGTACTTTCTTCCTTTTCCTAGCTGTTGCATAATTGTGGTGAAAAGGTTATGCGATGGAATCGGACATTGTGGAGAAAGATCATGATAAAGGCGACGAGCAGTTCAATTAATGTGAGCGTTGCCATTCAGAAGGATCATGCAGGAGTATTGTACAAATGTGTACTAATTCATTTTGTTCTAACATTCACAGACACATGAACGAGGCTCTAACCAAGTCAGAAAGGTATGATAGATTTCAGCCGATACGACGTAACCACCCCGCACCATGACTGCGCTGTTGCATACCTACCTAGCAAACATGTTTTACCGTTTAAGGCTTTGGGTCCTATTCAGAATGTTATGTACTCATTTCTGAAGTTCTAGAAGTTTGTACTTGAAATTTCGAATACCTAGTATAAATGTAATTTGACTTTTTGTTTTGTGTAGCTGTCAGAGTAAGTTCCCGCCGACCTGAGAGGACGGCTCAGCTGTTAAATTAGATGTGCCAGCGCGCCAACGTGCGATCCGTGACGCTGCGGCAAATGACCACTTGGCGCACACTACCGTACACGACGGGATGTGGTTTAACTTCCGTGGGAAGGAGAATCCGATGGTGCAACGACAAATGCGGAAGCAGACCTACGCATACCGCTATGCTGATCTCCGTTATTACAGGTTAGCAGTTCCTGTTGTGGTTTCTCCGATTTGCGTAACCAAAGTTTACTTTTGTTGAACTAGCAACGAACAAGTGAAAATGATATGAAGTGAAGGTACGTTAGAATATTTCGAGGAGGGCAAGGTTGCACGACAAATGAAAGGAATATCGACTAGTAACGCGAGGTGTCACCTGTGGACTGTGTGCAATTTCCACTCATCAGCTTTTGTAGAGGTGATGAAGTCAGAGCTGGACATATTTTACGTAAGCTGAAGCTCCTGGCATGTGCATCCAGCACCAATGTCATTCAACATCTCCATCTATATTTCTCAAGCATGACGTGTGGGTATCACTCCCTCCCTTCGCTAATAGTGCTGGTCGCTGGCCGCTAATAGTGCGATGCAAGAACGACTTGGTACGCCGTAATGGTAGCTCTGATCTCTCTAATTATACTTTCATCGTCTTTATACAGGGTAGTTATTATCCTTTTGCTACTTGAGGAGGTCCCATGAAAAAGGAGTGCTGTTAAGACAAAAATTCGTAGAAACATTTGTAAGTGCCGGCCTGGGTGGCCGAGCTGTTCTAAGCGCTACAGTATGGAACCGCCCGACCGCTACAGTGGCAAGTTCGAATCCTGCCTCGGACATGGATGTGTGTGATGTCCTTAGGTTAGTTAGGTTTACGTAGTTCTAAGTTCTAGGGGACTGATGACCACAGAAGTTAAGTCCCATAGTACTCAGAGTCATTTGAACCATTTATAAGGACACGCTGAAGAAAAATAACGAATAAACCACTGAAAGGAACATTTTAATTTCCACATAACAGGGTAATATTTCGCACTCCGGCAAGGAAAGTGATACACGTAAAAAAAAAGAATTTTTAGTTTTTGGCACGGAAAAATACGTGTGAAGTGCTCCAGCGTGCACGAAAAATGTCACATATCTATCTCGCAATTTGTCCATTTCAGGGCAGTTGCCAGCTTTGTTGTAGGCTACTTCATGATGCACCACGGCAACAGCAGTATCACTTAAGCTTGCTACTGCCAGGAGTGCTTGGGTCATTCAAGCAGAGTGGTACATTCCGAGTTGTCGAACTTTTCATATAAGTTGAATTTAATTATTAACATAATCCATTATTACAATGTCAGTGTTTATACAGTGACTATCTTACATTGCTATGTCCTTCGCCCATGCACACATGTCTGAAGGAACAGGCACTACTGACTACAGCTGTTGTAAATATTACGAAATTTCGTGCGTTGCATCGTCCAAAAAAAAAAGATTCTGCTACAGAGAAAGTTCATACTGAAACACTTTTCTCGGCGAAAAGTATCCCTACATTATGGAAGCCCATTTACAGGTCTGTGTTGTAGTAAATTGTGTTCCTTACACAATACGTGCTTATTAAGATGTATTAATTTTCATAAATTATAATTTTTTATTTTGTATGTTTCTAATACAACAACTTCAACTACTTTTTAATTGTTTAACTTAAGTACTAATTTTGTCAGATGGAACTTCGAATATCGTGTTATATTACAGTACGTAAGAGAATATATTGTATTATTTGGGATGGAAAAGTCACAGAAGTATACAAGAACTGTCTTAACAAAAACAAAATAGTTTTCGAAAATCAAGAAAAGTCACAACTCAAAGAATTAAATAATTATCCCATATCACATCACATCTGATGATAACGAAATGCATGTTCTCATTACTGTGATAAAGACTAACAAAGTGTACTGCCAAAATTATTTACTTCAAATTTAAAGGACGCTTATACTATTTCAGTTTAAGTTTCATGGAATTATTTAAGTCGATTTATCTCAAATAGTGCATTTTTGAGTCGTGTCACTGTCCTTGCCGGGGTGCGATTTGTTGATTGCGTACCATGTTTAAGTTCCAGACAAAAACGGTAGCCACTTTCACCAACATCACACACGACAGGCTGGAACGGCACTAGAGATAGCTCTTCTGCTGCTGGAAACAACGGTGGACCGTGGTGTGCTCAGCTGCCGCGACACAGCTCTTGCACTGCTGAAGGTTACACATTGTGTCCACCATTCTCAACCATGGTAACAGCTTAAAGGCGCAATTCCGAAATCGCCAATTCTTCAACCCCTGTGCAGAGAAAGGTCCTCCTCCATATTCCTTTAATGCTTAGATACTCGCGAAGAGTAGCAGCACTATAGCTCTTGTTTGGATAGAAACAGCTTTACGAGTAAGCCCTGTTCATACTGTCCGGAGCCAAGTTGGTTGTCGACAACCGCGATGCACATTGATGCATGTGTTTCAGCCCTATGTCGCTGTACCAGCGCCGGCGTCTAACGGCAAGTCATGACACTGATAACACTAACAATGCAAATCCTGGAGCGTACTGTCTGATCATCATTCCCATTAAGTTGAGAACCAATACGGTGAATCTCTCTCCCCCTACACTGTCTGAAGTAGTGAAAGTGGTAACTACGACATACGTAGCAGGAAGCAATATGATGGTTGACTCTTCTAGGAACTTACGCTCTCGGAAATTTAACACTAAGCTACACTGCAATGCAGAAAGCATCTGTTGTAACGCCTGCCACGGGAGTTGGCGATGTCCGTGACGCTATCGCGCTTACTAAATGAACCTGTAACGTAACGAAATGTGCTGCTCTTCTTTGGATCTTCTCAATTTTCTGTGTCAAAATTATCCCATACAGATACCACACTGACGAGCAGTGTTCAAGGCCATTCCAACGAATATTTTGTAACCTATCTCACTGCATCATCTTGTTGGAAAAATTGGGATCATTTACGACAGTAATCGTTTAGAATGTTATTTCATTGTGCAGTGCTTATTGTAGCACGAACACTGAAGTTCGTCTTTCAAAATTACGTGATTAAAATGTAAACCGATAGCAAAACTGATTATGTAAGCTACAGAACGTTCACAAGATCTTTAATATGGCTACGAAGTCTTTCGCGACGTATTTCTTGAATAAAAATCTCTTTGTACATGCCGCGTCAATTCAGGATAAAACTCCAAGCTTTCGACCACTACCTCCATGGTGGTCGTCAGGGCTAAAACTGACTATCGTGAACTAGCGAGGCTCCCACTTCTATATACAAAGGACGGCTTCTGATTGGCTGGAATACGTCATAGCAACAGCGATATGGCGCTTAGTGAAGTGGTGCCCTCTACTTCCATATATGTAGTTTCTATCCCGCGTTGCTTGCAGCGCCATTCCTTGAATCAGGACGTAAAGTGCAGGAAGTTTTCCTCTGCGATTTTCCTTTATCTAGTGCACTCTTCCAGGTGTTACTGGGACTCTGTGATCCGGGAAGCAGTCGAAATTAGACTTAGCGATAATAAGTTTAACAGAGACAGCGGCTATGCACTTAGTAACACCTGAAAGAGTGCACTGGATGAAGAAAAATCGCAGAGGAAAACTTCCCGCGCTTTACCTCCTGATTCAAGGAATCGCGCTGCAAGCAACGCGAGATAGAAACTACATCTATGAAAGTAGAGGGCACCACTTCACTACGCGCCATATCACCGTTGCTATGACGTATTCCAGCCAACCAGAAGCCGTCCTTTGCATATAAAAGTGGGAGCCTCGCTAGTTTACGATAGTTTTAGCCCTGACGACGACCATGGAGGTAGTGGTGGAAACCTTGGAGTTTTATCCTGAATTGACGCGACATGTACACCGAGAGATTTTTATTCACAAGATCTTTAAGTTCGGAGGACGAAGAGTAAGCTCATTTCTGACCAGCAAAGTAGAAGGTTTGATTACTCACCTTCGGCGACGGCATCACGGAGTACGTGTTCATGATGCGATCTGGGTACTCTTCCCTGATCTTCGAGATGAGGAGTGTGCCCATGCCGGAACCTGTCCCACCGCCCAGGGAATGTGTCAGCTGGAATCTGCAACACAAACACGACCCATTCGGTATATGCCGGTACTCAGGATACAACAAGCTTTTTGTGTTCACGTAGAATAGACCGTCCGCATTCGAAGCAGAGCAAAAAATGGTTCAAATGGCTCTGAGCACTATGGGACTCAACTGCTGTGGCCATAAGTCCCCTAGAACTTAGAACTACTTAAACCTAACTAACCTAAGGACATCACACACATCCATGCACGAGGCAGGATTCGAACTTGCGACCGTAGCGGTCGTGCGGTTCCAGGCTGTAGCGCCTTTAACCGCTCGGCCACTCCGGCCGGCTGAAGCAGAGCAGGTAGCACAATGACTCATCGGGAGGAATCGGCTTCGGTTCCCGTTACTGCCACTGGCTTTTCCTTTGCGGGAGAACTAGAATGGGTTGTACATCTCCTCTTGATGTCGGTTGAGAAGCTGTTTGAATGAGAAGTAGCTGCTCCAAACTCTGGAAAGCTGATAGCGACTTGGAGCGGTGTGCTGACCAAATTCTCTTCGTACCACATCCAAATGACGCCTATGGGGCGGTTGACGTTGCATAATCATCTGGACCTGACCGCATAGTTACCACTTTTTCGCTGAAAGGAAGGCACCACTGCGCAAGGGCCCTGCTTATATCTCACTATTTTTCAATCCTAACATTGCGCGGTGCCCGTGATACGTACCTCCGACCACACTTTGCAGGTCAAGCGTGTGCCAGAGGGTACTATTACTTTCTGTCCCATTCAGGAATGGTGAGTGTGAGAAACGATTGACTATCAGCTTCCATACGGGCTCTCGTATGTTAGCATCTTTCGACTAGCTGTAATTTTACAATAACTTTAATACTTATCAAAAAGGATAGTCAATTTGCTTCGAGCAATTTGGCGTGTTAAATTCGCCTAAATGGTGCCCAACGCAACAGGTCCAGCGAGACACCACGCGCAAGAGATGGGCCGAGGAACTGAAGCAGAATTAAATTTATGCAGTATACATGTGTTGAAAGGAAAAACTGAATATCACGAACAACATTATATAAAACATTCCCCGACTTCTTGCTGCCTCAACTCAGGGTAAAACCTGGAGCTTTAGATTATCTCCATTGTCTTCGTCAGGAGCAACTGACTATCAAAACTGCTGCTGTGGTTGCCTTATACAGCGCAAAGACTGCTTCTGATTGGTCGGTAATTACGTCATGTTGTCGCAGGTGGTGTCAACGTCTGTGCTGGTGGTGCCATAGAACCCACCTTAACGTAAATATTGCGACAATATCTCTCGCCTTTCTTGACGTAATTAGCGGCCTATCAGCAGTCGTCTTTGAGCTATATGAGGCCACCATGGTAGCAGTTTTGGCAGTCAGTTACTCCTGACGAAGACAATGGAGACGAACGTCGAAAGCTCGAGGTTTTAACCTCAACTGACGCGGCAAGAAGACAGATAGTTTTATACAACAGTGAACGACAAAAGGTTCGTTATCTAAGAAATTAAATAGGGAACTTGGAAGGGCTATAAATTAATTTGCCCAATTCAGTTCAATATTCGAAACAAAATATTAAGTAAGACGAAGCTAAATTGTAGCTAGTGAATTTTGGAAAACATGCTATAGTAATACATGGAGAAAAACGTAGAAACAGCCTAACAACGCGTGATGGGTAAACGATCGTAATAATGGACAGAACTCAAAAAGGAGGAAACAAGATTTGACGGTTTAGTATTAAGAAAACCGTCTTAATCGCGTTTTTTACTTATTTAGTGCCGATCGGTTTCAGCCCAGCGCAGGGCGAAGATACTGTGAAATTACAATATATATCTTAGACAAAACTATCTTATAAGAGTGGATTAGGTAAATATGTTTTACCTACTGGTCGACTCCTGGTGGAGTCAGGTCTGCCAAGGTGTGGCAGGAAACTAAAGAATTTACCTTCTGCCTGGGTTTATATAGCAAGCTATGAGCACGTTAGCGTAAGCAACGTCTCCAGCGGTGACCAATGGTAGACGTCTAGGCTTAAAAATTGAAGTATAAATACAATGTGTTAAGTTTGCAATTTAAAGAAACCATGACCATCGTAAAAATCACTGTTATATAAATAAACATAAAAAGTATGTGGATAAACTTTTCAACGTCAAACTTATAAAAGAACGTTAGTAAGTTACCATATCTTCATTCGTAATACACTATAGGGGAAGGAAACAATTTCCTATCTGTATTCTGTTTACTTTGTGTTCCTATATATCCGATTTTTATCATTTAATAATGTAACAAGTTTAAGTGTGCCTATCTGTAATCGTATATACAAAGCCCTGCAGTCCAGGTACTATGGACGCCGTTGCCATGGTAGCGGCCCAACATGGCTGTCCTCTCTGCTACGATGTTATCTGTTGCTTAGTCCAGGCCCTATGGACGCTGCTGACATGGCAGCGGCGCAATATGGCTGGCCCCTTTGCCACTCTGCTGTCCGTCGCCTAGGCAACGATAGGAGCGATACCACACTTCGGAGGGAATCCATCGTCGTAGTGCAGAAGATATTGGCAGCCTACACTGTGTATAGAGGCATCCGACCAAAAATACGAACATTTTGCCTTTATATTTAATGTGATTGTATAAGCGATAGAGGGCAGAAACTGTAGAGAAGAAAGATTGGTATATATCTAACAAATAAGTGAGAACTGATGTGGCTGTCAAGGTTCATTAATCTAATCTAAGAAGTGCATTGGAATCTATGAAAATAAAGGAAACTTGATTAAGTAGTACTGTTAAACACCACACATAGGGATACAGCTTTATGTAAAAGAGGGCAGAACGAGGTAGTGCTAGCTGCGGTTGGCTGTTTCCACATTATTTGAGGTTTGAATAACTACTGGCCATTAAAAGGACCACCAGTAACAGCAAGGGAGACAACAATGCTAGACAGACTCCTCCAAGACTTTGAAAAAGCTGTATATAAACGTCAGTCTTGGCAGTTGCAATTTAAGTTTCAGTCACTGTCATTACCAGGGAGCAGCCGAGTCGTCGGGAGTCGTCACTGTACAGTGACCGTTCGGTAACGATGCAGTAAACGAGGAATCTACACAAACGACTGAGGCAGCTGATTTTCCGACACGTATCAAGCCACATTTATTACCTTGAGCTGTATGTCTGTCTGTAAAGAACAATCTCGATAGAGTCCGATACTAGTAAACAGTCTGTAGAATTTGTTTCTAGTAGTAGCAACGAATAATATTTCTGTGTGTCAGTATATGCAGAGGAACAAGTTCCGTCTTACATTCTTGTCCGAAGGAGAATAAGGTGTCTAGTTGCTCGAGTCGCAACGAGGGACAGTTAACATTTTTTTGTCTGTGTCAATACAGGAAGGAATGAGTGCTGTCTCACATTCCTCTCTCATCGCCATGCGAATATTCGACTGTGTATCGTTGGAACAAGCAGAAAGCACAGACATTGAGTTACTGCAAAGGAATAACGTACAGAAGGGCAGAGTAATCTTTGATATGCGAAAAGCGCTGTAAGACTTCTCTCCAAGTAGGATTTAATTATTGAAAAATAAAGTGTTCTTAAATTGTATATGGAAGTGTGTTCACTTTCTTTGAAGCCAACTAACTACTACTCTCTAGAATGAGATTTTCACTGTACACCGGAGTGTGCGCTGATATGAAACTTCCTGGCAGATTAAAACTGTGTGCCGGGCCGCGACTCGAACTCGGGACCTTTGCCTTTCTCGGGCAAGTGCTCTACCATCTGAGCTACCCAAGCACGACTCACGTCCCGTCCTCACAGCTTTACTTCTGCCAGTACCTCGTCTCCTACCTTCCGAACTTTACAGAAGCTCTCCTGCGAACCTTGCAGAACTAGCACTCCTGAAAGAAAGGATATTGCGGAGACATGGCTTAGCCACAGCCAGGGGGATGTTTCCAGAATGAGATTTTCACTCTGCAGCGGAGTGTGCGCTGGTATCAAACTGTTTCAAAATACTCCTGCTAACGGTCCTAGGAGGCCGTATCTTTCTTACTCCGTTAATTAGCAGATCTCAGCCCAGTTCGTCGATGTGCCGATTGCACCACACAGGCCACACCTTCAAAGCTAGTGGGAAGACATATGCTGGAACACAATGGGACGTTGGCTAGAAGTGCATCTGTGAGATGGAGAGATTGGTGCAAGGAAAGGAGTCGTGGCGGGTCACGTCAGACAAGACAGGAGACTGATGAGAGGGACTTCAGCAGCTGCGGTGGAGGCGTGTGGGCGTGTACTCACCCCTGGAGACAGTCGCAGTTCTCGGCCTCCTTGCGCACCACGTCTAGCACAGAGTCGACGAGCTCGGCGCCCTCCGTGTAGTGTCCCTTGGCCCAGTTGTTGCCGGCGCCGCTCTGGCCGAACACGAAGTTGTCTGGCCGGAAGAGCTGTCCGTAGGGTCCACAACGCACCGCGTCCATTGTGCCGGGTTCCAGATCTAGCAGGATGGCCCTCGGCACGTACTTGCCGCCGCCATCGCACGATGGGCTCGCCACTGTGCAGACAAACTCGTTACCAACATGGGAAAACACCCACACACCCCCACACCCACACTTATTATGAAGACTTAAATGTACTAAACCGGTCTCGAAAACTGACACACGGCGGGAGAGCGTGTGTTGACCACATGCCCCTCCATATCCGCATCCAGTGACGCCTGTGGGTTGAGGATGAAACGGCGGCCGGTCGGTACCGTTGGGCCTTCATGGCCTGTTCGCGAGGAGTTTAATTTTGCTGTTTTTTTTTTAAATGTACTAAAATGTTATTACTAAGGCGCAGCGATAATTTTAACATGTTCTGATGCCATTCCAGAGCATATTCACATTTATACAGAGTGTTACAAAAAAGGTACAGCGAAACTTTCAGGAAACATTCCTCACACACAAAGAAAAGATGTTATGTGGACATGTGTCCGGAAACGCTTCATTTCCATGTTAGAGCTCATTTTAGTTTCGTCAGTATGTACTGTACTTCCTCGATTCACCACCAGTTGGCTCAATTTAAGGAAGGTAATGGTGACTTCGGTGCTTGTGCTGACATGGGACTCATTGCTCTACAGTACTAGCATCAAGCACAACAATGTGTCAATCCTCATTTCAGTGCAAATGTTCTCTTTACGGAAGCGGCTACATTCCAACGTGATCAAATTGTAAATTTTCACAATCAACATGTGTGGGCTGACGAGAATCCGCACGCAATTGTGCAATCACGTCATCTACATAGATTTTCTGTCAACGTTTGGGCAGGCATTGTTGGTGATGTCTTGATTGGGCCCCGTGTTCTTCCACCTACGCTCAATTGAGCACGTTGTCATGATTTCGTACTGGATACTCTACCTGTGCTGCTAGAACATGTGCCTTTACAAGTATGACACAACATGTGGTTCATGCACGATGGAGCTCCTGCACATTTCAGTCGAAGTGTTCGTACTCTTCTCAACAACAAATTCGGTGACCGATGGATTGGTAGAGGCGGACCAATTCCATGGCCTCCACGCTCTCCTGACCTCAACCCTCTTGGCTTTCATTTGTGGGGGCATTTGAAAGCAACCCCGGTACCAAATGTAGGGACTCTTCGTGCTCGTATTGCGGACGGCTGTGATACAATACGCCATTCTCCAGGGCTGCATCAGCGCATCAGGGATTCCATGCGACGGAGGGTGGATGCATGTATCCTCGCTAACGGAGGACATTTTGAACATTTCCTGTAACAAACTGTTTGAAGTCACGCTGGTAAGTTCTATTGCTGTGTGTTTCCATTCCATGATTAATGTGATTTGAAGAGAAGTAATAAAATGGGCTCTAACATGGAAAGTAAGCATTTCCGGACACATGTCCACATAACATTTTTTTTCTTTGTGTGTGAGGAATGTTTCCTGAAAGTTTGGCCGTACCTTTTTGTAACACCCTGTATACGAGGGTATTCCCAAACTAAGGTCTATTTTTTGTAAGTACATAGAACTGTTTATTTCTACAATGGTTTACATCAGTTTACAGCTTGAACATTTAGCTATTTTTCGACATAATCACCATTTCTGTCGGTGCATTTTTGTTGACGCTGTGCCGGTTGTGTGTGCCCATGTCATACCAGCTCGCCGCCATGCTGTTGAGAAAGTTATGAACTGGCGTGATTGTTGCTTGGTCTCAGATGTAAAGTGGTATTCCCCGGTTTCTTCAACCGTGACAATTGAGTCCAGAAAGTTGTCCTGTTCGGCTGCAAAGCGGTGAAGAAATGCGTGGGAAGCATCAACTCGTTGCCGTGTGTGGTCCTTAGCATGCGTAGCACCTACCTTGCGCACACCTTCCGGTAGTTCCAAGTTTCCGTTAAAATTCTGTGAGCGGTGCTTCGGCGAAACCTCAGCAACCAACGTGCAAAAATCATCCAGGGTGATTCGCCGATCTTCACGCATGGTTTGCTCAACCTTAAACACTGTCTTCTCACAAATTCGTAGTCTCCCGCTCCTTTCTTCGTCGTGAATTTCGGTCCGACCGACTGCAAACTCTATACCAATTACGAACATTTTTGACATCCATACACGACTCACTATACACTTCCGACAATTGGTGATATATTTCACTTGGCGCAGTGTCCTTTGCGTTCAAAAACCGAATAACTGTGCGTAATTCGCACTTGGCGGTAACATCCAACGGGAGCTCCTTTCTCAACGACTGCCAAGCCAAGACTGAGCGCCTCAGCGCGCGTGCGCATATTTAAACACAGCGCGTGAAGCACTCTTCATAACAGTATAGCCAACTGCCACACAAACAGTTCTGTACAATGATGGAGGAATGAAACAGTAGCTACGTAACAGATGAAATTTTTTATTTCTAGTGAAAAAGGGTACGGGTTTCACCATGCAGGAAAACAAGATAACAGACATAAATAGCGTTCATGTTTGACACGGGTAAGGTTCACCGCATGAAGGTCTATATCTGATTCTCAGAGAGGAATAGGCCTTCATCGGGCATTCATGCACATTTTTCACCTCTTATTCATACTGAGTCTGTAACTTAGGAGGTCCGTGGGGCATGTTGTCCCACTCCTCTCTCAAGGCGGTTTTCAGTTCTTGCACGATTCGGGGAGGGCGGGAGGGGGTTCGTTGAAAAACGCATCTGCCAAGAGAATTTCAGGCTTGCTGTATTGTTCACGTGTTGGAAGTACGCTTGTCATTCAACACGTTCAGTATCTTAACTTCCCAGCGCGTCCAACATCTCAAGCAGCACCAAAGGGACTGCCAGGCTTAACGTCCCCATCCGACGGTCTGAGCAACATCAGCCGGCCACTGTGGCCGAGCGTTTCTAGGTGCTGCTGCTACGGCCGCAGGTTCGAATCCTGCCTCGGGCATGGATTTGTGTGATGTCCTTGGGTTAGTTGGGTTTAAGTAGTTCTAAGTCTAGGGGACTGCTGACCTCAGATGTTAAGTCCGTTAAGTCCCATAGTGCTTAGAGTCATTTGAACCAGCACTGCAGCATCCTCGCACTGAGGTCAATAACAGACCGTCCAGTTTGTACCTCACCTTCAGCAGTCCACAACGTCGTTAAGGAACAGTAATCATAATGTTTGAGATGAACATGTACTTTAACTAAAGTTGAATGTTGTACTGCAAGTGGGTAAGTTTTTATGGTATGCATCAAGTGATACTTTCATAGACAAAAAACTGTCAAGTTACGTAAATATTTTTTTCATTCATGTAGTAAAGTGAACTAATACTTAGTCTGTTGGAGTTAAAAATGAAATCTATCTCAGAGTACTCAAAGAGCTGACAGTTGTGGCCAGTTGTTTCATCTGGGCATTATTTATCATTATAACCCACATCATCAATATGTAAGTACCATTTCCTTATCAAACTGTCCCAGCGTGACTGTGGTTAAGGACACCTAAACCGCTCTGTGTTTCAAAGCTCTGTCAACAGCATTACTAACACCAGTCTTGTTAAACTTCAGTTTCCTACCCCTGTCCTTGCACTATTACCACGAAGATATTTTAACGCACAAAGTATTAAGAAACTATGTAAGACGTTTATGAAAATGAAGTAATGATTATGAAGCCACACGGGGCAGCCGCGCGGTATGAGGTGTTCTGTCACAGTTCGCGCGGTCTACCCGCCCCTCGGAGATTCGAATCGTGCTTGCTGTGTCTTTTTTTAATAGTCAGCAGTTTGGTCCCATAGGACTTTTTTGTAATGATTTTGATGCTGAAATTTTAAGACATTTGTTATATTTGTACACTAAGCTACTTTAGCTATCCCTCATTTCATTTCAGGTATTTCCTTCATGTCTTGTCATGTAGGTGGCTAAACAAGTCACTAAAGCCAATAAAACATGAAACTCACCTGTAAGTGATAAATGGTTCAAATGGCTCTGAGCACTATGGGACTAAACTTCTGAGGTCATCAGTCCCCTAGAACTTAGACTACTTAAACCTAACTAAGGACATCACACACACCCATGCCCGAGGCAGGATTCGAACCTGCGACCGTAGAGGTCGCGCAGTTCCAGACTGTAGCGCCTAGAACCGCTCGGCCACTCTGGCCGGCAGGTGATAACATCGTGCATGTGCTAACGTATGTATGATTAACTTCTTAGAAGGTTGTAGGTCCGAATACTGTGAACAGGAAAGAACTGGAATAGACACTTGCCATCTGAAGCTATGAATTCTACACAGGCATAATGCTGGAAGACAGGTTATAAAGCTAGAGACGACAGCGATTGCTGTTCAGTTCTCGTTGAGAAGTATGTTTGAACACCGTATTTGATAGCAGTCTTATTGAACGGTGCTGGTGGTGCACCGTCTGCAGAAGCCTACCAACAGTAAGGCCAGAAAGCGAGCAGCGGAAGCTGTGTATCAGATTAAGGGCTTCCTCGTGGCAGCCGCCGCTGAATCCCATTTGCCGTACCGATCTATACAACCAGGCCACAGCGCTGCAGACCGCATAATTTTGCATATATTCCATTTCCCTTTATAAGTATCAGGGAATGTACTCTGCTAGATGAAACGACTAACTCAAATCGTGAAGTTCCAAAAGCTAACCTTCCTTCGAGGTCGTTACTGCTACTCTGTTTAGACGTCACATCGTATAGGACTTAGTGACACCTTATCTCTGGGCAACTTTCCTGATATGCAGTATGTTGACCCCCGCCCCGCAAACAGGACGTTCAAAACTGCAGTTACGCAAGACGTTGAGGAAACGCTACTCGAATCTGTCACAGCGACAGCACTTAAAGGTCCGTAATAGCCGCAGAAGTAATGACCGTTTGGCTTTAATCTCGATATATAACAGGAAACGTACTGACTGACTGCCAGCGCAAACCGTTAAGGACAGAAACTTTAAATTTGGATGCCTTATATTTTAGGCATCGTGTAATGAAAGATCTATCGAAATTCCGCCACTAAGGGGGTGAAATAGATAATGAATGTCTTTTTAAAACTGCCCCTTTTAACTAAGTTTTGAAGCTAGAACTATGATAACTGGTATTTGCTTTGTCGGCCATAAATAAAAAGATACGTGCTTCAGCATTTTCGGAAATACAACCCTAGGTAATTCAATTGCGGGTGAAAATTTATTTTGAAAATAAATTATTAAATATCTACTAAAGCATTTTGAAAGCTAAATATACGAAAATTGATATTTGACATCTCGGTTAGAACTAATTATGTATTTCAATATTTATAGGCATTCAGTTCCCAAGGTGAGAATTCGGTACCGGATGTAAGACTGGCGCTGATAGCTACATAAGCACTTATCAGAGTTGTCTTCTTCAGTTCGCTATATGAAACTAAATTAAACACATTATACCACAAATTGGCGGCTATGTGAAGGGTTACTGAAAATGGTTCAAAGGGCTCTAAACAATATGGGACTTAACATCTGAGGTCATCAGTCCCCTAGACTTAGATCTACTGAAACCTAACTAACCTAAGGACATCACACATCCACGACCGAGGCAGTATTCGAACCTGCGGCCGTAGCAGCAGCGCGGTTCCAGACTGAAGCGCCCAGAACCGCTCGGTCACAGCGGCCGGCGAAGGGTTACTTTCTTATACAGGGAGTAGGTCCTTTGGTTTGCATAAGATTGTGTTTGTTGTCTTGTTAGTGGATGAAAGTTTCTACGGAAGTGTCACCTCAAGAAATCAGAAGGCAGGATTTACATAAACCTCCCACTCCACCTGCAAAAATCGCTTTCTGGTCAGAAATACATTCGAAAAAGACCATGCTTCTACGGCACCAATTAAAAAGGAATGGCTTTTATTATATTAATTTTTCAGTAGAACTAATGTATTTTTATAGAATTATTTACAATGTAATTACTACGCAAACACGAGCGAAGCAGCAGGCGCTAAGATTGTATGTTGATATGTATATTTAAAAAAAATACTGTTCATAAATATTTTGGCTCTCCACATGATCAGATCAATTATTTGTCAAATCTTTCCACGAGCCAGTGTATTTGTGATGTCAGTCAGATAAGCCTAATGAAAAATTTCCACCCATTTACTCACAAACTACTTGGTATTTCAGCACTGATGAAGCATACTTTAAACTCAAATTACCTTGCTAAACATGTTCGCTCTTCTGAAAAATTTGCTCTCTAAAAGAAGTGTAGCTTAACGTGTGCTGTTTCTGCTGATTATCAGATAACTTGTCACCAAATACACTCAAGTTCAGTGTAAAAAAAGACACCTTGAACGACTAGAGATAGTATGTTCATATTCACAGGAAATGTACATTAGTATGTTTTGCAGATATAATTAGCATTTCAGTCACTTGGGTTCAGCATGTGTCCTGTTGCCTAGTAGGCATGGGGTCCACCTTGGGTCCTGATGAATTTTTTCCATGCGTGGAGACATCGTCTTTTCCACCATATCCCACACATTTCGATTGGCGTCAGATCTGGTGAAGTGGTGGCCCAGGGAAAAAGGCCGACATCTTGCGACACCAAGAAGGCACGTGTTCATGCAGCAACGTGTGGTCGTGCATTGGCTTGCTGAAAAATGGCGTCTGGGTTGTGCAGAAGGGTATGGCTACGGGTCGCAGTATGTGATTCACGTAGGTCACATTGGCCACAGTGCCCTGGATACGTACCAACATTTGCGGTTGTACCCAATAGCACCTGCGTCCGGCCATCCTGATTTAGGTTTTCCGTGATTTCCCTTAATCACTCCAGGCAAATGCCGGGATGGTTCCTCTGAAAGGGCGCGGCCGACTTTCTTCCCAATCCTTCCCTAATCCGATGAGACCGATGACCACGCTGTCTGGTCTCCTTCCTCAAACCAACCAACCAACCAACCAACCAACCAACAGCACCTCACAAAATAAGGCCTTCAGGTGATACGGCTCCCCCTGTCTGCGGCGATCTAAAGTGCAGCAGTCATTTTCAAATAAACAGAATCTGGATTCGTCCAAAAACACTATCTGATACAATTCCTGTTCCCAGTGACGTCGTTCCGCGTATCATTGCCTCTAGCATGTTTCTGCAAATTTGTCAAAGGCAGGCGGGAAAGTGAACTACTTGCACGTAACCCATGCCGTAAGGAACGGCTACGGAGTGTCACCCCCTGATAATGTACCAAGTGTTACGCTATTCCACTGTCACGCCAGAGCCGAGGATAACGCAGATTTGCCCTGCAAAGCCATTCGGGTAAGGTGTAGATTTTCTCGGCGGGTGGTATGAGTGAGGCGAATTGATCCATCTCCTCGTGTTCTAGTGCCTTCATTGAACCATTCTGCACACACCAGTTGCACTGCCGAAAAACACTTTCCCGGATGTACGCACTACATTCTCTCATGTCAATAATGCGCTCTGTTTCAATCTCACTGATCTGACGGTACTGTTTGCAAGCAACGGATATCACAAGATAAGTGGAGACCCCTGTGCTCGAAAACCATTTCACAATCGAAGCGATAACGGGCGAAAGTGAAAATTCAGTCATGAATCCATTACCTTCGGTCTGCAGCGACAAAAGCCGCAAGCACATTTTACCGGTAGGTGGTGCTGCGTCGCGATATCTATGTTGACCTTGAATCCGCGGGCCGCCATAGTTCAAATCTAATCATTTTTGCAGAACATACTGCTGCACGTTCTGTGAATATAACGTCCTATCCTGTTATTCAAGGTGTTTTTTCTGAACATGATTGTACATGTTGCTGTGTTACACAGTCAGGGAATGTTTATTATTTACATGGTGATAGTTCTGATGTCGACTAGTAAGATAACAGACAACTCACCCGAGGCCTCGTTGTAGTAGACGCTGATGCGTTCCAGCTGCAGGTCGGAGTTGCCACGGTAGACGCCGCTGGGGTCGATGCCATGCTCCTCCGAGATTACCTCCCAGAACTGAAACAACAGCAACACGCAACAAACTGTAGTACTTGGTATAAGCAAGGGTACGATTCAACGCGTAATTAATACCTTCCTTACCTCTATGAGGGGAAGTCAGGTTCAATTAACACTTTGAAAGTAAAAAGAAAAAAAAATGTAACTATATTGACATCTTGGATATTCGGGAATCCAGCCGATGCAAGATGTCAACAGATCGCCGGGAAAGCATGAACAATTACATGTAAATATATTGTTTGCTAGTACATCCAAATCATGGTAAACACAAATTCCCGCGAGACAGTACCGTAGGATGCCACAACAGGAGCAAACCAGCGCCGCCCACCGAGAAACTGGAATATCGCGTGGTAATTTGTATGTTGCATTTGTTGGGGATCAACGCTGCTGCAACCCATGCTGAGGTGATGGAAGTGTGCGACATCAATGCACATCAAGCAACGGGTATCACAAGATAAGTGGTGCTCGAAAACCAGTATTTCACAATCGAAGCGATAACGGGCGAAAGTGAAAATTCAGTCATGAACCAGGTTTCAATACCTTGCAGGACATTTTGAACACGGCAGAGAACGTCGCCCGCTGGGTTCCGATTCAGAAAGTATGCCGAACGTAGGTGGTGGCGGTAACTTGCCAGATTCTGACGGTTTCTTTAGGCGCCTGGTTGCGATGGGCGAGTGCTCGCTGTATCAGCATCACCCTCTGACAAAGTTCAAAAGTTAACAAGTACTATTCTGTGTACGGAACCGCGTCATAATGTGGAAAACGATACTGGAGAAACCAACGTTTCGGCCACGGCCACAACAGTTTTCTTCTTTGTCTACTGGTGCGTTTTATAGGTTTATTATTCGTTGTTATTTTCTCGCCTGGGCCCCATATTAGCGGTATGGGCGGGGGTTCAACGGTAAAACACCCTGCCCTTCAGCCAAAAGCACTCTTGAAAACATAAAAACGGTGAGGACACACACTGAGTGTTTTTCGTCCTTTAAATTAGAAATATTAAAGGCGGTCGGCAAAAAGGACGATAATTATATACAATTAAAAACTGCATCTTCTACAAAAAGAAGCACTGAAGCAGGGCACTTTCACGTAAAATCTGAAGGACCTACACTGGATAGAAGTATTGTGGGAGAAGAGAATATGTTCCATCAGGTTAGGGGTGCGGGTAGAAAATAGGGTGGTTAGATACCAGAGTTGGCGATCTGAGGAGAGAACATGGGGTAATTGGACTCTAGCTTGCAGATGGTATAGGGATGCAGAGGTGTTCGATATGGGTGAGAAGGTGTGGGAATCTGATGATATTGTAGAGGTTCCATGTGGGGGAAGGTAACATGCGGAAAGCGAGACAGAGTGCATGGTGTTCAAGGGTCTGGGAGGACTTCTAGAATTTTGGTGGGGGCGGAGATCCATGCAGCATTTGCATAGCAGATGATGGGTCGGACCAGGTGTGTGTGTGTGTGTGTGTGTGTGTGTGTGTGTGTGTGTGTGTGTGTGTGTGTGTGTAGAATTCCACGTTATTGGCCAGTTGAGGGTTAGTCCAAAGTATTGCAGTCTGTTATTTAACTGGTCAGGACAGCCGTAAATGGTGAGACAGAAATCATGTAGGCAGAAGGTGCGAGTAGTTCGTCCTACAATTACTGCCTGGGTTTTGAAGGGGTTGATTTTTAGGAGCCATTTGTTACCGTGCTCGGGAAGTGAGAACGCTACCGCGAGACCACGAGCGGTGGACTCATTCCGTATAGGCTAGTCAAATATACTGATGCTTCTAATTTTCAAGTTTTGCCTCACAACCGTACTCTCCGCACATGGCACCGAGTAA
This sequence comes from Schistocerca cancellata, assembly GCF_023864275.1. Lineage (NCBI taxonomy): Eukaryota > Metazoa > Arthropoda > Insecta > Orthoptera > Acrididae > Schistocerca > Schistocerca cancellata. The sequence goes on from NC_064632.1 coordinate 339,360,119, forward strand.
CTTCCTTTTCCTTACATGAGGAACGGTGTCCGACATTTCCAGCATGACTGCGAGGTGGCACGTTTCCTGAACAGCCGAAATGTAAACTTCTACAACCGAGGTCTCCGAAGTCGTCAATCAAGCGCCGCCGCACTGAAAGGCAAATATGCGGAGGACTAACATAACCAGGTGTCATGGTTTTTTTTTTCGAGTTGATAATTAAAACGTTGTGACTAACTCAGACCGAATAATATACGCTTTCCTTTTTTGTCAATGAATATAAGGAGCGCAGCTCAGGCCATAATATCTGTGATACCATGATTAATGTCGCATACGTGCTTGAAATTGCTATCTGATTTTCCATTCGCGAATCCCTTGTAGCGCCAGGTAGTCCTCTAGCTTCTCCACACCGTAAGCCACATCCACCAAGGTTTATGTTTATCACGACGTACTGTTCCCAGCATATCAATCTATATCTGTATTCACCAAGTCACTATGGTATGTGGCGGATGGTACGTCGTGTACCAATAACATTTGTCCTCCCTCCCTTATCTGTTTTAATCGCTGATGGTACCCGAGACGAAAGATTCGGCACTCTTCTGTATGGACACTAGCGGTACAGACAATGGAGATAGGACGGTAATGACGATCGAACCCGAGCCAATGAGATGTCTCGTGCGCTATCGTTAGCCTACGATATGAGAACACGACACTCACTGTAACTGGTGTGCCGCTTGAATTTGCACATTCAGTAGCTTAATTGGCTAATTAACCCAGAAAAGGCGCAACGTATCGAATTTTTTCTCAACCACTATCTTTCACCGCAACCCACCCTTTACAAACTCTTCAGACTATTTCCGACCGCCATGTATAAAATGCCAATAGAATAGCCTTGTCAGACTACAATCGGCTCCATCATTCATGATCAGCAGGCCAGCCAGACAGGGCTTCGATCACATAGATACTGCGTACGTGACGTCACGCCAAGTAGCGGAATGCCTGCTAACGCCGCTTGCTTCCTGTGTGCTTGACTGCCTTCATCCGTTTGCGCGTTGTAATCTTACACCACCAGCGGATCGTGTTGCCTTCGGTGACAATGGTAGACTACAGGTTATTCATTTTACAACTTTGTGATGATCAAACTTCTCCCAAGTCAACGCACACATCTCTTCTCTCACAGGCTAACAGTATTCGCTGTTAGTCAATGAAGTGCTTATTATTGCTATTATTTTATTACAGCTATGAACAATTGAAATCACTAGGACGGATATCGTATTTCGGCACATGCCTAACACTTCTCAAACGTTTAGGACTACCAGATGTATAAGTGGTTATGATTACGGGTTTGTGGGAGCGCTCAGCTGCGCAGTCATCAGCGCCCGTACAAAGTCGCAATTTCTATACAGTCTAATTCTTTTTACACAGTCCAACCTAGCCACTGTCACGAATGATGAGGAAATGATGAGAACACAAACACTCAAAGAAAATCCCCAGTCCGGCCGGGAATCGAACTCGGGATCCCGTGATCCATGTATAGGCGGAAAATTCGTTTAGATCCAAGTCAAGTGGCTTTTTGCAGTTGGCAGATGCTTTCCAGGTGCTCTCTAAAATACACTGACGAGAACCACTGAGATCACTTTCACTAGTTTATGCCGGAGTCGCTGTCTTATTTTCAAGCCATTTTTCCGTTGTTTCTTTGCGATTATTCAGTCACTTGGGATGACAATGTCCGATGCCTGCTTTGTAATTGCGATGTCTGATGTATTGCGTTCCACCATTCGATGTGACTGAAGTCCCACAGTAATTTGGTATATTAGTTTTAGACTAAGTTTCCTGGCTTCGAGTCCCACTGGTTACTTTGCCGCCGTCAGATGGTGATTTTGCCAGAGCTTACAGTGGATCGTTCGTGTCACTTCACGGACTGCTTGTAAACGGTCTGAGTGACTTTTTGCAACAGTTTCTTTGCAGAGTCTGCATTTCGGATTTCTCTATTGTAGCTTTGAGTGTACAGAAAAGAATCAGGATTTCAGTTTTCTTCTTTAAAATTCCGTTGGTCAGCTTAAGACCAGATCTTTTATTTTCCCCTCTGACCTTGCCCAAAAACTGCCCGTGTAATGCTTTACCGCGCAGGCTCTGAAGTACAGCTTTCCAACATTGATTCTTGGTTTGCTGTACTTCTAGGAACTGTGTTGTTACTTCAGTCAAGGCTTATTCTTGGCTACCTTTCACAAAGTCTTCCAATGCATGCTCTACCTGCCTCACTTTCAAAGAGTCTCTTATTGCCTGATTTTCCGGGTAAGAGCAGCCTATTGATATCACTGAGGGCGAAGTCCATGGTGAATTGTCAGGAGTCCTTTTTTTAATGTCCATATTATCCAACTAATTACATCGAGTTAACGATGTTTGTAGTGCATTTCATAAGGAATATGGCCCAAATACTGACTGCCTTGAGACTGCTGTCATTCAAATCGCTTTTCAAGCTTTTTCTGACCCTTTGTGTGTATTGTTTTGAAAACACCTCCTACAATGTGAACTTACTGCAAAATGCCTTTTGCGCCTTAAGCTTCTAGAGTCCTTTCATTTTCGAAGCATTCTCAGTGGGCTAAAATGTGTGTTATATAAATGTTTCCAGGCATATTAATAAATTACTATTTCAGTATAATAATTTTCGTATACTAGAAGGTCGACTCCCGTGTTTTATCATGCTTTCAGCAAAGGTAGACTAGCGATCTTCATGCTTCCAGCTTGTGTGTTCTTTCTGACTAATATTGAAATTTCTCTAAATACAATGATTTGCATTCTTGATATTCTGAGTGGTATATGCCTGTTCTTTTACAAAAAAATTGCTCTGAGCACTATGAGACTTCTGATGTCATCAGTCCCCTAGAACTTAGATCTATTAAAACCTAACTAACCTAAGGACATCACAAACATCCATTCCCGAGGCAGGATTGGAACCTACGACCGTAGCGGTCGCGCGGCTCCAGACTGTAGCGCCTAGAACCGCTCGGCCACTCCGGCCGGATGTTCTTTTAATTTCGTCTGGTTTCTTTATTACTGTGTGCGTTTCTTGTTCTGTATGCTACACAAAAGCGCTAAAGTAACTGGTATAGACGTGCATATTCAAAAACAGAGATATGTAAACAGCCATAATACGACGCTGCGGTCGGCAACGCCTATGTAAGACAAGTGTCTGGAGCAGTTGATTGGTTACCGCTGCTACAGTGACAGGTTATTAAAATTTGAGTTTGAACCTGTTGCTATAGTTGGCGCACGAGTGATGGACACACCATTTCCGAGACAGCGATGAAGGTGTGATTTTACAGTACGACAATTTCACAAGTGTATCGTGAATATCAAGAATCCGGTAAAACACGCCACCTCCGACATTGATGCGGCAGGAGTACGATTCTGCAAGGACCAACTTAATGAATTGTTCAACGTGACAAAAGTGCAACTCTTCCTCAAATTGCTGCAGATTTTGCCTGAGCATCAACAAGTGTCAGCGTGCGAACCATTCAACGAAGCATCATCGATATAGGCTTTCGGAGCCTAAGCCCATTCGTGTACCCTTGATGACTGCACGACAAAGCTTTACGCCTCGCTTGGGCCGGCAACACTGACACTGGATTGTTGGTAACTGGTAACATGTTGCCTGGTCAGACGAGTGTTTTCAAATTTTATCGATCGGATGGAGGCGTACGGGTACGGAGACAACCTCATGAATCCATGGAACCTGCATGTCAGCAAGGGACTGTTCTAGCTAGTGGAGGCTCTTCAGTGGAGTGGGGCGTGTGCAGTTTGAGTGATATGGGATCCTTGATACTTCTGGATACGACGAACAGGTGACGCGTATGTAAAGCATCGTGTCTGACCACCTGCATCCATTCATGTCCAGTGTGCATTCCGACGTACTTGGGTAATTCCAGCAGTACAATGCGACACCCCACTTGTCCAGAATTGCTACGGAGCGGTTCCAGGGAAAGTCTTCCGAGTTTAAACTCTTCCAGTGGTCGCCGAGCTCCCCAGACATTAACATTATTGAGCATATCTGGGATGCCTTGCAACGTGCTGTTGAGAAGGAATCTCCACCCTCTCGTACTCTTATGGATTTATGGACAGCCCTGCAGGATTCATGGTGTCCGTTCCTTCCAGCAGTACCACAGATATTAGTAGAGTCGATGCCACGTCGTCTTGCGGCACTTCTGCATGCTCGCGGGGGCCCTACACGACATTAGGCAGGTGTACCAGTTTCTTTCGTTCTTCGGTTTATGAGCAATACTTGTTTCTTCTGTATATTTGCTACCATTCTCTTGATTTGTGGGTGTACTCATGCAGTCAACTACCGTGTCTGTATCGTAAAGGACGACAATTTTCAGCAGTGCATTTCACAGAGTATAGCAACAGCCATCGAAAGAACTTGCCCCCCTTCTAACAGCCGTGTACCGCAAGTCTCCAGAGGAACGGAAGGTTCCAAATGATTGGAAAAGAGCACAGGTAGTCCCAGTCTTCAAGAGGGGTCGTCGAGCAGATGCGCAAAACTATAGACCTATATCTCTGACGTCGATCTGTTGTAGAATTTTAGAACATGTTTTTTGCTCGCGTATCATGTCGTTTCTGGAAACCCAGAATCTAATCTGTAGGTATCAACATGGATTCCGGAAACAGCGATCGTGTGAGACCCAACTCGCTTTATTTGTTCATGAGACCCAGAAAATATTAGATACAGGCTCCCAGGTAGATGCTATTTTCCTTGACTTCCGGAAGGCGTTCGATACAGTTCCGCACTGTCGCCTGATAAAGTAAGAGCCTACGGAATATCAGACCAGTTGCGTGACTAGATTGAAGAGTTTTTAGCAAACAGAACACAGCATGTTGTTCTCTATGGAGAGACGTCTACAGACGTTAAAGTAACCTCTGGCGTGCCACAGGGGAGTGTTATGGGACCATTGCTTTTCACAATATATATAAATGACCTAGTAGATAGTGTCGGAAGTTCCATGAGGCTTTTCGCGGATGATGCTGTAGTATACAGAGAAGTTGCAGCATTCGAAAATTGTAGCGAAATGCAGGAAGATCTGCAGAGGATAGGCACTTGGTGCAGGGAGTGGCAACTGACCTTTAACATAGACAAACGTAATGTATTGCGAATACATAGAAAGAAGGATCCTTTATTGTATGATTATATGATAGCGGAACAAACACTGGTAGCAGTTACTTCTGTAAAATATCTGGGAGTATGCGTGCGGAACGATTTGAAGTGGAATGATCATATAAAATTAATTGTTGGTAAGACGGGTACCAGGTTGAGATTCATTGGGAGAGTCCTTAGAAAATTTAGTCCATCGACAAAGGAGGTGGCTTACAAAAGACTCGTTCGGCCTGTACGTGAGTATTGCTCATCAGTGTGGGATCCGCACCAGGTCGGGTTGACAGAGGAGATAGAGAAGATAGAGAAGATCCAAAGAAGAGCGGCGCGTTTCGTCACAGGGTTTTTTGGTAACCGTGATGGTGTTGGAGATGTTTAGCAAACTCAAGTGGCAGACTCTGCAAGAGAAGCGCTCTGCATCGCGGTGTAGCTTGCTCGCCAGGTTTCGTGAGGGTGCGTTTCTGGATGAGGTATCGCATATATTGCTTCCCCCTACTTATACCTGATCGCGAATGTAAAATTAGAGAAATTCGAGCGCGCACGGAGGCTTTCCGGCAGTCGTCCTTCCCGCGAACCATACGCGACGGGAACAGGAAAAGGGAGGTAATGACAGTGGCACGTAGAGTGCCCTCCACCACACACCGTTGGGTGGGTTGCAGAGTATAAATGTAGATGTAGATAGCAGCGAACTGCAGTTCAATTGATCTGTCACTGGACCCATGAGACTTCAAAGAACATTCGGTGAGATTGGTTTCGAAGCAAAATATTACACAGTAGCGAAATGGGAACAGTTAAAGTACGAGGAAAAGTTTTTGTTTGAGATATCACGATTACACAATAATGGAATTGCAGCAGACACCATCCCGTGTCGTGTTCGTCCTCGTTGTTGCCAACTGGTATTTCTTTGCTAATTTTGGTTGTTAAGTTTGAGGAAATTTGAAGGTACATTTCGTCAGAAGTGTATTTTACTATTTAGTCTTTAGATTGTAATATTAACTCGTTCTTGGCTGAGATACGTGTGGTGGTTCAAAAAAACGACAGGAGAGGTTGCGATGCAGCCACCAGACCGCCCTTCCAGTTCTCAGAAGCGGCCAAGGCCGTCCACGCCACCAGCAGACACGGGCAGCACGCAGACCCTATTCCACAGCGCAGCGGTACGATCTTGTGAGCCGGCAGCACTGTTTACAGCGTCCACGCAGAAACTGAACTAATTCTACCAACCCTAAGTTGATTTGAACACCACAGTGCATTACTAAGCGTATTTCTATTGCGGATGTTATATCCTTGCCTGCCTCTGACGTCTGAACTGTTCCATCCAGCCAGTTATAGCTGGACCTACAGTGTAAAGCGGGCAATGATCCACTGTGCTTCTTGGCATTTTTCATTGATGATAATTGCCAGTAGTGAAAGGCGACAAAATTTTTTGGGAAGACTAGTGAGTGAACTCGTGATCTTTGAAGTTCTAGTTTGGCACCCACTAAACGAACGTGAACCATACCCACAGTCTATGCAAGAGTAAGTCGAACTTAATAAACGTTTATCACTTCACATGTCATAGTCCTCGCTTTCAGCATCGGTAATGTTTAATGCCTCTGTTAGTCACACTACTAGTGTTCTATTGGAGCACGAAAGACAGTGCACAATTGTATTTTCCATATGCGCTAATAAAGTCACCTTCCTTTGTCACTACCCGTATTGAACCATAGTATCACTATAAGAACGTATTTGTAACCAGTTTAGACTTTTGGCTCACCTAGGAATTCAGTCGATTGTTTTCTTACCAAGGAATATAGAGTGAACTAATAATCCTAAGATAACTACGGCTGTAGCATTTTTATACTCACGCACCACAACACTTCGTTTCTTTTTAATGATAAGGACTTGAATAATTTCATCGAAACGTCAGTCTGGTCACTCTGTGGGGGTGTAGTATGCCTTATTCCGAACGGTCTATCATTCAGAGATCGCGGTACCACTCCAAAGTCGGCAACGCGAATCGAAACCAAAGACATTATCGAGGATTCGTTGCAATCCGCAGCAACCAATGGGAGGCACTCCAGTGCCCTCCCGCTGAGGTCAGAGTCGTGCATGCAAGAACTCAAGCCAGTTCACGACGTCTTCAGAAGGTGTCATTAAAATGTAGGACCAAAGCGTTGTTAAAATTTCTAATCCACTTGTACTTCACTGAAGACGGAACATTGTACCTCAAGGGCCCAATTTGTTGATCTGTTCATCAAGTAATGCTTTCAGTTTTAAATTATCAAGCAATGTTGTGACAAAAAGCTGTGTCAAAGTTACGTAAATCTAACTCATTTATGTAATAAAGCGAACCAATATTAGATGTGTTCTAATCTGTTGAGCCTTCTCCCAAATTAAAAATAGAATGCACAGTTACAGATGGACTAAAGTAGTTCCATCTGGTCACAATAATGAATACTCAAATGGTCAGATACTTTCCCATCGTGTTAAAAGTTTTGCAGCTATAATCACAAAACGCAGGAACCCACGCAATAGCGACATGTGAGAACTCCCGACAGCTGATGTGTTTATTGATAATCTGTTTAACATGGATGCCCCCCGTTTTTACGTGTGGCGAAGTCAACAGGTCTCCTAGGTGCCTGCGACGAAATTTGAATTACGGCATATTGTATCATTTCATCGAGATGTGACAAAGTAAGCGAGCTGCAGCCAAGAGAGAAGGGTCTCGACCGAGCAGCACCGGTTTCTTGGCCAAGAAATCCGACAACGACCGGAAGAGCGGTGTGCCGATCACATGCAAATATTTAATGGGCAAATGCACCAGGCTCACGATAAATGTCATGACGGTAGTCAAACTCATTCCATATTTTTGCAAGCATCTCCAATGTTATATCCATTTAATACTGTAGATATGGTGCGTCACAATTCATCCAAAGTTATTACGCGGAGGGGCGGGGGGTGGGGGGTGGCACACACACACACACACACACACACACACACACACACACACACACACACACACACACACACACAGAGAGAGAGAGAGAGAGAGAGAGAGATATAGTCTTTCGCAAACCTGTAAAAAAAATGGCACATTGAGTGAAATCGAGTGAATGATGCAATGCGAGAGCCACACGCCTCTTACGACCGATCCATTGCTGATGCTATATTCTCAACAACAATCGCGCCTCACATTTACATCTTAGTTGCAACCTAGTGAAACGCAGAATATAAAACGCCTTTTGATCCTGTGCTACAAAACATGAGGCAACTAACGAACGAGCTAGCCAGGGAGACCCTGTCCGTAACAACATGAACCGGCAACTTAATTGGTGCTAAGGCGTACCCTTAGTTTCGATTCGTGATTAAAATTAGCTATTTTTGCCTTCACTGATGAAATACTCTTGTGAAATCAGATTCATGTCTGTGAACACACTGTACATTGAATTGTAAAGAAACAAAATAAATAGAATTCCTCCATTCTGAAGCTGCTATATTAATTTTGACGTATGGAACAACAGTACTGCAGTACGTCAGTATCATACATGAATAAAATTTTAATTGAAGTGAAAATTAGTAAGAGCATGGGTAAATGATGGCCAGAGATAAAAGTTTGGGAACCTAAAATAGTCCACACGGCTTGATATTTTAGTGAATCCTGACTTTGATGTTGGTTTAAGCTATTATCAGCAAGCGGCAAAATTCTAGGACAGCTGGCATCTCCCTTCAAGAGATCTACAACAAACGGTTTCTAAAAGCATGTGCAGCCCCAACATCACCTCGGGATGTAAGTCCGATGCAATTACCTTCACGCAACAGTAATTACAAGTCACATTTGATGTCCGTGACGTGGCTATTGCCTCAGCGCAAGAACGACAGCCTACAAAAAGTAGTAGATGAAGGGCGTCTAAAGCCGTCATTAATTCCATGATCGCTGACGACTGCGGAAGTGCTGTCTCGTGTAACACAACGTATCATTTGCAGCTGCGTACATTTTGCCTTACCTGTTTCGCGTACAAAAGCACTTACGGACAGATCAGGAGAAAAGTGATACCATATTGTACAGTAATGTTATTTTGTTCAAGAAGACAAGGTAATGTTACCGATGTGTGCTTAAATATAAATCCAATGAAGCTTAAATTTACCACATTTTTGTTACAGTTTTTCGTTTTCAGTACATGCCACCATTGTTTCTTCTTTGATTTATCGTAATTCTGAACAACTGCGTCTCCTTCCTGTATATTGCGCTATTTATCCTTACGTAGCAGTAAATGTGACACTGCCGTCAGTCTGAACTAGACAGTGTCTTCTTTATCCCAATTCCTAAAGACTTCACAAATTTCGGAAATGCAGTATCAATATACTGTCTGGTTGTGTGTCCAATGATTATTTACTCCAGTATATATACTACTCTATCCTGTGCAAGCCTCTTCGTCTCCAAAAAACTACTGTACCCTACATCTATTTACTGTCTTCATTTCTTGGTCTCATCCTACAAAAGTTAACCACCACCCCACTTCCCTCCTATAGACTGGCGCTCTCTTCATGTCCCAGAATGTGTCCTGTAAACCGATTTCTTCTAGTCACGTTGTGCTACAAATTTCTTTTCTCCCCAATTCTATTCAGTACCTCCTAGTTATTTATGTGATGTACCCATCTAATCTTCAGCATTCTTCTGTAGCACCACATTTCATAAGCTATTTTCTTGCGTAAACTGTTTATCGTGCATGTTGCACTTCCATACGTGGTTACGCTCCATACAAATACTTTCAGAAAATATTTCCTGACGCTTTAATCTATATTCGCTGTTGAATTTCTCTTCAGAAACGATTTTCTTGCATCTGTCAGTTTGCATTTTATGTTCTCTCTACTTCGGCCATCATTTATTTTGCCGCCCAAATAACAAAACTCATCTACATGCTGATGAAAATTTTCGAATTAAAACTTAAGGTTGGAATTCTTTATCATGAACTTTAATCTGATTCCCTCAGCATCACCTGAATTAATTCAACTGCATTCCATTGTCCTTATTTTGGTATTACTGATATTCATCTTACATACTTTCAAGATCTTGTCCATTCCGTTCAACTACTCTTCCAAGTCCTCTGTTGCCCTGACAGAGTGTGTGTGTGTGTGTGTGTGTGTGTGTGTGTGTGTGTGTGTGTGGCGCGCACAACTGCATTGTTCCAGTTCGTGAGAACGACTTCTAACCTTAATAGTTTTATTCCGAAAATTTTCAGCAGCACGTCCTTCACTTTAAAAGCTGCCATCTGAAGCTCATCAGCTCGGTAGCCAGGCCCAAGGGCACAGAAAATTACCGTCCGTTAAAAAACTGCCTGACATCGCGTTTTCCTCTTCCCCCCCCCCTCTCTCTCTCTCTCTCTCTCTCTCTCTCTCTCTATCTATCTATCTCTCTCTCTCTCAAAACAGGACATTCAAGTGCAGCCAAATATACAGGGTGGTCCAAAAGTCCGGAAACACCCTCATAAAATTCAAATGGAGTAGCTAACAAGGAAACAGACTCCCTACACACGAGGAACGGGAAGGGGGAAACTTTATAGGCTATGCCACTAACATGGCGGCCATCTTGAAAGCCGCCATCTTGGATTCAACTCCAAAATTTCAATTGCGAATATGGTCATGTGACATATCAAACAGATAGAGAATTTCACCAGAAAAACAATGCCGTTGTTATTTTAGACGTAGCGTTATTCATTTTCCGGTTATAGCCAGTTACATGTGGCAGCGGTGGGACGCTCGGCAGCATGTGTGTTATGTACCGAAGAGAAATTACGCCGATGTTACACAGTCCCGAGAGATCACCAACAGTCATAGGAATGGCTCGATATGTTGTCCATTATGTTGGATTGTTAATTATATCCTCCGAACCCAGTCCTGATGAACTTTGACCAACACATCTGGCGGAATTTGACCACACGCATCAACAATGCGCTGCTTTAGATGATGCAAATCCCGTATTTTCACAGGATATACCACTGCTTTGACATGACCCCAAAGATAAAAATCCAAAGGAGTCAAATCTGGTGAACGTGGAGGCCACTCCCTGCGACCAATCCACTTTTGAGGGAACTGCACATCCAGGTATGCTCGCACATTGTGCCCATAATGTGGTGGGGCTCCATCATGATGGAAGAATTCCGGAAATGTTCCATCCTTCCTTAACAACGAGGGAAACACTTCTTCATCCAATAACCTCAGATAAGCATTGATTAAAACGTTAGCATGAGTAAATGATACCTAACAGTGAAACACATGTACCATATCAGGCATGGTAAAGTCACTTTGCACCGTTTCAGACTCCATTTTATGACTTCTCAGTACGTAATACTCACGCTGCCGAGCGTCCCACTGCTGCCGCAAGTAATTGGCTATAACCCGAGAATGAATAAAGCTATGTTTAAAATAACAACGGCATTGTTTTTCTGGTGAAATTCTCTATCTGTTTGATATATCACATGAGCACATTCCCATTTGAAATTTTGGAGTTGAATCCAAAATGGGGGCTTTCAAAATGGCCACCATGTTGTTGTCATAGATTATAAAGTTTCCCCCTTCCCGTTCCTCGTGTGTAGGGACTGTTTCCTTATTTGCTACTCCATTTGGATTTTATCAGGGTGTTTCCGGACTTTTGGATCACCCTGTAGATAGTAGCATTGTCAATTTCGAGAAAGTGGCAGTTCATCTTCAGTTAATGCAATATTTGCCACTAACTGCACTGACTTACGGGAATGTGACAGTGTGCAGATGGGAGCTATACCTATTTACTAAGGTATTATCGGTGAGAGTACACATTCTTGTATGTGCAATGGCATAAATCTGAATACTGATGTCGCACGTAAAGATAAAGATGCACGCATGTGCTTACGGGAAACCCGCACTATAATTTAACAATTATGGGTTGTGCTGAATCACTGGGTTCTAGTACAGTCATCTTCAGCATCAGAATCTATATCGTGTCATGTGATTTTGTGTAGCTTCAATTTCAGATAAGAACGTCACTGACTACTTATCTACATCTATGGCTATACTGCACTAAGCCACCATATGGTGTGTGGCGGAGGATACTTCGTGTACGACTGTCGTTCCCCTTTCCCTGTTCCAGTTCCAGTTGCGAATGGTTCGGGGAAAGAACAATTGTTGGCAAGCCTCCGTGTGAGCTCCAACTTTACATCCATAGTTTTTCCACGGTTTATATGTAGGAGCAAGCAAAATATTGGTTGTCCATTCTAGGAACGCACGGTCTCAGTTTCACTAGTAGATCATACCGTGATGCATGTCGCCTCTCTTGCAGCGTCTGCCACTGAAGTTAGCTGACTATCTCCGTGACGATTTCGCCCTTAATCGAACCTCTAACGAAACGTGCTCCCGTTCTTTCGGTTTAACCTATTTTCTCTACCAATCCTGTCACATACGTATCAGAGACTGACTATAAATATTGAAGTATTGGCAGAACCAGGGTTTAGTAAGCTAGCTACACTTACTGAAAATTCTACCGATTAAGCTTAGTCTGGAATTTGCCATACCTACAATTGGTGGTACCCGGTCGTTCACATTATACCGCCGTGAATGTATATCTCGATATTTTGTGCGAGACTACTTTCAGTAATTATTCTGAAATCGTGTAATCACAAAATAACGGGTTTTTCTGCTTATTTATGAGCAGGTGTTCGTCCCATTACTCTTCGCTTCTGTACAATATTAGCCATGCATTATAACTGAGTTCCTACAGCGAAAAGTTCGAGCCAATTGCATATCCGCCGGCAGGGGTGGCCGAGCGATTCTAGGCACTTCAGTCTGGAACCGCGCGACCGCTACGGTCGATGGTTCGAATCCTGCCTCGGGCATGGATGTGACTGATGCCCTTAGGTTAGTTAGGTTTAAGTAGTTCTAAGTTCTAGGGGACTGATGACCTCAGATGTTAAGTCCCATAGTGCTCAGAGCCATTTTTTGAATTGCATATATGAATGTGCTTTTCATGTTGGCGATGTGATACAGGGCGTAACACATTTGGAAAATACAGGAAGACTAATTACTCTCACTAATCTGCCTGTAGCATTTGCAAGATATCGTGTGTGAATAAAGTAATGTTTTTCCTGTCGTTCTTATTTTCTTGAATGTATTGATTCTTTGAGAAGAAATTTATTTATTAAGAATACGATTATTTAGATAACCATAACGCATAAATCGCTGTTAGCGAGATTTCCTATGCGGGGTTACGAGCTAAACTGAATGGTAGTCCTGGGAGCAGCGTCTCTCAAAAAATTCTCTTTCCTATAACACGACAAATATCTGTAATGCCAAGACATGTAGCTAAACGTCACATCACTACTGGTCACGAATGCGAAATTTGTATTGCCTAAGAAATTTCACAGTCACAGTTCGATATTTAATGCTATGGTGAATTACTTTTCAGCAGTGCCATAATTCCAGAACAGCTGTAACTAAACACGAAACGTTGCAACTTAAAAATTAGTTAAGGATACTACCACCAAACACATTTACGAACAGTACTGCTAGTCGGAAGATCATGTAAGACAATGTCCCGAGTCAAGATGACTGAATCAGTATGAAGCAAAACACGCTTCAACGCTACCAGCTCCACTTCCTCCGTCGTTTGAAGGTCGCCTTTGCCGTAAATACATTGGTATCAAGGTAACGGTTCTCGATATCCAAGAATCAGCTCTGTACTTTCCAGCAATTATTATACCCGCGGTCAGACGTTTCCACTTCTCCACTCGAAATGCACACGTCCGTACACAGCGAAGAGCTGCAGATAAGATAGCGGCTTCCGGCTCTGCGCTGCTGGTACCCATACCTACCTCACCTCATCGTGAGTCAACAAGCTGCAGCTGCCGTTCGTTACAGCCGCGAGGGTACGACCGTTTTACGCGGTTGTCAAACAGTGCTAGCTACCAACAGACGTTTCGTCAATGGATCTCTGCGACCGTAACTTCTACGCCCGGATATCTTTCCTTCTAACACAGTCTTTCCAGGTTTTTTCTTTTTGATTATTTTTTTAAGTCCAACACGTTTCAGAGCTACAATGCTAGTTTTTTTTTTTTTTTTTTTTGCTGTTTTAGGGCGCACAACTTCAATGGTCATTAGCGCCCTGACTACTCTAAAAATGCACCGCGAGCCACAAGTTGACAACAACAACTAAAAGGAAAAACACAATAAAAGACAGACTGACAGGCATAGGATTAAAAAACTTCATCAAATGTCCTTAGCGAGGTGTGTCAAATTGATAAAACAAAGAACACGAGCAGCTGCTCGTGGGTCATCCGCTAAAATGTCATCGAAAGTATTAGGCAGGTTAAGATCGAGGCGCAGTTGGTTAAGATCGGGACAGGACATTAAAATGTGTCTAACCGTCAGCAAGTGCCCACATGGGCAGAACGGCGCCGGCGCAGCCGTCAGCAGATGGCGATGGCTGAACCGGCAGTGTCCAATCCTTAACCTTGCTAAAACGACCTCCTCCCGCCGAGAAGGGCGTGAGGAGGACGTCCAAGCCACGGGAAGAGGTTTTAAGGCCCGAAGCTTGTTGTCGGTAAGTGCAGCCCAATCGGCATGCCACAGCGACACAACGCGCCGACAAATGACCCTGCTAAAATCGGACGAAGGGACACAACAAGAAGCTGTCCGAGGCTGGAGGACCGCAGCCTTGGCCGCGGCATCTGCAGCTTCGTTCCCAGGGATACCGACATGGCCAGGAACCCACATAAAGCTAACCGGCGGACCGACGTCCACCAGCCGCTGAAGAGAGCGTTGGATCCGGTGTACGAAAGGGTGAACCGGGTACGGATCACTGAGGCTCTGGATGGCGCTCAGGGAATCTGAGCAGATGACAGAAGCAGAATGTCGGTGGCGGCAGATGTAAAGAACAGCCTGGTAGAGGGCAAAGAGCTCAGCTGTGAAGACCGAACAATGGTCATGGAGCCGGTATTGGAAACTTTGTGCCCCGACTATAAAGGAACACCCGACCCCGTCATTGGTCTTAGAGCCATCTGTATAAATGAAAGTCATGGTGATGAACTTCGAACGAAGTTCCAAAAAACGGGAGTGGTAGACCGAACTGGGGGTGACCTCTTTTGGGAGCGAGCTGAGGTCAAGGTGAACGCGGACCTGAGCCTGGAGCCAAGGTGGCGTGTGGCTCTCGCCCACTCGAAAGGTTGCAGGGAGTGAAAAATTAAGGTGTTGAAGGAGGCGACGAAAGCGAACTCCAGGGGGTAGCAGGGCAGAGACATACAACCTATATTGACGGTCAAGAGAGTCGTCAAAAAAGGAACGATAAGACGGATGGTCGGGCATTGACAGTAGCCGACAGGCATACCGACAAAGCAGTATATCGCGCCGGTAAGTGAGTGGCAATTCGCCAGCGTCAGCATGAAGACTCTCTACGGGACTGGTATAAAATGCTCCGATCGCAAGTCGTAAACCCCGATGTTGTATGGAGTTGAGGCGGCGTAAGATGGATGGCCGTGCAGAGGAGTATACGAAGCTCCCATAATCCAGCTTGGAGCGGACGATCGACCGATATAGACGAAGTAGGACGGTTCGATCCGCTCCCCACGACATACCACTGAGAACACGGAGGACATTTAAAGAACGGGTACAACGGGCGGCCAAATATGACATGTGGAGACCAGCTAAGTTTCCTGTCAAAGGTAAGGCCTAAAAATTTGGTTGTCTCCACGATTGGGAGAGCAACGGGACCAAGTCGTAAGGACGGTGGGAGAAACTCTTTGTAGCGCCAGAAGTTAATACAGACCGTCTTCTCGGCAGAAAAACGGAAGCCATTGGCGACACTCCAGGAGTAAAGACGGTCAAGAGAACGCTGAAGACAGCGCTCCAGGACACGTGTACGCTGCGCGCTGCAATAGATGGTAAAATCGTCCACAAAAAGAGAGCCTGATACATCAGCTGGGAGGCAACCCATTATTGGATTGATCGCGATGGCGAACAGAGCGACGCTCAAAACTGAGCCCTGTGGCACCCCATTCTCCTGGCGAAAGGTGTCGGACAGGACAGAACCCACACGTACCCTGAACTGTCGATCCATTAAAAAGGAACGAATAAAAAGAGGGAGGCGACCGCGAAGGCCCCATGTATGCATGGTGCGGAGAATGCCCGCCCTCCAACAGGTGTCGTAAGCCTTCTCTAAATCAAAGAACACAGCCGCGGTCGGGCGCTTCCGCAAGAAGTTATTCATAATGAAGGTCGACAAGGTAACCAGATGGTCAACAGCAGAGCGGCGCCTACGAAATCCACATTGGACATTGGTAAGTAGGCGTCGAGACTCAAGCAGCCAAACCAATCGAGAGTTAACCATTCGCTCCATCACTTTACAGACACAGCTGGTAAGTGAGATAGGTCGGTAACTGGAAGGCAAGTGCTTGTCCTTCCCCGGCTTAGGAATCGGGACAACAATAGACTCGCGCCAGCATGCGGGAACATGTCCCTCAATCCAGATGCGATTGTATGTACGAAGAAGAAAACCTTTACCCGCAGGAGAAAGGTTCTTCAGCATCTGAATATGAATAGAATCAGGCCCTGGAGCGGAGGACCGTGATCGGCCAAGTGTGGTTTCGAGTTCCCGCATGGTGAATGGGGCATTATAACTTTCACAATTCGAGGAGCAAAAGTCAGGTGGCCTAGCCTCCTCTGCCTGTTTGCGGGGGAGGAAGGCAGGGTGGTAATGAGCGGAGCTCGAAACCTCGGCGAAAAAGCGGCCGAAGGCATTGGAGACAGCCTCAGGGGCCACAAGGACTTCATTCGCGACCTTCAAGCCAGAAACTGGGGAGTGGACCTTAGTGCCAGATAGCCGGCGCAGGCTACCCCAGACAACAGAAGGAGTAAAACTGTTGAAGGTGCTTGTGAAAGCAGCCCAGCTGGCTTTCTTGCTTTCGTTAATAATACGACGACACTGAGCACGTAATCGTTTATAATTAATACAATTCGCCACTGTAGGGTGGCGTTTAAAGGTGCGTAAAGCACGTCGACGAGCACGTAAAGCGTCTCTACATGCTGCGGTCCACCAGGGGACCGGTACGCGACGTGGAGAAGAAGTAGGGTGAGGGATGGAATATTCAGCAGCAGCGAGAATGACTTCCGTGAGGTGTGCGACCTGACGATCGCAGCTTGTGAAGGTTTGATCCTGAAAGGTCGCCCTGGAAGAAAAGAGCCCCCAGTCTGCCTTGGAGATGGTCCAACTAGAGGAGCACGGAGAGGGAGTATGCTGCAGGAGATGGATAACACACGGGAAGTGGTCGCTCGAATAAGTATCAGCAAGTGCATACCACTCAAACCGGCGTGCAAGTTGGGGAGTACATATAGAGAGGTCTAAATGGGAATAGGTATGAGATGTGTCCGAAAGAAAAGTAGGGGCGCCAGTATTAAGGCAGACAAGATTGAGCTGGTTGAAAAGGTCTGCTAACAAGGAGCCCCTCGGGCAGGAGGCTGGAGAACCCCAAAGGGGATGGTGGGCATTGAAGTCTCCAGTTAACAAAAACGGTGCAGGTAGCTGAGCAATAAGTTGCATCATGTCTGCCCTGGTAACGGCAGATGACGAGGGAGTGTAAACGGTACAAAAGGAAAACGTAAAAGAGGGGAGAGTAATGCGGATGGCGACTGCCTGCAGGCCGGTGTGCAACGTGATGGGATCGTAGTAAATATCATCCCTGACCAGCAACATAACCCCTCCATGAGCTGGGATTCCTACCATAGGGGGTAGGTCAAAACGCACATAGGTGTAGTGTGCCAAGGCAATGTGATCGCATGGGCGTAGCTTCGTTTCCTGGAGGGCTACGACGAGCGGACGATGCAAGCGGAGCAGCAACTTCAAGTCCTCTCGGTTGGAGCGAATGCTGCGAATATTCCAGTGAATAAGTGCCATCGTAAGAAAAGGAAGATGAGAGAAGGGGTCACCTCGAAGGCCGCTTAGGGCCTGGCTTCGAGCGAGCACTGCCGCCGCTATCAGCAGGCGGACAGTCATCGTCCATGGGGTCTATAGGGTCATCGGCCATCTCGGGAGGATGGCCGGGAGGGGGAGCTTCCTCCGCCGGTGAACGGCCAGATGTACGGCTACCGGCGGTGCGGCCAGGCGAAACGGATGACGGCCTGGGGCGGCAACCGCTGGGTGGCGCAGGAGAAGAAATGCGCCGTGGCGGAGAAGGAGAACAGTGCTTCCTATGCGCCTTTTTGGAAGGACGTTTGGCGGAAGTACCGGTCGAAGGCTGGGAGGTCGAGGGACGGAGGAAGTCTGCACGGGATGGTTCCTTCTTGAAGGACCGTGCATCTGACTTCGGGGTCTTCAACTTAGCAGAAGCTGAGGAAGTGGCTGGTGTCTGTGGTGTGATGGGAGGCAGAGGAGACGTCGACCGCGCGATCTTAGCACTGGCCGAACGGACGACCGTGGTGCTGAAGGTCAGATCGCATGTCTGGGTTGCGACCTCCCGGGTAGTCCGAGGAGAGGCGAGGACAGTACTATATTTCCCCGCTGGGAGCAGCGTGGGCTTCCTACTAGCCAATAGCTTGCGAGCAGCCGAGGTGGACACTTTCTCTTTGACACGAATTTCTTGGATGCAACGTTCGTCCTTATAGACAGGACAGTCGCGGGAGGATGCGGCATGGTCACCCTGACAGTTCACACAATGAGGAGACGGAGGTGGACAGTCACCCTCATGGGCATCCCTGCCACAAGTGACACATTTAGCCGCATTGGAACAAGACTGTCGAGTGTGATTGAAACGCTGACACTGGTAGCAGCGCGTAGGTGTCGGGACATAGGGGCGAACAGAAATAACCTCGTAGCCCGCCTTGATGCGCGATGGCAGCTTAACACTATCGAAGGTCAAGAAGAGTGTCCGGGTCGGTACAAGGTCGTTGTTGACCTTTTTCATGACCCGATGGACAGCCGTCACGCCCTGCTCAGCGAGGAAAGATTGAAGCTCCTCGTCAGTCAATCCGTCGAGGGAGCTAGTATACACTACACCACGAGACGAATTCAAAGTTCGGTGGGCCTCCACCCGGACAGGGAACGTGTACAGGAGGGTGGCCCGAAGCAGTTTTTGTGCCTGAAAGGCACTCTCAGTTTCGAGTAATAAGGTGCCGTTACGCAACCTGGTACAAGATTTGACAGATCCGGCTATGGCATCAACGCCCTTCTGAATAACAAAAGGGTTGACAGAGGAAAAATCCTTTCCGTCCTCAGTGCGAGAAACTACGAGGAACTGTGGGGCAGGCGGTAGTACTTTTGTCACTGTTGGCTGGTCACGTTTCCGTTTTTGGGTCGAAGTCGAAAGCGATGGAGTAGAATCCATTGCGGAGGAATCCCCCATGATTGCCAGCGTCTCCGATGGCGCGCTCCTTCCTTGTGGGGACCCTCTCAGAGGGCACTCCCGCCTTAGGTGAATGTTTACACCTCAGGTCACACCTCCCGAGAAACAGACGGAGGGACCAATCGGCATGGTCAGAAGGTATCAGCTCAGGCAATCACCCCTCCCCGGGCCTGGCCTTTACCAGGGGGTACGCGCGTGCCTTACATGTCTACCCAGGGCGGGGACTTACGCGTTACCCCGTCACCGGCTACGCGTGCGAACGCGTGGGTCGGCCTTCAGACACGCACAGGGAGGAAGGAAGAAGAGGAAAAAGAAGAGAGAGAGGGAGAAAGAGGACAGACTGTCTCAAACGCCGAGGCGGAGACCAGAGAAGGCAAGGAGAAGAAGGCAATGAGAAGGCAAGGAGAAGAAGGCAATGAGAAGGCAAGGAGAAAAAGGCAATGAGAAGGCAAGGAGAAAAAGGCAATGAGAAGGCAAGGAGAAAAAGGCAATGAGAAGGCAAGGAGAAAAAGGCAATGAGAAGGCAAGGAGAAAAAGGCAATGAGAAGGCAAGGAGAAAAAGGCAATGAGAAGGCAAGGAGAAAAAGGCAATGAGAAGGCAAGGAGAAGTCAAGGGAAAGAGTAAGGAAGACAGTGAGGTGGAGAAGAGCAAAGAAAGGGACAAACAAAAGGAAGGAAGAAACGAGAAGTGAAAAACCAAAGAGACCACGATTATAGGTCGTGAAACCGTCCGTCTCCGGACGCAGGCGCTAACTACCCCCGTGAGGGGGATGGACTCCTTTTAGTCGCCTCTTACGACAGGCAGGAATACCTCGGGCCTATTCTAATCCCCGGACCCGCAGGGGGGACAATGCTAGTTTGTAGGGCATTTATCTTTTTTTGGACTTTAGGTCTGCTTCATTTGCCCACATAGCTTTTAGCTATTGCATTGGTGAAGAAACATTTGCACTCTGTGGCTTTTTATCCCACAAATCTCACCAAAATAAAGACGGAGTGCTGGACTGCATGATACATCAAAATACTAATTGTTCTGAGGTGGATAGCATGACGAAGGCAGCAGCGGCAGTGGAAATGATCATAATTAGTTTGCAGTTGAGACGGGATTTGAACGAACCCTTCGCTGCAGCCAATTCTGCGTGCTGTTCTCTTATTTTTATGGTTATGATCAAACTAGGCGCAGAGAGCGATAAGTTTGGTGACGGTTGACCGTGTTAAAATAGGCAATACAATGCGATAAAATACGTCGCAGTACCCATGAAGAATAATCGTGCTTCGTATCACAAACAATTAAGCCTGCAGTTCTACGAGGAATGATGTAAATATGCACATGATAGCACGCTCATGGCGTGTAATCGTCCCATCGCCGGACCTTAGGTTCCCACCGAAATTAAATTTCTGAAACATGTAACAAGCATGTACAGACGATTAGTGGTGTTTAAGATACATATTCAATAAATAGTACGTCATTTTCACTCAATAGCAAGATTCTTAATATACAACTTCAAGCTACAAAGATGGCAATCTCTCATGCATCTAGCCAGAAGAGGGAGGCAAGTAGGACTAAGGAACTTGCTTTGTTCCGTTAAAAGAATAACGAAATTATTCCATCGACTAAAACAGAGTTCAAGCACACACATACTTCTTTGCATGCTATTTAATTAAACAACAAAATGTAATGTATTACGAGTTTCACTTAAAATGATTTAACATTTTAACAACACGTCCGCGAAAGTAGCTGAGCGTTTAGCCTGTCTGACATGGAGATTATCTGGATTTGTTCTCAATACTGCTATGGATTTTCCCTTGGTGGAAGGACGAGCGGGGTCGACTCAGTATCGTCATGGCAATTGAAGAGAGACTTCACCGAGAAGAAACGGATCAAGGTTTGGAAAGCTGGCAACGGTTGGGAAAACTGATGCAATGGCCTTCCATTTCTTCTTCTTCTTCTTCTTCTTCTTCTTCTTCAGTTCGAAGACTGGTCTGAATAAGCTCGTCTCCATATCTGCATAATTAAGGCAACATGTGTCCACTTGAACCAACTTACTGCATGACTAGCTCTCCCTGTGTAACTTTTACCCCAACACTTCCCTTCATCATCATACTGAAGATACCGTCACACTTGACACGTCGGAATGTGTAGTATTACCAGATACCTTGGTTTGAAAGAGTTGTGCCATATAATTCGTTTTTCCTCAATCGATTTAGTGCCACCATGCACTGCACATCTATATTTCCGTCCCATTCCGATTATTCCTTCGTGGTGCGTCATTTTCTTTTAGTCTAAGATTTTTTTTTACAAAAGAATGGAACACAAAAGAATAAATGTTTCGCTCTGCATTGTAATGCTGTCATTTAAACTTCTCGGCAGGTTAAAGCTTTGTGCCGGACCGTGACCGAAGCAAAACTCTGCCTTTCGCCGACAATCCTCTTACCTCACAGCTTACTTCCGCCAGTATCTCTGTCCTATTTTTTCCATCATAACAGGCGCTCTCCTGCATTACCTGAGAGCAAATTACATTATAAATCAATACTTTTTGAAAGATACAGGAATGAAACAGAAGCAATTAAAAGTACATCACGAATGTCATGCCCTTCGGGTACGCCTGCGGTGTTACGGGGCAGCTCCTACCAGACAGGTTAAGCAAGAATTAACCGGGTAACAACAAGGGCATCGAAATGCGCTCACAAACCTGCTGAGTTGCGTCTGCAGTTCTAGGGATTCCAGACGAAGGCTCAAAACATCCTTGCGCAACAGGGGGGGGGGGGGAGGGAGGGAGGGAGGGAGGGAGGGAGAATACAAACACTGCAATCAAGTTTGTGTGTTGGATCTGAAAAGATTACACAATCTTTAGAATGTAACAAAACTTAATGCCTAACTTTGGTCCATGAAGTTCTCCAATCTGAAATAATGACACTGCAGAATTTTCACTTTACTTTGAAGTGACTAAATAGGCATCAGCTTGCGTATTTTTCCTTTAGGATGCGTTAATTACGGTTTATTTGTTATCACGACATTTTTTCGGTCTTCTGATTTTAGTGCATTCTTTACTGGTCAAGATCGGCAATCAGCTTCATGCAATACTGAATTTGGTTTTCCACCAGAAGTAAATACAGTATTTTACTAAACTATTCAATCCTTCAGAACTGGAATTTTATTCATTTGCAACTAGCAGGTAATAGCTTTCACATAACTACGTTTCTTAACTTTCTACCATGATCTTTTTACAGCTATCAACGTACGAAGGCCTCTGGTATTAGGCTCGGAGAGAATGGGAAAGTATCACTTCACGTGACCAGCATGTTTCGATAAATTGGCGAGACCTGAATTGCCGATTTTGTTAGACGAAGTGCTTCTCTAAACACTTCTAAATACCATACATCGATCATTTTGAAAGAGTTGATAACAATACCAAAAATAGTTATGTATTTGGGGCAAAGCACTATCCCCTTGATTCTACAGTTAATTTTGCTATTGCAACGGTCGAGAACATGTCTCCGTCACAGTTTGGAACGCTGTCCCGCGTACATTTCATATAAATTCACTTGCGAAGTATTAATTTCACGTAATTTGGTTCTGTTTTCCTAACGGCCTCACCCTCTATAAGACTGCACCAGAAACTGCCGAGGGGACAGGTCAGTGTGATTAAGATTTTAATTTGTCGTTCTGTCGCTATAGGCCACAGAAAGCACCGTTCTTTAATAGGCATGAACCTAGAAGTCCACTCACCCAACCAATTACAGCAAGCACGATAGGTTCAATGGTTTAATTTGACCCACAAATACATATAGCACACAACAAGCAAATACACCCTAGAAGGATCACCAATTTTACCAAGTGACTTCATTTCATGACAACCTCACGCTAAGAAATAGTCCGCTTCCGCCACAAATATCTAACGGTTCTACCAATAGTAAGCAATGTTACAATGACTAATTAGTTTTCTTGATGTTCCTCAAACACACACACACACACACACACACACACACACACACACACACACAGAGGTAATAGCACGGACACGTACATCCTTGCTTTATACGAAGGCCGGCCGGGGTGGCCGAGGGGTTCTAGGCGCTACAGCTTGGAACCGGGCGACCGCTACGGTCGCAGGTTCGAATCCTGCCTCGGGCATGGATGTGTGTGATGTCCTTAGGTTAGTTAGGTTTAAGTAGTTCTAAGTTATAGGCGACTGATGACCTCAGAAGTTAAGTCGCATAGTGCTCAGAACCATTTGAACTAGCCATTCTATACATAACAACCTTGTTGAGAGGTGGGACGTAGTTTACGAAACCAACTCACACAGATTATGTATTCATCTAAATTCAGTTCCTGATCCACTGTACCTCGAACGGCTGAGCAAATCCATTAGCTATTAACAGAAGTAATAAGTTCGTTAACTGAGTGCAATTCACTGTCCAGTCACATTAATGTGGCCACTTGTCCAAAGCCTGAATAACCACATTGTGCAGCAAGGACGTCTGTGACGCGTGCAGGAAGAGAGAGATTTTTTGTTTGGGGTTTAAGGGCGCTCAACTACTGAGGTCATTAGCGCCCAGTCACAATTGTTAGAGCACATAGAATCTAGTAAAACTCAAGGGGGGGGGGGGGCGGGGACACACACCAGAAAGTTCTTACAAAGATGCAGATAAAATAAGTGAAAGAGTTAGATGTCTTTGGACAATCCAGTCAAAGTAATGAAACGAAGAACGCGAGCAGCTGCTCGAGCGTCATCCGCTAGAATATCCTGTAAAGTAGATGGCAGAGACAGGACAACACGAGATTGACTAAAACGGGGATACGACAATAAAACATGGCGCACTGTTAATGCATGACCACAAGGGCACTGCGGGGCTGGGTCACCGGAAAGCAGGTAGCGGTGGCTAAACCGGCAATGCCCAATCCGCAATCTGGTCAGAAGGACCTCTTCTCGCCGAAATGGTCGGGAGGAGGTTGTCCAAGCAGTTGGGAACGGTTTTACTGCCCGGAGCTTGTTTCCTTGAAGTGAGGACCAAGTATCCCACCACAAGGACACAAGCCTCTTACAAACAACCCCACTAACGTCAGATGACGGGACACAATGGGAGGCTGGCCGAGGCAGGAGGACTGCAGCCTTGGCTGCAGCATCAGCAGCCTCATTCCCAGGCACTCCTACATGACCGGGAACCCACAGAAAGCTGACAGGAGAGCCACCCTCAGCAAAAGAATGGAGGGACTGCTGGATCCGTTGAACCAAAGGATGGACCGGATATGGAGCTCCAAGGCTATGAAGAGCACTGAGTGAATCAGAGCAGAGTACATACGATGAATGGCGGTGGCGGCGGGCATTCTGAACGGCCTGATGGAGAGCAAGAAGCTCGGCCGTAAAGCTGGAACACTGGTCGAGGAGCCGGTATTTAAAGGTGACGGCCCCGACGACAAAGCCACAGCCGACACCATCGTCAGTTTTTTTGAAGAGAGAGAGAGAGAGAGAGAGAGAGAGAGAGAGAGGGGGGGGGGGTTCTGGAACGTACAGGGATGTGGAGCCATGTCGGCCAGCTGCGATATGCTTCTCTGTACTTACACCAGGGGAGTAAACTCGTCCTGGTACTCTTCGAACCAGGCACACAACTGCGACTGTGTGACACCGCGCATTATCGTACTCTTAAGTGCTACCGTGAAGAGAAGGAACAAGCTGCAAGTACTAATGGGAGTAGACATGTTTCCCAAGAATGAATGCATACTTCTGTTGATCCACTGTCAATTCCAGCATGACGAGATCACCCAGGGTATGCCACGAAAACGTATACACAGATCATAACGCTCCTTTGTCCGGCCTGGAGTCTTCCGACGATTGTTACAAGGTGTTTGCTTTCAGGCGTTTCAAACCTTACACGCTTATGATCATCTTTTCGATGGAATATAAAGCGTGAGTCATCTGCAAAGGCCACCTGTCGCCTCACAGTGGACATCCAACTGCTGTATTGGCGTGCAAAATCCAGCCTTCGCCGCCGATGGACAGCAGTCAACATGGGTGCATAAACCAGGCGCTTGTTGCGGAGACACATACAGCAACGTTCGCTTAACGGTTGTTGAGGAAACATTGTTCGTAGCCCCTTGGTCCATCAGGGCATTCAGTTGCTCAACAGTTCTATTCGCTCATACATATTTCCGCAGCCATCGTTCACCCTTGTCATCTATCGCCCATGGTGCACTGCAGTTACCTCGGCGCCTGTTATGGCATGCACAGTATACTCTGACACGGCGGCACGCGAACAGTTTACAGACTTTGCCATTACGGGAATGCTTTCACCATTTGCCCGATAGCCAATGATCATTCCTTCGGTACATTCGATAAATCGTTCAGACAATAACTTTAATGTTATCCGTGTCCCTCGACACACTGCACACACTATTCATTGTTAGTGCTGCCTACCTGTGAATGGTTATTGCACGTTGATGTGTAACACAGACGGTCAAATTAATGCGATTGGACTGTGTAATTACCAAATTTCCGGTACAACGTGGCCTACTTCGTAAACAGCCTTGATTAGTCCTTAGTAGGCAAAGAGGATTGCCAAGGTTTGTAGTGCTGTATAATACAAATACTCTGCTCTCAAGGCTTTTCGAGTGTTCCATACTTGAAAAGCTTGTAACTGAAAGACCTAGCTCTGATTCTTGAAATAACTGAGCTAACTATTTAAAAATTTCTGTTCTGCTCTAGTGGTTTTCCGTTTCTGAAGTAGTGTGACTTTCAACTTCCCAAACAAGTCTCTTGTCCTCCGTACTGTGCGTCTACCTTCGTAGCTGACCAGTTGGGTTACTGCCATGCGGACAACCACTTGTGATAATTTTTAATTCGTGAAAAGAATAGTCTCTTCAACTTTTTAAAGTCAAGGGTCACACTAACAGTAGTTCATATTCTTAAAGATGGCGTTTCTGACCTTGTCTCCCTCTGTCAATAATACGTTTGGCAGAGAATGGGACAGCTGCTGGTTTCTTAAGCCTACCAGTGGAGAGGCTGTTTTAGCATATGTGAAGCATCTGCATTGTGTTTCCCTCAACTCCGGCGTAGATCAATAGTGTGTGAGACTTCTTTCAGGCGCATCGCCCCTCCGTAAGTTCCGTAAACCTCTGGAGCCGTCGACGGGACGTTTGTACAGAGTACCATGGCCGGAAGTTTTTGAAGCCTTTGGTCTAAATAAAAGCAGTGGACGGCGAGCGGCTGGTGTGTTTCAGAAGCCACCAGGCGCCCATCTCCACGGGAGGGCATGACTTATCTGCGACGCTTCCGGGTGTCTGAGTGAGGGCGCTGAACCGCCTTCTCCAGTTCCAGCTATCTGTTTTTGGAGCTCCCGGAACCTCAGCCGCCGCCGCCGTCACTGGTGGCCTATGTTTAGCCTCTCCAGCTCCACGACTTATTTCCGTCTCGCGTGTTTTAGTTCCCGGTTAGGACCAGCTTCTTTTCGCCCGTACGGGTTCAGCGACTTCCTACTGCACTTTGCCTCATTCGATGACAATTCTTTTTGTCGTTACCGTGTCCACAACTTGTGCCATTTCGGTCTCGTCCTGTCGAACTGCACCTGTGAATGAGGGAGATTAGTGTGACAAGATTTATCTGTCAGCAGCACTATCAGATTATCCCCTTATGATGCTGCTTGTTCTCTACAGGGACGTATCGTCATTGGAAGCTTGTAAGGAAATGTGCATGGCTGCATATACACATTTTTTTTTTAGAATAGACAACTCATGATGAAACATTTTCCGAATGGGACGGAAATCGGTAAGTGTGACTTACATGTGCAGACAAACAAGTCATTACAATTTCAGAAAAAATTGAATGGTTTATT
This sequence comes from Schistocerca cancellata, assembly GCF_023864275.1. Classification (NCBI taxonomy): domain Eukaryota; kingdom Metazoa; phylum Arthropoda; class Insecta; order Orthoptera; family Acrididae; genus Schistocerca; species Schistocerca cancellata. Next base: position 339,387,410 of record NC_064632.1, read on the forward strand.
CAAGAGAAGGAGCTTCACAAATTGAGCAAATCAATGACCTTTTAGTCCACCACTGGCCCTTGTGTAAGCAGTTATGCGGTTTGTCACTGACATTTGTTGGATGTCCTCCAGAGCTATATCGTGCAAATTCTGTCCAACTGGCGTCGTAGATGGTCCAAATCCCGAGCTGACAGGAGAGGCCGGCCCGTAACGCCGCAAACGTTCTCAGTTGACGAGAGATCTAGTGACCTTTATGGCCAATACAAGAACGCACACGAGCAATAGAATCTCTCGCCGTTTGCGGGAGGACATAAAATGTAAGCCCAGAATTGCTTTCCAACGAAGGACAGCGAAACGTAGCGTAGAGCGCCATCGACGTGCCGCTGTACTGTGAGGGGGCCGCGGATGACAACCAAAGGAGTCCTTTTATGAAATAAATGGCTCGTCAGGCAATCATTCCTGGTTGTTGGGCCGTATGACGGGCGACTATCATGTTGGTATCCCACCACTGTCCAGGGCGTCTCCAGACACGTCTTCGCCCATCACCCGGTGTCAATTCGACGCGGGACTCATCACTGGAGACAGCTCTCCTCCAATAGCATTCCAGGTCCCAATGACCAGCGAAGATGTGTCTGGAGACATTCCGGACAGAAATGGGCTGCCAACCTGATAGTCTCCCGCCATACGGCCAGACAACCAGGACTGCCATTTCATTTACCAGGACCCCTTTGCCATTTGCGGCACCGTTGCAGCACAGTGGTACGTTGACAATATCCCACGCCCCATTTTGTTGCCCTTCGTGACAAGTTGTCCCGGATTTACCGTTCAGCAAGATAACACCTTTCCACAAACTGCGAGGGTTTTATGCTTGTCTCCGTGCTCGCCAAATCCTAACTTGACCAGCAAAGCCGCCATATCTCTCTCTCTCCAATGAAAACATTTGGACCATTATTGCCGGAGCTCGGGATTTTGATAGTCTAAGGCGCTAATTTGACAGAATTTGGCACGATATCACTCTAGTATAAGAGCCAGAGGTGGACCAACCCGTTACTGACTTGCTCAATTTCTGAAGCTTTCTCTTTAATAAACCATCCACTTTTTCTGAAATTGTGATCATTTGTTTTTCTTTACATTAACATCACATGTACAGATTTTCATGCCCTCCTGATAATTCCTTTGTGGTGCATCTCTTACAGTGTATTTGAAAATTAAAAAGAACTATTTCTACGCTTGAAATGATCTCTGAGATGTGTACTTTATCCAGTGATCATCCCAAGTTCGCCAGGAACTCCGTTATCGAGTAACCAGGTGATTTGTGAAAAAGTGTTTCCGAAAACCACTCACAGCGGGATTCAAAAGCCGACATCGTGGCCAATGTGGCACCATGTAATTTCAACGACAACCTGGCAAACATTATGGAAATTGTGAAAGTGTTCGAAGTTTAGACCAGATCAGCGTGTTACGACGTCTGCAGAAAAGCGGACGAAAAGTGTATCGATCGAGCAGAGAGCAGATTAAACTGCCACAAGGACCTGCAAGATCGCCTTGGCCACAAAGAAGATGGAGACTGATCTCTTACTGGAATTTGAAGGACTGCTGTATGGTCCAGGGATCGCTGACTGGAGGTATGTTTAACATAACCACAAAAATGTAACCCAAAACTTTAAACGCGTTTTTCACGAAACCGTACTTTTCAAACTGTCGGGATACGTAAGAACGGTGCATACGATTTTGATTGGAACTTGCTAAAGGCATTTTACACTGAATTCCCTACCAGTGCACGTAGCCGTTTCGCGACATCTTCAGTACACGCTTTTGTCTCGATTTTGTGGCCGATGAAAATGACGTGCCGAATTTTATAATTCTTTCTCAGCACAGCCTACCCTACCACACCCTTACAAACTTTTCAGGCTAAGCAGTCCTGTGTCAACATGCCAATGTAAACAAGATGTCCATTATTGATACCAACGCAGCTTTGTTTATACCTTTTAATTGAAAGGTAACCACAGTACGTGTTGCGGAATTGTATCAAGCAGCAGTAGAGTTACGCCACCACTTATTGCCATTCACTAATTTCCGATACGCAGACGACCATGGTTAGCTTGTTGCACTGCAGATACAATATTCAGCTCTGTCGAAGCGATAGGAGTGCACGCATCGCAGTATCACTTATGTTAACTAGCAACTACCTTGAGCTGAATGCCTGACGTGTTACTCCATTATGAGTTTCCCACAGTAGTTATACAGGGCTCTCATAGCACTGGATATTGTCTGAAATTTATTGTAATGTTCTACTTTCAGTAGAACTTTCAGAAAAGGTTAGTAACCTCGACAAAATTAACTCGAGAACTTGTCAGGTAGCTTTGCTCATCTGTATGAATTTTATACTGCTGACAGAGTGTTTAACAGCTTATCTGTATGCGATCTCGGGAAATGGCCGTGTATTATTACGTACATATTTGTAGCCCGTCTTCTCCTTTCCAATCGGCCCATTTCGTCTGAACCAAACATAACTAGGTAGGGCTAACTTGGCTCGCGTGTTATCACAGCAAGTATTGGCAAGTCTTGGCAAGTCTATGCTGGTCCGCACTTCATTAAAAAAATGAAATGATCGTGTGGCACTGTTGCCAATCTCTATCAGCGACGAGTACAAATTAAATGTATTAGGACTTATTCAGCGGGAGAGGCAGCTAGGCGTACACTCCGGAACGGAAGCATTGCGGCAGTATTTGTCGATGATAGGGCCAGCGGCAACGAAGTGGCGCCAGGCGACAAATAACGTTACGTGACTAGCTGGACGCTATAGCCGAATGTGTAACAGGGATCAAAGTAGCTTTCTCACATCACATGATGATGGAAATATACCAAGTACGTGGTCAGCCTCCAGGGAGAAGGTACAGGACACTCTGGAAGCTTCCCGCGACGCACGAAGGTAGTATAAATATGGGATTAAGAGGACCCTATAGGCAGTCGAGATCTGCTCAGTATAACGACGCAAGCTCCGTGTCGTTCTACGGCAGAAGTGGGAACTTAGTACGACTCGCTAGCCTCGGCTCCGCAACAACCAGGGAGATAGATTCCAGAGTAAGAGATTCAACTGAAAGTAGTGCAAGATAGTGCCAGTAGGGATTGTCAGTCATCATACTATAAGGGCTCTTATGAATTCTACCCTGCAGCAGTGATCACTCATCACAGAGTTCCGTATCCCGCACCTTAGCATTAGCTTGCTCCGTCTAGCTGTCTGAGTTGCAGAAGCTGCCCGCGCCTACTTTTACTCTTCGAGAAGATCGATTGAGGTAAGTCCCCTGAATCCAGTTCGTGTCAGTCTCACTCCCTCTCGGGACACGACAGCATTGATGGCCTGGAGGATCCGTCCGGGGAAATTCGGCACCCGGTTGCAAGTATAATTTCAAGTGACGCCACATTCGGCGATGTGCGCTTCAATGATTAAATGATGCTGAGGGCAGCGCAGCACCCAGTCCACTAGGTGAGAAAATCAACACGGCCGGGAATCGAACCCGGGTCCGCTGCTTGGTAGACAAACACGTAACCACTCAGGTAAGCATGCGAAATGCACTTCAGAAATTTATTTAGTACGTTGCGCTTAAGCGCGGCCGGTATCCAGTCCGGCAGCTGTAACTGTACTTTATTGACTGTTCAGACCGCCATTAATTTTTCTATCGCTCGTTCATGTTTCGATGTAGTTTGTCAGCTCCTCTAGCGGGAACCCCATAATATTCCCATCCGTTGAAAGCCTTGACGCGATGAATAAATCGATGCAGCTGTTACGGATCATACCTGACTTATAAAGTTACTATGCCTTTACAGTCATGACATTACTTCGTCGAGACACGGTGTACCACTATTCGTCCTGTGTAAAGCCTCTACATTATCCACTATTCTGGCAATGTCTATCAGGCCTTTCTTTTTTTTTTAATAATTTATTGAATTAGACCTTTCAGAAAGGAGGATGCGTAAACATAGTCCATTTTATTCTGCTATTTTTAGTACGCAGATATACCTAGGGGTGGATGCAGGCTTCAAGATCTGTGGGGTCGGGGGAGACAGGGGTGTCAATTTTGTTGCGCTCTCTCTCTCCCCCCCCCCCTCTCCCTGCAATTACTGCTTGCTGTCATCCAAATGACACAGGCGACTTCGATTTTAAGAATAGCACTGAAAAGTATATGAAATGCTTTAATATTATGATAAATCCTACACTATACATTGCCATATAATCGGATGCCTTCAGAGACTCTTTAGTCCTCAACAAAGATGAACATTTTGCCAAAAATTCGAAAATGCCGATTTGTTGGTTCAGGTAAGAGAAAAAGAACTCAGCAGAATTTAGTGTCACGAAAGCAGAAATTTTAGATAAACCAAAGTTTCCAAACAAAGGATTAGGAAGTTGAAGGATTTTCAGGAAAAGGTCAACGTGCATCACTGTATGGCCCTTGAAATAATAACGCAGTGAACGAATGAAGAAATAGTGTGAAGAAGAAAAATCAGGAAAGAAGACGAAACCATGTGGATGTTACTTCACATGATCCATGGACAGCTGACGTCGAAGAAAGACGAAAAATTTGTTTATAATATTGCTTGTTGGTACATCGTTTCAGCACAACAACCAAGAAATATTGTCATCACTTTTAGTAACTATGGAAGTAATAAATTCTCATAGTTTATTCAATATAAAATCTAAGCGTGCACTTACTATCAATATTTCACTTAACACTACGACTGAATACAGGTCTGTAAAGTGTGGTTGTGCGAACCTCAAATGAGTCTTTTCCACCTATTTTTCGGGAAGACAGTGATTTTTCTTGGTAGACAGTCTTCCCCTTTACGTCTACCGTTATTCAATCGTATTTTTTTTAATTTTATTATTATGGGATTCCACAGCCTCAACGTGTTTTGAGATTAAAAACATGCTCCAAGTAAGATGTACTCTTTATTATACATAACATTGGCCAATTTCACTTTCAGGTGATTTTCAAAAATCATGTTTTAAGCTTCATGCTTCATTTCACATGTATTAATGTGGCCAACAGATTACAGCCTACTTGGACCTCAAAATTTATGTCGTTTGTAGTTTCTGGCTGCAGATGCCGTCAGCTTGCAAGCCTGAACCTGACTAGCTTCTTACCTGTTTAATCGGTGGACCCACAAAAGTTGGCGGATACTCACACAAACAAGATAAGTATCCTGTTTTACACACTGTCTAGTCACGTTGACGTGACCACCTATCAACGGCCTGATTAAGAACCATCTGCAGTGCGGACCGCTGCGACACATGCAGAAAGAATGTCAGTGATGTTCTGGAAGGTACCGACAGGGATGTGGCGCCATGCCGCCTCCAGTGCCGTGGGCAGATACGCCAGGTTTCTCGGTTAGCGATCAAAGACGCGAACAGCCCGATCGAGGTGCAACCACAGATTCTCGATTAGGTTAAAAAACGGAGAGTGTTGGCCAGGGGAGTACGGTTAAATTATTCTCTTTGAGCCACGCGCCGTCATGGATCATGTGAAGTAACTTCATGGTTCTGTTCAAATGGCTCTGTGCACTGTGGGACTTAACTACTGAGGTCATCAGTCCCCTAGAACTTAGAACTACTTAAACCTAACTAACCTAAGGACATCACACACATCCATGCCCGAGGCAGGATTCGAACCTGCGACCGTAACGGTCGCGCGGTTCCAGACAAGCGCCTAGAACCGCTCGGCCACATCGGCCGGCCATGGTTCTGTCTCCTTTCCTGTGAGCTTTGTGACACTTTCTGTTCTCCTGCTGGTAGACACCATCATGGTGAGGATAAACGAACTGCATGTAGGGGTGGGCATGGTCCACTAGGGTAGATGCATACTTGTGTTGATCCACCTTGCCTTCCAGAAAGACGAGATCACATCGGTGTGAGGGTACAGTGCCCGCATGTGGCAGTATTTTCCGTATGCTAATACTTTAGATATACATATAGTGATCGATGAAGTTCTTCATTGAGCGTGTTTTTCTTTGATTGTTGACAATACGCTGGAAACCAATTATTGTTGTGGTTCGAGTTAGTTCGGCTCTGTGCCAGGAGGGAATGATCCGAACATAGATAGTGCATTCGTCGGCAATGCTCGATAATCATTTTAATGCTCTGATAGCGTGTCTGTGCCGCGATCAGGCGTTGCTTAAGTTTCAGTGTGAAAGTGATCGGTAATAAATTACGGCAAGTAGATTGAAATGGTAAATTTTATCGAAAGTGTGTTTACAGAGTGTTTGAATAAATTATAATCCGTGACCCCTTAATCTATGTTCTCACATTAAACAGTCATCCTAGTATCCCTGGAGGAATTATTTAATGAGATTAGCCGTATGGAAAATTTGTTGGGAGGAATACTGAAACTATCGTTACCGGGAATTCCAGGAAAACATTCCCATCATTGTAACGCTCCCTGCTCATTGCATGGTATTTGGTTTCAGACGTTTCACTCCGTAGACGCCAATGGCCGTGTTTCCGATTGAGTATAAAACGTGAATAGGGACCGGTGACCAAGCAGTTTGGTCCTCCCCCCCCCCCCCCCTTTTTAAAGCAACCGCCGGCCGAAGTGGCCGCGCGGTTCTAGGCGCTGCAGTCTCGAACCGCGAGACCGCTACGGTCGCAGGTTCGAATCCTGCCTCGGGCATGGATGTGTGTGATGTCCTTAGGTTAGTTAGGTTGAACTAATTCTAAGTTCTAGGGGACTAATGACCTGAGAAGATGAGTCCCATAGTGCTGAGAGTCATTTTTTTTTAAAGCAACCAACCAACCATAAAACCTGGATCATCTGAAAAGGCCCCTATCGCTACTCAATAGTCAGCATTGTTGCATGAAACAGGCGTCCGCTGCGGAGACCAATAGGGAAAGACGTTCACTGAACGGAAACACTGTTGGCAGCCCCTTGGTTCGTATGTGCGTTCAGCTGCTGGACAGTTGCACATCTATTCGCCGGTTCACATCTCTGCAGCCGTCGTTCACGCTTGTCATGGATGGCCCCTGTTTTGGAAAGGCTTCCACCCTTGGCCTAAAAGCCGATGATTGATTGATATTGATTTAGGGCGCAAGGAACAACTGGGATCAAGCCCAAGTCAAAGCTATAGGATACGAACACGGATAGGAGGGAAACGACTATATGTCAGTCCCAATGGACAGAACAGGAGAGAGCTGAAAATAGGCGCGTGGAAAAAGGGCTAAAGACACCATACAAAAATGGAGGTCCAAAACTAAAAATTAATGGCCTTCGCCGTATTGCTTCGGTGGATAAGAAGGAAAACGCGTACGACAGCCCGCTCGTCATTCGCTAAAACAGCTGATAAATCGGACGGCAAACTCAAGCTGGAATGTAAATTGTGGTGGACAAAATTTGGGCGCAGTGCATACAAGTTTGCGGGGTAGCGCCACTGAGCAAACGTCAATGGCTAAAAAAAGGCAGTGCCAAATACGCAGCTGAGTTAAAATGATCTCCTCCCGGCGAGAGGGTCGAGAGGAGGTCGTCCAAGTCGCCGAGAGAGGCTTCATAAGCCGGAGCTTATTCCTGTGAAGGGAGGACCATTGGCTTTGCCAAAGGGAGACCATCTGCTGACAGACGGCAACGCAAAGACCGTCGGAGGGAACAGCGTGAGCAGCCTCGTTTCCTGGCTGATCGACATTACCAGGGACCCACAGAAACATGACATTGGCTCCACCAAGAGTGAGCAAGTGACAGTTTTCCTGGACCCGCTGCACCAAGGGATGAGCAGTGCACAGAGACTTTGGAGGACGCTGAATGAGCAGAGGACACTATTGGGAAGGCTGTGTCACCGGGTGTACTCCGTGGCCTGATACAAGGCGAAAAGCTCGGGTGTAAGTACTGAGGATTGTGCCGGAAGCCGATATCGAAAGATACGGGTGCCAATGACGAAGGCACACCTCACCTCACGGTCAGTCCGAGAGCCACCAGTGTATAGAAAGCTACTATCGCGAAGTTCCATGCGAAGGTCCGCCACACACCGTCAGGTGGCTTGCGGAGTATGGATGTAGATGTAGAAGGTAGTGAAACTGAAGGCGATAGACCGAGGCTGGATTAGTGTCCTTAGGAAGCGAATGAAGGCCAAGGTTAACATGCGCCGCTTCATGAAGCCAAGGTGGTGAAGAGTTCACACCCACTGGGAAGGTTACAGGTAGCATGAAATTAAGCATCTGTAGCAAGTGGCGAAAGCGGACTCCAGGAGGTAACAGAAGGGGTCTGAGCCCCATACTGACAAAGGAATCATCAAAGGAGGCATAGGACGGCTGGCCACACATGGCCGGCAAAGGGCATACATACCTGCTGAGGAGAAAGTCACGGTGGTGGGATAGTGGTAGTTCGGCAGTTTCAGCATACAGACTCTCAACCGGGCTAGTGTAAAAGGCCTCTGGCCAATCAGATGTCATGATGGTGGATAGTGTTGAGATGGCGTAAGAGGGATGGACGTGCAGATGCGTAAACAAAGCACCTATAGTCTAGTTTCGAACGGACAAGGAACCGGTACAAACGGAGGAGGGTGGTCCGATCGGCACCCCAGGAAGTACCATTGAGGACACGTAGTACATTGAGGGACCGCGTACAGTGGGCTGCCAGGTAATATACATGGGAGGACGAAGAGTGTTTTGTATCTAGCAGAAGTCCCAAGAAGTTCGTAGTGTCAACGAACGGAAGGGCAACGGGCCCAAGATGGAGAGATGGTGGAAGAAACCATTTGCACCGCCAGAAATTCATACAAACTGTTTTGTCAGGGGAAAAGCGAAGGCTCCAGGAGTTAAGACTATCAAGAGAGCTCGAGATGCCACTCAGTGAAACAGGTCCGTGGATAACTACAATAGATGGCAAAATTATCGACAAACCCACATGCACCTTGGAAACTCTGTCTTATAAAAATGCCCGAAGAAAACAGGGCAGGCTCCCTCGGAAACCCCCACGTATGTATGGAGAATACCAGTTCTCAAGCAGGTGTCTTAGGCCTCCTCCAAATCGAAAAATACGGCGACAGTCTGGGATTTCCGCAGAAAACCATTCGTGACATGTGTGGACAAAGTAACGAGAGGGTCAACTGCAGAACGCCGAGCTCGAAATCCACACTGTGCATTGGTTAGTAAATGGCGAGACTCGAGCCACCGCACCCGCCAGGCATGAAACATGCGTTCCACCACCTTGCAAACGCATACCCATACCTAAGCCTTACCGGGCTAAGGTATGGGTATGACAGTGGCTTCACGCCAGCGTCCAGGAAATGTGCCCTCAGCCCAGATGTGGTTGTACGTGTTAAGCAGGAAGTGCTTGCTTGCAAGAGAGGTGCTGCAACAGCTGAATGTGGATGGCGTCTGGCCCTGGGGCGGAGAATCTGGATGAACTGAGAGCATGATCTAGCTCCATCATAGTAATGGCGTCATTGTAGCACTATTCGGAGAACAGAAGGATATCGCCCGAGACTACTCCGCTCGTTTCCGATGGAGGAAGGCGGGGTGATAGTGGGAAGAGCTCGAAACTTCCTCAAAATGGCGGCCCAAGATGTTGGAGATAGCAATAGAGTCCACGACGACTACATCTGCTACTGTCAGGCCGGAAATTGGGGAATGGATCTTGGTTCCAGAGAGCCATCGGAGGTTGGTCCACACGACAGGTGTGGAACTTTTAAAAGAACTAGTGAATGAAATCCAGGTAGCTCTTTTGCTATCCCGAAGAACTCTACGAAATTTGCACACATCTGTTTATAATGAATGCAGTTTTCCAGCATAGGATGGCGGTTAAAAGCGCGGAGAGCGCGTGTCCGTGCATGAATTGCGTCACAGCATGCCTCAGTCCACCAAGGGACGACGTGGTAAAGAAGAAGTGCGATGAATTGAACGTCCTGCAGCAGTAAAGATAACGTTAGTGAGATAGTCCACCTGGGGTAATCTTGTTCCTCGAAGGTCGCCACAGAGGAGTAAATCTGCCAGTCAGCCTTAGTTACGATTTGGGTGTGCATGTGGATGGGGTAGGAATCAGCAGACAGATCACACGGGAAATTGTCACTCAAGTAGGTGTCAGAAAGAATAGACCACTTAAGACGATGGGGAAGTTGGGCAGTGCAAAATGATAGGTCCAAATGGGAATAGGTGTGCGATGAGTCGGAAAGGGAAGTGGGTGCTATAGTGTTAAGGCAGAAGAGGTTAAATTGGTTAAGAAGGTCAGCCAACCTCTGACAGGTCCCGGGAGAACCCCAAAGGGGATGATGCGCATTAAAGTCACTGGGTAGCAAAAACGGCGGGGAGAGGGGGGGGGGGGGGCTAGCTGCACAATAAATGGAAGCGGAAGGATGTCTGCCCTGGTGACAGCGAAAGACAGACGGACATAAATGGTACAGAGGAAAAAAGTCAGGCAGGGGAGGAAAAGGCGAACTGCAACAGCTTGAAGACAGGTAGTCAGGCAGATGGGTTGACTAAGAAGATCATCCCGTACGAGCATCATGGCCCCAATGACATGGAATGCCAACCTCAAGGTGAAGGTCAAAACTAATCAGTAACGTGAAAGCTCAAAGCGGTCGTGACTGCGATTTCGTTTCCTGATGACAGAGTACAAGGGGATGCTGCGATGCTAAAAAGCAGCTGTGAATCCTGTTTCTGGAACCAAAGGGCAAGAACGGTCCACTGGAGGACAGTCATGAAGAGGAAGGGAAGTAGGGGTGTCAACTCTGCGGTCACCGAGTGACAGCCGGTGTATAGTCGCTACTACAGGGCACACAAGCAGGAGGATCCTGCTCCATGGGGTCCACAGGAGCATCGGCGTGCTCGTGCGGTCGGTCTGTGGAGTCTAAAGGTGAAAAACAGCTGGTGGTGCGCACCGGCGAGATATAGGCCGGCTGGGCTAAGGCACCACGTAGCGACATCGTCGAGCAGGATCTTCGAGATGGCGAAGAAGACAGTTTGTCTTTAGCGGACTTCTTGGAGCCCTTCTGGTTAGAGGAAGACTTGGGTGTTTGGCTGGAAGGACGTAGGAAGTCCTCACAGGAGTACTACTCTGTCCTTTCCTGCCTGCTGGTTGTGTATTGGGTGGCTTCGCCCCTTGAGGCGAGAGTGACTGTTGCAGTGCGCGACGGGGGGGGGGGGGGGGGGGTGACGGCAATGCTACATTGGGCGATTTCGCAAACTCCGAGCCGAATTTGAGGTCGCATGTCTGCATGGCCATGTCCTTCATGGAGCGAGGGAACAAGAACAGAACTATAGGTGCCAGACGGGAGAACACATGGTTTGCGACTAGCCAGTAACTTTAGAGCTACTGGGTAGGGCAGTTTTTCCTTTACCCGAATCTCTTGAGCAGCCCGCTCGTCTAGACATACGGGACAATCCCGAGAGGAGGCGGCATGGCCGCTATTGCAGTTGATGCAGCTAAGAGGAAGAGGTGGACATCCGCCGTCGTGTGTATTCCTGTCACTGGTTATCCACTTGGCTGGGTGTCGACAACATGTTCGAGTGTGGTTGAAACAATGACACTGGTAGCAGCGCATCGGATTCGGAATATACGGCCGGAGTGTGATAGTTTCATAGCTTACTTTGATCTTGGACAGCAGCACCACCCTATCGTGAGGAAAAGAGTGCGGGTGGGCACCAAGGAGGAATAGACCTTTTTCATTACATAATGGACAGCAATGACACCCTGATCAGAGAGGTAAGATTTTATTGCAGCTTCAGACCGTCAAGCAGCCAGGTGTAAATTATACCACGCGAAGAATTCATTCTACGTGCGTCGACAGGAACAGAGTAGCCGTGGAGAACATAGGCAGCAAGTAGCTTTTGTGTTTGAGAATCAGAAGCCGTCTCCAAAAGCAAAGTGCAGCAATTGCATCAACACTTTTCTGGATAATAAACGGACTGACCGTGGCGAAGGACTGGCCGTCGCGAGTATGAGAGACAACCGCCGTGCAGCGGAAAGGTTCTTCGAATCAGTAGCCTCATTACATTTACGTTCCGTAGACGTCGATGGAGAGGATGACTGACTCGTCATGAGGAAATCCCCATGATTGCCAGCGTCTCCGATGGTGCGCTCCTTCCAACGGGGGGCCCACTTCATAGGAGGGCACACCTGACAGGTGATTGTTCACACCTCTGGTCACATCTCTCGAACACCTGACGGTGGGACGAATCGGCAATTTGGGAAGGTTACAGCTCAGGCAGTCACCCCTCCCTGGGTCTGGCCTGTACCAGGGGGTACGTGCGAATCCTACCTGTTGACCCAGGGCTAGGAATTACGCGTTACCCAATCACCTGTTACGTGTCAGATGCATGGGACGGCCTTCAGGAGCGCAAAGGGAGGAAGAAGAAAAAGAGGATCCTCAAAGGCCGAAGCGGAGGAACGAGAGGAGAAGGGACACAAAAAGGAAAAGGTAACCCAAAACAAAGTTGAGACTGTTTGCATGTCAGCGACAGAAAGCAGAACATTCCGAATAATACCCCAGACATGTTCCCCAAGGGAGGGGAAAAAGAATAGGACAGACATGCAGCACGGAAGGGGAAAAGTGCTGCAAAGGCTGGGGCCCCGTGATTGCAAGCACGAACCCGCCACAACGTGGCGAGCCAGCTGTGGGAAGGGCGGGAGGGGGGGGGGCAATGATTGTGACCTCTAGAATATCAGATAAACGCATTACTAAAACGGCTGCACCGTTTTCCGCGTCCGCCTGACACGCTCTATGTACCCTCCACTGCTAGTGCTGCCACCTGCTGTCTGTTAGTCGTTATTGCACATAGGCGGTAGTCACAATGTGGCTGGACGCTGAATATTCACTATCACTCCTGGTAATTCTTAATCTTGTATTCAGTCTTATTTAATGTAACCATATTGCTGAACGTTGAAGTTTGTTCAGCCCCTCCACAAACGAAATTCTCCGCTTTCATCGCCTCAAGAAAAACCGTAGAAAGAAGGAGTGGCGCAATAACTCGCTGTAATAAAGCCATCCGTGCTGACACAGGGGAATGATCTCAACCGCTCGGTGCCAGCCAATTACAGATGCCGCCCCGGCGGACTTGTTACAGCCTTTCTGAACACTGATGGGGGAAACTGAAGTAGTGCGACAAGTATCTCTTAACGGAATAATCACTTCTGCAGGTAATGAATTCCCTGCTGTATTCTGCAGCGTGACCAACGTTAAACGCGGAACGAAAAGCTCGTTAATGTTATGACTGTCAGTGCTAAATGTCAGTTCGATAGTTACATCAGCTTAACTGCTTCGTCCGTGAGATACGAGATAACGGAACACTTGAACTTACCACTTCTGCTCGACATCCCCCCCTCTGTGCAAAAGCCGCAAAGCAGCCGAGTGCTAATTCTCTTGGTTCGCGAGAAACTCGATAGCGAGGGAACTTGCGCAACTCAGCGACTGCAATTCAATCGTCGCCGCTTCGCAGAATGCGGTTGGGCACTGTTTCCGGGAGGCTACACTACAAAGAGATCTTCCACGATACAGTTTTTCACAAGCTTCTGCTCCAGGTGCACTCAACACGGTATCGCCTACAGCGATAAAAAGAGAGGTAACTTTGACCCCGGTTACCACCTTCTTACGTGTACCTTTTCATCATTCATCGAATGAGATAAAGTTTCATCGCACTACGTCGTATGTCTATGCCAATCGACTGTAAATGATCTAAATTTGTTTGTATCAGCTCGATTAAACAAAGATTGATGACGAACCTGAAGTTCATTTCTTCATATACATACGTATTAGATTGGTGCTACGGTTCATAGGATTTTGTTCTGTATGTTGGTATTTCGGTTACTACTGGTTTATTTATCGATTGTCATTTCTTATTCGTAGTTCGCCGTTACTTTCTGAGTTTACATATTATGTTGCCCTTTGGAGACAGTGAGCGGAGGTGTGGACGCTAGAAAATGAAGTGCGAAGTCGAGACTTTGGAACATTTCCGACATATTCTTGAGCCGTGGTAAAAAATTTGCTGTTTTGAAGAGCTCGCCGCAGCGCTTAGTGTGAAGAAGTCGCCCTCCGTTTCTGGCGGTGGCGCCGTAGTGGCAATCGCTGCTTTGGTGTCTCCCTCTGGTGAGAAAGGGAGAAAGTTGCCGGTTCACGTGCGTTTAAGGGGCGCTATCAGCTCGGCAGGGGTCAGTTTGTGAGTCTGAGTCTAGTCAGTTGGTCAGCCGGCTCAGTGTCGGGCAGTCAGTGTGTCTGTCGGTCTGCCATACGTTAATCGCTGCCTCTGTCATGTTTGTCGGATTCGGAGTTAACGAATTTATAGAATTAAGATGAAGGCCGAATTCCTGAAATATGTTTTTATCTTGACTATCATCTTGCGAGGCGGTATATGTGTAATGTAGAGCATGTTTTACACTTTATGTAAGTCTGAATTTAATGGGTTTTATTTAAAGTAATTTTTATAAAGTTGCCACCATTCCACCGCAAGAGCCCAGTAAAAACGAATTGCACTTTTGGTGGAAAATAAATTCTGAGTGCGAGTGTGTGCAACATTTCCATCCCTCTTACGGGGTGCATAGTTAATGTGTTTGTGTGAGTTGTTAAAATTTTTAGTTTTAAGTAATCTGGTGTGTTGCAGATTTGCACCAGTGTAGTTTTTGAGAGGTCGTTGTGAGCGGTCGTGACTACGGCCGTGTTGAAAGGGAGTGGCAAGCTTCTCAGCCCGAAGGCTCCTACTGTAAAAAAAAAATTATATATATATTCTGCCTCTGAATAATTGTAACTTGATATTTCGAGGGTGCTTTCTGCTTATAAATTTTAAATCTGTTTTTGAGAAGGCTTTTATGAATAAAATTTCCATTGGTAGAAATTTAATTTGCTTCCCTCAGTTACTCCTTGGCAACTACTTCCACGCTCACATAGTGTGTTAATGTTCTTGGTGAATCGCTAGCAAATCAAGTAAATTCTTTAAGAAAAGATTTTGAAAGTAAATTCACGGTTCACTTCTGTTTGAGTTCAGTAGAGGGAAGAAAGCAGCAGAGCCAGCCAGAAACGCTTGCGTCGTGTCTGGAGGTAACACCATTGGACAGATCAAGGCAAAAATATGGTTTTCTCGTTTTAAGGACAAGCTTTTTGACATTAGTGACTCCCCACGTTCAGGAAGAGTTTCGGAGTTTTAATCCACAATGATCCACGTCGGTGTTCCCGATAACAGGCAACAGTGATTGTCATTTCACCTTCGTGGGACATTTGCATACAATGGGGAAGCTGAAAAATTCGGTATTTGGGCACAGCATGCTGTAAACAAAATCACACTGTGCCTTTCTGTTTGATCCTTATCAATTTACCTGTAACGTGATTGATGACGAGAAATGGTGTTTTTATGCTAACATAAGGGAAAGAAAGGTGTGATTGAGCCAAAACGAAGCAGCCGCTACCTGTACAAGGATCTGCGAACATCCACTAAAAATGTCATGCATCTGGTGAACAGTGATGGTGCGGTGCACAATGAACTGCTTCTCCGAAGTACAGCCATCACTGCTGACATTTGTTGTCAACAACTGAGACATCGCAGACGCAAACCTAGAACAACGACCCGGAAGACTGCGTGATGTGATGCTACTCCACGGTAACGCAATGTGCCACTTTGACAAAAGCACTGTACAAGAGTTGGGTTGGGAAGTCATTCCGCACCCACCTTGTTCATCTGATCTTGCAGCCTTTTCCACTCAGTATCTAACAATTTTCAAGGAACTTCCTTTCCGTATGAAAATGTGTTCCGAGGATGGCTCGAGTTCTTCGCCTCAAAACAACTTGATTTCTTCAGTCGCGGAATCGAAAAGCTGTAACAGTCGTGGTCCCCTGCTGCAAATTAAAAGCACAAAAGGAAACAGAAAAATTCTCCATTGCTTTAATGGTGTATTTGGCCGCGATAGAGGAAACGGTATGAATGAATCTATCGTACAGTCCTGAAGTCACGGCAAGATAAACCTGACTGACGAGGCAGCTCAGAACGTGGCCAACTAGAGGCGCAGCGACGGAGCGATATCGCAGCGTTCAGTCTGAATAATTTCGCTGGTTCTGGAGCACTGCTCACAGAGAAACTTCGACATAAAAGGAAAGAAAAAGTAAGCAGGACGGACCGGACGAGATTTGGCTGCAGCGTCGTGATATGCAAATCTGATCGCCGCTGCGATCGCTCTCAGAACAGTCATTACCGCTTTCTCCTGCATCCTACAGCTGTAGCTAAAACCCCTTTTATCGCCTAATTCGAGGCGCTAACGAAGGGGACGCACTAATCGCGATGTCGAGACGTTGAAGATATTCACGTTCGTTATTAAATCATGGCTGTATTGCCTTTCTCAGCTGACTATTTACTAGCCTTTTCCCCGCAGTTTCGCCCGCGAGCTGTTATCCTCCCCCCACAATATTATACGGTTCATAAGTTTGGTCAATGACGGCAGACACCTGTAACGCCGGAAATGCATATCCTCCTACTTCCATCTATTGTACCATAAATTTGTTTTCCTTATTTTTGTTACCTGAATATATAACATTTCTGTGTCTTCGTATATTGTAATTGTTTTACTGCATTTATGTCGATGTATAATTGGTTTGTTTCGTAAATATTATTTGTATTTTTACGCTGGGTCTTGTTTAGGGAAAACTGCTATCGAACGATTACATCGATAGGTCGTGTGAAGAATCAAAGTGTGTAGGATCTTTGGTAGTGTTAACTCTGTCGCGTGGAGCGCGGACAGAGAGGGAGTCTGGCTGGAGTAGCGAGTAGATCAGGTGTGTCGTGTGAAGCTCCCGCGAGTTGCCGCGCTTTCGGGGTTTGGCAGCATGTAATTGCTCTCGACTTGCGATGATAGTTTCTGACATGGTGTCGCGGACGGGAAACATTAGCTGGCGCACATCAAGAGCCCGTTTCGTCTGGTGACCGTGTCGAGAAGAAGGCGCGCCAACATCCAGCTTCTGCAACAGCGACGGCCGACAATGAGTGACTGTCGCCACCTCCTCGATCGACGGCTTCCAACCTTCAATCAACCAACAAGGAAGACTGGAAGCACGTAAAGTTTTAGAACTGTATGGCAGACCTCAGCTTTTAAAATTGTTCCATTTGCCTCGCAAAATTACAGCAACTTAGCATGAACCTTTGTTGCTCATTGTCCCAGTTGCATTACCAAGCAGGGTCCCTTCCTTTTCCGGAATGAACCAGAGTGTCGTTGAAATTCAAACGCCAGCATCATTTTATTTCACCGCTTTAAATTCAAAGTTCAGTTAAGGTATTCATAGCTGGCTACAATATTCAGATTACACAAGCACAAATTAAGAGTGCGAGTTTTGTTACCGTGTTTTAGCTTACCTGTGACTGCAGCTCAGCTTGGTACGTACTAAATTTTACTATTGTTAATTGTTGAGAATCATTTAATTCAAGTTCAAAGTTAAATCCTTGATTCTAAATTGCG
This sequence comes from Schistocerca cancellata, assembly GCF_023864275.1. NCBI lineage: Eukaryota > Metazoa > Arthropoda > Insecta > Orthoptera > Acrididae > Schistocerca > Schistocerca cancellata. Next base: position 339,404,794 of record NC_064632.1, read on the forward strand.
TAGATTCAAGTAGCTTTTGAAACGATTGTTGAGGTAGTCCAAGACTAACTGTATTTTACTGAATTTCGATGTGCTTCAGAAAGAAAGCTCACTATTAACTTCAGTCACTAAATTAACTTTCAATTTTCCGGTTTTATTAATTCTTTTGCTAAATTATGTCAGAGTGTAGCGAAATTTATTACTTCTGACAAACTTTCAGTTTTCACACTAAACGTGTCAACCTTCAGTTGCCACGCTTCTAGTGCTAATTATATGTGTAATAACCTTTCTTTTTCAGTTACTATACTAATTGTCCTTAGGACTGGCGACCGTAATTTCCCCCAAATCTCAAATATCTAATTACCGCTAGTTGATTGTTAACGTAACGGCCGCAAATTTACTTCCTTTATTAACTTTACCCCTTTTCAAAATTAATTTCCATCAGTTTCATCAGCATTTTTCCTTTCATTTAGATGTAACCCTTTCCTCCCTCTTTACCGACAGATTAACTTCGGTGACGATTGCTTTTCCCAAATTTCCATTAGGTACGCGCGGTTTAATTTTTCACAGTCATTAAGGTCGATAAGTGAGGGGGAGGTTACACACCCATCTGCACAAACTTCAAATCTCCAAAACCGCATCCTCCGTACCATAGCAGAAGCCGATAGATATACGCCCAATACACATATCAAAGAATTATTAGATGAAACATCCATCCTCACACACATTGAAAGAAAGTCGGCAACTTTCTATGAAAGGTCTTCAACCCACCAACTAATTCATCAGCTAGGCACAGAGTACCCCAACGCTTCGAGTAAAAGGCCAATATCAACAATAACCAGACAATTTAGGGAATAACAGATACGGACATACAGTCATACATACAATCACCTCGACAAATCAATAAAAGCCAACCTAAATCACTCATTAGCCACACTAGAAGTCAGACGGGCAAAGCCCTGAGGTGCTTCAAATGAAAATACATAGAAATCCTCCCTCTTTCTATCCATTTCTTCCACCCTCCTCTCTCACCATGTCTTCCCCCTCCCTCTGACCATATTCTTCTCCCCTCTCTTTCCACCTCCCTTCTTCCTTTTCTACGCATTCACCACCCCTCAACACCTTCCACCTGCCTCATGGATCTCCCTCTCCTCCCCCCTCTCTCTCTCTGTCCAATTCCTTCTCCCATTCATTCTGCCAGTCTCCTCCTCTATCCATCTCAACCTGTCTGCAGCCATGATCATCAGCACATGCCGCCTCTGCAGCACAGTTCCATATACCAATACTACTCTCAAGAGACACCTGTTATGCAGGGCAGCCTACATGTCAAGGACGAGAAAACTTTTCTTGCCTCTGATACATGGCCAATACTGTTGCCACACAACAGGCCTGTAGTGTAGGACCTGGAAAAACACATTTTTGCCCATATTTCCACTCCTATTGGAGCCAGGAGGCTATAAATTCCACATTTGTGATATTCTTGAAGCCTGCTGTTTTCGAGTCAATTTTATTTGCAATTGATACAGAGGTTCGAATCCTGCCTCGGACATGGATGCGTGTGATGTCCTTAGGTTAGTTAGGTTTAAGTAGTTCTAAGTTCTAGGGGACTGATGACCTCAGATGTTGAGTCCCATAGTGCTCAGAGCCATTTGATACAGATGTTTGGGAGTATATCTGACACACACACACACACACACACACACACACACACACACACACACACACACACACCTCCACATGTAATACAGATTTTATAAATGTAACAGATACTGTTAATGTTAGGTTCATCAGCACATCTCTTTAAACAAGAATTCTGTGTGTTTTACTTTGTACTGATAAACTTGTTACAAGATGGCTTATATAGAATATGAATTCTGACACTCAGAAATAACGAACAGTGGAAATGTTGACAGAAAGCAACTAATTTATGTTTGTGAAAAGTAAAACGAAGATAAATTGCTGGCAGCTAAACGAATTCAAGTAACTAGCAGAAATGTTAATAATGTAGTGGGGAGGAAGGATACACCGTACAATACTATTAATGAGGGGAGAAAGTGTGTGACAGAATAGAAAAGAGAAAACACTTATTAAAAGATGGAACCATTTGCTTTTGTGCCATACAGAGAGAACCAGCTAAATACAGAATTTCTGAGAAAACGTTGAGAGACAGAACTGTTTCAG